>NW_017729033.1:5659385-5710199 GCF_001723915.1 Gavialis gangeticus
GGGTGGGAGACCTAGGGGCGGAGTTAAGGAGGAGAGGGGTGGGGCACTATTAGTCCCCCTTTAAAAGAAGCTGGGCCCAAGTCACATCTGGGCACCAATCCTAGTTTTCTCTGATTTTAAAAAATCTCCAATTTTCAGTTAACAAAAACGTAACCCCAAATCCTGGTTTTTTTCCATGATTAAAATGAAACACAACTATACGTGTGTATATATATATATATAAAAGTGGTGTTTCATTTAAATTGCAGAAATGTGTAGATTTGGGGTTACTTTTTTTTAACTGAAAATTGGGGATTTTTTTAAACCAGAGAAAACCAGGATCCCTGGTTATTGGCCGCCGTTAGGTGGGGAGGCTGCAGGAAAAGGGGACAGTCAAATTAGTGGGATGGAGAATGAAAAAGCAGGGATGGGAGTGCAGGTCAGAGATCCAAAGCCAGTGTGTGGCGTGGGGACACTGGCTGCACAGTGCCCTTGGCCCTTGGATGAGTCCCAGCAGCTGGCACTTGCTGCTTGGTGATTCTCTGCTCAGGAATGGGAGCAGATCAAGGAGGCCCCGCAGCCCCTGGGGACCCTCTAGTCCAGCGCCTCCTTCCTGGTCACTACGTGGCTGTCTTGACCGGGACTGGGAGGAGGTCAGCTAGGAGGTCGCAGGACTTGGTGGGGCTGTGGATGGGGAGTGCATTAAAAAAAGGTGCGGGGAATAGTGCAGCATGCAGAAGAGGAGGAAGAGTAGGGGCAGGGGCTTCAGCCTAGTGCACTCCATGTGGGCACACTCCAGGGTCTCCTGGCCATAAAAGGGGCAGGTGTTGCGGGTATCTGTGAAGTATGCCAGATACATGCTCATGGCAATGGCTCTGTGGACCGGCCAGCTGAGGACCCCGTCTGGGGGTGGGGTGGTGGGCCTGCAGGAGGGATTGTGGGCATGGGTCGGGAGGGGGTGCAGCTCAGGCAAGGTTGGGCGGTAGGGGCCAAATCAAGTAGGTGCCTGATGGGGGAGGGGACAGAGGTGGGATACAGCCTGTGCTGTTATGTGCATCATATCTACGCCTGTTCTGGGGAGTCAGCAAGGCGCAGGTCTGCAGCAGAGCCAGAGCCCGCCTGAGCGCGAGCGGCTGGGGGGGAAGTGGAAAGAAACCAGCTACAGGAACAGTTTGGGGAGCGTTGCTTATCAGATGGCTGGGGGGAAGGAAAGAGGGCTGGAGGGAGGCTCCGGGATGAGGGGCTGGTGGGGAGGAGTTTCGTGCATTGATACGGCTGCATTGGAAATGACCTGTGCAACAAGCAAGCTGCAAAATGGATGGCAACCTTCATTTTGGCAGTGGCTTAGAGCTGCCGTGCAGGTGGCTGTGACCCCAGCAGCTTGGCTCGGCTTCGCTGAAGTGAAACCCAGTGACCGTTCACGTAAACGGACTGAAGTTGGCCTTTTGTTCGAAGGCAACAATTCTGCCTGGGAGGTGTGTAATAGGGACAGGAGCTTCAATGCGGCTTGCTGGTATTTGTCCAGTGGGTGACAAGCTGAGCAGTGAGTCCCTGCCTCATAACACTTAGCCATTTTTAAATCTGCAAGCCTTGAAAAAATTTAGCTGCTGGAGTTTACCTGCCTGGACATAGGCCCTGACTATGCCAGTTCCTTGGGAATTTTAGCCAGTTTCCTGCCCTGGGACCTGCCCAAGGACAGTGTCTTCCATATGTTTTATGTGTCTGATAGTTTCGAAGGCCTGCTGAAAAGGAGGGACTTGCTTGAGTCCCTTGCCCCTGCCTCTCAACATCTCTTGACCCAGGGGAGCAAAATGTCTTTATCTTTCATCATAGAAGGGAAGCACTCATCTGTATGCTACCTGTGGTGCTAATTTCTCTTCACTACTACTCAGGCCTGCTAATTAAACCATGGTGTAATTATTTTAGACTCCCCCATCTTTTTCTTTCTTCAAGTTCAGATTCTGCTGCACTGCTTGCAGCAAGCCCTTTTGTTAGGAAATGACTTGCAAAGCTGAAACTGCATGATCAAGCAAAACCAAAAATGTTTATGAAGGATTTGTAGGGTGACAGTATTATGAGAGCAGCATGTTGGTCTATAGGAGAAGAAAGCCTGTAATGGGGGGCCCTGGTACAATTTCAGGTAAGGAAGCTACTTTGCTTTAACATACACAAAAATCCTCTTGTTTGGATATATCACTCCTGGGAAATGACAAGGTTCAGAGGCAAATTCCTAGGTAGGGAAGAGACATTAAATCCAAGACATTCCTTCTTAAAATCTCCTTAGGAGAAACAAAATGGAAAAGGCTTCTTTGTTCAGTCTGATTTTTTGGGGGTGGGCTGGAGGAACTGAAAGAGCTCAAAGGCTGCATTGGCTGGAGGGGGGGAGGGGTGTTCATTTCTCAGTTCCTTCCAGATGAGGCTTTGGGGAATGCTTCACTCGCTGGTGGTTGTAGGAATGGTCTTGCTGAATGCTTGATCCATAGAAAAAACAGCTTGGAGTTCTTTGGACTATTTTTTTAAGATCATAAAGGAAGATTAAAATACCTGACTTCACTCTTTGGCCTAATGCCAGTAGACTTACAACCACTCATTCAACGTATGCTTGGACTTAGAGCAAAGCATGAAAGACATACTATTTTTTTTTTTAAATAAGTAGAAAGTATGTCTTTCCCTTTTCCCCCACCTCCTATTGTGAATTGGCAATGGGGTTATGAAACTGAAGACTTGGGGCATTTTTACACGTGTTCCTGATGCAGCGTTGGGACCGTTTAATTAGGAGCCGTGCTAATTAAAAGTGCCTGGCGCTGTGTTGGGACTAAGTATCAGTGATGTAGTGTGCGTCAGTGCTGAGAAAATGGCGGCAGTGTGGTCTGAACTAAAGCACATGGAACAAGTGTTAGTTCAGAGTGCACCTCTGCTATTTTCTCAGCACTGACACACACTGCACCACTGATGCACCTGATGCGAGAAGCTGCTAGCATGCATCAATTTACGTGCTTGAGCAGATTCGATTAATTGAGTCTGCTCCAATGTGCTGGATTTTCAGTGCGTTGGAGCGGACTCCCTGCATATGTGTAAATGCCCTGAAAGCTTGAATTCTTTCCTGATTGCTCCTAAGGAAGGAGACAAAGCAATCTCGTGCAACCTCCTTTAGCGAATCAAGAAAGCCTTTGAGGGCCTTAAAAACTAGACTGAAGAGTCACAACTTTACAGAGGGTCTCATACAACAGGCACAGTGAAAAAAAGAAATATCAGGTGGTTATTCAGTAAAGTTAATCCAGCGTTTTGAGAGTGAAGGATTGAATCATGGGTGTTTTAAAGGTAGTTACTTACTGCAGTTACCCATAAAAAAATGAGGGAGATCTGACAGGCATTTGGAGTGGATTTAGATTGAGATCTAAGGTTCTCATATGCTCTGTGTACAGAAGATTTGGGGATTTTCATTGAAAATAAATTGATTCAGATGAATATCTGTGCTGTTGAAAGCCCTGACGCAAGCTCCATACAACAGAATTCAGTCTGAGGAACAGGCTGATGGGAGACTTTGGTAGAGTAAATGTCTCTACTGTTCACAGATTTCTACCTTTACAAACTTAGAGAACAGTAGTGTGAAGGGCAAATGTAGCGTGGTTAGAATAACAGATGGGCTGTGTAAACTTGTGTTTCCAAACCATCTCGCTGTTTGTATGAACAAGGGTAAAGTATCCTGTTTCACACAAACTGAGTTCACCAGTGCCATTGTTCAGAGCATAATCCCGATACCTTCTTGTTTAAAGTTATATTAGTGGCTCTCTTTAGTTTAGACTTAATGGGCTAATAAACAATGATGTCCTAATGTAACTCCCACTTGTCGGGGTTGGTATGTGGCAAATGAGCCTTTTGACCTTGAGGCTGCTCCTTCTCTGCATATACATTGCAGTGGCAGATGAGCCCTGTTTCTCCAGGAAGGGAAGGATTCTGCTGGCTGTGCGCCAGGGTCACGTGCTTTGTCCCTTCCTAGCAATTTGTATAAGCCAGCATTGCCCATGTGTTGCTTTCAGTGCAGTGAGCCATAGTGTTCTTGGAAACCCCGTGAAGCACCATTTCGGTGAGTTCTCCAGCAGCTTTGGAGGTGCTCTCAAAGTCTCAAATAGTTCCATGCCGAGAAGAATTTAGTGGTGGATTTGTATGTGAAAATGCAGCTATACCTGGAGCAGGAGTTGGAAGCCCAAGATTCCCCCCCATGGATCACTGACAGAGCAGCCCAGAGCAGGTGCATACTAGAGAGGACCATGCTCAGCACCAAGCGGATGAAGCAGAGCTCCCCAACCGGCTTAGTTTTGAAAGAAGATATAAGCAGCTGGGATAGGTTTATGGAGGGGATACAGAAAGGGGAGCTCTGGCTGTCCAGTTCAAGGATATGATGCATGGAGTACTGCTTGCTGTCCTCAGGTTGCAGAGCAGTATGGAGGGTGTTTTTTCCCAGGCTTCTGGGTCATGTTGCTTGTCACATGGGGCTAAGAAGGATTTTTTTCCCCTGTCCTGTTGCTGTAGGTGTTGGTTGCGGGGGGAGGGGGAGGAGGGGTGGTTTGCACCTGCCTAAGAAACATTGGGTGTTGGCTGCAGACAAGGCTGAGGATTTTGACAGGGGCGAGCCAGTGCTTCTGGGGCTAAAATGTGGAGGTCGCAGGCTAGAAGGTCTTGCCCCTCCACTCGGGGTCAGACTGATCAACATAAGTGGGGTCAGGAAGGAATTTTACTCCATGGTCAGATTGGTTTTTGCCTTCCTTTGTAGCTGAGAGGGAATGACATGATGCATGCCATTCTTCCTTTGGATCTCTCAAATGCATTTTAACAACCTTACCATGATGTACCTGTGGAAGTTTAGGTTGCTTTTGGTGACTTTAAGCAATATGCCTTGTAGTTGCATGACAGGATTGATCTTATAGTTTTAGAAATAGGTTAGACAGGGACTTGCTTGGGATCATTAGGATAGAGGGGAAGAAGATGACAACCTGCTTGCGGTCTTCCCTGCTAAGTGCATAAGCACAACTAATGTCATCACTCTGGCAGCTGAACTTCAATTCTCAAACCGACAACAACAAAAGCAACAGCAACATAAATGGCTCTTTTCAGGGCCAAATAAATCATTAATTACATGGGCCCCTCGCTGTGGATTATGCAGCTCAACATCAAAGGACAATCTACTGCAAAGAGCAAAGTAATGTGTAGACTGCTGAAAACAAACCACATTGATGTCTTGACATTATAGGAAACACATGTAGTGGCTCCTGGACCATGTGCTAAGATCTCTGGTTATATGCTACTTGCTTCATGATACTGTCCTAAGTATGGTCTTGCATTGTACATCCATAAGGACATACAGGACGACATGACAGTGTTGACCAATGACAATGGTATCTTTATCAAGATTGGTGAAATACAGGTGGTACTTGTGTATGAGCCCCTATATGCACACTGGATGAAAAATGTGTTGCCAACACCTAAACCGCCATTGCAGCATATGGGAGACTTTAGGAGCGGCTGTACCATGTGGGGGTATGAAAAACTGAACAAGAATGGAGAAGACCTGCTGTACTGGGCATCTGCACAAGCTCGCCAGCTGCTACCTGTCTCCAAGCAGCCTGGAACATGTGGATTAGTGTGGTAGAAGAGGTCATACAATCCGCATCTCTGCTTTATCTCTGCTCCCAGCAGAAAAAAAGTACTTTCCAAATTTCCCCACATGCAACATAGGCCTGTTGTTATGCATGTAGGACTTCAGCTTTCCGTGATCAAATCCAAGCCGGAAAGTTGCTGAAATTTTCGGAACGAGATTGGACAGCTTATGCAGCATATATTGAGGCAAATATCAATCGTATTGTTAGGATAGTCTAGATCACCTCTGGAGGCCTCTTACAGCCTGACTTCTCTTTGATTTTGTGAAAATAAGTAAGGCCCAGAGATGACCCCCAGAGATTTCTCTTTCTGATTATGAATTCATACGAATGCATTTGTAGGACTCTGGGACACTTGAAAGAGTCTTCTCTCCAGTGCATGGATTTTGTTCATAGGTTCTCAAGCTGACGTAGTAAATGTCCTCTCTTCATCTGAGCTCTCAATATCACTTCTACTAGACAGGGCTATAGGAGATACTAGCCAAATGCCATGGCTGTGAATAGACAGTCATTTCCTGTAAATGCAGGACACGTGGCTGATGGTAGCCTGGTCCCATTACATCATGGGATGTTTTCTGTGTGAACCTTGTTTCTGATAACGGTAGTAGGCTACCAAGTAAAGCATCCATCCATCTTTGTAGATATTGGGTGAACTCACGACTGTGCTCTGACAGCAATATTGGATTATAGTTCCTATGTCTGGATAGCTTTGTTTTTTTTTGTTTTTTTAAATATAAATGTACTGGCATCAGGACTCCAAATGGGGAGTGTGGCAGTGTGGCCTGTTTAGCTTGTGGGCGTTGTGGAGCAGAAGTATTTTGGATGCCTGGAGGCATCAAGACTGGCATATGATGTGCTACATGATTGGAAATGTTCTAAATTACGCAGTCTCCAAGGCCCTGTGCACTTCTGGCCTAAATAGCATTTTAGATTTCTTGCATTCTGCTCGCTCCTTTAGGAGGTCCAGCATTGCCGGCCACACCGTCTTTCATTCCCTCTACCAGTCTTAGCTTCCCTGCTGTACCTTGGACCCTCCTAACTCCAGTGCGCTACGTCTCCGTTCCAGACCTTCCTGGAGATCTACTTTTTCTGCAAACCGAACAAAATGTAATGCTGGAAAAGATACTTGCTTGGGAAGAAAAATATGAAGCGTCTCCTCTCTTTGGATTTCAAAATGAATCTTTCTTTTCTGTATGGGTTATTAACTCCCCGGGCTGGAGACAGCGTAGCTGTTTGTCACTGGTGTATCACACAGAGTACTTTGAGGAAAAACATAGAGCCCACGGTAATTAAGTTGTATAAGGTATATATTTGTATTGTAGGATATTTATGATGTCTGAAGGAACTGGTTGAAAATTTACCATTCAGGTATTGGGAAGACTGTCCTGAGAATACCTGGCAAAAATACGAAGAGGAGATGCATGTCTTAAGTTATTTCTGGCCCTGCTATCATGCTTTTATGAAGGGGGAGTCTATACCTTTCAGGCACTATGTGTTAGATGAAAATCCAGCCCAAATTGTAAAATAAGCTAAACATATTGAGGACTGGAAGTAAAGTAAATAAATGGAGATAAAAATAATATTATGTTTTGGCAGTTATATTGCTGTACTAAATTTAATTCTTAATTTTGAATGGATTTTATGTTTTGAAATTGTTTGCAATATGAGTTACTAATGGAGGTCTGTTTTCAGAGAGGCAAAGATAGGTGGGCTTAGTGTCACTTTTTATTATATGTTGATGATTTCTCCCTCCCTTCCCTCCCAGCTGTAAAATTTCAGTAGTGGCACAGGATTATTCAAATGAAGTTTATAGAATATTTTAGAGTAAGCATAGAAATGCTGTCACACACAGCTAAATCATTGGGAAGCTTCCTGTGTACTGAAGGCTTTAGCTTTCTTTTAGCCCTTAGTATAATTGGTTTGTAGCTTGAAGATCAGTCTGAAATACAATTTCAGCTGTGTAGTGGGTGCAGAAAATCCACCATGGAGATCTGTAATTATATCGCCTCTTTCATCTGCCACTTCTGGAGCTTGTGGAATTTGCATCTAGATGAATTAATAAGAATTCATTATTTTCTTATCTGTATAATGTCCAGAACTGTTCAGTGCCTTTTAGAAGGCACAGAGGCATTAGTTGTCTTTGCCCAAAGAGCTTGCAATCAGTCCTCAGTCTTCAAGTTGCATCTAAAATGAGAGTAGGGAAGGGAGGAGGGCAAGAATGGTTTTTGTGGTTACCCTGGGCTTGTCCCCACAAGGAGGTATTCAGGAATAGCTGTTCTTGTCTGTTCGTGGCATTGCGCAGGCCTTAAGATTTTTGCTTGTGCAGATCTGTAGCTTGGTCAACATGAAGAGCATGTTTTTTGGGATGTGATTTTTTTTTTTTTTTTTTTAGCTAAAGTGGTGTCGTAAGGATTCTTAAACAGTGTAGCTGGCAAAGATGATGCCTTCCTGCTGTAGTCCTTTGGCCTGTAATATTACTCCAATTAATCTTAATATTGGTCTCTTTACTGTGGTTAAATGGATGAAAGTAAAGTTGCTCACTTAACTCCTTGAAAACATCTGCATTGAGAGAAGGGAAGAAAACGTTTCTGCTGCATGTGCCAATGGGTGGTGCAAGGATGGGCACTTTTCATGAGGAGTAAATAGTGAAAGGTATTTTTAAGAAGCTTTTAATTGCGGCTGGTGACTGAGTTCATTGTATTCATCAAGCCAAGTGAAGATAACGAGCCATAAATGTGCTTGGCTTCCCAAGTGATCACACGGTCATCCCTGTACCTTTCCCCCATCATATCTGTGACCCTTTCTTCCTGCATTATGTTGACTTGAGCTTGTGTGCATTTTTGAAATGCGTAGGACAGTTCTGAGGAATCAAAACTGATGGAAGGGGTGATATATTTTATTAGACCAACAAGATATTTGCAAACAAATTCTTGTATTTATTTACAAGCTTTTGGGCAGACTTGCCATATATCAGGCATAGGACAGAGCAGAGATTGTAAAAGTTCTCCTAGGCGGAAATGAAAGTTCAGTGGCAGCAGATGTCTTACCACACTCGTTGAAAACCACTGCCTTAGCATGTTTGCTGTAGGCTTAGTTTTGAGTGTAACCACCTCTGTCCTATGTCCTTACTGAACAGAGCCTCTAAACAGGAGCTGCATATATATTAAACGCTTTAACTGGTTATCCGTGGTTAACTTAGTGTGCCACAAATTCAGATTTTTCCCTGTATTAATTCGCCGTTCTTTCATAGAACTACAGAAAAAATTAAAACTTGGAATCAGAAGTATTTTTTTATAGGACAAAAGAAAATAGAGTGCTCTAAGTAGAGTGGTGCAAACAAGAGAAGTTTCCACAGAAAGATGTTATCCCTTTGTAACATGAGGTTTATGAATGTCTCCTAAACGGATGGACTGGGTTGGCGATTCTTAGGTTTCAAGACCCAGCATGTTGCATTTACAGCTCGAGCATGCCAGATGCTCTCTTTCTGACTTTGGCGTATACAGTTTTAATGGAGTGTTGGTCTAACCAGTTAGTGCATGCATCTCTCCCAGTATGGGTGCCACTGTTTAAGGACCATTGGACTTACTGTATTTTTCACACAGCAAGAGGGGGAGATTATTTTTTTTTAAAGAAATGGGAAAATGTGATTGGAAAACCACAAAAATTTGAGGGACCCTGGGTCAGGTATACAGTTGGGAAGTAAGGTGAAAGAAGCAATGTTGTTTTTAACTCGAGCAACAGTGACTTTCTGTTCATTTATATCAGCGATCTTTGGGTTCTTTAAGTTCAGCCTTGTACGGGAGCTCTCTCTGAGCACGTCCAGATGAGTGTGGTCGTGCAGTATGCGGTACTCCAAACGTGATTGCAACACTGCATACCGCACAGTCCGGCGTTGTCCGCGCTACAAAAGCATGCTGCCCAAGCGTGTGCTGCGCCAGGTTTTTTTTCTGTGGGTTTTTTGACCCCTAGATATCCAGGGGTAAAAAAAAAAAAAAGTGTAAAAAAACCCCAAACCAGAGCAACACATGCTCTGCCAGTGCACGCTGCTGAAAAGTGGAGCCAGCTCACCAGGAGCTGTGCTTTGCTGCCAGCCAGGCTCCACGTGGCAGAATTGGCACAGCTGCAGCCCCAGGAGGCCCCCAGGACCCAGGTAAGGCTGCTGAGACCAGCTCAGTGCTGGTCCCAGCCTCCCCTACCCCACCCAGGGCAGTTTGCCACGTGCCGAAGTGTGTGTAGTACAGGCATTCACCTGGGACAAGAAGTAGTGGTGCAAGGTCACCAGGGAACCAAACATCCACGGACTCCTGGACGCGCCCTCTGGCGCTGCGTTTAGCGCAATTGAGGAAGACTTGTTTTTTGCTCTTAATTCAGGGTTTTATCTATGGGAACTAGGTTGTATGCATGACCTTTCCTTGTTTGGGCCTGTCTGTACAGTATGCTAGCGAGCCAGGTAGAAGTTGGCCCAGTTGTTAGGAGTTCATTTGGGGACTTTGATCTACGTTCCTTCTCCAATACAGGCCACTTGTGTAACCTTGGGCAAAGCACTTTGCCTCATCCCATCATTAGTGTTTACCTACTTCACAGGGATTTGGTAGAGATGGGCCAAATATGTTAGCATTCAAGTACAATAAAAGCTGTCTGCAGTGCCGGAGAGATTTTAGCCTAAATCTACAGGTTCTCCATTTTGTCCCTTGTCTGTTTCATGTCTTGTGCATTAAGCCAGTGCCAAGGCTCTTGTATACAGTTTGATCACCAAGGAATAATCCCAAGAGCAGATTAGGGAAATGGGCAAATACCTACTGGGTATTATTCTTCACTGCTGCTGGGTTGTGGAGGAAAAGCCTTCCAGGTAGAAGCAGACGTGTCTGTGTCCCCATGGTAAAGTGGGAGTGCTGTGTTTTCTTCCTCGCCTCTGAAATCTGCAAATAGCATCTCAGCACTGTCACACAGATGGCCCAGCAGGAATGCTTTTTAAAATTGCCAGGCCCTTGTGAGCCTCATTTGGGGATTACTGATCCCTGCAAGTGCTCATGTAGAGGTATCGGGAGGACTGACAGGGAAAGCTCAATCCTGTAACCAGACCGACCCCTCACCTTCATTTAAACTGTCACATACATGGATGAAGAAGAAGCTGACCAGAATAGTTGGTGGACAAGGCTTCTAGCAATTGTGTCATCCATGATGCTTCTATAAAGTAATAAGCGTGCGGCTTAAAGTCTCAGTCCTCTGTGTCTTTTCCCTTCATATTTCTACTCTGTGGTCTCAGACTTCACTTGCTGGAGCAATGTTCTCACTGCCCTGGTATTCCCAAGGATATTGTTCTTTTTATATTACATGAGTTGCGATGAGGAAAAGGTAGCTGACATTCCTTTCTTGACACAGTCATTTTTTCAACTGTTTCATTCTTTTGTGAAGCAGCACAATATGGGTGACCACAAGGGCATGTTGAAATGAGATGCATATGCTGAGCTTTCTCCTGCATGGAGACTGCCCATGAAAATCAACACATTCTTTGCAAAAAATGTTGCCTGAGTTTTAGAGGACTCATAAACAGTGTTGGAGCAGAATCCCTATAGCAACAGATGATGTGAGATGTTTTCCAATTTCTTATTTCTGGAACAAATGCAGTTTGGTTCCTGCTGCAGCTTGACAGGTAGATGGGATTTCCAGAACCTGTTTTTAAGACGAGGCTGCGATCCCTTTGAGGTGTCCTTAGATAATCATCTTCTTTTCTCCCTCAGAAGTTACGTTTTGTTCAGCAGGAAGTGTTTCTTGCATCACTATGCTTTTGTTTGAAATAAATGCATCAGAAATAGATGCTTTTTTTTTTTCTTTTTTTTTTTTTTAAGGAACCATACTAAAATACTGGAGCGTGGGTTCTTGTGTATGGTTGTGAACATTAGCTTTGTGTGCCATGTTTCTTCTGGCTTTTGCAGTCCTTTGGTTCTGCAGCACTGGCTAAATGAAAGGTCTCTCTTGCCTTCCCCTTGTATTGAAACCAGATTAATCCATGGAGGAAGGAACAAGATAGTAGAGCCAAAACATATGCTTGCCTCTGCCTTTTCCGCAGCTGGATGTACCCTTTTCTTGAACTGCCTCTAGTGCTTCCTGAGTAGCGCATCAAGACTATAAGGTATATACACACAAAGTAGAGCAGGCTTCTGGGCTCTTGTGCCTCTGAGACTGTCTTGGCTACCCTGCAGTTAAGATGAGGTTCCCTTTTCCGTTGTCTTTACCGGTGATAAGGGAAATCCTTTGATCCCAGCCTCATCTGTCTCTTCCCTCACTGCCGAAATGGAGGCCGGAGAGTGTTGCTTGCCCTGTCACATTTGTCCTTACCTTTTGTGACCCTTAACAGGGCATTTTTCTGGTTTTACTCCAAATGGTTCAGAACCTTGTGCTGCTTATTTGTGCCATGTCAGGGAGGGTGGGACTGAGAGCAGCCATGGTGGATGAGCTGGGGAAGCTTCCCTGGTGCGTTTCAAGGTGGCAGAGACTTGCGTGGACAAGTCCCAAAGCTATGAGAGCCACTTCCTTCTGGAATGGGCAGGTACTGATTTTGGAGCATGTTTGCAGTTAACTTGATCATTTTTAATGCAGCTGCACAGAAGTCTCAATGAGTGGCTACATCTCCTCTTTTCTTTAGTCTGTGATCCACACTGGCGTCTTAGCTTTAGTTTTCCCACTAGTTCATTAACCGTTTTATTAATCTATTCCAGTACTTAGCAGTAATTGCAGATTTTGCTTGATCAGAATTTTTGCTTGGTAGTTTCCAAACATCTCTCTCTCTCTTTTTTTTTATACTCGCAGTAGTTGTTAAATTTGACACTAATGCTTGTTTTTTGCCGTTGGAGAGTTTTATTAATGCAAGAACCCAGTTAGACACTTCTGGGGTTTTTCCCCTCTCCTCCCTGGGGGCATCTTAGAATAGTTGTCTGTCTTAGTGTTGTCATGTAATTAGTTAATGTGTGTATATTGCTTTGATGCAACATGCAATGCAAGTGCTGGTATTATCCTTTTCACTACCCTAGTTCTTAATCAGCACATCAAAAGAGAATCAGTTGGGGATTAAAATTACAAGCGTCAAATCTGCTTTTGGGTATTGCAGAGCCTCTTCGTCATGGATTTTAATGGCACTTTCTGTTAGAGCCATAGACTGTCAGGATACTGCATGCTTAATAATAAGGTTGACAGGGTTCTTTGGGTGAATCTAACATCTTTTATTAGACCAACTTAAATAGTTGGAAAAAAAATTTCTTAGACTTTTGGGTTTAAAAACGCTTCGTCAGGCTGAGGAAGTCTCTGCAGCTGGTGTGTGCTCTTCCTGGGTGGAATGACTAGTAAAGAAGCCGGTGGCTGGGCTGGTCTGCATGTGAGACAGGTAGTCAGTGAAGATATAAATTGAGGAGTCAGTGGGTGAGAGACAGGCTGGTGTGGGGAGAGAAGGGGGATGAATGTAGCAGGTAGATAGGGGGGAGGTACCTGGGGAGTCAGATGTCAGGCAGGTTATAATGTGTCATAAATCCAATGTCTAAATTTAGTCTGTGACTTTTTTTTTTTTTGTATCCAGGCAGTTGAGGAAGTGAAGTTCATAGGCTCGTCTGTGAAAAGTGTTTTGTAAGTTCCCTTTGAGGATTGGAGAGAGAGTGGTTTTCTTGTGAGAAATTTGCCTCCGCCGGTAATTAGGCATTCTTGTCTTTGATAGAAGTCCGGTGTGCGTTCATTCTGGTGTGCAGTTGTTATTTGGTCTCTCCTATGTATTTTCCATCAGGTCATCTGGTGCATTGGATGAGATGTATGACATTTCTGGAGGTGCAGCTGTAAGATGCAGGAATGGTGATGGCTCTGTTGTGGGGTGTAGTAATTGTGGAGGTGGAGGAGATGTGTTGGCAGGTTTTGCATTTTTTGTCATGGTATAGTCTGGATCCATTTGGTGTGTTCTGGACCTTAGAAGGTTTGCTTCTGGTGATGAGGTTTGGTGCTTGTTTGAAGGCTAGGATGGATGGTTCTGGGAAGATCCCTTTAAGAATAGGTCCTCTTCCTAGTATGGGTTGCAATTATTTGAGGATTTTCCATATGGCTTCGAGGGAGGGGTGATATTTCATAACCAGCGGTGTGCGATTCGTGGGGGTTTTCTTCTGTACTGCAGTAGTTCTTCATGTGGTATCTGGGTGGCTCTTTCAAATGTGTGATCTCTCTCTCTGGAGGAGTGGCCTTGTTAAGTGAAAGCCTTTTAAAGATTAGTGAGGTGGCAATCCCAGGTGTTCTCAGTGCAAATTCGGTGGTACCTGAGGGTTGGGCTGTATATCACAGCTTTCTTGCTGTGTTTAGGGTGATTGCTGGAAAACATTGGTAAATTCCTCTATAACCGTTTCCTTATACAGTAATGTTAAAATTCTTCCAGTTAATAGAAATCAGACAAAATACATTTTGTTTGCCTATTTCTGTTTTAGAAACAACTTAAATATGTCTGTGAGTACCTTGGAAACTGCATGACTTGTAATGAAATTCAGTAAAAATTGTCTTGCTTTTTCATTTTAACTTGGCAATTTTTGCTGACTAATGGTACTAAATGCTATATTTTTTCTTCCCTCCCTCCTTTTAGTTTTTCCTTGGTTTGGCTTGGATATCGGAGGGACCTTGGTCAAGCTTGTTTACTTTGAACCAAAAGACATCACTGCTGAAGAGGAGGAGGAAGAAGTAGAAAATCTTAAAAGCATTCGAAAATACCTGACCTCAAACGTTGCCTATGGATCGACAGGCATTCGGGATGTGCACCTTGAACTAAAGGACCTTACGCTGTGTGGACGTAAAGGCAATCTGCACTTTATACGCTTTCCTACTCATGATATGCCTGCTTTTATTCAAATGGGCAGCGAGAAACACTTCTCAAGCCTCCATACTACCTTATGTGCCACAGGAGGTGGAGCATACAAATTTGAGCAGGACTTTCGCACAGTATGCATTTTTGGCTTATATATGCTTAGGATATGGTAATGAGAGTTGCACTTAACTTCTAAAGAACATGAAATAACAGCTGACTGTTTCATTCTTTAACTCCTGTTAATCTTAGCCCTTAAAAAGCTATTTCCTGTGTCAAGTTAAAAAACATTTG
The DNA here is from genome assembly GCF_001723915.1 of Gavialis gangeticus. Classification (NCBI taxonomy): domain Eukaryota; kingdom Metazoa; phylum Chordata; order Crocodylia; family Gavialidae; genus Gavialis; species Gavialis gangeticus. The sequence goes on from NW_017729033.1 coordinate 5,674,137, forward strand.
GAGAGAACCCTGTTTACAAAGCAATAGCCATATTTGCTATAATTGTAAAATCATTATTTTATTTAATCTGCCTAAAATGTGCTTTTCATAGGACTTGCTTGTAATCACTAGGCTTCAGTTTCCCTACCCTCTTTTAATTGTTTCCTCCATGAGCTCTTCATTTATGAGCTCAGTGTGTGTTCTGTACTTGTTCCACTGATTAAGGTTCATTTATACAGCACTGAGTTGGTTCAGATTCTTTTAAATTTAGAGGCAATGGGCTGAAAGCAGCTTTGCTTCTCAGGTTTACTGATTAGAATGAGCCTGACTGTAAATCAAATAGATGTTTGTGTAGGTGAAACTCATTATCTGGGATTGTATATCAATATATTTTGAAACCAGGGCTTAACAGATTGACCAACCAAACATGGAGGGTCCCATGCAGGGTCCATGATAAGAATACCATGCGGTTTCCCTGCTATCTGTTGTGTGGGAGCTGTCATTTTCTCCCCCACCAGCTCTTCCCTGCCCCCATTCCCTTCACCTTTTTGTTGTCATGGGATGCTGTGGACCTGATATGATGTCCATTGGAGTCAGTCTCTTGGCTCCAGCTTTCTTTGGATCAGGTTATCTGTTTTGTCTTGTCTCATGGACTGTGAAGGTGCTTGTACCTTTCAGGAGTGGGGTTCCTTAGAAATGTACTTAAATATCACAACGAGCATTTCACTCTGCATTATACCAATGTATGTGGGAGAGTGGAATTCTTTTCTCTGCCATTGGGCTGAATTTGACCAGTGGTGAGTATAAATGCTTCAAATCTCTGCCCGGCTTTTTAATAACGTTTTTCTTTTAACAGATGGGTGACCTTCAGCTTCGCAAGCTAGATGAACTTGACTGCCTTATTAAGGGAGTACTGTACATTGATTCTGTTGGATTTAATGGACACTCAGAATGCTACTATTTTGAAAATCCAACTGATTCAGAAAAATGTGAGAAGCTCCCGTTTAACTTGGAGAATCCATATCCTCTCCTGTTGGTGAACATTGGCTCAGGGGTCAGCATCTTGGCTGTTTATTCCAAAGACAACTACAAGCGAGTAACTGGGACCAGGTAAGCCCTAGAGAGTGGTAGATCTACTTTGACTGCAGTCTTGGATCTTGGAAATGATGAACATGGGGAAAGCTTACATCTCATTTTCCAGGAAAAATGGCTTTAGAAGTGGTAACTCTTGTATAACAGAAGGGTTTTGCTGTAACATTTCATTACTTCCCTTTCCTACTGTTTCTAGTGAACAGAGATCCTTTTTGGGATCATGTCTGTGTAACCTTTTACCACAGTCAGTCTGTACAGGGAGGCCAATTCTACTGCAAAAATCCAAACTTTCTTTTTTTTTTAACCAGGGGAGCAGTTTCCTTGTTAGGGGAATCTTCCAAGCGTTAAAAAGAGCACGTTTTAATGTGATCTGTTCCATTTCTGCTTCCAGGATTTGAATTTTGTCTTCATTATGGATAAGTTATTTCTGCAGATGGAGCCCAGTTTCATAGCTGGTAGGGTCAGAAGTGACCCGAGCAGATCATTAAGTCCGAGCCCCTGCCATGGGCAGGAAAGAATGCTGGAGTCAAATGACCCTGGCAAGGTGTCTATCTAGCCTGCTTTTAAAGACCCCCAGGGTAGGAGCGAGCACCACTTCCCTTGGAAGTTGGTTCCAGATCCTAGCCGCCCTGACTGTGAAGTAGTGCCTCCTGATATCTAGCCTGAATCTACTCTCCGCCAACTTATGACCATTATTCCTTGTTATTCCCAGTAGTGCTTGGGGGAACAGGCACTTGGGGCCGCAGTGGAAGAACACTGGCTTACTTGGGCCGCTCTGTCAGTCAGGTCTTAAAAACATATCATAATGGCCAGTCATTGCACAGCCAAGCTGGGGAAACCTTGGATTGAACTTTGGAAAGAGCACTGTTGCAAAATAAAAATCAGACGAGAACATCCTGTACCTGTCAGTTCTAGCATGCATCCTTGATGGCATGTGCGTACAGCATGTACAATGAATTTAGGAGGGTTTGAACAGTTGGGCCCCAATCCTCCAGGAATGCTGTGTGGGCAGACTGTTGTGTATGAGCAGAGCTCATTGCTGGGTTGATTTGTTAAAAATGTATGCAACCTACTGACTCTTCAGTACTCGCTGTACGGTGAATATTGTAAGACAAGAAAAGCCCCTTTTCAGTTATTGCTTCATGAAAACAGGAGGCTAAGACTTATGCTTGCTTATGAGTTGCAGAAGCAGATTTAAAGATAAAAATGAGGACTTCATTGAGTTCCTCTTCCAGGGTTTGCAGTAGAAAGAGAAGATAAGTGGCTGGGCAGCTTAGCTCATTCTTAATATGACTTTGGAGGTGTTCAACAATGGGACTTTATTTCACTAAGGCAAGTCCCTTTTATTTTTTTCCATTTCTTTTTTGAAATACAACATAGCAAATGTTGCTTTTCTGTTCTGTATTCCAGTCTTGGAGGGGGAACCTTTTTTGGCCTCTGCTGTCTTCTCACAGGCTGCTCCACCTTTGAAGAGGCTCTTGAAATGGCATCCCGTGGCGATAGCACAAAAGTGGACAAACTTGTGCGGGACATCTACGGAGGGGACTACGAGCGGTTTGGGCTGCCAGGGTGGGCAGTGGCATCCAGGTAAAGATTTATTGTGGCCTTTTCAGGTTGTTCTAGTGTGTCTGAATGAAAAACAAGAGTATGAGTGAAGGGGGTGACTTATAGTTAGCATTTCTATTTATGTGACAAATTATTAATAAAATGTAATAATAAGTTCCAATTAGCCTAAGCACCCTGTTAAAAATGTGCATACTTCCATTAGTAGCATTATGACTTACCTGGAATGGATATTGCTTCATGTGCTTTATAGGCCTTTATAAATGGTCACTTAACTCAGGTTCTCTCTACAGCTTTGGAAACATGGTGAGCAAGGAGAAGAGAGAGTCTGTCAGTAAAGAAGACTTGGCCAGAGCAACATTAATAACAATCACCAACAACATTGGCTCCATAGCACGGATGTGTGCCCTTAACGAGGTATGAGGAAAAAAGCATGCATGTGATGTGACCTCTTTCTGTCTGAAGATAGCCATTCATGTCTGTTACTGTTCCACAGAGCTTGTTTTCTGCTTGGCTGAAGCATTTTCTTACTTGTTTGGACATTCCAGTTTAAACTGTAACCTGAGATTCCCTTCCCAACCTGCCCCATACAGTTGGATGAAAAACAGTACCTTGTCAGTTCAAAGCACTATAAAATTGTAATAGCCTTCCCAAGCAGGGTGTGTGCGCGTGTTTCCTCCGGTCAATTTCCCTTCCTAATCTGAAGTTAAATAGCTGTTCAACCATAGTTTGGGGCACTGGAGGAAAACGGGAATTGTATAGTACACCGGAGTTCTGGAAGCTGCAGGAAGATCCTGAGCACAGTTTGGTCCCTGCTCAGCCCCACGCTTGTCGGTTATCAGTGCTGGGCATCTAAACAAGTACTTCACTGAAAAGAGAACTAAAAAGAGGACCTTTCCTGTGTTGTTTGTTCTGGTTACTTGTAATGTTTTGCTGCAAAAGTAGTTACGGGCCTCAGTGGTGTATCTCTGAGCTCTGTGCTTTCAGCTTCTTTACAGTGCTGCCTTGTTGCATTTATGTCAAGCAGCATTGTACAGGGCTATGAAAGAACAGAGACCTGTTCTTCACTTCATTCGGGGCCTGCCTGTACAGGAAAGGATCCATCACAATGAAGCGTGCTTATCACTGAGCGGTTACTATTATGCACTTGTTTGGTGCTATAAATACCCAAGACACTATCAACACCAGTTCTGTCCAGTGTCTACCATTTATTCCTCCCTCTGTTCCACTCAGGAATATATAGTGTAACTTAGACAAGACTCTGACCAGGTCAGACAAAAGGGGAGTGCTGAGGAGAGCTGTGCGGAAAGGGTGCATGCAATAGCGGCTTTGAGGCTGCAGAGATGGTACTTGGCCACGAGCCCCTGTTCAGAAGAGGGAACTTTTAAAACTGTCCTGACTGGGAAGCCAATAAACTGTAGCATTCCTGAGGCCGAGTAAGGGAAATGGCTTCTTTCCAGGACTGCAACAAGGAGCTTGTGTGGAAATCCGGGTTCAAATCTAAGATGCCACCAAGGTTCTTTGGTGCCTGGTTCCATGTCACTTTGTGAGGTGACCATACACATTGGATCATTCTGGCTACTGCTCTTTTGATCTTCAGGCTGGTGGTGAAGATGGAGGAAGCACACTCATCCCATTGCGGGGGTGGGGAGCGGGGGACAAGGGGTCAGAAGCTTGTGGGAGAAAAGGGGCATGGTTTGTTCAGCCAGTTTGAGGCCTGCCTGACCTGATTCAACAAGAAGCTCCCTTTGGGCTTCACCTTGGTGATGGCTGTGATTTTAGGTGTGGAGTTAGATGTAAAGTGACATGACAGGGACACAAGAATAGAAGCCGTGCTGGGTTTTCCAAGGTATCCTTTTACACAAGGCTTATCAAACCCCTTTAGATTGAGTCAGTGCAACTTTAATCCCCTTTCATTCAGTATTAGAGTTAGGGTGATGTCAGCTACTTTGTATCTGGAGAGGAGGATGCAAATTATGTTGTAACAGCTGACCTAGTTCCTGAGAGGCAGCAGCCCTTCCTCTTCTAGAGCTTTTAAGAATTATGTTTGTCCTTAGCTTTAATGGGATCCTACCTGACCACGCTCAGAAATCTGGCTGTTTTGCTTCTTCCTTCAGCCTGGTTGCTGGCTCTCCTCTTCCAGTAACTAGCCTGAGTGAGGCGCTGTGCCTCTTCTGGCCTCATCTTGCTGTAGTTCCTTTCAGTAATGTTACACTGCTGCTGGCCTCCTTGTTTGCTTGGTGTTTCAGTCCCCCTTGGTTTCAGTTCTGCTCTGCTCTGTTGGATTTGATTTGAACATTCCTGTATGAGGTTCTAAATGCTGAGTTTGCAAACACATCACAAGTCTGTTTCTTTTTAACCCCTCCCCACTCAAAATACCATTCTTTCTTGTTCATGCTCTCCAGCTTGGTAAAAGCAGAGCAATAACTACCAACAGCAGGGGTATTTAGAGAGCTGTGAGGTTGTCCATACTTCAGTTCGTTCAGCAAATGCTGGCAGCCTTGCTTTGTTTTCCACTCGCTTTCATTGATCTCAGCCAGAAGACGTACTTTAAAAGCTGGCTGTAGTCTTCCAATAAAATGCAATATAACATAGGTTTTTTCTTGTTTTGTGTTTTGAAGCCAAAATGGAGTTTGCTTTAAAGGTTCTGACACTTCTTTTTTTCTTTTATATTTGCAGAACATTAATCGGGTGGTTTTTGTTGGCAATTTCTTGCGGATCAATACAATCTCAATGAGACTTCTAGCTTACGCATTGAATTATTGGTCCAAGGGACAGTTGAAAGCCCTTTTCTTGGAACACGAGGTGAATTTACTGTTTAATCTATTTTATTCTTTCAAGGTTCAGACACCTACAGTGACTTGAAAGTACCAAAGCTGATCCTTTGGTCAATAGCGATTATAAATTGTGTAACCAGTTCTGCAGGTTTTGTTACCATAGACACAATTATTGCAGAACTTCCAAGCCTGGCACACTGTTCAGGTTTATTGTTTTAGTAGTTAAAATGCAAACTGCGTATACAAAGTTTGCACTGTGGAAATGTCTCTTTCCAAAGACTTTTAATCTACATTCCAAACAGCACCTTTTGTAGTTCTGTTTTCTGGGACAAATGCTATCACCAGAAGTTGTAATACCATCTACTTGCTATACTTGGGAGCAGCTTCCTTCTGTGTTCTTACATTACTGTTTTGCATAGTATCATTCTGATGTTTGTGTCTCAGGTTCAGTCTCTAATTAGATTCTCTCTGTGCTCAATAGGGTTATTTTGGAGCAGTTGGTGCTCTTCTGGAGCTGTTGGATACAGCCTGATATCCTTCGAACACCATGTTGGACCCATACTGCAGGGCCTTCTACACCGTTGGAGCACCCATGTTTAGTTTGTTTTTTAAAGCATCTTATTCAGTGATTGTTGAGAGAATCGTCCATGACCCAATCATTCTGGGATCGAAAGGACTCTTGTATCTTTTGTGAAACTGAGAACAATCCTGAAACATTTTGACATAGACTTGTTCATGAGAAATACATACGCAAGTGTGTGGACCGACTGTGTTGGTTGTCCCCACAGGTGTCCAAAAGACTTTTTTTGTTTCTTTTACTCTGAGTAGCACCCTCTGCCTTACTTGTTATATACGTTGTGCTACTGTAAGCAAGGTGGCTGTGGGAGGAACTTGCACTATTGTGTTCTCAAGGCTACTCTAAGTGCTTAATGTCCGTATTGTTAGCTTCCTGTGTTTCAGATATACTGTGTGTATAGATGATTTCAAAGGGCTTGCTTAAATTTCATAATAATATTGAATAGTGAAGTAACTACACCTGGAAAAAAACAATCACAGACCTGAAATATGAGAACTGGATTCTTTCTCTCTTCTGAACACTAATGACCTATAAAACACCACTGCATTATCAGTATTGCTTTATTTTCTGAGTAGAGTTGCTTACATGTGCACATATCTACACTGGTAAAGAAATGAAGTGAAATGAATGGCTTGAGAATGGCCTACTGTAGACAGGCTGCCATTTGTATCCTTTGGAAGCGTTTTAGGCAGATCAGAAATTCCTTCAGACTCAAGGGTCAAACCATTTTAATGCATTGTTGAAGTGCAGCAAAAGTTGCTTAGAAGCTGCTGAAACAAATTTAGAAATGTTTAAAAATGACCTTTTTTTTTTTTTTTAAAAAGGCTGGTGAGTGTAACCTTTCTTTCTCTCCCTCCCCCTGCATAGATTCTTTTTCTTTCTACCCAGTTGTTGAACAGAATCCAGGCTTGGGAGGAAAACTTCTTTCCGCATGAGCGTTGCACCCTCTCTGTTTTCTTTGTGCCTAGTTTCTTGCAAATCCTTAGACTTAATTGCCACAATTTGGATCTCAGAGGGCATTGATTTTTTTCAGGGTGTTAAACTGGAACATGTTTGAGAGAATATTTAGAATGCTGGCAGGGGGTAGCTTTTTTTGGTTTGTTGTTTTTTTTTAAAGTTTTTTGAAACAACTGTTTTGATGATAAGCCTGCAGTTTTGTCTGGAATAATTGTTTTCCTGCATCCTTGACAGCCTTGGATCTGTTGTCTTGGACTGCTAAGCTGAACACAATGTACAGTGGGAGGGTGCAAACGCTTCTGTCTGTGGGGATGATGCCAACTTCTTTAGTGTGGCTTCGGTGCAAGCAGTGAATGTGCAAGATTTGCTTCCTGAAAAAGCTACTGCATCTTAGCTGGTGGATAAAATTAACCCATGCTGCCCCTGCTTTCTGCCACATGGTAATGTGTGGTTTCTCTGCTGAACAGCTCAGGAATGCATAGAAAGTTTTTCCTGCTGTGAGCAGAGTGAACACTATTTCTTTTGATCCCAGGGCTGGATTCTTGCTTGCGTGAATTGTCTGAGTTCCATTGGCTTCAATTTACAGCAGCTGGCGATTTACCCCTTTCCTTTAAATAACTTGTCGTATTTAGGACATAGGTCACTTAGGAGATTCAGGGGCTAGCCTCTGCATGGGGCTGCTTTATTTCCAGTAGGTTACAAGGAGAAAAGCTCTTTGATCTTAGTGTAAGCACTGGCGGATATTTTTAATTGCAGCAGAGAAAACAGCCATCTCAGTTTGGTAGCAACACTGCGTTGAAACAGTGCAAGGCTGAGGTGCAGTGGCAGAGCTAATGGGGGAGATGGCAGTCTGCAGAGCTACCACCTGCCATGTGCCCCTGCAAATCCTGCTGCACTTCAGGAGCTCAGTAGTCGTAAGGGACACTGCTTTTGACACTGGTGTGCGCTCTGAGCCTGGGCTGGCAAGGGACTCCTGGTTGAGGAGGGTCAGTGTTTTCACATCTCCGCTCCTTGTCTCATTGCACTCACACCAGTGCTGTCGGCCACCTTGCTCTCTGGGGCACTAGGTGTCACCAGCATCATGGTAGAACTATACTGGGCATTTTCAGAACTAGATTGAAATTCCAAGCCTGTACATCTAATTGTTAGTCAAGAGAGGTGACCCGGACGTTGGGTGAGAGAACTGGTATGCTCTCAACTAGTTGAGTTTCTGTTTAGGAAGGTTCAGGACACTGAACTACTCGTTGTCCACAGCTTGGAGAGTTCTCTTCACCTTTTGCTACAAAAGAGAAGAACTCGGAGAAGTGGAGAATCTCTAACTACATAGGAAAATTCCCTTACCTTTTTCTTGGTAACATTTCAGACTCAGATCATGCATTGATTTGCATTCAAATTTGAATTGAGAGAGACTTTTTCAAAAGACAGCAGTTCATGCCTAGATTCTTGTATTTATACTCAGTTTTTCATAGCTGCACCAAAGAGAATCCAGATCAAGAGAATACCAAACAGGGTTTTGGAAATGGATGTCAGGTTTCCTTAATGTACCCAGTTCCAGCCACAGTCAGCTTTGACTTGCAGGCTGTTTTTTCTGTGCCATGTTCTACATAATGCTTAGTAATTGTTGATGCCCAGTCCATTTCAGAAAGGGGCTGTACCTTTGGATTGAAAACCAAGAGTCCCGGCCCTGTTTCCGCTTGTGGAAACCAAGTGGCACATGTTGTTGCTGTTATGCTGGGCTGAAATTTCCTTGTGTGTGAAGGGCCAACTTGGTACCATTTCCATCCTTAAAACAGGGTGGAAGCAATGCCCTCAGCTGTTGCAAGTGCTCTATGTATTGCTTTATGTGAGATTCAGTGGTATCAAGGTTTCTCAGTGGACCTCACTGCAGGGCTTAATTTTACCTTTGGTATTCAGCAGCAGGTACAAAGGATCTGGTTCAGCTTCCTGAAGGATTTGGAGCATCTAATGTTGCCAGGAAAGAGGCTTATTTCAACAGCTACTCCTTTTCTTGGAGCAGGGTTGTGAGAGGAGGGATGATGGGCTAGGAGAGGCACTTTTCACATTGGTGAAGGGACAAAGAAACGCGGGTGTCCTTCTGTAAACTGCAGCCCGACCTAAAACCGTTGTGGTGCACTTGAACACATGCCAAGCTCTGTGACTGGAACTGAAGCAAAGCAAGCAAGCTGTTTGTCCCTGAATTTCCCCATTCGCTTCATACACACACACGTGCATACGTCTTTCTTTTCTGGCTGTTCAGTAGACCCTAAAGTTGCGGGGCAGGATGTCTTTGTTTAACAGCGATTTCATCTGTGTATTATATGTATTCTTTTGTAAAACTTTTTAATTTTTCCTTTTGGATAAAATATTACAACTATTTTTATATATTTGTTCTGCTGTTGCTTATTTCAAGAGTCTTGCGTCTCCTCCTGGCCAAAGGACAGACAAGCAGCCGCCAGTCTGAAGAGTGCTAAGCTTATATGGGTATGCCTGGCCTTGCTGAAGTCCTCTTCACCTCCAACTTCATTCTTCCTTTGGAGGATACTACTGTCTTTAAGTATTTGTCAGGAAACACGCATGTGTTTAGGTTCTTAGTAAAATATCTCTGCATCTCAGAGTCACTGGATGAAAAGGATCCAATATTTACGTCCCCTCTGTGAGGTATCTATCTGAATCCGTTCCACATGGTAAAATCCTTAAGGCCCGGGTATTTTTAATGATGTTTCCATGGGCAGCAGCCTGGGTAACATCTGAAAGAAGAGACCAGTGGTAGACAGAGGCTATTTTGTACCAGAAGTGTGCAAGCTAGTTCTGTCTTGACACGTGAGGGTTTTTTTACTTTCCAAAAAATACTCCTGAAAAATTAAAAAACCCTTGCATGCCAACACTAGTTAATAGGACTTCTTGTTGTCTCTTGGAAAAAAAACCATTTCTTGTCGTCTCCACCGTCGTGGAGCAGCACTGATGGCTGAGGCAGAGCAGAAGCTGCTCTCGTTCTGCTCTTGGCTTTCTGAGGCTCTAGGTTTTCTGGCAATGCTCAGTGTCGTGGTCCCAATTCAGCAAAGCACTTGGGCATATACTGGTATGTTCTGCTGAATGCAGATGGAGTTAAACAGAATTCAGCTGGATTGGCTGAATTTGTACTTCCGTGGTTAATGGACTCTGCAAACTGACAGCCTGGCAGCGCCCTTGAGGCTGTTTTAGGTTGGATAGCTTTATGAAAGAGCAGCTTTAGCTCAGCCAGGAGCTCTGAGCTCACTACAGGAATTGCTTAGTGAAATCTTAAACCCTGTGTGAGTGCTAGAATAAGATGACTAGATGATTGGAATGGTTTCGGCTCCCCTTAAAGTAGGGAGGTATTGAAGCTTCTTAAAGCATCTCTAAGTTAGGGAAAGAAAAATAATCTCCAGTGGGAATTGCAGGGGTAACTTAGACTTCCAGCTGGTGAAGTTATAAGGTGTAGCACCCTCTCCCTTCCCTTCCCTTGATATGCTGCGTACTGTGTAAAACCACGGACGTCAGGACGCCTTGTTTTTCCTCTTGAATATCATTAACATCCTTCAGGCAGCTCTTTACCAACTCTATTTTACTTGTTTGCAGCTATCTAATGGCTGCTTCTGACTCCATAGAAGGGTGTGGCATTGTATAGCATCATAGCGGGAGCCTTGAAATAAAACCCATAGTATGTTTCTTAAAGGAGCGATAGGGACTTATCTTTGCCTACTAATTTGATAGCTTCCACAGGGGAAGATACCCCAACTTAAATTATTTTTCTGCTTCAAGCCCTGTTCCTTTCCAGCTGTGAGATCCTTTCCAGCATCTGCTTTAAATACTTGGTATTTTTCTATGGCATTTTTGCAAGAGTAATGCAATCGAGTTCTCTGGTGGCTTTTTGAAAGATGAAAAGCCTAACCCCCTGTTTTGCAGAAGTAGGGACTGAATTAATGTTCTTTATGCCAAAATCCAACAGTACAATACATTTCCATAGGAACTGATTGCTCAGAAGATTAGCTCTTTTAAAAGGCCTTATAGATGGTGGGGGTGGCTATTCATATTTGCAAAATTGTGTAGCTTGGCAAAAACCCTCTCTTTCTTCCATCTCCTCTCTTATGAATATTCAGCATTTTCAGTTTTGCATGATCTGGGTTCGGGAGTCAAAGCCAAATCTGTTCGATCACGTTGGAGACTTGGATGAATCTCGCACAGACTGGTGTTTCCTCCTGTGAGCAGTGTTACTGAATAAACCGTGAGTACACACAAGGGATATGCTTTTCGCTCTAGGTAAAACAGGCTGTTAGTAACATCACAGTGGGTGTGTCTACACATGACGCTATGTCGACATTGCATCATGCTACGGCAACATAGTGTGCATGGGTGTTCACACATGACCAGCAGCTACTTTGCCATAGCAGTGCACTTCGTTGTTATAGCATGTCGCTATGGCAAAGTAGCCACTAAAAATAACCGTGTGCCACATGTATGGTACAGTACGGGTGGTTACGGTGCCGTGTTTTAGTATTTCCAGAAGGAAGTCACTGTAAGGCAACGTGTACATGTACCCAGCTTGTCTCCAGTTGGGATATGGCTCTGTTTTAGTTCTTGGCGTTTGTGTGGAGAACCAGCCAGAATCAGTACAAGCAGATGGTTCGGATGGATCTTTTTCCCCTGAGCCATCTCTTTGTTTCCAGGCTTACTGGAATTGTTTCAGGTTTCTGACCAACCCTTCTGGACCTTCCTGAATCACAGCAAGTAGGAAGCAGAGGTTCTGATGGAAGAGATTTTCCACGTGTAATGAATGAAAGTAGGTCAAGAAGAGCTTTTGTGCTTAAACACTCCATTTGTTTCTCTCAAGCACACTTTATTCATTGTGATGTAGCTTCTTTGAAAGTAATTGCTTTGCAGATGCTGTCAGCTATAATAGCACCATGGGGGTTGCAGAAGCAGTCGTTCGGTGCTAAGAGAAGACGCAGGACTTGGTTTCCATGAATTTGAAAAAGACCCTTTCTCTGGAGGCTACCAAACTCTCTCCAACCCAGCCTGCACTAATATTGCTATGTAAGCTGTCTCCCTGAAATCCTGACCCGGGCCAAGCAGTCTTGGAGAGAGCTGGTAACCATGCTCTGGTAGTTTTGTGAGCATGCATGCTGTCAAAGTGATTTTGCACATGCTGTTTCTGTCCAGGAGCAACCTGGCTGGTCTGACAAACATGCATTTAGGGAGGTGGCTCAGGTTTTACTCATGGTGTTTTATAGAAGGATCAGGGACTGAGAGAATGGGTCTCCTCTAAGCCCAGGGTCAGCGTGTGTTGCTGGGACCCTGCAGCGCAGGCCTGCAATGCTGGTCGGCAGATGGAGAGGACACCAGCCCACTTCCCAGGCATGGACGTTCTTTCTCGTCGCTTAATGCCACTTGCAATGAGGGAGCCACAGAGACTCCCCTGAAAGCTCTGGTCCTCCTTGGGCAATAGTCTTCCCACTGGGGTCTTCAATAGACTGCTGGTGGGGAAGAGCTTCTCTGGGGCGAGATTCTGCTCTGTTGGCTCCCTGTGACAGTGTCTTTGCAGAGCGGAGCCAAGCTGTGCCTGTTTGGGACTGGGGCATATTGCCAGCCTGGCCCATTGTCAAAGGGCTAGGCCAAGCTGTAGAAGTGTGGCCCCAAAGCCTGTTTCTTGAGTGACCATAGCATGAATCTTTGTAGATGTGACAACTAGCTTGGTCAGCAAAGTAAAGGAATCCATCTAGATATCTAACTAAGCCAGTAATGAGCTACAATTAAACAAAGCGCAAGGCCTGAAAGGAGATGTTGCCGTATATTAAACATCTTAAATTATCTTAAATTAGTAGTAGTAGTGACTGATGTAGCCAAATGTGCTGGATGCTATTTGGTATAATAGATGCATTTTGTTAAAATGTTTAGACAGTTTGTAAAATCAAAAGCAGCCTCGTCAGAGAAGACTATAAGGTAAAGAAAAAAACAGGAACAGCGCTCTGCAATCAGGAAGGAAAGGAGATAAGAAAACCCTTCTTCTTTTCCGAGGATATAAATCCCAACCAATTGACACCATTCAAGTCCATAAGTGATCTGGCTGAGTCCAGTTCCAAAAGTTTCAGTGAAACAAAGACATATAAATAAACCCAATCAGAGAATGTATTAAAATATTGGAACCAGCCAGCTATAAATATTGGGTGTAGGCTAGAGGGAAATTTGGAGAACTTAGCAAATTCAAGAAGATGTGCTGCCATTCTGTGTGCCCCCTGCTCCCTCTCTTGAGTCTCTCTATCCGCTATAGGTGAGAATCTGTTGTGCTGTCGTGGGTAGCCAGATAGACTTTAGGATAAGTATTTGTTTTTATGTTTTAAAGTGCAGACGAGGTCGGGCTGTAGACATGTTTTTGCCTGTTTTAACGTCTTACCCACAAGATTACCTGTAATCTGGGTAACAGACACAGGTATTGAGTAGGGGTCTGCTTAAACCACGGTGAGACTAAACAATTTTCATGGGTTCACGATATTAAGAGCACGTTCTATGACAATTTAGTGGATGTGCTCTGGCCCCACTGCTCGGTGCTGATTGGCAGAGGCATATACTGTATAATTTAATAGCAACTTCTATGGAAAGTAAATTCTATCGTATAATTTATCATATTATAAACCTAAATATTGCTACTAATATACTAATTTATGCTAACTTTAATAAAAATTATTCATTTTAATTAGTAAATGCTAGCATGCAGCATCCACTGGCAGTTGCAGCCAACATCCTCTGCCTCTGCAGTGTGAAGACTTGTCCATAAGCTGAGACTCCATGTTTTGCATCCACAGAATTGGTTGGAATTGAAAGGCAGCGATTGTAAGGCAGCATTTCGCGAAGTTGTAGGGATGTGGCAATGGATCAGAAACAGACTCCCAAAACTCAGTTACATTTAAAGGCATCTGGTATTCTGACAAAGTTCATATAAGTTCTTTGTCATACTCTTTCTGCCATCCAGCGATTGATTGAATTAGCTGAGGGTTGAAACTCAGAAGAGGCACCTGTTTTGGGCCAAAAATGTGAACACACACACACACACACGCACGTGCGCGCGCGCGCGTGCGTTTAAATTGAGTTGGGAGTGACTCCTCATACTTGCAGTCCTGACTTAACTTTGCAGCTATTTCCTGCAACACGTCTTGTCTGTGCTGGTTTTCAGTGCGACAGTCTGAACATTGTTGTGATGCCATATTTTTGACTCAGCTTACCACATCCATTAGTTTCTTGTGTGCTTTGTGAATGAAAACAGCTGACTTTCAAACCATGTTAGAAGCTCCACAAACCGGATTGCATTTCCATTCACAAACTTAAGTTGGTCTTCAATCTTGCCCTGTTTTTAAGAGATGGTGCCATTTCATGCACTGTATGCTGGGTGCAGTTTTAAACTCATTGCTCACAAATTGCCGATAGCACTTAATATTCTTTGCATGGTAATGAACTGCATCACACCACCAATTCTGCCTTGCAAGCACTAGTTCTGATGGGAATCGCACAGTTGCATTTAGATCCCCTCTTTGATTGGTGATGGAGTCCCTGTATCAAAGCTTACAGCCTAGACGATGTTTGAATGCTTTTTTTGAAAGAGGAAACCAGGCTATCCGTATCAGGAAGATGTGTGCGCCAGATGTCACTTACTAAAGAAAGATGTGTTCATTGCAGGTAACATGAATTGTGTGGGTATCGTTCCACGGAGCACATCATAGGATCATAGAAAATGAGGGATGAAGGGACCTCAGGAGGCCACATCTTGTCCACCCCCCTGCTCAAAGCAGTACCAGCTCCAACTGGATCATCCCAGCCAAGGCTTTGTGTAGCCAGGTCTTAAAAACCTCCAAGGATGGAGAGTCCACCACCTCTCTGGGTAACTCATTCCAGTGCTTCACCACCCGCCTCATGAGAGAATTTCTCCTAATATCCGCCCTCAACTTCCCTTGCTGCAACTTGAGCCCATTGCTCCTTGCCCTGTCTGTCTGCCCCTACTGAGAACAGTCCAGCTCCATCCTCTTTGCAGCCCCCCTGCAGGGAGTTGAAGGCTGCTATTAAATCAGCTAAAGGCTGCACATCGGAGAAAGCTTTGCACATACACACGGCATTATTATCAGAGAGAAATGCTGAGATCTTGTTAAATTCTGACCCATAATTTCCAACAGCTTTCATGACAGCTTATGCAACAGCTGAAAAATGTACAGACTTGAGTTGAACCAGCTCTGTTTGAAAAACAGGCAGATCCCAGTCTTTCCAGCTCCGAGGTACAAATAAAACGTGGAATACATAGCTATCCTGTGCATCTGTTGCTTTTGCTACAATTGAAATGGAATGATATTCTGCTTATGCAGATTTTGGCGACTGAACATGCAAAGCAACTACTGATTAGATAATCCTGGCAAACTTTGTTTGCATATGGGAAACTGCCAGCATTTGGTATGTGCCTCTTGAAGTACCCCCTTAATTTCAGGTTATCAATTTTTTTTTCCAAAGGTACGTTGGCAGCAGTGAATGTCTCCATTAGCTCAAATGTAGCTTCTCTTGTTAAATAGCTTTCAGCGGTTCTTTTAAACATTGAGGACATTTGCTTTTTTTTTTGTTTTGTTTTTTGTTCTGACCTTCAGCTTCTGCAGAAGCCTTTTGCTTTTTATGCGATTTGGACTCTCGATGGTGTTCAACGCTGTTTCTTTTTGCTACATCCAGTCATGCTGCAAGATGAACAAAGCAATTTGCCACTGCCTGAATGTATGGTTCCTATAGGGAACAATTACATGATCCTGAGCTGAAATGTATTTAGCTTTTTTTGGTTTATTTTCAGTCACCTTCAGACTTCAAACTCCCATGCTGAAGATGGCTCTGAAACCTTTCACTCTGCCTTGCTGACTGGCGCTTTCACTTAATCTACGTGGCTACGAGGAGACAGTAACTCTCAGTCATGTGATCTATGACTGTAGTGATATTGTTGCACTGTTTTTGCATTGTGGCAAGCATGGGGGCCTTCTAAAATGGTGTGTCATATGACTCATCCATGTTTTATTCTATTAAAATTGATTTTGCGGACCATCCTATAGTTGCTCATTACCACGGACAATCCCATATGTTGCATTTTCCGCAAAATCCATGGAACTATGATTTAAGCAGACGCCTAGTAATGAAGTATTGATTATTTTTTTTCCCCTGATGATTATGAACCCACTGCAGCTCAGTAGAGACTGAGCGAGAGCAGGAAGACAGCTGTTTGGTGGCCTCTGCATGATTTTTTATTATGGGCAGGCAGTGGCATCATAAAACATGACCAGCAAATGCAAGCTTTGTTCACCATCCCAGCAGAGAGACTGAAGATTGCCTGGGCCCCTAGAGCCGGGCCCCACTCCTCTCAGCCAGAGGCTAGTTTGGGCCTATTCAGTTTAGAAAAGAGATGCTTGAGGGTGCACATAATAAGAATTTACAAAATACTAAATAGCAAAGAGAGAGTCGATAAGGATTTTTAATTATTATTATTTACTCTGTCACACCATACAAGAACTAGGGGTCACAAAATGAAACGGATAGGTAGTGTCACAAAAGGCAGTTCTTTTCCACCCAGGGTGTCATTGAAGTGTGGGACTGTTTAGCAGCAGATGTGGTGGAAGCTGATGGTTTATTCATATGCAAAAAGGGATTGGACAAATGATCAGAGGAAAGGGGCATCAGTAGCTATTGAGCACGGGATTTAGGGGCACGGCCTCTGAATCAGAACTTCCTAGACTTTAAATGCTGGAGGCTGCAAGGGAGAGAGGAACAGCGGAAAAAACCCTGGGTTGACTCGGTTCGCTCTGCCTTTCAGTGTCCGCTCGCTGCCCCTGTGTGACGCAGGAGACTGGGCAAGAGGGACCTACGGTCTGACCCAGTAAGTGGCAGTTCTTAAATTCTCATGGACAGTGCTTCCAGGTGTGGGGCATGATGGTGTGCACACCCCACACAAAAACACCCCTTAATTCCTTGCGATGGAACTGAACCAAGCCCAATTCTGAAAACCAAACACTTGTCTGAGAGTTGCAAACCTGTTTCGTGCTGACTTTGACCTTTTAAAATGCGTTCTGCATAAACACACACGAGGGGCCTTTTGGAATGATGACTGGATGTTGGAAGGGCCCAGTGTGCTTTTGGTGAAGCGCTTTCTCACAGAGAAGTAAGGCTGGAAGGGACCTCAGGAGACCATCTGGTCTAACTAGGGCTTGAACCTGCAACCTCGGTGTTATTAGCAGCATGCTCTAACCAATTACTTTGTGGTGTGTTGCTTTGGGAGAAGCAAACTACTCTGTGGACAAACCTTGTAGATATAAAGAGAAGTCCTGACTGGCTATTGCATAGGAAGCCTGATTTCTGGGGAGGCTTTGAGTGCTGTACAAGTGCCCAGGGCTCCTGGAAGCCAGAACTGAGGTGTCTGTGGTCCTTTTGTAATAATACCTAGAGGCCCATCGCACTAGGTATGGTACAAATGCTTTTGTATAGGGGACAGAGAGCAAGGCAGCAGGAACTTCCCGGTGTGGCATGAAACGTCCCGGACACGGTATTCCTAGGACTTTGTCACGCAAGGTGAGGCCCTAGACCCTCGCAGGACTGTTAGCTCTTTACTGTAATTAGTTCTGTATGTAAGTTCTTGTAACGTATTTCCCTAGATTACGAGCCTCATCAAGATGCTATCAGCAGCTCACTACCTGCTTCGGGTGCAAATTTCAGTGCTCGGTCCATAGCTACAGCTGGGAGAGGGGTGGCACATGACTCCCCCTCTTTAGCTTGAACGCATGGCAGCCATCTCAGCAGCTTCATGCCATGGTCGGTGCTATCTGTGCATCTCTCCCAGTGCAGAAAAGAGCTTCTCCACTTAAGACATGCATCCTAATTTGTGGGGAGGGCTGATTTTAGGGGGAAAGAGGCACGTTGTATATGAGAAAATAAGGCTGTGGACAAAATGGGCACTTTAAAAGGGAAGAGCGCTGTTCCGTCCGCATCTGTATCGGCGGTTACCCTGTAAGAAATACAAGGCAGCTGAATCACTGTGCTTGTATCTCTGCCAGATCAGGCCGGTGGAACAGTTGCACCACAACAGCTTGAAGCCGCATCTTCTGGGTGTTGCAGTGGTTAATCTAGCTATGCCCTGATACTGTTCGTCCTAACTTGCACGGGCATTTGGCCATCAGACTCGCTAATGGCACCTCCTTTTTCATGCCAGCCTGTGCAGTGCTCTGGGTGTTGCTTGGGGTTGTCAAGCAATGCTATCGTGTTTTTGGCACAAGCAGGGCACAACAGAGCCAGGACGAACCTGCAGAGGGTCCTGGGCCAAGCTGGGCCCGGAGAGACGGCCCTGAGACCCCAGGGTGAAATCAAACGAGCAAAGAATAGTCTGGGGCGGCTGAAAGGCTCGGGCCAGGGTTTTGCTACGAGCTGTGCTGCTGAGCCTGGGGCCGAGAGCAGGTTTTGGGTGGGAAGTTCATGGTCTCGGCAGATTTGCTTGGCAGGTTAAAATGCCAGAGCCGCATCCTAGGAGCCAGCCCCTCCTTGCTGCTGCTCCGCTGGTACCTCCCTGCTGTGCCTAGAGCTGCCAATGTGCTGTGGCCTTGCAGCCACCAGAGGGCAATGGGACACCGTGCCAGTACCAGGTGGTGGCACACGAGGGGACAGCGGTGCCTTTCCCAGGGATTGCACCCTGCTTTGCGCAGGCAGAGCCAAGCCAGAGGCTCCTTTGTGTGCAGGGAGGGACGTGAGCCCGGCTGGCAGCTCGGGTGACTTAGCCCCAAACCCCTGTCTCCCTAGAAGCCCGACCTGAACCCGCATTTTGCAAAGAGCGCCCATCTTCGTAGGGTCCTGGCCCAGCTTCAGCTTCTGTGGACAGAGCTCAGTGCGGGGAGTGGCACTGGGCCTCATCAGTGCCCCTGCCTGCGAGCTCACACCCGTCCCCATTGCAGCCAGCAGCTGGCGGAGGGGAAGGGGTTCGACTTCCTTGCTGTGGCTGTTGTCTTGCTGGTTCCCCATGGGACTTTCTGCCTGGCTCAGTCAGCGCTAGCATCACCCTGGGCTTTGGTGCAGGGCTTCAGTTCTCCTGGGGCTCCCCGCCCAACGCCGACCATCCAGGCCCGGGGCTCCAGGATGGATGGGGGGTGGCAGCCTCCACTTCCATCTACAGCCCAGTAAGCAGGGCTGAGCTGTCTTTGCTACCTGGATAAAGATCAAGGCTGATGCTCACCAGTCTGCCTCTGCCCTAGCGGTGACTGACAGCTCTGCCTACAGGGTCTCTATTTTGCCAGGACCAAAGTCCCCCTTCATGTCCCAGCGCCCCGTACCTTGGCCAATGCACAACTATGGGCAGGGAACAGGGTTGGGTCACGACCCGGCAGCGTCTCACCCCGCAGGGGAGGCTTGGTCTGAGTACGCCTAGCGAGCCAGCCCCTTGCGGGAGGGAATATATAGTGCAGGGGTCTTGGCGGGGCTCAGGCGCCCTCAGGACAGAGGTGGGCTGTGCATGAAGGCAGGACACCGGGGCCCTGGGTAATGAGGCACTGCCCATGCTGAGCACCCCAGGGTGAGGCAGGAGCTGAGCAGGGCCTCGAGGACACCGGTTTTGGATTTGTGCTGCTGGGATGGAGCAGGGAGCAGTGGCATAAGACGGGGCCCAAGGAGGGTTTTGGATAAGGAGGTCCCTTCACCAGGAGCCTGCTGCAAGCACAGGGTTGAGTGGGCAATACAGGGGCAGGTGTGAATGGGGCATGGAGGCAGGGACAGATCCTGCCAGGTGCTGAGCCCTGTTAGGGGAGCTCCTCCAAGGCCTGGCTGGCCTGCAATGCAGCAGGAAGCTGGCATGGGGGTGGCAGCTGCTGGGAGAGGAGGGATCGGGACAGCCCTCACCTGTACAAAGGTGTCGTTACACAGGCCAGCAAGAGGCTCTTTGGCCTTGCAGCAGGTGTGACCAGCCTGAAGGCCATAAAATCACCGTGCTTCCAGGAAGGCCCAGGTGGCCCTGAGACATGCCTGCCAGCTGGGCATTTATGGCAGGAAGCGTGGCGCTGACAGGCAATGATTGCTCATTTCTGAATGCATGAGCCTGGGAAGATCACGCAGCGGTGCTGGGCGTTGAAGAACGAGGCCTTGTTACCTGATAATCAAGCGAGATTAGGTTCCCCGGGGAGCAGCTGTAACACCTGTCTCCTGGCATGGGAAGCATTGCCTGCGCGTCCCGTCCCCCCCTTGCTTTCCTGCCTCCCTGCAATGCTGTTGCTGGGCTGCTCTCCTTCCCCACTCACTTAGTCTCTTAACTCCAAGGATGTTGGTTTTCACAGGCTGCCGGGTGTGCTTCCCCCAAGCCGCCCTTTGTACAGCTCTGTCACCACTCCCATCTTCGCCTGTAAGCAATCTGGTACCAGCACTATCTTTTTGCTCTGTGCAGGTACAGCGCCTGGCGCACAGGTCTGTGATTGAGCCTTGGAGGTGCTACATGTGCCTGTTTTCAGCTGGTGAGAGGAGGGCAGCGGGGAGAAAGCTCCCTTCCCTCTCTGCTCAGCAGCTCCCAGATGGGTCTGTGCACAGCTCTGCTCCCAGCTTGCTGGAACGTGGGTCCGGAGGTTTTATAGCCCAGGGTCCTCCCCCCTGCCCAGGGTCCTTGATATGCAGAGCAGCCCCAAGGCTGCTGTGCCTTGTAATTTGCTTCTCAGCCTCCTCTGGGGCCCGAGAGGCAGCGAGGAGTGTGTAGCCCACTG
Organism: Gavialis gangeticus; assembly: GCF_001723915.1. Classification (NCBI taxonomy): domain Eukaryota; kingdom Metazoa; phylum Chordata; order Crocodylia; family Gavialidae; genus Gavialis; species Gavialis gangeticus. Next base: position 5,694,827 of record NW_017729033.1, read on the forward strand.
TCCTGTATCCGTACCCCGCTTTGACTTCTGCACAGATGCTGGGAGCTGGTGCGATGGGCAGCCCTCGTTCCAGCTCTAAGCAGCTCCTGTATAGGACACATTCCCGCACCCCCATATCTACCAACACAGCAAGGAGGAGGACTCTGTACAGCAGGGAAAGGGCTGAACTTTCTCACTGGGATCAAGGCTTTCCCTATGCCTGGCTCCAGACTTATGCCCAGCTCATGCCTGGCAGAGCTGCAGGCAGCCAAAGCCTGGGCACAGCTCTCCGCAGAGCAAGCAGGTGCCCAGACCCAGCCCAGTGCCTCCCAGCAGGGCTGTCCGCGGTGCCCTGCCATCTGCTTCCAGCCCCTGCCTACACCTGCTGGGTTTTGGCCCCTTGGACTCAGACTCTGGGGAGCAGATGAAGGGGCAGGGATGGAGCAGCTGCCTTTATACCGCAGGGGATGGCTGCCTGCTCTTCTCTCCCCCCCTCATTGGTCCCTTGGCTGGCTGGGTGACCCCCACCCTCAAGACTTTCCCAGCCCAGCAGCCCTGGTCATGGGTGTCCCCTCTCCAGAGAGCAGCTGCAGCCCAGGGAATGGGGAGCACCCTATTCCCCAGGAGCAGGGATGTCTTTGGGGGCAAGAGGAACCAGGTAGAGATGCTGGGGACGGCCAGATCCCTCCTGCTGCCCTCCCACCTCCCCGAGGCTTCATCTCTCCCCTTGGATGAGGCATAGGGATGGCTGGACTGGTGAGGCATTAAGGGCTGGGGGGGCCTGCTGGGCCTGAAGGTGTTGACGGTTATGGAGCAGAGTCCTGGGGCAACATGTTGCCAGACCCCCATCACCTTGCTTACCCAGTGCACTGCCCCTCGTGGCCTCCTTTGGGGCACACACTGTTGTCCAGCCTGTATCCATCCATCATCCTCTCCCTCCATGCCAGGCCTTGGGCTGCTGTTCCCCAGGATCCCATTCGCAATCCTGACTTAAACTCAGGAGCAATAACGGGGTGAGCCACTGACCAGCCACCTCTCCTGAAGCAAAGGGCCATTTATTCAGAATAACACACTGCTTAATGGTCCCATCTGCCCCACCCCACCCATGGGCCACCCTGGAGATCCCAGCAGGTTCAAAGCATCGGGTCCTCCTGCCAGGCCCTGTGCTCATCTGTTCTGGGATCGAGTGCGAGGAGCCCTCTGCGAGGCTGGGATTGCAGACAGCTGCTCTCCTTCCATGCACCTCTGCTTGTGTTAGTCGATAAGGTGCAAATCTGCACTGAAAATCTGCCAGCTCAAGCTTTCATCTGCAAAAGAAGGCATGCTACATGCATGGCTGCCATGCTTGGAGGTGCAGCCGTTATCCCCTCATTGCTTCAGGTCCTGTACGAAGGATCCTCCGGTGACCCATGAAACGCATCCTTAGTAAGCCCATGAAGATTTGGACTGTTCCCCAGTATCTGTCACCGGGGTGCTGCTCAGCACATCCCAGCTGGGCTCTCAGACCCAGCCCAAGGTCCTGGCACAAAGGGTGGGGGGAACTCTCAAAGCAGGAGCCTCTGACTTCCCCCTGCTACAGCCCCTCATTTATAGGGGATTGCAGGGATTGACTCCCAACATTGCTGATACTTGCCCCGTGCTGTGACCAAGTGAGCTACAGCACCAGGCTGGCAGCTGGGCTTGCACCAAGCACAACTTTTCCCCTTTCAAGCTTGTTTCAGTCCCCTTCCCTGCCTGCCTGTGCTGGTCTCATGCAGCCTCCTCTGCAGCCATTGCACTGGAAGTCGGTTTTGCTTATGAAGGGCTCTTCTTTAGCCCTGTGCGAGCTCTCCTCCACCTGCTATAGCACAGATCAGAGAGCCCAGCCCCACACCCGCCCTTTGCCATGGTTCTCGCTGGCACTGCCCCAGGCACAAGAGGCTGCTCCGGACCTCGCTGCCATCCAGAAGTGCCATGGGAAAGTCTCTGGCAGCTGCGACCCTCTTGGAGCAAGTCTTGCAAGGGGAAAAGCTGGAGCAGGCGCCAGGTTACTCCAGGCACCCCTCGAGGCCACAGCCGTAAATTAGAGGAGCAATTAAGTAACAGACCTCTGCTGTGGATGGGGGGGAGCTGGGCCAGTCCGGAGGGGGAAATCGGAGCTGATTTCTGCAAGCGGCTGGGCCATGAGGTTGGCAGAGGTTCCTTGTGGAGGCGCTTTCACGTTGGTGGCCCTGTGCTCGCGCCCTGGCACGGCTCCAGCTGAACGGGAGCTGTGCAGGGCAGCGTGGGAGTGCCGCCTGTTGCAGCCGCTGACGTTTCCCCTGGAAGACACAGGTCCCATTGAGCTCCTACTGACGGCTTTTGGCACTTCCCAGAAAGCGCTGTCTCAGCCCTAGAGGTGCGGGAGGGACAGAGCTGCCCATCACCAAGGGAAGGAGCTGCGTCTCCTTTTGCCCCTTGGTGTGGCTTCCCGACTTCGCTGCTGCTTTTCCATGTGCCCCTTCCCTGCCTTCAGGGACAGCAGGGCAACAATGCGACCCTCATTTCCTCCACCCCTCCGCATGGCCGGGGGAACAAAGCAAAAGCCCAAGCAAAAGCCTATCTGCAGAGCCACTGCAAACCAGTCTGGATGGCGAAGAGGAGTTTTCTTCCCTGCATCCTGTGGCAAATGCTTTTGCAGTGGCTTGGGAGCAGGTTGCAGGGTGCTGGAGAACTTCGGGCCCAAACTCTTTCTCTGGCTCCCTTTAAGGTTGTTCTCATCCATGAGCTTTTTGAGCTAAGCCACCCCCATGGACATCTGCCGACAAGGCCAGGTTCCCTGCCCCAGCGTTGCCACTCAAAAGGTACCATCCTACATGTAAGCAGGACAGGGAGGGAGCCTCAGTCTGCTCGAGACCCTGCAGGACACAAGCAGCTCCGGGGCCAGAGGATGCATGACCCAGGTTCACAACCACCGAAGGGGACAGTGGTGAGGGTGCATCAGCTCATGCCAGCAGTTGATCAGGCCTCCTAAAGCCAGGGTGAGCCTCATCACGGGGTGCTAAGCAGTCAGGGAAGGTCCTAGCATCTCTGACTGAATGAGGAGGCGCTGGCTGTTGGGACTGTGGCAGAAAGCCACCTTAGTTTCTCCCCAAATTCTCTGCCCTGTGACAATGAGATTAAAATAGGCCCATCACAGAGGATTCACACCTCAGCCTGTCTCTTTAGGTAACTTGAGCTGGCTGCATTCCTGAGGGAGGGGGAAACCTGCTCCCTCTGCCTACCTGACTGGTATCAGCCACCTGGGTGAGGGGCATCTACTTGGTGGGCTGGAGTCTGCCCGGTAACTGGTGATGTATTTCAAATTAGTTGGCGGACAGCCAACCGGAGCTGACCTCCACTGGGCCAGGTGAATGAGGTCACAGGGTCTATATAAGTTAGGACTGCCCAGGAGGAGGGGGCAGCAGCCATGTGGGGGACACAGAGAAGTTTTACCATCTGAAACTGGCTCTCTCCCCCCAAAACTCATGTGCAAGAAACTGCCTGCCTCTAGAGGCGAAACTTCACCGGCCTTTGGAAGATGCTTGTGAGTAAGCTACTCGAGATCTGATTAGATATCTAGCTGGCAGTAACTTAGATGCGTGATCAAAAGGCTACCTCAGCCAGACTGTTTGCTCTTTAGGATTTCTAGGATATCGCTCAATCTTGTACCCTATTTTCACCCTACCCCTGTAACCAATAAAGTCTTCCTTTGTGACTGGTATGGGAGACTTATTGAGGGGTGGGTCTAAATTATGTCTAAGAGACCCCTTAGGTCTGCAGACTAAGGGAGACTGTACTATTTGCCCCTGGACTTGGGGAAATGCCCCAAGTGCCTATACTGGGTCGAGTACCCATAGGACATTAGGCCTGTGTTTCCCCAAGGACACAGGGCCGGGAGTGAGTCCATTCTTGGGGTGGTGGCAGTGACGTTACCCCCAGGCTAGTGAGCGTGCTCCAGGAAGGGGTTGGCCGGACATAAGGCGCCCCTAGGGAGGCATTCGGAGCCTGGAAGGTGGTCGGGTGCAGGGAGGTGGGTGGCTTAATGCAGGAGCGCCCCCTACTGGCCCACCACAGGGACCCTGTGAGATCCAGGCAGGACGCACATCCGTTACCAGGGCTTTGAAAGGGCTCTCAAGCCCTTTACAATCCCATTGCCTGCTGGCAATGCAATCCTCCCCTGGGTGACCTTCAGCATCTGCCCCACATGCAGCAAGAGGCCCCAATAGAGAAGCAGGCTAACAGCCTCTTCCAATTTGTCCACATCCTTTTTGTAGTCGGGGGTCCAAAACTGGACACAGGACTCCAGACGTGGCCTCCCCAGGGCTGAATAGAGGGTAAGAATCACTGCCCTCCATCTGCAGGCAGCGCTTCTACCAATGCAGTACTCAGCTACTTCCACTTGCAGCCTGCAGGTCAGCACTCCCAGCATCACAAGCAACCTGCCCTGTCCTCTGTGGTTAAATGGGGACGGTAAGTGGCCTGGAGGAGGCTCCTCAAACGGAAGTCAGGGAGCACTGGGAAATGCTACGTGCGATAACAGGGAGATGCCATTTCTGTTACGGAAAGAACAGTGGATGGTAACGACTCATCTGGGAAGACCTTGATCTCTGCCTGCTTGGAAACCTGGTCTAACCACAAAGCCTCCCCTTGGAGCTTGGGTGGGAGCAGATGTGCAGAAGACACAGTGAGCCTTGAACGACCGATTCCCAGCAAAGAGTCCAGGCAACTCTTTGCTCTGGCCAACTTACTTTGACTGAGTCCACGAGGATGTTGCATTTAGTGCAGACACCACCTTGCATCCTTGTGCAGGAAGCTCCCCCAGGTTGGCAGCAGCTACTTCAATGGAAGCAGAATAATTTGAGCTCATGGCACTCCTGTTGGACAGTAAAAACACTTTGCATGTGGCTAGGAGCATTGTTCTGGCTATACGCTGGATGGACAGGGAGGGGAGAAGGGGGCAGGGGTAGCCCTGCTGGGATCGAACCCAGAATGAAAGCAACATAGGAAGTCATCTTTGACGTGGTGGGGCATAGCGCAAGCTTAGGCAAGAGGGCAGGTACAGCTTGATTTCCAAAAGCACCACAACAGCACAAAGCTCTGAGCTGCGTCCGAGATAACTGGGTGCTTGGTATCTCTGGCAGTCCGGATCACCCTGGAGCACTGTGGCTGCTACGAACACTACGCCCACCACAAGACTCTCAGGCAGTGGTTTTCAACTGTCTCAAGGGTCCGTGAAAGATGACTATGGTCAACCAAAAATATGTGAATACCCACACTTAAAATTCAAAGGGCCCATGCCTCCATTCAAAATATTTTAGGGGTCCGCAAACGAAAGAAGGTGGAAAACCACTGTGTTAGGTTTTTACTCGGCTTGCAGTGCAAGAGGTTGAATGAGGATTCAGGGTCTCGGTGACCTAAAGCAAATAACCCTAGCTGGGTGTATAGCAGTACAGTGAACAAGACAGAGGGCGGGGAGCTGGGTCCACTCTGCCTCTGCCTCTTTTGGACGACCCCAGATGAGTCGCTCACTCGTACCACGTCTAAAAGACCGGGATGCTGGTGCTTGCTTGCCTGAAGATCCACCGAGGGGAGATCACGAATGGCTGGGCTACGCTGCAGCAGTCCATCAAGGTCCAGAAGGCCATGACTGCTCAGCATTGTATCCACAATGCACTCCATCCACATCCCCTTGAGGTTTCTGGGGCTCGGATGAGGGACGGGAGCACACGACTGCCCAACACGACGCTGTTTCCAAAATCTGCATTTATTTACAGTTCAAGTCCAATCACATGCAAACGGTTTTTTCCCCCTTAAGAATAGTGTGATTAGCAAAAAAGATGCATTAGAATTTTAAAATAGCAATTAAATATACAAAAATATAGCTTACAAAAAAAACAGCGAATGTTTTAAAAAATATTCTGCTGCAGAATTCTTAGTGTACAAACATGTCTATGAGGCGTCCAAGCTCCATAAACCTTCTTAGGATTCACACAATATTTACATGGAAGGAGGGGAGACATATACATACATATATGTATATATACACATACATATATATATATATACACATACATATATATATATATACACATACATATATATACACACACACACACACACACACATACACCCCCCAAAGCCTTGAGGGCCTAAGCACATGAACTACCTCTAGCCTACAGACCGGTCACAATTGTTGCTACCGAATTACACAGACCAATTTGTTATCAGAAATTTTACGCCCCCGCTTCTAAAAGGATTGGGAAGAACAGTCTACTCTGCCGTTAGAAAAGCGTGTACAGTGTAATAATACTCAACGGCCCTTTTCTAACACCCTTGGAAATAGGCAATGAGACTTGTAAATACTGGCAAAAATAGAGCAAAATTCAGGAAATAGCCTGTCCCTGTCATTTGTACCCAAGTCATCTCTCTCTGTCTTTTACATTTCATGGGCATTATATAAAATACGAGCGATTCCCAGACATGCTGAGCTGGAGTCTGATCTCAAAAGGGTGCAAACCCATTGGCTTTCATGGAGCTAATCCCAATTTCCATTGCTGAGAGAGAGACCGGATGGGTCATCCATCAGCAGGGCAGGCAGCAGGATGCTGAGATCACCCAGAAGCCAGAGGAGGTGACAGGAGCCAGGGTTAACCCTGTAAGGAGGTTTGAGGAGACGTGCCCAGCCAGGAAAGGGATGCAGAGCCCGGTGCTGCAGCTCTGCCCTGGACAAGGGGAAGGAACTCTAACCAAGCTTCACAATCCACCACCACCACCAACGCGTTAGGCCAGTGGGTCCATGCAACGTGACTGAGGGCAGCCACTTAATGCACAGGCCTCTTGAGAGAGTGTTTCCTATTTTACAGGTTGGCTGAAAGTTGCTTCACTTTCTCCAACAGAGCAAGGCAATAGTTACAACTGAAGGACACACAAGACATAGGCACGTAAGAGAGTGTATCACTTCAAATATAATGGCACTGGGATGGTCTTTGCTACTGGGAGGTTTGGCTTCTACAGCACAGTGTTGACATCCCCTTGTGACACGCACAGCTCGGCTGTGCTGACAGCACCTGTCCATGCTACTAGTGGGAACAAATTTGCACCGACCATGCACTTGGGAGAGGATATCAAGTTAGTGAGGAATACCCATGAGCAGAGACGGCTTTCTCTTGTCCTACTTAAGATCCAAGTGAGAAACCCAACTCATGGCTGGATTTGTGAGAAGGGATTTTGCTTTCATCCCCTGGGTGGATGGGCATAGGAACAGATGTTGCATTTGTCCTGGGATAACTTGTGCCTGCATTTGTCCTGGAACAGGACTGTACATGCATTGCCCTTCCAATCAAGGTTTCGTAAGCAGCTGAATGCACTGCTGCTTTTCTGTCCTGGTTTAATGATGCAATCCTGGGATAACCGTCTGGCCGCATTTTGTGATACCTTGGGACAAACTATTAGCATTCCTTATCCTGGAAACCCTTTTAGGGTTTGCCCCGGGACAATGAACACAGATGTCTGAACGACTGCACTTTGTCCTGGGACAAAATGGTTTCTTCCAGCACAAATGAAGCACTCATTTGTAGTTTAAGGGTCTGACCCTGAGAGATCAGAGTCATCCACCGAGTCCATTAAGTGGAAGGGGAGCCTGGTTCTTCAAGGAAGCACTTGTAAAAAGGACCCAAGGACAAATATTCACCGAAAGCAACGAGTTTCCTGGAAATTTTAGCTTGATCCCAGCCATGTTCCCGGTTCAGCATCTCAAGATGATGTCTCAAAGGTACAGAGATCCACTCCTGCTGGATCCAATCATGAAGATGCTCAAGCCATCCATTCACAGGACTGGACCAAAGCCAGGCATGGATACTGCTGAATGCTCCGAAAAATAATTGGCTTTGCCCACTGGCGAGGACGCAGAGCCCCCGCACGTTCCTGGAGGGAGGTGTAAAACAGCCACACGCGCAGCACCACCGCTGCTTACGAGATGAAACGGTCCGCTTGAGGTAGTCGGCTGCTCTGCAGATAGCAGAACAACACGGTGCATCGTGCCAGTCAGAGAGGCTGCAGAGTGGGACTGTCAAACTACCTTAATAAAACTCAGCAAGTCCACCCTGAGTGACGTCTCGATGGCTATACATGGATTACAAAGGGGAAGGATGAAATCTCAGTTTCTGCAACAGCCCTTCGAAAGAAAACAAGACCCCTCACTCCACTGGGCCTTTGAGACAGCAGTTGGTGGCGAGAGGAGTGGGAGGTGACTGTTTTGGTGATGTCAAGTGGATAAAGCAGCAGGCAGAGCATACGCACTCGTTAAACCAAGCCGAGCAGAACAGCACGTGCGGGCATGTGCCATGAATCCCACCGCTCGATCCAAAGGACGTGTCAAGTGACACCAGCTCCGTCCAGCTCTGCAGAAGGGTATGAAAGCCCCCCTGTGGGTTTTAGACATACCGCAGGATTTGGCTGCCGTATCGCATTGCCTGACGTTTACTTGCAGCTTGATGTTGCACGCAGAACTGGAAGAGTTTATTCCTAAATTTTAGTTCCAAGGGATTTAGGGAAAAAATGTTTCACCCTGGCGATGAAATGCCATGTGCTCAGAGCAGACGGTGCGCCAGAAAACCGGCATGCCGTCATATGACTGGGGCTTTTGTTTTAAGAAGGGGGTGAGAGCACAGGTGCCTACCAGGACCATTCAATCTAGTCCTCTTGCTCAGGCAGAGTGCCTGGGGACACGGAGATTTGATGCAAAGGGAGAGGAGTCACCAAGTCAGAGGCCACTCCACAGAGGCAACAGGTGGCCTTGACTTTCACACTGCAGAGCTAGAGCAGATTCCCATCCTGACGTGGAGCTGAATCCCCGCTATTACCGACCAACGAAGCCACCAAAGGGACACTGAGCGCTGACCCAGCGAACTCCTGGCACACAGAGGAGAGGCTGCAAGTCCTCTCCTCTGGGCGCTGCCACCTTTGATGGACCAGGAATTCACAGTTGCTTCCCAATTCAGCCACGGACATGGAGATGCGTCAACTCTTGGTCACGCTCCCCCAGGTGCCGTCGGGGCCTGGTCGGCAAGCCGCTTCCACTATGACGAGGAAGAGCCTGTGGTGCCAACAGCCTGAAATATTCAGAGGAGTTTGGAGACTTTTCCCAGTTGTCAGGGGAACACCACCACCCCTTTGGTGCCGTTCCTAACATGCAACCGTAATGGGATCACATGCTTTCTTCATGAATGAAACAGGAACACAAAAGGCAGCTGTACCGGAAATCAAACCGAAACCCAGCCTCGGTCAGGTGAGTCCAGGGAGGCTGCTGACTCAGCCTGGGTCAACACTTACATGATTAGTTGTTCAAACACAAACCTCCGTATCACACTGCGGGTTTGCTGGGGGTCATGTTTTGCAGATACCCAATTGTCTCCCGCCTGGGGAGGTGGATTTCTGTGAATGACTCAATAGAAAGGAAAGCAGCTATGGGACAACACAACAAAAGCAGACTGGAGGGATCATTGGGCCTGTCTGCACCAGATCCCACTAAAACAAAATCGATGGTGAAAACTTCCCACTGGCAGTAGGACTGGGTGCAGCATCCCGGAGGTTTGCTATTCAGGTCTCTACAGACGTCCCTTATTTCATAGGTACGGTGGGACCTCGTGTGCTAGCTGGAAAGATCAGAGCTTGAGGCAGGTCAGTGAGTGCAATGGGGCGTGGGCCGGAGCCTTCACCAACCGTGCCTGGCTCAGACTCCAGGCAAGCTCTTCTCAGGCACGGTTGTACTGCCAAGCTGCCAACGGCGGAAAGGAAGCCGTAGCCCCGGCCTGCCCTGCTGCTCTCGAGGACGTAGCCTCAGCAGGAGCCCCCGGACAAGCATCGTGATGCCTCTTCTGCCCTGACACGTCACCAAGGTACAGATTAGAAACGCCGAGGCAACGTGCACAAGCCTGAAAGGCTCCGGGTAGTTCAGTGCGGTTGCAAAAGGCAACAGATTGGGGCGGGGGGAGTCACGGAGCCTAAAAGCACTGTTACAGGGCCAGAACGCTGGTCCTGAATGGGAACAGCGGTGACACCCTGATACAGCCACGTGCCAGCAGGATGCCAGCACATAAGGGTGAGAAAGGAGGAGAAAGAGCTGTCCCATTACAGACAAGGGGACAAGTCAAACGCACGTGTAACGTAGTGGCTGACTACATCCCTAGAAGAATTGTCCCTCTGGTCCATTGGTGCCTTGGCCACTCCAAACAGGCGCAGCGACGAATCTCGCTAGCCTACGGACTGAGCCATGCTGAAAATGGGTCTGGGAACCATAACGCCACCCTGCTCAAACCCGCTCCAGCTAAACACCCAGTGCGCTGCGCCCTGGGATGATGGTACTGCTCCGTGCTTCGGCAGACACGGGGCAGCAAAGGGCAGAATCAGCCCGAGGGCAGGAGCTCTGCAAAAGCGACCAGAGCTGGGCGTGCTCACCCCCACGTCTCAGCTGCTCAGGTTTAGCTGGCTGAGCGCACAGACCAGAGAAAGCAACGCTGTAATGGCGACCGGCTCAGCCCGCTCGGACGCAAAGGGCAGGGACCTTCGTACAAGTGCAGGGACTCAGGCATGTTTGGGCTTTGTACTGCAGGGGCGAGGACATGCATGCAGGTGCTGTGGAGGGAGCAGTAAGTGCTTGTACCCCAAGCTGGCTTACTATCAATTTTACATTGCAACCCCTACTACCCACCATGCCACTGCTTGGGAGGAGGGATGAGGGACTCCCCACCCAGGGGGCAGTTCAAGAGCAGATCCAATGCACGGGCACATACGTGTTGATCTCCAAAACAGAAGGCTCCAGATTTTTAGCTGGCCAACACCTCAAACCCAGCCATGCCTGCACCTCGCACTCAGTTCTTTGATGCGACATATCCAGCCCAAAGCTTGCAAAGCCTCCTCTCAGACTTCGTTAGCCCGGGGTGGCACACTTAAGCCCCCTCTGAGGCTCCTGGCAGACTGCACCATTTCCCCCGCCCCGGGCTTATAGGACCGTGTCAGAGGTCCTGCTTAAGTCCATGACTCAGGGAAAATCTCATTACAGGAACGATGTAAAACCTTTGCCTTGGCATTGCTCGGTTTGCCAGCCGCCGGCAGTTCAGCAGGAGGTAACCACTAGCTGGGTTTGGCTGCGGGGAGGCGCGTTTCAAAGGGGCTCGTGAAGTGTGTGCATTTACTCTTCCCCATGCGAGACGAGAAGGCGTGCATGGCCTGTATCGAATCTGCCATTCGAGGCTCCCGGGCCGTGCTGCCAGGGACTCTGCCCCTTGAGCTCTCCCGTTGTATTTGTAACGCGATCCCTTCTGCTCCATCCGCCGTAGATTCAGCTCGCTGGAAACAGGGACCCGGCCTAGGCAGGTCATCCAGGCGACGGGGACAGTCATAAAGTGCTCTCAGAAACCCACCCCCACCGGCCTGCTGCTGCCTTCTGGCGTCTTTGTGCGCCGGTGGCATAGTACTTTGGTTGTTTTCGAGTCCCAGCATCTGGCCCCACCCCCCCGAAGTGCGTGTTGGGAGGCCCTCATGAGACAAAGGGAATCCTAGCAGAGGCACCGAGGCGGTAAGCTACGGATCCCGAGATCCGCGATTCTCTGCATAGGTCCGTTGTTGTTACCCTGGCAGTATCGGTCGTGATGGGCAAGTCTGTTTCTTGGGGAAAGCTATACAATGTTCTCCGCCCCAGGCAGGGGGCCTTGGGGGGGCCCGTGGTCCTGCTTACTGTGGAGCTGCGCCAGCTGGAGCACGGGCATGTTGCAAAGCGGGCACACTTTTCGCACCTCCAACCACTTGATGAGGCACCTGGGGAGGAAGGAAAGAGGGCAGAGGTCATTTATACTGTACTTGGCCATGTGCTTCAACGCACCTTTCCTTTGAGGATGCCCCAGCCCTTCCAGAGCATCAGATCCCCTTAATGCTGCCCCTGAAAGCGAAAGAAATGCAGAGGTGACCTGCAAGGACCCCAGACTTCCCCTCTCCTCTTTACCCATCGGAATCACGCTTTCTCCATTTTTGGCTGATAGGGCACATTTTTTTAGTTCATCCGAAAGCCTCGCTTTGCATCGCTTTTCAGGCAGTTTCATACAAACAGGCATTTGTATGGTAGGAAAATAATTTTTAAAAAAAGTTACACAATCTCATTACTGGAACGGGCCATAAAAGCTCTCGCCAAAGAACTTTTAAATACCTTTCCCTTCCCGCTATTGTTAGCAAAACTGGTGGATGCAGAAAAAGTTATGTGCTACAAAGGAACCGTCCCTCCAGCCACCTGTGTGATGAATGACAATCACAGTGCCACTAGGATCCTCTCCGGGGACGCTCCCACTTCTGCAGCACTCCTCTCTTTTGAAGAACAGGCTCAACAAAACAGGAATCTGAAGCTAAAACTACTCTGGCCCTGCAAAGCTGTACAGTATGCTGAACACCTTGGCATGGAGAAAAGTCCAGGCGGAGGGAGGAAAGTCTCGACTCCATTACACCCACGTTTGAGTTGCAATGAAAAGACAGTCTCTGCCTGGGCAGGGAGTGCAATCCTGCTGCCCATGCATCCGCAGGACCCAGCACTGCACCGGCTCCTGCCGGAGGAGAGGAGGAAGCACAGGGGGGCAGGCCCAGAGCTCGCAGGCATTTTGGGAGCTGAGTTAGCACATGGAGTCGCTCGGCAGGACCGCCAGCGGGGCCGGGGAATATGCTTGTTGACGCCGACACGCATCGATGGTGGTGCGATGCAGCACGCTCATGTGGGAGGAACCTGTGGTCACCACGACTGGAGCGTTGCAGTCCAGTGGTTTCTGAGAGCTGGCTGGCCTGGCTCCAGCCCGGGGAGAGGTGAAGGTGACTGAAATAGGACTGGGCGGCCGGCCAACCAACCCTGCCCTCTCCCCTGCAAGATAAGTTGCCCTGACACTAAATACAGACTTTGGCTACTTTCCATGCAAGTGGCTAGTCCCTCTACCCCCACCATTTGGTCTCTCCATCTCCTTACACTGAAGCCGCCTCCGCTGTGGCCCCCCTGGGCCATCCACTACCCACTCTGGCCTGCCAAAAGGTTACTGCCAAGCGGGCTTTTTTTTGCAGCCACTCTGGTCCCACCTCCCCTGCGGCCGGGCTCCCTCCACGGGTCATTTGCACACCTCTGCTCTCACCTCTGCCTCCTTCCTCGTACCCAGGCTGCTCTTGAAAGCTCCCTTTGTTTCCGCACTTCATGCTCCCCATATGGTTTGAAAAGCCTCGCATTCATGCCTGCCAAGCGCCCTGCTTCCGCTCCAGCTCCCCTGGAAGGCTCGCTTGCTGGAGTCCGGCATTAACAACCCTCCTCTGGCCACGCATCTCGGTTTATAGCTCTCGACACTGCAGCCAGGCCCAGGGACTCGTCTATCCAGCCTGCTGCAGCTTTTGCATGGCTAACGGCACAGAGCTGCACGTATGCATGGAGCTGCCAAAGCCGATCTAGAGCCCTAAACCTCCAAATGCAGGGGCACCGATGACAAGGCAGCCCTCTCCTTCAGAGCAGGGCAGCGTCACAAGGCAGCCCTCCCCACCCCCTCGTTACGGCATGATTTAGCAATTGCCGCTCAACTTAATGCCATAAATCAGACTGACTAAAGAGGAGTAGAGTTCTGCTAATCCTTTCAAATGGGGGACAGCCAAGTGTATACAATATAAGCCTTTGTAATTCAGAAGCTGTCAATTGCTTAGTGCTTCCGGGGTTTCCAAGAGACTTGCAAGGCTTTTGTAAATACACTTTGATCTTCTACACTGATCGGTAGCTCAGCACTTACTTTCTGTGGAAGGCATGTTTACATGGACAGATTCCCAGCTCGTCTTTGGGCTTGAACTCCTCCAGGCAAACGGCGCAAATCTGAAAGAGGAGCAGAGTTGGAGAAAGAACACAATCAGCTGCTGGAAAACCGTTTTGCATGGCTGCTGCGTGGGGGCATGGCAAAGCCCAAGGAAACGGGCACTAGGAGACCGCTCTGGTAAGCTGCCCTTTCCCAGGAGGGGATGGTTTGACACTATTCTGACTCAGACCCTTTCTTCCTTGACACAGACTGGTCACCATCTCGGCTCTGGCAATGCTTTTGTGCAGAACGCACATCTATGGGAATGGCTTCCTCTTTGCTTGCGACCCTAATGGAAAGATGGTGGGAAAATGCCCGCACAAGCCAAAGATGCCTTAATCCTGCCGCCTTGACACCCTCAACCCTGATGCCACTTGGTGCAGAGAGCAGAGCTAGCTTTTGCTGCTTTTCCTTAGGGCAGGGAGAGAGCAGTAAGAAAACAGCAAGTGCTCTGTGCTGTACAAACCCATCCCGGGCCCTTTGCAGGTCCAGCAGTTTGCGGTGAGTAACCATGCACAGATCAGTGAGAATCTGGGCCGGTCACAAGCTTCGAGGTTGCGAGAGTTTAAGTGGTAAGTAACCAAGTGCCTCGATATATTAATCTGAAATGTTAATCCAAATAAGAGAGTTTAACGCGACCTGGGTTTAATACAAATGACTGGGCTCTACTCATCCAAGCACAGGTGGCTAATGACCAAGTCAGCTTATTACATCTCATCACTAACAATGAACAAGAGTTTACATGGCTTTGCAAACAACCTTGCCTCCGGGTTTTCTTAACATGAAAAATTGCCCCCCCCAACAACTGGCACCACCCCTGCTCCAAGATGCCTGGCTCAGCTGGCAAGTGCTGCCACATCTCTGGCAATATGCTCCTCCATCTGTCAGCCAGCTCTCCATTGCTGACCACTGGGATTTTTCACAAGAGCTAATTGGTAAGCAGAATGAAGCCTACTCCCTCTGAAAAACACTCGGGATATGCAGAGAGCCATGGTGGTGGTGCCAGAGAAGCAAACCCGCTCGGGAGATTGTTAACGCTCCAACTGGCCTTCCAAAGGGAACAGCGAAAAAATATTGTACATGTGAGAAAACGCTGCAGGATTCCTCCTTCCCCGGCAGTGTGGAAAACTGGTCACTGGGCCCTGGTGCCCCAAAAGCTTGCTGACCGCTGGTGTGCCAACACAACGGTCTGGTACGCTGACCACAACCGCCTCATCATTGTCCTGTTGGTCCCCTGCTACCTAGATGGGACAATCTTGGTGGCAGGGACTTTGCTTGGGTCCGTGCACATACGTCACACGACGCAGTGGGGTCTTGCTCTAGGACTGGAGGGTCCTGGGTGGTGCACAAGCACGCAGAACCAAGGAAGACGGTACAGTACGACGCGGTACAGTAACACAGGAGATGTTGTGCCCGATTTTGAATGTCCCGGGGTGATCGGTGCATTGTACCCTGGTTTCTCAATAGGGCCATTACCAAATTTACCTGATTCTCAGACAAGGTTTTCTAAGACAAAGTTCCTCTGAGTCCGGTATGAGGGT
>NW_017729033.1:5710549-5711320 GCF_001723915.1 Gavialis gangeticus
CCCCCCTATTGGCCTCTGCTCCCCCACCTGCCCCTCTTCCCCCCACCCCACCTACCCCAGCAAGCTCCATCCACGCTGCAGCCTGGCGCAGTGAGCACGGCCCCGGCGCGGCCCAGCAGCCTGTGCAGCTGCTATAGGGGCTGGGCTGGGACTGGGCTCAGTGCCCCAGGTTAGGGGTGGCAGGCATAAGCAGGGGGCAAGCTGCCAGACCTCCCCAGCCACACTGCAGCAGTGGGGGGGTAGGGGGATGAATTAAAAGACAACCCTCCAATAATTAGATCCTAGACACAGAAAATTATAACAAACGTATAAATCTCTCAGGTATAGTTTCTAATTATTGGGGGAGGTCAGTTTAAAATTCAGGGTCATCTTAGAGGCAAGTAAATACGGTTATTACAATACATCCGTGCTTATTTGACCAGTATTATTGTTTCACTAACCTGGAGCTGCTGGTATTGGGTAACAAGCCATTCTCTTAAGTCTTTTAAATAAGCTCTTGCATTTCTACTGTGAAAAACTGTGCTCTTAAGCTCTACTGTGTTCAGTGCCTGCCCTGTACGTTGGGTAGGGCTGTGCGTGACCGTCTTGTATTAGCATGCATCATTCCTCACAGGAGGCAGCTGTTCCACTTTGCTAATTCAGAGCACCAAAGGGATTTTTTGGGCCCGTCCCCATGGGCTCTGCATACCTGAGAACGTGCCATATCACGCCGAAGACCTCAAGTTGGACCTTCTCCAGTTTCATTTCCTTGAGGTCACCGTCTGGGGAGGC
>NW_017729033.1:5716320-5718043 GCF_001723915.1 Gavialis gangeticus
CCGTTCCACTTTGCTAATTCAGAGCACCAAAGGGATTTTTTGGGCCCGTCCCCATGGGCTCTGCATACCTGAGAACGTGCCATATCACGCCGAAGACCTCAAGTTGGACCTTCTCCAGTTTCATTTCCTTGAGGTCACCGTCTGGGGAGGCAGGGAAAAGTGGTGCTTTCAGCTCTCTGACCCCTGTGCTACAACACTGACTCCCTTCCATCATGGAAAAGCCCCGTGCAATTTCTCGGCGCTGTCCTCTTTCAGAGCCGCGCTCCAGAAGACAACTGGCCTGACAGCTGAAGTCAAACACCCGAGATGTAGCTCAAAGAGAAGGAGTCCTGGCCCCGACGACTCCTGCACCAGACTGCGTTGGCTCCACACGGGATAAAACCGGTCTCGGTTTGCTCAGCTTAGGAATCCAGTTAAGGTGGCTGGTGTTTTTAGCTCAAGTTTAGACAGCATTGCAACCTAGGAAAGACCAGCTAGGAGAAGGGCATGGCTAGGAGCGCGCTGAACTTGGTTTAGACGCAGGTCCTTCCCAATGGCAGTAGGAGAGCGAGCCATGCTTCGCTCAGTTCAGCCAACACAACACATGGCCTAGGGTGGGGGGAACCGTTCTGAATTCATCCTTTCCTGCTAGGACAATGCAGAAGCATTTACAAGATGAACCATAAAACTTCAAGGCCACAGGGTCTGGCTGTAAAAGCCCAGCCCTTGGAGCCAAGAACTCCCCTAAACTGTCCCCCATGTGTCACGTAGGACGAGTCACTTACTCTGCCTGCCTCAGTTTCCCCAGAGAAAAGCTGGGAAACAAATGTGCTGTGTGTCAAGCACTACAAAAATGCTGCCTGCAAGATCAGCTGCAGCTTCACCATGCCCCAAAGTTAATGTGAAGGGCATGTCAAAAGTCTTGAAATACAGGTCAAGCAAGAGTGGGCTGAAGTGAGTTGGGGTTGGTCGGCGATCGGTATCTGCAGCGCAAGGCAGACTCCTCAGCCTGACCCACGGCTTCCTCCTGGCCTGTTTCGGGTGTTTCTGACTCTCTCTTTTTGGCCTACAGCTCTCCGTCAGAGCGAGTCCTTCCCATCTCTGCACCGCTGTTGTGCATGCCTGCAGGCTCCCAAAATGCAGGCAGCACATTAAAGAGTAATCATCTCCAGCAGCTGGAAGCAACGGCCCCGCTGCCAGAAAGCTTAGCGCAGGCACAAGCTGTCCCCTAGGTAGCTCGCATCCCAGGCAAGTGCTCCAGTAACCCCAGACGGTACTTGACCGCTCCCCATCTCTTCCAAGGGAGGAGGATCGATCGCATGCACAGGCAGTCATCAATCTTGCTCTCAAGTTTTCCTTATAGAGCCGTGCTGCAGTTTGCCCAAATGCTAGCGGGTTTCGAGAGGATCCTCCCCAAGCCCTCCATCCCCCCCATCCTCCATCTCTGCTCGGCTGCCCTCAGGATTAGGCCCCATTTGTTCATCCAGACTGCTTCCTTCCCATTACTCATGCTGTTCGTATATCTTGCATTTCACTTCATTTTGATAACTAAACTAGATTGCTAACTCACTTTAAGGACACTGCCAAATTCTGCACTGGCACACGTTATCACAACTCCAGTTCTTTAATGGGGTTGCACTGATCAGTGATTTTTGCAGTGACTGAATTTTGTCTATTGAATTTTTTTGCAATATTTAAGTTGTTTCATTTCTCATACTAAAGGAGATTTTATTTACTTTGAAGG
>NW_017729033.1:5723043-5724405 GCF_001723915.1 Gavialis gangeticus
GACTTTACTTCCCAGCATTCCACGTGCACCCTCTGCACTGGGTCAGCGTCCTGCTGCAGCAGCACAGACGTGCAAAAATCGCAGGGTTGTAAAGGAAACCTCCTCGTGACACTCAGCTTGCGACTGTACCATTTGCTCCCCGCCAGGAGCCCGGCAGGAGTTACAAGCACCTGCTTGCAGACACTCTGCTTTCCAGAGCACTCTGCCTCAAAGGCTAAAATTTTCCGTGATTGGTCTCTGCCCAAGAGGCGAATGCTTAGGAAGTTTGAGAAAATCCTGTCGGTTGCTTCTGAATTACAGGAAAGGAAAAGAAACACGCACGTTAGCTGTATCAATCTGCCCTCCTTTGCCAAGTCCCTGGGGCCTCTTAATCATTTCTGCTGTTCTTTTTGGAACCGTCTGCGGCTTATTCGTGCCTTCTTGGTAATGGGATGCCTGGAAGCGAACGTGACACAAGGGCTCGATGGACCACAGATAAGAGCTGCCAGCAGAGCGCAGCGTGGTTATTCCAGGTGCAGTCTCGAGGGGGATCCCAGATCTTCTCGGGACTCTTCACGGCGTGCCCTGCGAACGACTTCAAAGTGGCTGGGTCCCTCCTTCCAGAGCAGCATACTGGATGCAAGAAGAATCCGACATGTTCTTACGACTGCAGATTGCTTTAAAATGGTGTCTGCGATGGGAATCGCTTTGAGACGGTCTGGCCTGCCTCACCCATGGCCCTGTGGGCATGCCTTCCCCCTGCAGCATCTCGAAGCAGATGGGCTATTAGATGCATATAAAAATAGCTCCCCTAGTTCAAGGTTCCCTAGTCCAGCTGCATAACCAGTTATTTCCTCAGACTCCCCACAGCAGCAGTGGCGGTTGCAAGTGTCACGCTGCTGAGTGCTCCAGCTTCGCTTCTGCAATCCAGCTTTCTGTGCAACTATATGTATTTTTTTTACCTCTGACGTCCTGCAAGATAAATCTAGGATCTCCGCAAGTCACCGTGACAGTCCTGATGGCACCACTGGGCACAGCTAGAGCTGCCTCCCCCTGTTACAAAGACCGCTGGATTCAGAGAACTGACAACCGTCGATCTTTGCTGTTCCTAGACAACCTAAGCCAACGCTTGGTAGGTGAGTTAACGCATGGGATCTCTACCTTCCCACACCGCCCTTCTTCAATCTGCAAAACAGGTTTCCTAGCTTTAAATCCTCCCCCGCCTAAAACTCGCACCTTTTAAAGCAGAAATAGGAGAGATCTGAACCAGGCTTCAGTACTAATCCCTACACCGGGGGGATTTTGTCTGTAAAGTTTTACAACAGCAGAGATGTCTAAACCTTGCGAAGCAGGTAGGAAAGGGGGATTTTTGCTAATGCTGTT
>NW_017729033.1:5729405-5737746 GCF_001723915.1 Gavialis gangeticus
AAATCCTCCCCCACCTAAAACTCGCACCTTTTAAAGCAGAAATAGGAGAGATCTGAACCAGGCTTCAGTACTAATCCCTACACCGGGGGGATTTTGTCTGTAAAGTTTTACAACAGCAGAGATGTCTAAACCTTGCGAAGCAGGTAGGAAAGGGGGATTTTTGCTAATGCTGTTTCTTTTCCTGAGACTCAGCATCCTGCTGCAGTGGGGGAGGCTGAAATGCTGCCCCCCATTCTGCTCATATTCCAGTTCCCAAAATTACACCCCCCGCCCTTCCTCCAGGGCAGTGTTAAAGAGGAGTGTGGCCAGCCTCCATCCATCACACACACGGCCACGGATACAGATGATGTCCAAGGCACTTGCTGGCATGTTGCCTGGTGCAAGGTTCAAACCACAGCTCTTGCAGGTGCTGGTGTGCAGTTACACTTTGATCCGGCAGGTTGGTATTAGTACATCCGTGCATCGAGGGAAGGCTCAGAGCACTGACGGATGGGAGAATCCCCCAAGTCCCCGGTGCTTTTTGCTACGGCAATCAGCAGTGAGCAGCTAACAGTGATGTTTCAGTCCTAACCTATGCACTGCAACGTGCAGCTGCCATGATCGGACGCCTCTGTCCCCTTCTCTGATCTGTAGGCTCAGAAAAGCCAAGCTGCTTTAGTGGTTTGGGGAGGGGAATCTCTGCCATGCTGGGGGGCAGTGGGTTGAGTCGATGGATTTCTTTATTCTTAAATGAAATCTCTGGAGTTCATTGTGTTCAACTAAGGTAGGCACCAGAAATGTGCCAGTGAGCTTGAGAGCAGGACTGAATCAGAAGTCACCTTTACATGGACGCTGTTTAAAACTTAAAAGGGCTGACATTTGACTTTCTCTTTTATCCACCGTTTTCAATCGTCTTGCACGGCACATTTTTCTGCTTCCAAACATGTATCCCCCCAGCTGGACCCCACCTGCTGCCCAAATCCCAGCCTTTCTGGGAATCCAGAATGATCAAAAATCAGAGCCATCGTGGCAGAGAATAAAAAACTTGGTTCAGAAACATTTCTGAGCCTGGCTTCCAGAGGTTTGCTTAAGAGCAATTACAACATCTATCCGGAGGGCTCATTAACAAACCATTACAGTGTCCACACTTCTGGGGAAATGCTACAGCAATGACATCTGGGTATGTGGGGACCGGCCTGGGTGTGGGGGGCTCTTGTTTGCACAAAACACATGTTGTGCTATGAGCGTCCCATGTCTGCTCTCAACCCTCATCCCCTATTGCACCCTGGTGTCATGCTGTGCTGTGTCAGGCCTGTGACGCTGCCTCCTGCCCGTTGTTGTTTCCCCATGCTCTGCGGTTTGTGCCTTGCTCCGGGCTCCTTTGCTGCCTCCGCTCCTATTCACATGTGGCAACAAGAGGAGCTGGCGGAAGCAGGGAGGCTGCACGCCGGGCTGCCGGCCTTTCGCAACAGCTGCTGCACAGGGAGCTACATGTAAATATTCTGGCCAAAGCCCCGAGCGGTTGGGAGATGCACTTTGGCCATCCTGAACCCTAATGGATGTGTGTTGTGGTTCAGATGGGGACAGGAACTGAGCATGGCCTCGTTAGGCTGCACTCATCCTCTCTCGGTAACATTTTAACACATTAATGGTGGAAACCGGGTTACTCAGTAATGACTGTGTGGCAACATGGGCAGGGAGGCTGGGAATCTATAAACAACTCCTGTTCCTAGAAATCCTGTGCAATTCAGCTCTCTTTCCATCGCAAGTCGCCAGTTCAACCCCCCGCAGCAGCCCACGGTGTTTGTCTCACCAGTCCCTGAACTTCACCCAGCAGCCCTGGCTAAATGGGGCAGGCGTTTCTCGTATACAAGTCTCCTGTGCTCCCCCACATGCCATTTAATTGGTCATTTAATTGCTACCGCTCCTGCCCTCCTCCTCCTCTCTGGTTTCTATTTCACATCCTGCCCAGCTCTGGTCATTCCAGCATCAGCCAAGGAGCTGCTCAGCACCGAAGTCAGCTCCCTCACCATCCTAGGGTTTCCCAGCATCGAGCTCAGCAGGAAATAGGAAGGGCCCTATTCCCCCCAGCAGCACCTGGGGTGATGAGGAACAGTGGCCAGAAGCTGCTGGAGAATAGGGTCAGATTAGAGATTAGGAGGCACTATTTCACTGTTAGGGTGGCTAGGATCTGGAGCCAACTGCCTAGAGAAGTGGTCCTTGCTCCTACCCTGGGTAAATTCAAAGAGGTTGGATGAACACCTGTCCGCGGTTGTGCGATCCCAGCGTGTGCTCTGGCTGGTGGCGGGGGGTCAGACTAGACGATTTATTTAGGTCCCTTCTGACCTAACTACTATGAAACTATGAGCTCAAACACAGCCCCGAGCCCAGACTGAGACTCAAGCCAACGCTGCGCTCTCCCACCTCCAGTATGATACTCAAGGCCCATTTATTTCAACTTCAAGGGGTTAGGTTTGGACACCCCGCCCTGCCCCAGCTTTCAGAAACAACACTTGGCTTCCCAAATACCGCTCCGATAAGAAGGCAGAAAGGAGCACTTGAATTCAGCTGCTTGCTTGAAGGAATGTGACCCAAAACAACCCACCGTGTGCTTCTCTCCAACCTAGTTATGCTCTGGGGCGTTCTCTAGCCAACTTTAGCTTTCATTTTACTCTCCGATCTACAGGTCCTGGCTACTCTTTATTTACTCTCTCCATCTCCCTCCCATGCAGTCTCTTGAGCAGCTGCTAGAAAACTGAAGGGCAGGAGCCTACGCAGGATAACGCAGCAAAGGACTGAGCTGTAGGGAAAGACTTTGCTGTGCAGGTGTAGGAGTTACCACAGCCCGATAATAGCCACTTACCTCATGCAGATTAAGCTCTTTTACTTTTTCCTTTAGAATAACCTGCAAGACAGAGAACAGGAGTTAGGACAGGACCCTTTCCCTGTTTCTGGTCGTTGCACTTCATTAGAGCAACTACATCCTTCATAGCAAACTTTAAAACAGAGGGAAGGCAAACATTTCCCTTTGCAGTTGCTTTTTAACTGCAGTAATTCAAAGTGGCTTCAAAGTTGTCAGAGAAAATCTCCTTTGTTCAGCTACGTGCACTGCTCCAGCTACCAGGCCAAGTGGGACATTTTAACATATCACTGGTTTAATACAGAAGAGCATGGATGCCTTTTTACAAGTAATGAGGATGACAAATATTAACGAACGTCTTCTGTGGGAGTCTGGAGGAGACGGCACCAGTGGAAGCCACAGCAGGTCAATGAGTGCAAAAGGAAAAACACCCCAGCCCACTTCCATTTTGCAAGCTGAAAGAACAGGCAGGGCCAAAATAGGACCCTGAAAAATCCAGTGAACAGGTCTTGTGTATTATAAGCAGCAGTCTTTGGCGTTATTAGCAGCAGAAGTAAATGTTCTTAAACGTGTGCTGATGCATGCCTCTGAGCACTGCAATGCACTTCCATGTAGGCCTCCTTGCTTGTAGTTAAACCCAATAAAGCTCCACTGATTCTGAAATAAGTATTATAACATTGATTCCCTCCCACCCCCAGGGTTAGAAATGGTTTCTGGAAGCAACTAAAAATTTCAACCATGCTTTCCCCCGAACCTGATGCTTTTGACTTTTTTTTTTTTAAACTGGGCCAGAACTGCCTAAATAAGTTGCATTCGTGTTCAACACTATCCTTTTCAGGTGAATGATAGCCAATAGCTGTGGAAGTAAAAACCAAAGTCCTGAAACTAGCCTGCCTAAATAAACTAGGCGCATCTAGTGTAAACTGCTTCCTGTTCTACCTTACATGGCTAAGCGAGACAGGAAGGCAGCTACTGGGCTGATTATAAAACTGGTAATGCGAGGATGATAAAGAGATCCAGATGGTTGCTTTATGAATTCAGACAGATGCCTATTTCCTTCTCTTCCCAACTGTCCTGTTTTAGGAGACCACTTTACCTCCACACTTCTGACTGTCTTGCAGGAAAAGGATTGCAATCAAAGGAAGAGCTGTGAATTGTAATGTTATTAACCAGATATTACATGGCTGGAAGTCCCGTTAGGCTTATAAATTGAGATATTAAATTACAAAACACAGTGAAGGAAGCAGAGCATTTAAAATTATCCTGCACCCAAGCTATCATCAGTAGTTATTTGAAAGCAGGCAGCAATGTGTGTACATGGGGAATGGTAAAAGAAGTGGTTTGATCTGCCAAGAACACTTGGAACCGTTCCCTACAGAGCAATCCACTCTTCTAAATTCAGTTCACTACTTTAATGCCCCAAGGCTTGGCGTAACCTAATCCAGCCAGATACAATTTATGGGAACATAACTTAGATCTGGTAGGGCAGCCCTTTTTTTGGCTGCTGTGGGGGAGGCACTGTTCCTCCTCGTCGTAAAGATGGTGAGAACCACAGGCCATGTTGCTGGGGCATCTCCTGTCGCTGAAGCCAAGTCCCGTCTGACGGCGACTGGCCTAGGCTCAGACTCAAGCAGAGAAAATACTCCCGGGCTTCCCATTCCCCCAGTACAACCTCCTGTCACAGACAGTTAGTCCATCAACAGGCAATTCCTGCTCGAGAGAGGTAATCATTGGGGCAAGTACAAGATTTTAAATGAACACATTAAATGCCACTTGAGAAAGCTTTGGAAGTTTTATGCGGTAACTTAACTCTCAGAAAGCAAAGGGGGCAGAAAATCTTGTTTGTTAAGACTTTCTTGGGTTGTTTTTTTTTGTAATTCGGCACTACACTGTTTGACCTGGGCTACCTCTTGGGTTCAAGGTGTAGAGATCAGTCAAATATTCAGACATGGGGTGGCTCCTCTTCAATACAGGTTTGGTTTTTTTTAAATTAGCTTCCTATAAAGCATGACTATTTTGTCTGCTGAGCCATCTTCATCCTTTATTGTCATTACGACAAAGCATTTGCTATACAGGGCATAACGATCAGAAAAAAAATATCCTAGGTCACTGTGAAACGACTGACAACACATATGGGCATAAAAATAAGATCTCAATTCTGCAACACCCATGTACCTGGGACTCACTGACTTCAATGAAAGTACTCACATGAGTAAAGTTAAGCACAGGTCATACAGGGTTACACTGAATGTAGTAAGAGACAGCAAACTCTGGATCAGCCTAGTGGAAACCTAAAGTGATGCTTGCTACAACAAATTAATGGTTTCTGTTCAGACTGATCTGCAAACACAGGGGAAACACCCAGCAGATTACTACTTATCTCACCTGTTTGTAGGCATAAAGCTCTTTGTGTGCCTGATGTCTGAGCCTAGAAATCAAGAGAGAAAAGAATGAGTATGAGTAAGATGGGCCAAAGAAGACCAGGATTAGCACGATACCTAGATGAGACAACAAAAACTTGCCTTCCCCCCTGGTTTTTCAAATAACAGATTGTTGTTGATTGGAAAATGCAGGAAAGACACACAGCGATGCAGTATCCAGGTCCCAGTGAGTTAGTTTAGATACTATTTAATATAAATTATAACTGGAGATACACATGCCATCCCATTGAAGGTGACCTTCTATAATCTACCTTTTCTGACTAGTCCAGTTTGCTGTGCAGGCATGATCTGAGCTGTTAAACAGATGCTCAGCAAACCCTTGACCTGAATAAATGGAGAGAATTAGCAACTAATAAACAGGCATGTTGTCCTATCACATCTGCTGCTAGGATTCATACCGGATAGGGGGGACATTGGATCTTTTTTTTTTGTTTTTTATGGTGATGGGAAATCAGAGAACCACGGCAAACAGGGCTGGATGGGCCCTCAGGAGATCAGCTAGTCCAACCCTCTGGCTCGAGGCCGGATCATAAACCAGCCCAGCCATGTGTTTGTCTGACCTGCCCTTAAACACTTTCAGCGATGCACAATTTTACATCTTCCCTAGGTAATCTGCTCTGGTTAGAAGGGGCTTTCCAATATCCAGCCTGATAATTAACCCCAGGCTCTCAGCCAGGAGAACACAGGGAAGAAAGGCAGCTCTGTCCCGACTAATAAATTTGGGGAGGAAACCGAATAAAAAGGAAAGCCTCTGCCTCTGGGCCACTGCACTGCACCAGTAAATTAAAAATTGTCCTCAAGCCAACTGCGTGCTCCATTTTTTATTTCTAATATTGGCAAGGTAGTTTTCTGACCTCAAACATCAAGAAGTGCTCAAAGCAAGTGGCTTGTCTAGTAAAGAAATAAATAACAACCCCCACCCACCCAGCAAATGATAAGTATCCCTTTTAAAGAGAAAAGTAAACATGCTCTGGAAGGGAAACAGTGTGGGGTTTTGTAACTTTGATGTACAATTACAGGCAACTGAATATAATAATAAGAAAAGATAATCAGCTGCCAAAAATGACAGGAAACTGAAATTTCATTTACATTTACTTAGTTCTTCAGATGAAGTGATTGCGGTTGCTAGACAAATGATCTTTTTTTTGTTGGTTATGTTTAATCTGTAGAGTCGGACTCTAACGAGTTCCAAGTTATCAGCACGAGTCTCATCTATGCTGGACTGAACTGCGACTTCCTCCGTGGGAACACATTCAGATCTTCTATAAGGTCAGTGTTGGAAGAGATAAGGATCAGGACCCTAAGTCACGTATAGGCATCCCACATGCTCAAGAGGAGGTACTATTTAAACACTGCCCAAGTTTTCAGAGTGCTAGGAGAGTACATTTTTGTTTTCTGCATACATCACTTTCTGGGACTGAGTCGAGGTGGAGACTGAATGGATGAATTAACATTAAAAAATGCCTCTACAGCCAGAAATGCTAGCTGGGGATGGTAGGGAGAAGGGAATTTGTGAATAGAAAGAGAAGTTAAAAAGTGCCACAAATGGAAGCCACACTTGTGGCATCTGGAACAAAACGAAGGCCCCAGCCATCACTTAGGATCAATAATCATAATAAAAAAGTTTATTGCATCAGTATGCTTGGCAAAAATTGCAATGAATGTACATTGTATGCCTTTAACATTAGCTTATTTCACAGACTATTGGCTGATCTTGCAAAAAAAGAAGGTAATTAGGAACAGTCTGCATGGATTCACCAAGGGCAAGTCATGTCTGACCAACCTGATTGCCTACTATGATGAGATGACTGCTCTGTGGATGCGGGGAGACCAGTGGATGTGGGGGACCTTGATTTTAGCAAGGTTTTTCATACGGTCTCCCACACTGTTCTTGCAGGCAAGCTAAGGAAGTATGGGCTGGATGAATGGACTGTAAGGGAGACAGAAAACTGGCTGGAGCATCAGGCTCAGGGGGTAGTAATCAATGGTTCGATGTCTAGTTGGCAGCTGGTATCAAGTGGAGTGTCCCACGGGTCAGTCCTGGGGCTGGTTTTGCTCAATATGTTCATCAATGACCTGGAAGATGGGATGGTGTGCACCCTCAGCCAGTTTGTAGATGACACCAAGCTGAGGGGTGTAGTACATATGCTGGAGGGTCGGGCTAGGATTCAGAGTGATCTAGACAAATTGGAGGATTGGACCAAGTGAAACCTCTCGAGGTTCAACAAGGACAAGTGCAAAGTCCTGCACTTAGGATGGAGCAATCCCATGCACTGGGACAGCTGGGGCTGACTGGCTGGGCAGCAGCTCTGCAGAAAAGGACCTGGGGCTGACAGTGGACAAGAAGCTGAAGATGAGCCAGCAGTGTGCCCTTGATGCCAAGAAGGCTACCAGCATCCTGGGCTGCATTGGTGGGTGTTGCCAGTAGGTCGAGGGCAGTGATTCTTCCCCTCTATTCAGCCCTGGTGAGGCCACATCTGGAGTCCTGTGTCCAGTTGTGGGGCCTCCACTACAGAAAGGGTGTGAACACACTGGAGACAGTCCAGTGGAGAGCAGTGAAAATGGTTTTCAGGTGCTGAGGCACATGACTTGTGAGGTGAGGCTAAGGGAACCGGGTTAATTTACTCTGCAGAAGAGAAGACGGGATTTAATAGCAGCCTTCACCTCCCTGCAGGGGGGCTGCAAAGAGGATGGCGCTGGGCTGTTCTCAGTGGGGGCAGATGACAGGACAAGGAGCAATGGGCTCAAGTTGCAGCAAGGGAAACTGAGGTTGGATATTAGGAAGAATTTTCTCACTGGGGGGCGGTGAAGCACTGGAGCAGGTTACCCAGAGAGGCTGTGAAATCTCTCTCCTTGGAGGTGTTTAAAGACCCGGGTAGACAAAGCCTTGGCTGGGATGATGGAGTTGGGGCTGGTCCTGCTTGGAGCAGGGGTTGGACTAGATGTGACCTCCTGGGCTCCCTTCCAGCCCTCCTCGTCTGTGAGTCTATGATTCTAACTCTTAATAGCAGCCTTTGTGTACAATAGCCTGAGTTGGGGAAGGGAAGAGTGGGTCCAGTTG
>NW_017729033.1:5737846-5745985 GCF_001723915.1 Gavialis gangeticus
TGGGATGGTGTGCACCCTCAGCCAGTTTGTAGATGACACCAAGCTGAGGGGTGTAGTACATATGCTGGAGGGTCGGGCTAGGATTCAGAGTGATCTAGACAAATTGGAGGATTGGACCAAGTGAAACCTCTCGAGGTTCAACAAGGACAAGTGCAAAGTCCTGCACTTAGGATGGAGCAATCCCATGCACTGGGACAGCTGGGGCTGACTGGCTGGGCAGCAGCTCTGCAGAAAAGGACCTGGGGCTGACAGTGGACAAGAAGCTGAAGATGAGCCAGCAGTGTGCCCTTGATGCCAAGAAGGCTACCAGCATCCTGGGCTGCATTGGTGGGTGTTGCCAGTAGGTCGAGGGCAGTGATTCTTCCCCTCTATTCAGCCCTGGTGAGGCCACATCTGGAGTCCTGTGTCCAGTTGTGGGGCCTCCACTACAGAAAGGGTGTGAACACACTGGAGACAGTCCAGTGGAGAGCAGTGAAAATGGTTTTCAGGTGCTGAGGCACATGACTTGTGAGGTGAGGCTAAGGGAACCGGGTTAATTTACTCTGCAGAAGAGAAGACGGGATTTAATAGCAGCCTTCACCTCCCTGCAGGGGGGCTGCAAAGAGGATGGCGCTGGGCTGTTCTCAGTGGGGGCAGATGACAGGACAAGGAGCAATGGGCTCAAGTTGCAGCAAGGGAAACTGAGGTTGGATATTAGGAAGAATTTTCTCACTGGGGGGCGGTGAAGCACTGGAGCAGGTTACCCAGAGAGGCTGTGAAATCTCTCTCCTTGGAGGTGTTTAAAGACCCGGGTAGACAAAGCCTTGGCTGGGATGATGGAGTTGGGGCTGGTCCTGCTTGGAGCAGGGGTTGGACTAGATGTGACCTCCTGGGCTCCCTTCCAGCCCTCCTCGTCTGTGAGTCTATGATTCTAACTCTTAATAGCAGCCTTTGTGTACAATAGCCTGAGTTGGGGAAGGGAAGAGTGGGTCCAGTTGGTCTCATGTCATGATTTCCATAAAGAACAGGGACCCTGAAGACAGGACCAGGTGCCAGCAGTCACCACAGGCTGGATTACAATCCTATTTTTAAGGAATGGTTATCGCCAGCCCATTTTGCTCACCTTCACAATAAGCGGTGGCACGTATGTGGGTCACTCGAAGGTGGAGAGCATTTTACAGATATCAACTTTCGGGTAACACTGCTTGTTCTTTTACAGCCAGAAACAGCCTCTCATGTAAGTTATGACAGTTAGTAATTTGTGCATAAATCCAAAGAGGAAGGTTATGAAGGTTAAGAAACTGGCCCAGGGCTTGTAGCACGCGACTAGGACGCGTGCGCAGACAGGCCAGATGGATACAACCGCTTCTTCTGAACCAAATCATCCATTTCAGGCTCCCTAACAATTTGAAGGTGCGATGGTCGTTGCCCTGTCATTCTGCTTTGGAAACATTGCGATGGGATTCGCCATCCCGCTTCTTGGCTCCCTGCTAGTCTGATGACAGAGCTAGCAGAGGTGGGTTTTTTTGGTCCTCACATGCAACTTTAGCTTGGCCCAGCATGAACCAGGCCTGCCATCCACCGACCCCTGAGCCTGACTTACTCTCCCCAGGACTTTCCCATCACTTCCAAGCAAAAGCTCCCAAGGAAGCAAGAGTCAAAGGGGCAAAACTGTACTTGGCTCCAACAATGAGGAGCGTGGATCTCGATCAGTCACAAATGACAGGACAGCCCTGTTCTCCAATGATACCATCTACGAGCACTCTCACTCAGGGCATGCCCCAGAAGAAAGTCAAACTGCAATAGGCAGGAACTGTAAAGCCAATGCCACCCACATGCATGGGAAGTAAGCTATTTCCCTGTGATGGCAGGTGTAACACAGACAGGTGTAGGTCACACAGACGCTGAAAACCAGGGTAAGACTGGTCATCTGTAGGGAGACCCGAAAGGAAACAAACTCTCCAGGGAAACCTTGCCTTTCCTTCTGGGAGACAAACCCAGGTTCTCCCCTGGAGGCCAACTCCAAGCGCGAGCTCTTTGTGAGCATGAGGGAAAAACCATGCAGCTGCTTTCCAGATGCTTTGGGGAAATGATGAAGCGGCAGAGGCCCCTTTACTTGGGCTGGCTCAGAGGTCCCAAGGCACAGAGCAGACACCAAAACACTCACCTAGGTGTCGAGCGGGCACAGGCCCAGCAGGATGCTCTGCCAAGGGGAGGGGGAGGAAAGTCCTTATGGCTACTGCAACGAGGCATGTGCTGGAGCAAACGGGGAAGGGCAAAATTACAACCAAACCCAAGACCAAGGCCCAAAGCTGTCCTCCCCTCTGCACGAGTGCCCTTACAAGCATGGGAGAAGGGCATTCGTCTTGGGCCAGGAGCCTGGGATGCAGAAGTGAGCGCTGACAGATGGTATCATTAGAGAAGAGATTGCACACAGTTGGATAGAGCTGTCTGCCCAGTTTCAGCCAGGCGAGACTGGGAGCACAAAACGAATCAATCCTTCCTGGCAGCTTGACTGTACCCACTCTGTGCCCCTTCCACAACAGCTTCTCTCTTTTAAAAGGGAATACTGCATCTCTCTGGGGAAACGTTACTCTCTCTCGAGCTGCAGCTACTATTAGAAGCATTTTGGTAACGACGTGAGCAAGCGACTAAAGGTAACAACATTCAGAGGAAAGAACATTTTGTAGAATTACCTCCGTTATTAGTACACATAACCTCGCCGAGCTCATAGATAGAAATCTGTAAAACAGGCAGCACAGTCTAGAAGAAAAAACCTCATCAAAGTCTCACATTTTGCAAAAGGGCAGCGGTTAAAGATGCAGTATCTCTGACTGTACGTTCTCAATGGCTCTACTATTTACCGCCCGCTATGGCAGGGCGGCCAAACATCCTCCTGCAATACTTCTCTATTAAAAATGACTCACCGGCCCAGGTTGCTTTTGGCCTCTATTGATTACAGTTATTTGCTCGTTTCCTTGTTGCACCACGTTCCTGAACTGAGAGCCCCATGGCTTCTCCTTCTCAGCAAATCTTGTACTCACCTGTCTTGGTCTTGCAGGTTCAGTGGTAGGCTGCCTATGCCACAGACTACACAACTACCATGCTGCACTTGAGGCACGGGATAGTCTAAAGAGAATTAATTAAAGGACTGGCCTAATCAACTGGGCAGAGCTACTCAAAGCACGTGGTCTTTAATTAAAAAGGCAGCTCTCCACAAACCAAACGTGATGCCTTCTTGATTTCTAACACTGCTCCGTGGGGTTGGGTGAGAAACTCTTCTGCAATCAAGAAGAAGCAAAGATAAACATGCATAAAAAGGTCCCAGGGCTGACTGCACGATTCTCGTATCCAGAAATGTATGGCTCGGTGGTGCAGGACCAAAGAACAACAGTCACTGTGCAAGAAGGAGCCCGAGGTCACTGCCCAAGTGTTACAGGGGTGAGGTCATTTTTCCAGTTGTACGAGAAATACCATCGTTTCTTGCATATAATGTGCATCTTCCCCTCCTGCCGTTGCACCGCTACAACTGGGGAGTGCTTAAGTGGGGAAGCTGGCTTTCTGACTAGGAGAGTAGCAGCTGTTGCATTACTATTCAGACAGCTGAGGGAGTCAAGTAATTTAACAGGGCATTGTTCTTCCCTCCACAGGTGTTAAATTATCAGCTCTTCTTTATGCTGGTCTTTCTTAGCAAGCTTTTGGGCACAATGCTTCCTTAGCCTGACGAAGGGTGTTTGTGGCCGAATGCTTGCTAAGAATTTTTCCAACTATTTGAGTCGGTCTAATAAGAGATATCGGATTTACCCAATTTACCCTCGTCTGACTATGTCCTTAGACCAACACGGTCCTGCAACCTACACCCCTTATACTGGTTTTGATGTTCCACTTTCTTAGAGCGTTTTTGCTGTCTGCTAGCTGCTCCTGGTCTCTCCCCTGCTCTTTCAGCTTTGGCTATGCAGAAAAGGGAGGGCAGGTCAGCTGAAAATTATGCTCTGCCCATTCTAAGCAGCCATAACTTTAGACAAATCTTCTTTTTCCTGCATTGCTGTTCAAAATCTAGGTGTGTGTTCAATTCTGTGGTGCGTTGTATGCAAAGAAATATGGTAGCCTGTCTGTACAATACAAAGCAGAGAGATACTGCATCTTTAGCTTTCCAAAACTGACAATGAATGACTTGTTAAATCTGAGCATGTTTAAAATTTGAAGGGAACAAACAGTGCTTTGAACAGCTGTTTTTAGGGCAGAGGTGCCCCACGTTACCATTACCATTTTATGACACATTTCAGCAAAAGCTGATGGCCACAGTAATGAGCCTACTACCAACAGCGGGAAAGTCTAATTATGGAGGAAGGCTGAAACATTTATTTTAAATAAACACAAGTGCCCCTTTGAAATATTTAAGGGAATCTAATGCTGTGAATTTTAGTATGCTTTTGAGTTGCATTTTATGGCATTGAATGAAATAAAAATGAAATTACTTCAATTAAATTTCCTGGTAAGTTAAAGCAGAGATAAGACATTAATAGCTGTGGCTGCAAAATTTAATTTCTTTTTTTTCCCCCTAAGGTTGAAAGTAAGTTCCCCCCAGAATGGCTGGATAAAATAGGCAGCCTCAGCTCTGAGGGTGGAATTTAGTGCTCTGGATTTTGATGCCTTTTAAAAGTGAAAGAGCATCACATTTCATTGCAGCCCTTTCTGCAATCCTCCCCCTCCCCTTTTGTCTTTTAAATAAATTCAATGCCTAACTCAATATACTTTGGTTTTGGACCTGTCTGAGTGCAAACCTTTTGGCTCCCATGGAGCAAACTGGGGAGTCTTAGGAGTGAGGAATAACTGAACTAATGAAACTCTTGGAAAATGCAGGCTACTTATAGCAGTATCCCCAACCAGTCCCATTTGTAACCCGGTAACTCCCAATCCAGATGTAGGAACAGCCAGCACCACCTCTGACATATTTTAGTTTTTACTCCTTTCTCTCTCCAACAGCTTCACTTGAACTTATTAGTTCAGCGAGTTACACAGGATAATGCTTTACTGCCTCCAAAACCAGCAATGCTCAGAAGCAGCATGATGCTCCGGTAAGGACTGGAATATGAGAAACGAAAGCCAAGCAAATGTGCGTCATGAGCTCCAATTGTTAGTTGCAAAGTATTTGCAGCTGTGCGGGGCCCCAAAGACAGTGGAGAGTTAGATAATGGGACACTTTGCAGCAGCCTGTTCTGGCCCAAGGGATCGTGCTGGACAAGCAAGACCTCGTGCAGGTGGGGAAGCCTACGCTATGTGGCTGGACCCCAAGAATGGTGCGGCTCTGCCCACGCGAGCTTTCCCCGCACTCGCTGCTCAACGGCCGCTCTGTCCCAATATGGGCCAATCAACGCTGCATTGGCTGCAAGCGTGGATTTAACAATTCAATTATTTTATATTGCATCCAGGTGTCATTTTGTAATACACTTCAGCCCAGAACAGGTCGGGGGGAAAACAGAAGATGACGGCAGCTGGGTAAGGTCGTACATGGACCTGAAGATGGTATAAGAGGAGGCTTTTTTTTTTTTTTTTTTTTAAAAAAAAAAAGGAAGCGGCAGTACAGGCTTCTGGCTTGGTGGGAGAGATGCATCTTTTGAGTAGGGGAAAACGTGACTAATATTTCTCAGGCAGCTGCAGGAGGAGGAGGAGACAGAGGAGGAAATTCCTTATTCCCCATCCCTGAAAACTTTTACAGCACCCTGCTGCCCCACTGTGCTGTATCCTACTGTGACGGCATTTGACGGTGATGGATAATAAGCATATTAACCCGACGTGCTGCTAAATGCCGTTGTGTTAGCTATTCCCAGTTTAAGGAATTACATCCGAGTTCAAGTGCTGTCGGGATGAAGGGACAGCGCACATCTCTCTCAGGAGCTTCTTTTAAATGCTCTGTTTTCACGACACCTCTGCGCTCGGTTCACGTTTTGCAGGCGACCTTTACGTGCCTTAAAACTGGAGACTGAGTTCCTAGTTTAGACTCAAGCTGAGAGCTGGGAGGACCATTGTGCAGCCCAGTCCAGTAAGGACAGTTAGGTGGCCATCTACACGGCTGCAGAATTGCATCACAGACAACACCCGAGTTAAAACACACTGCTCCAACAAACGAAGGTCTCTCAGGCTTGCATCCATTTTGTGAACAACAGATGGAGCTGCAGCTTCTGATGGAAAGAGGAGAGGCTTTTTAGAGACTCTGGGTAAAAGAAGACAACTGGTTTGATTCGCATCACGGAGTTTTGTGCCACCCCAAATCCGGACCTTACAGACAACCAAGATCAATGTCCTGCATTAAGTACCGGTGCAATATTTGAATGAACACTTTGTCTCAGAACAATCAAGGCTAATTGGACTTTGATCTTAGTCATTCGATCTTAATTGTAGGATATCAAAAGACAGAGACTCCTCCATTTCTTCAGAATTTATTCCAGTGGTAAAAGTACCCTCACTGGTGATTTTAAAGTTGAAGGTGCCTGGCTTCAGCTTCTAGTCCGTGGTCCTTGTTTTTTCTTCTGCTGGACTAAGAATGCATTCATACCCAGTGTTTTCTTCTTGTGACGGTGCTTCATCTATAATTTAGTCACCTCGCGATCTATTTTAATCAGCTAAAATCATTCAAGGTTAAGGCTGTTCACTATAATGCAGCTCTGTCAGACTTCTAACCATTTCTGCAGCTCTTGTCCACACCCCTTCCAAATTTCCCCCATCTTTCTTAAAATGTGGATGCCAGAACTTGGTGCAGGATCCCATTACTGGGATTATCAAGGCCCCGCACAGAGGTAAGAATCACATCCCTGCTCCTACTTGCTGCTACCCTGCTAAAACGTTCAAAGATCTTACATGCCCTTTATGGCCCAGGATAGTCTTAGGAGCTTACGTACAGCCTGTCCACTGTGACCCCTACAATTTATCAGTCTCACTGTTTCCAGGATCAAGACTCCTGCCCTGTTCCTGCAGCGGTGGCTTAAATTTTTGTCTTTTGCATTGGTTGTATGCAGTAGTTTACTAGACTACTTCGTAGGACTGCCCAGTCCTCACCATCGTTTGCCACGTCTGCCAATCTTCTGGTCACCTGCAAATTTGCTAAGGCTTTGTTTTGCTTAAGGCAGGGGTGACAGAGCTCAGCAGATGCTTGGAGCGCTTGTACTCTAGCGTTACAAACTAAGAGTGTATCGCACTCTACAGAAGTGCTAACTTCAGTACAGCAGCCCCTCTTTTTGCTGCTCTCCAGCTGGTGTGAACAGTGTCGACAGAGCTCCAGCGTTCACTGTAACGAAGAGCGTTTCATGCAACAGCACAACCAGCAGGCTTTCCTATGCGGGGTGTTGAATGCTGTTGATCTTGCCCGTGCCACTGAGACTGCTATTTAAAACACAAGGTCGAGAGGAAATGAAGAGTGCTCCTTGCTGCGTGACCCTGGATAAGAGACACAGAGACTGTCTGTGCTTTAGAAATGGAGGGAGGGAGAAGGCATGGATGTCTTGCGGCGAGGGAGAGGGAAAACATAACAGAACAGTCCCAAATCTCTGTCAACTGTATTTCAAAAATGTAAGAGATGCTAGAAAGGGGTAACGTAGGAAAGGCTTTTATGCAGAACAGTTGTGTATATGGAAGTCTTCAGCAGGAGGTTAGGAAGATAACTAAGCAATGCATGGGGTGAAGTACAATTCTTGCCAATAAATTGAAACTCTCATAATGAAATTCTTTGTTCCTGACCACTGCGGAGAGGCAGACACAGCCGTGAATCACGCAGAAAGTTGCAGGTCAAAGTCTCAGAACCGCCTTTTCTTTTCCATGTATTTTATCTCCTGCAAAGTTTTGTGCTTTTATCTGGGAGAAACAGTTCTGCCTCACTATTAATAATCAAGCTTACAAACATAAGAGTAACCTTTACGGACTGTGTTCATCACTGTTCAGATTAACAAGTCAAGTCTGCATCATTAATCTCTAAACTGTGCTGTTGAATGAGCAATTTGTGTACAAGAGCAAATGAGGCAGGTATCAAACATTTCTTAAGCACACAGTACAGGAGTTATTCATTAAAGAGAGAGATGCATTGAAACGTTAAGCAGCAAGCAAAAACACATTCACTTCAAGGGTTTGTTTTTTTTTTTTTTTTTTAAAAGTAGATCACATAAGAAA
>NW_017729033.1:5746207-5754388 GCF_001723915.1 Gavialis gangeticus
TTCACTTCAAGGGTTTGTTTTTTTTTTTTTTTTTTAAAGTAGATCACATAAGAAATCACATTTTTTGGTGCTTTTCAATCCTCTTTAAAAGCAGTGCAATGTATTTGCTTTCCTGAACAGTTAAATAAAATCTGTCCAGAGCGCCAAATACAGTATTCTTACTCTACATTTTCTGGAATGATTTAACCTGGTTAATATGACTGTAAGCATCTAATACTCAAGTCACTGAGCAAATTATGCTACCTAAAGGGAGTATAACAATAATTTCAAATGGTAAAAATCCAAGTACGCTATTCTTCACCGAAAAGAAGTGCTGTGAAGTCAGGCAGCAGAATTCAAACGATGCTTTAGTATCGTTTGTAATAAATTAAATTGTTATATTATAGCACATACTACATTATATTTGTAACGCAGTTTAAGTAAATAGCAAATAGATGCTTGTTAAGTCTAGCCAAACTCGCTGCATCCTTTTTTCTCTTGAAAATGTGGAGTTGGATTTCCCTTGAAAGCTATTCAGAGGGCACGGACGTGGAAAATACAAAAATCTCCTTGCTGAGGTATTTGGTGGCCTCCTCTCCCGAGTGATGCCCACAAGGTGCTTAGCACATCGCGGGGTAGGGACTGGACAGAATCAGGATGACTTCAGGCAAGGGGCTATGGCGGTTCATTTACCTGATCAAGTAGCAACAGAAGAGCAAGCTAAGGATGAAGACGAAGATGGCGGTGCCGAAAACCACGATGTATATATTGAGAGGCAGGTTCTGGAACCCGATGTTCGGCATCCTGAAACTGTAGTGCTGGAAATCTGAGCTCATGGATGGGCTGCAAAGAGACAAAACCAAAAACGTGGATTTGAGACTCAGCCTCGACGGTGTGAATTCTCAGTCTCCGCTGGTCCGGTTTTCGAAGGGATGAACTGAAAGCTTCAGAATGGGAAAGTAAAGTCAAGGGCCCATCCCCATATGTGTCCCGCCCCAGACCCAGCAATATCCTGTTGCCCTCTGCCTTTTTGCTATGATAAGGAAGGGCAGGGTATGCCAATCTGTTCCCTCACCGGGTTCCCTTCCACAAGCTACTGTTTTGGCTTACCAACCCAGAGGACAACCTGGAAGAGCAAACAGGGAAGGAGCGATGGGTAGTAGACAGATGCACGCTTTCCCTTCGCAGAGAGCACTTGAAATGCCAGAGCCCCACGTTCACGCCGTGCTGCTGCGGCCAGGAACGCTCTGTACCTGGAGCCTGAACGAACAGAGAAACGGCAAGAGGGGCTTGCACCGGGAAGAGTTTTTTTTTCCTTTCCGAAGTTGGAGACCAACTCCCCTCCAAGTGGAAATTCCCCTCTGAACACGTCAAGCTTGCAAAGACTTGACGACTGTCCAGAACCATTCAAATAAACTCCCAGGCTGATCCTTGCCTTAGGTCGGGCAGCAGGAGTGTTCCTACTCGATTATTGCATTTCCCTTTTGTTATAGGCGTGGTTTCCTAGGCTGCAGTTACAGTAAGCCTGCTCTGGGGAGGAGATTTCCATGGACATGACGAGAACAATATTACAACTGTGATCAACTTGGGCACAGGAGCGTTCACGTGGGTCTGCACCAGGTCGCCTGGTTTAAAGATGGCTCTGAGACGAACGCCCCCCCTCTAAACCTTTGGTGATTCTCCCCGGTCGCTCAGTGAGGTTGCCTACATTTCTGTCTAAATAGGTGAGACAAAGAGGAAGGAGACTTTGAGAAGGGGGAAGGAGGGAGGGAGGCACCAAAATCAAAAATTCCCTCCTCCACCAGTGGGGACTGTATTCAAGCATACGAATAGCTGCTTGGAATAACAGATTTACCATATGATCCTTCCCATGATCACAGCTTCGTGATCCATCATGTGGGACAGCAGCAGTTTACAGCAACTGTAACAGGCAGTCTTTTAAATGGATATAAAGCAATCGATCTAAAAATTATGGATATACTGCAATCACACTATATCCGGTAACACCTGGATGAACATCTTCACGTTTCCAGAAAAACTCTGTCGTTCGCAGTGTTACACTACTGCGGGCAATGTTCAGAGAGGTCTGAAAGCTGGAGGGAAAAGTGCATGTTACGGCCCCAGCTTGCCCGTATGAAGCCGGGCGCTAAAAGAGCTCAGAAAGCGAAGGAACCCGATTTGCTCTCCAACAAAATCATCTGCCCAAACCAGAAGTGCATGAGCTCACCCCGCAAGGCTTGATTAAGCTTCACAACACAAAGCAACTAAATATGACCACGATCTTACAAATGCAAAAGCTGATCTCAGAGGGGCTGGGAGTTTTTAAAAGGAGCTTTCTTGGTCCGTGCTCATTCCTGAATACCGTGGCCTGCGTACACTGCAAACCCAAGTGTTATATACAGGCGCACAAGTCAGTTGAGAAAAGTTTAATGGGTCGGTGATTCTAGGACCAGGTCCGCTCTACAGACCTCCGCTGACGTAGCTCCATTGGCTAGGACTGGGAAGAGAAATGTTTCCCAGCCAGCAAAAGCCCCTGATGTATACCCCTCCAAAGCTGGGCTCTTACAAGTGTAGCTCACTTCTTTTTGGGCTGGTGCTGAAGTCAGCTTGAATGGGACAAGCCTGGTTTTGCTGCTGTAAGCTGTATCCGAACCAGAAGCGTTTTGCCCTAGTTCCTGGGGCTCTTTCTGTGGACCCAAGCTACGCTACAAAAGCAGGCAAAGAGAGAACTGATGTCAAAAGAGGCAGATGGAGGCGTTTGCTGGAGGGCAAGAAAAACCCAGGACAAAGCGTGCCGTATTTACGCTGGCAGAGAAATCTTGAGGCTCCTGGGGACTTCTTGGGGTCAGTGTCTAGCTATTTCCACTCTCCTCGAAAAGCTTCTTCCTTCCCACATCCCCTTTCCCCACCCAAACCCACCTGCGGGAAACCTTCCTCAGCCGATTTCA
Organism: Gavialis gangeticus; assembly: GCF_001723915.1. Taxonomy (NCBI): domain Eukaryota; kingdom Metazoa; phylum Chordata; order Crocodylia; family Gavialidae; genus Gavialis; species Gavialis gangeticus. The sequence continues at coordinate 5,749,135 of NW_017729033.1, forward strand.
CGGGCCTCTCGACTCCCCCTTGCCTCCGAGCCGCTGTTCCCTACAGGGCATTTATGCCGAAGGCTCTCGGGGTACGGGACCAGCTTTGAAAGCACGCACGTGTCTCTCTCGATAGCAGTGTGATGAAGCAGGTGGGGGCCCAAGCCTACGAGAAAGCTTAGGGTCCGTGGCAAATAAGAAAAACACGAGTGCAAAGGCAACCGCCACTCGTTTCCGCTCCGGCATTCGCCGGTCCGGCCCGGCCCCGCTGCGGTTTAGATCGGTTTGGAATTTCGTTCGAATCCAACGGCCCTTCCACGGCGCGCGGCGCCCGCCCGGCTCATTTGGGATGCAGGCTGCTTTCCAGCCGGGTTCGCTCACCTTCACTAACAACCTTGCATTTTGCCCCCTTCCCTGGGTTACTTTAAATCATCCTCTGCATTGCAGCAGTGTTGCACGGCCCCTTTCGCATGGATGTCAGGGTTTTCAGGCTGTTCTCGTCGTTGTTTCTGGCAGGATGAAAGTCTTCAGAAACCAGGCTATCTAATCAGGAGAGCCTCCGAGCCAAGTGGAAATGCCACAATAACTTCAGGCTCGAAAAATGCGTACACACCCCACCGGTGCCTTTAATTACAGCGCAATCTTCTCCGAGGCCTTGCCACTCCGATAGGGGATTAGCCAACTCAAACTTGCCACTTGAAATATAAAATGCATGCTTTCTTCCCTAAATGAGGCACAACGAATAGCCTTGCTGCGTAGCTCGATGAAAGAGGTGCGTCTGCTATAGTAGCTTTGCTTGGACAAAGGGAAGTGTAGTTCAGGGACTCTTAACAAGAAGCCTAATTGGGACCAAATGGTGTAAACGTGGAGCCGTACTGCAACTGGATCCCCATGAGAGTCCATGCAGGTGGGGACGCTGGCCAAAGAAAGGAAGTTTCAGGCTGAGGTCAGCGTGCCAGTTCAAACCTGCCCCGTGATCCAAGGACAGGAAAAAACCAAGTACCACACATGTTGCTTGGGGCCGTGCCAGCGCAGCGTGTGCATACGCCTTATCGCAGCTACGGACAGGGAGGGCTTCAGTTTTCTTCCAAGTTTCCCTGCTTGTATCAAGTTAAGCAGGGTCTTAATGATAACTGCTCATTTTGGTTGTGAAAAGTCAACGCAATAACGCTGGTAATTCAGATTTCCTCCCCTCGCTCAGAAAGGAGCTTGGAGGAATGCAGTGTCTCCTCCTCTGCTCTTAAAATAAGCGGTGGGGTTATATACCACACATTGAAGCACCTGCCCTGGAAGCTTCCCGTATGCTGACTTCTTCCCCATCTACCTTTACCTTTCAATACGACTGAGAAAGAAATATTGCTTCCATCACCCATTGCATCCTAGTAAGGAAATGTGAAAAAAGAATGAACACAGACTTCTACTTTCTACCAAGTGAAATTAAAAAAAAACAAAACTAAAATCACATTTGGAGTGGGAGGAAAAAAGCATTAGGAATAATTTTTCACTCTGTTGTCAGAGATTACATACAGGCCAGAAATATTTCTTGGTGATTTGGCTCAGCTTAGTCTACTTCTTCCTTAGACCCGAGGAAGAGCACTCGTCCAACTGCTCTCCTAACTACAGAGGGTCTAATGAAAGACACCATAGAAATCCCTGCCTTATTCAGGAGAGTGCAACTTTATCTCACAACTTCACGCCAGTCAGCAGAGCAGTGATTCTCAACCAGGGTGTGGTGAGATCCTTTTAAGGGCACTATGCACTGTTAGCCTGGTTGTGTGCAAACACCTATGTGGGATTCGCAAGATAAACTCAGAAACTTCAAATAGGAATCCAGAGGATTGAAAACATTTTGCTCTGTTGTGGTCTTTAAGGTCTCCACAACAGAAGAATCATAGAAAATTAGGGTTGGAAGAGGGTCGTCTGGTCCAACCCTTTGCTCAAACCAGGACGAGCCGCAACTGCATCATCTCAGCCAAGGCTTTGTTGAGCTGGGCCTCAAAAAACCTCCAAGGATGGAGAGTCCACAACCTCTCTCGATAACCTGTTCCAGTGCTTCACCATCCTCCCAGTCAGAAAGTTTTTCCTAATATCAAACCTCGACTTCCCTTGCTGCAGCTTGAGCCCATTGCTCCTTGTCCTGTCATCTGCCCGCACTGAGACCAGTCCAGCTCCATCCTCTATGGACCCTCCCTGCAGGGAGGTGAAGGCTGCTATTCAATCCCCCTCGGTCTGCTCTTCTGCAGACTCAATCAGCTCAGGTCCCTCGGCCTCTCCTCACCAGTCCTGTCCCACAGCCCCCAACCATTTTTGCTGCCTTCTGCCGGACTCTCTCCAACGTGCCCACATCCTTTCTGCAGTGGGGGGCCCACAACCGGACACAAGACTCCAGATGTGGCCTAGCGTTTTTGCTCTAGTATTTGTGCATAGTCAAAAAACAAGCCAAAATGCTGGCAGGGCCTTGAGTTTAATGAAGCTGAGCACTACTGCACTAGTGTCTTTCAGTCTAGATGAGACCTAAATTTCTAATGCAACAAATAAACCAGAATTACTCAGCTTAAAAAAAAAAAGAAGAGGTAAACAGTTAAGCATTAAAAAGGGTGCTGGACTTACTCAGTTTTTGCAGGCTGTCTCTAAGGGAGCTGGGCTTGATGATCTAAGTTCTTTCTATTAGATGCTGCAAATCCTCCAGTTCCTAGAGAAATAGGAAATATTGCATGGAAGGACTTAATCAGTTGAAGAACTTGTGGACACTGCTCTTGGTCCAGCAGAAGCATCGTGGCGGCCCTCAACCTCTGCTGCCCTAACCCTAACCATCAATCCTGTTAGCAGTCTCAGTCAGGCGAAAGGCCATGGCCCGAAGGCAGTCCCGGGACCAAAGTCTTCCTGGTCTCCCATGTCTGCTCCCTGTTTCTGAGCAATGCCCATCCTCATAGTACCTTGCCTCCACATCAATGTCTGGACACATTGTGACATCGCGCTACTGCTTGCAGGGCAATGTACCTCTTCCACGGCTAAGGAGAGAAATGCTTTTTACAGTCGAAACTTCATTCAGCCATTAAAATTGAACTCGCCACACCAGGGTGAAACAACTCCCTTCTCCCCCTGCTTCTGTCCCATAACTCAAACGAGAGAAATGAAAGCAGCAGGGGAAAAAAAACAGGGTTGGACTGAAAAAGTCTCCAAGAGATTAAGGAAACAATTAACTTGGAGATCTTTTTACAAGAACGGCCTGCTTTTGAACATCAGCTTTCTTTTGAACGGTATTCTAATCTAGTTCAGATTTGCCGAAGCAGCAGCCAAAAAACGGGAACGTATCAGCACTTTCAGAAGAGAAGCGCCCCTTTCTGCTGTCCCTATTCATGCAGCCTTTCGACTCGTTTCCCGACTGCACCTTCCACTTTCTTTCCCGGTTAGATGGAGCACAGCCCGATTTGCATTTATCTTATTCAGGAGAAGAAACAAAAAGATTTTATGTGCAAAGCTACATAAAATCTTTCTTTCTGGCAGTCTGTTCCTAGCATTTGATGGAGTAGGTTGCTGCCTATGAAAGCCCATGCCTTACTTTAGGTGCCGCTACGCCCGACTTCAGACCGACATGGCTAAGCCCCCCCCCCGGGGTAACAGAGTATAGTTTGTAGTCGGGATGCTCAATGGATCTGCTAGGGTCTGTGACACGGAGCCCAGAAGAAGTTTTGAAGATGGAAAAGACGACGAGAACAAGAGCAGAACGGAGGAGGCTCCGTGGGCGTCTTGTTAGGGAGGGTAATGACAACGCGAATTATGCTCGAGAAGAGCATGGGAAAATCCAGAGAGATCCTTCCTTGGAGAGACAAGTGTCAAACTTAATGAAAACCAGCAAGGCCAACTATTCCATCGTGCTTGAACGTGCTTGCGTGTGCAGTTATGGGAAAAGGGCACCACTGGCAATGCCTTCCAAAATCCCATCCTCGAGTATGTAAGGGAAGCAAGGGAAGTTGAGGATGGATATTAGGAGAAATTCTCCATGAGGCGGGTGGTGAAGCACTGGAATGGGTTACCCATCCTTGGAGGTTTTGAAGACCAGGCTTGACAAAGCCTTGGCTGGGATGATGTAGTTGGGGCTGGTCCTGCTTGGAGCAGGGGGTTGCACTAGATGCGACCTCCTGAGCTCCCTTCAACCCTCATTTTCTATGACTGCATGTAGTTTAAACATAGAAATGGCCACTGATAAACAGGAATTTTTTGGACAGAATTTAACTGAGCCCTTCTTAAAGTCCAACTTCCACTTTGCCTTAGCGGTAGTTATGCTGGTGGACATCGCTAAGTGAAGGACACTATGGTTTTGTGTTTGGACGCATGGGCGAGTGCAAGTCCACAGACAAAGGAAACAGGCCAGCCAAAGGGGTGGGGGTGGGGGACACCAAACCCCACCCCCCCCACAACCAAAAAGTCCTGTGATACCAAGCGAGAACATCTTTAACAGGAACAGACCAAAGGGGAAAAAAGTACGACTGTTCCCCAAGAAAAGTCCAAAGAGGTTGCTTGAAGGACAGTTTAGGCTGCCTTCACTTTGCACAGGGACAGAAGGGGGGGTGCTCCCAGAATAAAGGAGGGGCATCACAGGACAGCCGATGGCAAAACAGGGCACGACCACACCACCTTGCACAGCGCTCGGGAGCACCGCGGTGAAACCGGGTCCCGGTCCACGCATGACTGAAAAGGTCACATGCTGCTTTTTGGTGCACTCTCGGGGCAAGTCTCTATTGTGACACACGGACGTGGACGGCACTGCCGCGGCAATACGCTGCGCCCGCTGGCTCCCATTCTGTGCAACGAACAATGCTGGGTGGCTGCTGCTTGGGGCATGCATATCCGTGGCATGGCCAGGGCTGCTCTGAGCCCACGGCCGACTCACGAGTGCAGCAGCAATTTGACGTTTTCCCGGTGCATCGTGCGGGCAGAGACAGAGCAAGTACATGGGTGCGTTTGGGGCAACACTCTTTAGCACTGGACTTCATGGACTGGGAAATGTGCCTATGGACCAGGAAGTTTTATTTCCTTTTCATAAGCAACTCGTAGTAGTGCAGTAGTTCCCCGATGCCTTGATAAGGAGCAGGGGTCCCACTGCAACAGTGCCGTACAAACACAATACAGGAAACCATTTATAGCCTGTGCCCCTCAACCCCACATCAGATGCACATAAGGACCCTTGCACTGGCACGGAGCCCAAATGGCTTCAACATGACGCCTCCTACGCGACACGGCTTTCCTTTCCGTATTGAATGTGGAGCTGCAA
>NW_017729033.1:5759388-5763282 GCF_001723915.1 Gavialis gangeticus
GACGCCTCCTACGCGACACGGCTTTCCTTTCCGTATTGAATGTGGAGCTGCAATCCTGCATACAAACGCCCAGCTCACATATCTTTCCCCCCCAGCTGGGATGAATTAAGACTAGGGGATCAGCACAGTAAAACAGAAAGAACCGAGTGTTCAGAGTTAGCTTCGTGTCTTCTCTTTTATTACCCAGTTGACCAAGGCAGACATGCCAGGAGTCAGTCCCAGGACACCGAGCTATTTCTTCGACTATTTAAAAAAGCAAGTGTGATTAAATACAAGTTATGGCAAATGTAATGTTCGAGTTAAAAACCCCACGGTGGGGTCAGAGCTCACAATAGCAGTATCCTGACAGCTCTGCTCATGCAGTGCTTTGCATTACAAGATGGACTGTGTTTGTAATAGGCTTAAACCACATGGTATGGGCCAAATTCATCTTCAATGCAGTCGTCCCTAGCTCCCATATAACTCTTCTCATTGAGAAATCTCTGCATCACTCAGCAGGCCAGAAACACAGCTAAAATCTCCTGGATCCCAGTCCAGTGCACCATCCCATACGACCATGGCAGTAACCTCACAGGACTTACGTGATGGGTGAACTTGGCTCAATGTGAATAATCCTGTCCAGGCAACGTTAGCACGAGAACCATGATGTTTCCATTTCCTGACATTTAGACATTTCCATCTGAATTTTATGTTATTCATCTGGGTGCTATTTAGTAAAAAGAACCAGCACACGTGCGGCCCATACAGGCACTGCGGATCCTATCTAAGTTCAGCAACCAGGGTGGACTTAAAGAAAGTTTATGCCTTTGCTAAATGGTGGCTAAAGCCCGTCTCCAGTTAAGCTGGGTTGAAAGGGTAATGGCACATCTGTTTATACTGCAACTGCTCTGGCTTGGCAATGCAAAAAGAAATTGAATTTTACAGCAAACCGTAGCATTTGCAGAGAGGGCCGTGGAATGCACCTCGGGCCTCTCCGCTCCTTCCCCTCCAGAGCCCGAGTGATTTTCTTCTGTCCGTGATATGGCAGAGCAGCTTGGAGAGGATTTGCTGTGCGCGTTTCACAGTCCCCTCATGCCCATCGCCTCTGCAGCAATGCGCCTCCCGGGCAGGCTGCACCGGGGAACGTGCTCTCGTGTCCTAACGACGTGGGTGCGGCGTCGGCAGAATATGAACACAAACCCACCGGGGATGCTCAGAAGTGAATTCACAGAGGCAGAGATTTTGAGGCTAGAAGGGACTGGTAGACTGAGCTACGGTAGACGGCAGGGTAGATTTCCACCTTACACACTAACTAATGTAAGTGTGTGCATGCACGCCCATGTGTAAACGCAAGCTTTCACAAGCCGAAGTATCTGAAGCTGATCTATCTGACGAAGTGAGCTTCAGCTCAAAGCTTGTGCTTACACACGTGCGCACACAACGGTTAGCCAAAGGTCCAAGTCTACCTCGCCTTCGACTCGACTGCAGGCTACCTGCGCGTCTCGGATGTCAGTACCTCCACCCGCCCTCCTCTCCATCTCAGCAAAGTCAGATCCAGCATCAACGCTGCACCGTTTTTAATGAAGAGGATGATTGCAAACTGGCAACCCCCCCCCATATAAAACTAACGTGTCAAGTGAACTGATTGGATCCTCCAGGCTTCTAGGCTACTTTAAGCTAAATTAGTTATTAACTCAAATATAAAAAGCGAGACCAATTTTGAGGACCGTTCTTTGATCGGGCACGACAGTGTTTTATTTTATACAAATCAAACGATCATAAAAAAAAAACCCCCCAAAAAAAAAAAAAAAAATCAAAAAAAAAAACCCCCCCAAAAAAAAAAAAAAAAATCAAAAAAAAAAACCCCCCCAAAAAAAAAAAAAAAAATCAAAAAAAAAAACCCCCCCAAAAAAAAAAAAAAAAATCAAAAAAAAAAACCCCCCCAAAAAAAAAAAAAAAAATCTCACAATGCATCTATGCCTGAACTGAATTACCAAAGGGTTTTTATTAGACACAGCAGAAAAGGAGCAAAAAAAGTTGACTTTTAAACTGAAATCCCTCCACACCAACCCCCCCCACAAAACCCAACCCCCCCAGCACAAACCTCCAAACAGCTGAGTGGAATTTCCTCAGCCATCAGCCCTGGACTGAAGCCAGCGAGGCTGCATTTCAAGCCAAGAGGAACTTTTTGGGAGAAAATGATGAGTGCATGCGAAGAAGTGAATGCTGTCGTCTTAACTGCAATCTCCTTATCGCAAAGTGACGATAAAAAGTTCCTCTGCATTCGTTACATGCTCCTTTGGGGGAAAACGCTCTGTGCCAGCAAATGCCGAACTGAAGGCCAAGCAAACACTGCATGTGTGACATTTAAAAAAAGCAGGGGAAAGTTCACAGGATCTCTTCCAGCTGGGAGCAATTTCCAAATAACTTAAAACTTGAGAAACAGGGGAGAAGAAAAAAAAAAGAGAGGAACAGAGAGAAACCCCCCCCCCCATTACTCTTGTTTTAATTGACATATTAGGTAACTTTCTAATGGGCTTTGGAAACGCAGCCTAAAGCAACACATGCATCTGATGCCAGATCGAGATTAATCAGCTGTCTGGGACCTTGCAGTATCTGCTCAGTGTCCAGCCGAGCCGTTACGCTGTAAAGTAACGTTTTGAACCCGCGCCTTCCCATCCATCCGTCTTACAACTCTGCTTTGCTCCTTCCCAAGTGAATTTGAGGCTCCGTTTGATAAAATATATCGCTGAAAGTTATCAACTGGTGCAGCCACCTTGGGGATAACATATAGGAAGCCACGCAAGACCATGGGGATGATAGATTGTGTTTAGGCGTCTGGAGAGGCTGCGTCATTTGAGCTCGAGAGAATATTAGTAACCAGTTACACTGGCACTGTTTAACCATTTGCTGACGTGGAAATTCCCGTGTTTACAATGCTTTCCCTGAAACCCGTTAAACTGAAAGCCAAATAGGGATGTCATCCATATACAACCGGATGGGCATGCATGGGCACTCCTGCAAAGCAGCAGCTTTACTCGGTGAAAGATTACCTACGAAGACATGCCGGGGTCAGCTCTGTCCATCTGGAGCCACTTCGAGCTTCCTGCTCTTACTCTTTGAGACCACGAGCTAAATGCAACCCCCTTGCTTTCATCAGATTCACAGAAGCAAGGAAACGCAGGCTGCCACGCAGCCAAACCAGCCCCCCAAATTGCAATATTGATAATCTTATTACAAGCATCGAGGGCTGCTCGGTTTTAAAAAGTACAACCGAACCGCTCCTGGTCTTGCACAAAGACAAAGACACATTGCAAGGCGCGCTGGAAGTTCGATATACAAGATAAAGAAGCAAACTCCGACTTGGTAGGAAGCGGCATAACTCCATCAAGCAAGCTGCGCCTGCACGTGTTAAGGCGGTCAGGCCCAGGGCACAGAACTGCAGAGACCAAAGACACCGACAGACCGCTGAAATCTCGCTTTAATAAGTAGCACTCTCCTCTTCCAGTCGCTTTGGAAGTTAGGGGTTACTAGGCTGACAGATATGCCTTTCTTCAGGTGAACCATGAAAGTCATCTTGCTCACAATCACCCGTGGTTATGAAAGACCCTACAGGTTTGGGGGTTTTTGGCAAGAAAAGAGAAAATACATTGTACTGGCGAAGAACTGTTAGCACCTTTAGTGTCTTGGTCCAATTCCAACATATGCTAGTTATATCAGGCCTAACTAGGTTCCTCTGCTTTCAATTATTTGTGGTACTCTTCAGTTCCTAGAGCAGAGGTAGGGCCCGCGTGTGCCATTAAGAAATGCAAGGGTCGCTCTAGAGCAGGGGTGGGCAATTATTTCAGCTGGGGGGGGCCGCTTAATTTGTTTTGGTGAGCTGTGGAGGGCCACAAGGGTAGCCCCACCCCTTGA
>NW_017729033.1:5763331-5766345 GCF_001723915.1 Gavialis gangeticus
GTGGAGGGCCGCAAGGGTAGCCCCGCCCCTTGACAGGCGCTCCACCCCCTGGTCACCATCTTGGGACTGGAAGTCCCGCCTCTAAGCCCTGACTTGTGCCACCACAAGTCCCTCCCCTCCCCCCCAAAAGTGCTTCTTTCGGGGGGGTGCCATCTCAGAACAGGGAAAAAAAGAACCAAATCATATGTTAAAAGTCAAATATCTACTCTGACATATTTAATTTTATTTCAAAAAACGTTTTTGGCCCGATTTACCTGCGTTTGCATAGTAGATATAGAAGAGATTGCATAATAGCTCAACATAAAAAGTCGTACTCTTGTATAATGCGTGTGGGGGTATGTGGAGGAGGGTGTGGGGTTTGCGGAGGGGCGGAGGGGAGGGCGTGTGGTGAGGTGTGGGGCCCCCCCATGGCACACAGCTTCCGCTGCCAGGGTGGCAGCAGCAGCAGCAGCAGGGGGTGAGCCCTCAGGTTGCTCATGGCCCACGCAGGTGGAGGCCCCCGGCGGTGCCCGACTCGGGACACTTCTGGGAGCTGCACGTGGCAGCAAGGAGCAGGGCCAGGCCAGCCCACCTCCATTGCACGGGGCTCCCTGCACATCATGTGCAGCTCCCAGGACAAGCCAGAGCTGTGCGCCGCGGGGATGGGATCAGGGAAGCCTTGTGCAATGGAGCTGGCAGCCCGGCCTTGCTCCCTGCTGCCACATACAGATCCCAGGACAATGCTGGGAGTGGAGCTGCCCTGGCTCCATCATGCAGGGTCCCAGGAGCTGCATGCGGCGGCAGAGAGTGGCAAAGGCTGCCGGCTCCATCGTGCAGGGCTTGGTCCCAGCGGCACGCGAGGCTTGGGAGCTGCATGTGAGCCGTGGGGAGTGCCGCACAACGGAGCCGAGCCAACCTGGCCTCTGTGCTCCTGCTGGGCATGGCCCCTGAATCTGCATGCCTGCTCAGCTGCAGCTTCTCCCCCTGCACTGGCCCTTCCCCACCGGCTGCCCGGAGCACTGCAGCAGACACACGAGGAGGAGCCGAGCAGCTGCCCCAGCAGTGGCCCACCTGGAAGCCGTGTGCTGGCCGGGGCTCTCCCCGGCATGAGGATGGGAGCAAAGCACGCTGCCCGGTGGGAGTGCCTGGGGTCTGGGCCTCATGCAAGCGCAGAAGGGGCAGCCAGGGGCCAGGCAGGATACAACTGATGGGCATCTGCCAGCAGGCCAGATTAAAAAAATCGCTAGGGGGTGCAGATTCAGCCCGTGAGCCGTATTTTGCCCGCCCTGCTCTAGAGGTAGCTGCATGTCGTTTGCCTGTCCCATAAAGAGGTTGGGAAACTTCTTTCATGTTTTTGAAAACACAAAGGTTCTTGCATAGAAGCTGGTCTAAACATTCAAACTTATTCAAAGCAATGCCACATTTCTTCAGCGACACACAAGTTTGTCAAACATTGAAAAACGTTATATAAAAAAATCAGATAAGCAAGTGGAAAATGAATCTGGGGGAAAAAAAAAGTGCTACAGGCGGCTCATTTCCAGTGTCAAAATGCAAGCTTGCTACTTGCTAAAAGAAAATGTTTGCTTGCTAAATTAGAAACTTTCGCCCTATAAATTACTGTTTTCTACAAGGCTGCAAGTACCTATAGAAATCAAGGGTTTTGTAACTCCTCTTTCTCTTCAGGTTTGATGAGAGAGTGGATGCTTAATATTATACTGATGTAATAAAGTTGCAAAATTAAAACAACTAAAAGTAAGAAAATGCCTGAATGAAGGTACCCTCTTGTGCATCAGGATTATGTTTTTAGCATCACCACTGCATAGAAAACTTCAGCCCAAATCTTGAACATTTGCAAATAATAAGCGATTGAAGAAGGGTCTTGCAGCAGACAAGCTGAAACGAGAGCTGGCGCTAGGACTTCCTCCGTGCATGGAAGGCAGGAGCTTTTAACTCCTGTTGTCCAGTTTAGAAGAGAAATATGTAAGATGAAGAGACTGGTTAAGTGCGCCTTTAAATCTGAATGAATGTGCTACCACTGGCATGGAAACAAATGCGGAAAATAGGTCATCTCCAGTTTCCATCGCTGAGCTCAGATCAAGCACTTTTTGTTTAGTGCTGGTCGAGAAGTCAGGCCAGAGTTTGCTCAGGGCTGATTTAGCACAGTACAGGGAGGGAAAAAATAAAAAAACCAATAGCTCCTATGCAGCCTAAAATCATAAGGAAATGAAGGTCGACACAGAGTAAAACATTTTTCCTCTGCGATGGGCTCTGCTGGGACTCAAATTATATCACAAAGGCAGAAACAAGAAATGGAAAAGTTTTATCAGGTCATTTGGTCCTCTCCTTGCCAGCATCGCCCTGATGCAAACTCCAAACCAGAAAAGTAGGTCATGGTCGAACTGTGGGAAGTTTGCGGAGCAGCCAGCAACACGCAAACACACATTTGGATGGGAGTGTGGGATCCGACTGGCGTATCGGACCTCAAAAGCCCCCGGCACACAGCCTTTCAGCTGCTTGCTCCAAACTTGCCCCCAAAAACCCTCATCCTGCCTCAGTTGTACTCACCTCTCGCTTCCTAGCTAGCAAAATAAACGCTCAGGGAATTTTTTCTTTTTGGCCTTTTGCTTGCTTCCTGGCAGATGGCTCTGTACGAGACCAAAACATCACGTACGCGCTGCGTTCACTTTCGTTTCTCGGTAAGCAGGGCAGGAAAGCATGCAGGGAGTTTTTTCAGGCGGGCCAACTGTGACCTATGGCAGCGTTAACATGAAGACACCAGAACAGTAACTCTCCCTTTTGCTCTGTGCATTTTTAAAGGGGCCTGACTTCCTCCCTAGCAGGCACAACTCGTGCTCTGACCAACGCTGCTGTTTGCACTGCCCGACGTTTCCTTCTTTTTTTTAAAAGGATGAGTGTTTCTTCGGCCCCTTCTGGCAGAGGGGAACTATCGGGTCATCTCTAGGGATTTACATGTGCTCAACGTGGCCTGCGTACAGACCCCGCTCCTCCCACCGCGCTCAAGTTGCCCTGCGCAA
>NW_017729033.1:5771345-5786901 GCF_001723915.1 Gavialis gangeticus
TGTACAGACCCCGCTCCTCCCACCGCGCTCAAGTTGCCCTGCGCAAGGACCGAGAAGCAAAATGCAACTTGAGCCATGTGGTCAAAGGTCTCTTGCTGCGCTCCTCTGCAGGTATAACACAGGCACGAAGCTCTACGACTGCCCTGGGCAGGTGACAGGTGACTCTTGCCATCGAACCAAGCAACATGGGAGGACTGTGCCAAGCCGAAGCAGAGCCGGACACAGGCATGGGCAAACTTGGCAGCCCCCTGGGCCTGGACTTTAAAAAGGGGGCCTGAAAAATGATAATTTCCCCCCCATTGTCCAATGATTATTATCATCATCTCTGGAGAAGGGGGGGCTGATAGTAAAAGTTTGCCCGGGGCTGCCAGGGGTCTCGGTACAGTACTGGTGGCTGGGCTGCGGTTGCTTCTGGTACCCCCATCCACCTGCTTGCATATGGCTAGAAGTCAAACTTCAGCGGATCATGTAGGCTTGACCCAACTATCTCTGCGTCACGAGAGCAGAGGAAGAAGTGTGGCCGCATATTCGGCTGGGTAGGACGAGATGAGGCTCATGATCCTGCTGTTCTGACAGCCTCCAGCCAACAGCTTGAGCAAAACGCCCGCGGCAGGGAAGTCAGGAATCGAATGCAGAAATGCAACCCCCCAGTCCCCTCCTGGCACCACCTGATTGCACGCTCCAGGGATCCCCTGCTACCATTTTCACAGGAAGGAGACCACCCCGGCCATGCCCACACACAGGATACGCCAGGCCAGCTATGCAATCGTGGCCACCTGCTAATGCAAACCCACGTGTCCTCTCCCAACGAGCGAGACGCTGAAAACCAGGAGCGGAGCGGCTCCATTGACAGAGCAGATTAGTGTTTCTGGTTGCACATTTCATAGCTGACGTCGTTCCAGCCTGGAAGCTCGCGGTGAAGATAACCACAGCCTTCTACGGTTATTGCTCAAGTCAATTAAAATAAACTACTCCCTCGTTCAGGCTGGGCTCCAGTTTGCTGGTCCAATTTATCACCTGCTGAGCTTTCCCTCCATGTGATGAACAGATTCCCCTCTGGAATGCAGAAAGGAAACCCATCCACCACCCACCACGGATATTGCTACTGGGTCAAATATCATTAACTAGGCAGGCATGTGCTGCGCGGTAGTCTACGGACAAGCCATGATGACTGACTGCAGCAGGGGCTGAAGCGTGGAGGAGGCATTCGCGCACGTCCCCAAAACTCTCAGTCCCTAAAAATCCCATACGTGACTTCCCTTGACAATTCAGGAGCCCTTGGGCAAAAAAACCAAGAGAGCTGCAAAGAAAAAAAAAAAAAGGGCGAATGAGCCGTCCTGTATGCTAACAAAGAGATGTTTTGCCTTCCTGTCGTGGGGCATAATCAGAAGTAAAATGTCCCAAGAGATGAATAAGCCCCACAGCGCATTTTAGAGTAGGCATCTTATATCAGGGGTAGGACACCAGACAAGGAGGTGGGACACTAGGCCTGCCAAGCGCGTGAAATAAAGGATGAATCAAGTTTGGTTAAGGATCCGGGAAGGAAGGAATATTGCTCACATTTAAATTAAATAAGGTCCAAGAGTTATTGCTAAGGTTTTCATGGGAAAAAAAAGTCTCCAAGGGGATTGCGCGTATCTGAGTATCAGGAGACGGAGAGAGAAGTAGCATGGGTTGAAGGACGGGATTGCAGCTGCCCTTGCTCCTATTCATGTTGGTCTCCATCAATGGCCAAGGTGGTATATCTTTGGCCTGCATCAAGTTCACATAAAAACTTATTTTTCTGTTGTAAAAAACAAAGGACAAAACAAAAAGCAGCACAAAGCAATTGAGGGAACAGCTAGCGTCTCATACAGCAAGTGTGACAGATCACGAGTCTCCTATTTAACAGGCCGTTCCTCTAGCCTGTTCTGCTCCTGCAAGATGAGGGCACATTTTGGAGGTCAGTGCTGAGTTTTTAAAGACGTCAGCATTATTTAAGAGCCTTAAAAGAAACATTCCCTTCCCTGGCCAGGCTGGCACTGTGCCTGTGCCTCGTCACCGCTGTCTGATGCCGATGTAAAAGGCTGACATCAAAACACTTGAAGTAGATCTTTTTTCTTTCCCCAGCATTTCAAATACCAGCTATCGTTCATAGAGCAGGACTGAGGATTTCCCAATGGTTTCCATATTTCAGTGGGAAAGAGTCCTAGCTTGGCGTGTGCAAATGCCATGTGCTAGAAGGCATCCTACGATTCTCCTATCCTGTGCATGTCGCAACCCATTAGCTGCTAGCTACGTTTGCAAGCATTAGCGAGGAGGGTAAAAGGCATCCTGTGAAAAGCAAGTCGCTCTGTGTAAAGACTCAGGATTTTACAGTAGGTGGGAGCTGCAGGAGTGACATTGAAGACGACGCCACATCGCGACTACCCTGTGAGCATTGGGAAACCGGTCAGTTGATGCAGAGGAGTCCAGGAGCCTTGCCGGGGTGTCGTACGGTTTGCATAAACAAGGACAGCCATAAAACAACATATTTTTCTCCCCTTAAAATTCTTCCCAGCCTACCATCTGTACTCCAGGGTAACAAGATGCACAGCTTAAAAAAAACCCCCCAAACCCTCATTTTAAAGGATAATCTGAAACAGGACAAAGCCTGCATTTCTCTTTTGGCCTGTTCTGTTCTCTTGCAGGGGGCAACTTTTTGATTCGAAGTCTGATTTCAACGCACCGATACAACTACCCCCTCCCCACCTCCACAAATCAAGCCTTGCTGGCTTGAAAGATGTGCACAATTTTTAAGAAGTTGGAAAAGCATTTCTGAACACCCTTTAAACAGGAGTGCACGCCAGACCCTGGCACGTTTCCGTTCTTTGCCTGCTTTGTAGCAACGAGGGAGGACAAAGCGTTGTCTACTTGGACTCATCTGGTCAAGATCTGGTGGAAAGTATCAAAGATGAACCAACGGAGGCCTAATTTTATATGCAACCAGTGTTCTTAGCAGGACTCTCAGAAGGCCTCACGTTGTATGAGAAGGGGATGGACCAGCTACTGGCAATGCACGTTTCCACTGACGATGCGTACGGGATGCCTGCGGGTGCACGTGCACCCCCTGAGATCGGCCGTGCACCCCCTGGAAGCGCCAGCCATGAAACCGGAAGTACACTTCCAGTTTCACTGGGTTTGCTGCTGGCTTGGTGATCGGCAGCTGGGGGGACCCCCCGCATCAGCAATCTGGTGCCTCACCAGACTTGGAAGGCAGCAGTTGCCCATGCATGCTTTTTAACTAAAAAAAGGGCAAGTTTTTAGGTTCTCTCTTTTCAGGATTATATCTTTTCCTTTCTGGAGTCTCCTCCCTTGCTTGCTCCATGGCTAAGGCCTTGCAAGCAAACCTCAGGGGCACCCGAACCCCATGCCTCCGGGCTTGGGCCTGCAAGTAGGCTGCCCACCAAAGGATTTGGAAACATCTGAAGCCCCAGGTGTGGGTGGAGGATGTTTGCCGGTAGTACGGCCACTTATGGTTCTGGACTCTTGGATTTGGCATTAGTTTTGTCTAATTTGGCCTCGGATACAAATTTAAAAAAAAACATCTTTTCCTTTCTGGAAATGCAGCTCAGCTGCTTGTGTTTGGAGAAAGCAGCATTTTGCGGACAAACACTCAGGTTAATCAGGCCAGCTGTTTGGCATTAAACTGTTTAAAAATAAAACAGCACTGGCCACATTTAGGTCTAGTTTCGACAGCTCTTTTCTGGAAATAGGAAGCCACAGGCAATTGCCTCATTTCTGCCTCGGATTTGCGCGGGGCCGGGGCAGGGATGGAGACGAGCTGTTCCCTTCCAGGATGCACACCCGGATCCCAGCTAGCCTCGTTATTTTGCCGCCTTATTTAGGTTTCCCTGAAGTTGAACCTTCACTCCGAATGCTCCAGCTCTTAAACCTGCACCCTGCAACGCTTCCCTTTACGACACTGGTACGAACTCATCCCGTAAACCCCACTTTAAAGGCCGCCTGCCTAGAAACACAATAAACCCAGACGAATATTTGATGTTCGCTGCAACCGTACAGCATTTTCCCAGGACAGTTGAGCTACCAACGCCGTGGAGAGGCGTGGTGGCCGAACAGTTTAATCCCGCGTCTTTGTATCTTCATGTAATCAGAGTCTCGTACTGCCCGGCAAAAGATATTGCAGGCACTAGCAACACAGCTTAGCAACGCGCATGTGGGCTTCACTCAGCATCTCTTTAAAGGTCAAGAGAGCATATGATGCATTCGAGTAGTAATATAAGCTCTTACTACGGGCTAAAGATACTTTAAGCAGGTCCATTTATCAGACCACCCTCAACTTGTCAAAAGCCCCCGGTGCGCCTTGCAGAGCGTCTCCTCCCCAGTCCTACCCCCGCCCCTTATCGCTATCCTCCTTCCTACGCCCTTTCTGTTCTGCCTCTTTGTAAAACGCAGGGCACTGATGACGGAGGGAAACGCAAACTCGGATTTAGAAAGGGAGAGACTGGAATGAAACCCGTATTGAGGCTGCACTTGTCTGTGCTGCCGAGACGAGGATTTCTGCAAGTGCCGGAGAGGAACACGATTGAAATTCTGCAAGAGAAGCCAGTCTTCCTCCGCTCCACGGGGGCTGCCATGTTAGATCACATTTGAATTCACAGAACAAGGCTGCTAAAATACCACCGTGGCAGCTACTGGCACATTTCAATGAGACTACCATGGCCTCATTAGTGTAGTGGAAATTATGAGCCTTTCTTTGTATATATTTAAAAGCATGTCTATGAAAGTGTGCTGGGCGGCCGCCAGGATTTTCTGGCTCATAGCTCGCAATATTTGACAATCAGGATTGCCTGGCCTATGCAGGTCAAGTAAACACTGTGCAGCCCAGGAAGAAAGCAAGCTAGGCAGAAAGTTATTTTAAAACAGTGGTTTTCAACCCGTGGTCTGCAGACCTCTGGGCGTCCACAGGCTATGTCAAAAGGGTCCATGGAAGAGGATTAGGTTTGCGAATACCTGCACTTACAACTCAAATGGCTCCGCACTTCCAGTCCAAATTTTAGGAAAAATAGGTTGAAAACCACTGTTTTAAAACACATTGTAAGCGGCCGTCTGAGCGAGAGAGGAGGCATTCAAACTGGGTAGAACGAGATCCTTCCCTGTAAAGAAGTTTAATTTCTTTCCATTTCTTCTTCACTCTGAAGTACAGCATTTTGATTTTGGGGTTTCCCTACGGCTTTAGCTGCAATAAAATTTAAGGGGAAAAACCCCTCCACCAGGATGTAGAATTAAGTACTTCATGTCGTCGTTTTTCCTTTCTCGGCAGACCCGGGGGAGCAAAGACAGTCGTTGCTCCCTGGCTAAAGCAGAGTGTGTGAGCCGCTCACGGGAGGCGAAGCCACCGATTTTGAAATCCTTTTCCTACCAGTTAAAGCCTCAGCAGAAACAAAGAAACGAGGGTTATGTAGTTATCAACCAGTTTCGAGCAAACGCTCTCCATGCAAACCCCCAGCGGACAGTTTAATGGGTGCAGGGCCTGCCGAAAGGGCCCTGGTAGGCACAAAATGCAAAAAAAGAAATACCAAACGAGAGCAAGTCAGGCATCTGACCAAATTTTAGCCTTGCAAAGAACTCTGTAAATTAGTTGAGTAGGTACTTTTGACAAATAATCTCAGTAATACAGTGCAGAAATGCCTTCTGAAAGCTAGGCTGTGCACATACACAAATGATGTTATGTCGCATAGAAAAAAAAAAAAAGGAGACTCAGCTAATCCCCGCAATTTGATAAGCATTTGAGCCACTAATCTGTTGATCTCATTGAAAGGGATTAGAATTATTCTCTCACCAGTAAATTTAAGAAGTTTTGAACCAGATGTAAAGCAAAGCACGATTCACGTCCTGCAGTGGCTGCTACTGCACAGTATGCCACGGTACAGCGATCTTCACCTGCCGAGCCATCAAAGACCATCTCCTCCTTTCCATCCAAAGTGCTAGATGGGACAGAAAACTACCCTGGCCCATTATGTCCAGAAGGCAACAACAAATTTAAAACGATTTTTGCTGCTTGAGTTGGTGTGCCTGGTTGCTGAAATGTCTAAGTTCATATCCACGCTGAATTTTTATAAGGGATACAAGGTATGACAATACTTTTGACTTTTAAACAGTCACATTGGTTCATGAGCAACCTCATTAGCAAAATTGTACTGTGAGTATATTTGGTCTCATGAAAAACTCACTTTCAGGGGGAAAAAAGCAGGTATAAAGGGGCATAACACAATGGATAACCAATAGTCCACTATTTTATTGAAAGGGGCACTGCTAGGCCAGCTTTCAAGCTTACTTTTTACTCCACAAAAAGTTGAGGTTTGTTAATATAAAGCTTTCTATTCTTTTTTTTTTGCTTCTGCAGGAAACTTGATTCTTGATTTTAAAACAAATTTTAATTGATCAGCATCCTCCTCGCACCTCATTATATGTCCTATTATGAAGACAACAACATTTCCAAAAACAAGTTTAGGTGCTATAAATGACAGTCTTCCAAGTTTGCTACTGCAATGAGATTTCTTCTTTGGCTTTTCTGAAAATATGGTGCAAGTCTGTAATATTTAAAAAGTTTGTCTACATGGGGCTACAGTAGCATAAATAGCTCACCGTAGCTTTGTTGGCGAATGTCTCCCATGGAAGTAAACCCTGAACCTTTGCATAACCAGACTACAAGAAGGCAGAAAAGGGGAAATCCCAGTTGACTTGTATAGCGGGTAGAAGAAGTTGCTTTCTTTCATGCAAAAATTCTGCCAAGAGAACAGGTTTTTTTTTGCATTCTAGCAACATCACAGTATTGCACTTGCAAAGCAAGTCCTAACATGTAAGCATTAAAGTGACCAAATTAGTAAGCCAAAAGTGACATCAGACTCCAAGATGAATGCAAGCACATGCACGTGTTGAAACGCAAGCCCTCAACATAAGCCCTTGGGCTAGTCCAACACTTATCACTCGACAAACATTAAACACTGCAATATTTGGCAACATGGACTTTAAACTGCTTTTGCTTTGGACTGCGAGAAAAATGGCGTGTACCGCGTGTTTATAACTGATGAAGCAACACAAATTGCGACGACAACCCTGCGTAGGGCACTGCGATAAGAGCTGGCAGGTGCATGTCTCCTTTTCTCTTAAATCTCTTAGCCATTTAGCTCCCATCACTGCATTTTCAACACTTCCCGATTAGATGGAAAACCGTTCCCCTCCACCCCTCCTCTTTCCCATTTCCACGTCGCCATCGATGTAAGCCTCCATTGTAAGACGGGCCAGGGCATATCGACTTGGCATGCTCTGTACCAAATCGTTTCTTCTCACCACTTATCTAACGGCAAGGGCTTAGCATTTCAATAATCTGTCGGGAGCCTGTTCATCTTAAAGCCACCAATTTACAGGAGTTCAGATGCATAAGCTCCGACGTGCAAGAACAGAAAGACCATGCGCCCTGGATACCCGGCCTTCCCCGCTAGTCCCATAGATGCCTGCGATGCTGGGGATTAAATCCGCTATTCAGTAGACCCCTCTCTGGATTTAAATCCCACGCAGATCAAAGCATGGCTTGCAGCTAACCGGCTATCTGAACAGGGATGGACATTGGTAAAGAAATTAGCAGACAAAAACCAAGCGTGCACAATATAGCACCAGTTGTTGAACAAAAAGCTCTGCTACCGCTGAGCCCTGCCTGGGACCTAGGGCTGTTTTTATGTTGCTGTAATTTAATACAGCTCCAAGTGCCCCGATGAAGCGGAGGACTTTAAACCGATGGACATATGCTCTGTCAGTCACAGCCAGCAGACAAAGAGAGGGATGGGTTTTTAAAGCAGCAGCAGGGTATTATTATTTTTTAATCTTCATCAGCCCAGAGGTCCACAGAAAAAAAAAAATTATAAGACTGCACGAGATAACTGCAGATAAGACTGCAGATCTTTTATAACAATGAAGTTAAAAATAATGGCCTTTTCCCTTTGAGTACAAAGGACAATGCAGAAACAAGTGGCTTTCAATCGTTTGGTTCATTCAAAAAGAGTCTAAAGTAACCCTTTTTGGAGATTACAGTCCCCTAGTAACTTAACGTTGTATATCTTCGTTTCAATGCACCCTTTTTAAATCCTCACAAAAATCGTTCTCGAAGATACTTTTGTTCTGAAAATTAAAGGTCGACGGGCTATGTGTTTTGGCATGGCAGAGTAGGGGCGAGTGGCCAATAATGATTTTTAAAAAGCTGATTTCATATCAGGCAGATTGTTTTACACCTTGCTCTGTTAAGCACGCTGTTCAAATTTGCAACGCCCCCCTCCCCGAGCTGATGCAAGATTAGCTAGACAAAATAAATATTGCTTCCTTCCTGTGATGACAGTTGTGTGGATGGGAAGAATCGATGCTGTGCACCTCCAGTACTGCCCTCTGGTTCATTTAGCAGAAATGAGATCAAAGTGATGAGACATGTTAATACTCAGAAGATATTTGCTACATAGGAGCTCCTTTCCAAATCCAGCTGGGAGCTTGGGCACGTGCTCCGATTCCAGGAAAAGATTTCCAGTGAGAGTGAAACTAGTCGGGGGACCGAGCGGGATGAACAGTTGGAGGACTACTAAAATTAGAAAACTGCCCTTCTTCCAGATCAATGCTTTCAGTTTCCCTTTCATTGCCTGGCTTCTCCCCAGAAGCAAAGCAAGTTTCTTTCTACGAGATGCTCTCACGTTACAAGCCGTATCTGAAGAGCGACTCCTGCATGACGAGGGGGTTCATACAATGAAGTTTACCATCAACCCTTGGCATTTCAGCCAAAGTCAAGAAAAGAAAGCAGATTACGCGTCTGTCCATTTGTTCAGGGTCTTTGCTACTAGCACCACTCTGGGGCCTCAATGAATGCAGGTGACAGATCAGTAGCGGAAAAAAATACAAGAGTCTATTCCATAAGGCTGGTAAACCCCAAAGCCACAGAAATCTGAATTTGGGCCTAGAAACACTTTATACCTAGACAGTGGGCTTTTAAAGCAGGTTACAAATGTAGGATTTGGGACGACTGAACCCCTAAAACTGGCCCTCAGCTGTTTCCATGTCACTGAATATCTCGGGGGGGGGGGAGTCTCGTGGCCACATTGGCTCCCTTCCAACCCAACTCGCATAGGATCACAGACAAGGAGGGTGGGAAGGGATCTCAGGGGGTCACATCTAGTCCAACCCCTGCTCCAGCTACATCATCCCAGCCAAGGCTTTGTCAAGCCGGGTCTTAAACACCTTCAAGGATGGAGAGTCCACCACCCCTCTGGGTAACCTGTTCCTGTGCTTCACCACCCTCCTTGTAAGAAAGTTTTTCCTAATATCCAACCTCAACTTCCCTTGCTGCAGCCCGAGCCCATTGCTCCTTGTCCTGCCACCTGCCCCCACTGAGAACAGCCCCCCTGCAGGGAGGTGAAGGCTGCTAGTCAAACCCCCTCGCTCTTCTCTTCTGCAAACTAAAAAAAACCCCAGTTCCCTGGTTTATTCTCTGTTCTGTCCTACTTCAGGTATGGCAGCACTGCCTTACCAGCAAGTCGTGGGATGTGCCATTCACAACACTGTCTGGAGTCCCTCCTTTGGGGGGTCTCTCAAACCCTGTCTAATCCACATCTGCAAGGCTTCATATGGTGGCTTTCCTCCCAGATTCAGTGGTACTTACCCTTCATCCTCCAGCTTCTGGGGCTGTAAATAACAATCCTACAATGCTATCCTTCCTTCCCTTCAGGACCCTCTTCCCTGGGTCTTCCTTTCAGCTTTGTCTTTGCCCAACTGGACAAACTGCCTCCACCCAGACAGAGCCCATGGGGGAGCTGGTGTCCCTCCACCCCCTGGCCTGCGGGGATTGCCCAGCAAGGCCTGGGGTGGCAGGGATTGTGGACCCCCATACCTGTCCTGCAGGCGCCCACCTTAGGGTCCGGAGGTGCAGGTGAGGGAGCTCCAGGAGAAGGTTAGCAGGCTGAGGGGAATCAGGGAGGTGGAGGAAGAAATTGGTGGCTATTTCCTTTCCCTGTAGGGCCACACACCCAAGGGAGAAGCACCCCGGGAAGTGCCCTCCACTGCAGGGTGGCAGACGGTCACCTCCAGGACCAGGGCTGCCCGTAACACAGCAGCACCATCAGTGACTTGGACGAGGGGGTAAAAAGCACCTGTTCAAATTTGCTGATGACACTAAGATGTGGGGGGGATGTGGGCACGCTAGACGGGAGGAATAGGCTGCAATCAGACCTGGACAGGTTACAGGGCTGGGCAGATGAGAATAGGATGGGATTCAACACAGACAAGTGCAAGGCGCTGCACCTGGGGAGGAACAACCGGCATCACACCTACAGGCTGGGGAACTCCCTTCTCGGCAGTGCAGAGGAAGAAAAGGATCTTGGAGTCATCATTGATGCCAAGATGAACATGGGCAGGCAGTGCGGGGACGCAGTTAGGAAGGCCAACCGTACCCTGTCGTGCATCCACAGATGCATCTCAAGCAGGTCCAAGGAGGTGATCCTCCCCCTCTATGCGGCACTGGTCAGGCCGCAGCTGGAGTACTGCGTCCAGGTCTGGGCGCCGCACTTCAAGAGGGATGTGGACAGCATGGAGAGGGTCCAGAGGAGGCCACTCACATGGTCAGGGGGCAGCAGGGCAGGCCCTACGAGGAGAGGCGACGGGACCTGAACCTGTTCAGCCTCCACAAGAGAAGGCTGAGGGGGATCTAGTGGCCTGTTACAAACTAGTCAGGGGGGACCAGCAGGCAGTGGGGGAGTCCCTGTTCCCCCAAGCACGGCCAGGAGTGACCAGGAATAACGGTCACAAGCTGGCAGAGGGGAGATTCAGACTAGATATCAGGAGGCGCCACTTCACGGTCAGGGCGGCTAGGATCTGGGACCAACTTCCAAGAGAAGTGGTGCTGGCTCCTACCCTGGGGGGCTTTAAGACAAGGCTTGACAATCACCTTGCTGGGGTCGTTTGACCCCAGTACTCTTTCCTGCCAGGGCAGGGGGTCGGACTCGATGATCTGCTCAGGTCCCTTCTGACCCGACCAGCTACAAAACTATGACAATCCTGAAGAAACGATGAGTCCTTCGGGAGCTCCAGTCTCGCTGTGACAGCCCTCAAGGGCTCCACCCCAATCCTCCTCCCCTTCTCTGGACGGCTTGCATCGCCCCCCCCGCTCAAGACGGCCGACTCTCAGCTCTACCTTTCTCCTCCCAAGCAGTCTCCCTCTAGCCATTTCTCATCTCAGCCCATCCACTCCAAGTCAGCTCAGACCTCATTTTCTGTCCCTGCTGTTACCGCACTGTGACCGAAGCCCCAAGCCCGGTCATCCTCAGTTCCTCCACCCCTGTCGCAAGTATTCGGGTGCCACCAAATCCTGCCATTCCTTCCTCCGCACCGTTTTCAAAGCTGTGACCTATTCTGCTTGCCCCGACGGCTGATGCTGCAGCCCAGACCCTTGCCATCTCTCATCCGAACTACGGCAAGTGCTGCATTTGGGCACCTGAGTCCCATCTGACAATGCAGCTGCTAAGATCATCTTTCTTGCTCGCGTGTCTTGCACACCGTCCCTTCTTGGAATCGCCTTGGCTCCTGTTTCAAGTCGTCACGTGCAAACTTCTCAAACGTGCACGGGTGCCAGTGCATGGGTGGCACGTTGTAATTACCAGGTGTAAAACAGTAAGTACGATGTATACAACTACTGTATCCTCTCCCCATGCATATCCCATCCTAGTCAGCCCTTTGGACCAGGAACTTGGCTCTGTCCATGTGTGTACAGAGGAGTGCCCATCTAGATAGAGATCTCTGGGAACTACCTTATCATAAACATTACATTAAACCACCAGGCTTTTGTAATTGCTGGGCCCAACTGATTTTGTGGAGCAGAATATCTTCATGGTTTGGAGAAGAGGTTTCGTTTTACCACTTCCCAGAGGCAGAGTAGTCCCGCTGAGCAGCGTCACAAGGAGGCGGCTCTGCAATTAATTGCTGGATTTATTACTCAGCAACTCTTTTCCTCATATGAATGGCCCTTAGTTGCTACCTTACTCAGTAGTTTCACTTCCTTTCTACCTTCAACAACAAACCCATGCTTTACAGAACAACAAACCTATGCTTTACCTCCAACACTAGAGCTAAACCATGAAATTGGGAGTAACCAAGGGGGTCCAGCTTGCACAGCTCGTGACAGCCCAGCTCATGAACTAAGCAAACCACATCATCGCAGTTCCCTGAACATGCCATTGGCTCACACTCCTGCTAACTTACAAGGCTGCCAGAAGATAAGGGCCTCAATCTAGCCAAGACAACCTCTACAATCATAAGTCCGAGATATCTGCAGCCCCGCCGGGACAATGCAGCTACAAACCTAGAAGGAAAACGATGACAAATGTCAGCAACACTGGTCTTGGATACACCACGTGCCACAACCATGTGCTTTAACAGAAAACAAAAAATAATTATTGGATGTATCAATATCTATGTATAACGCCCCCGACAGAGCACAGCTATTTTGTCCTACAGCTCCCCTTCAACCAGCTGCTGCCGCGTCCATTGGTGAATAATTCCCACAGCAGCACCGCTTGTAAAAACGCTTTGGGATTCCTTTTTGCGATGAAAGGCTATGTGTAGCAATTATGGTTTCAAAGGCGAGGCATCCTCTCCCCTCCATCATCCCCAGAGTTAACCTGGGTTATGGCCTGGCTACAGAGTAGACTAGTGAGTCAGGGAGAGAGCTGGAACGGCAAACGAGGCCAACTTCTTTAGAATAAGATTTTGCGTTCTCTTTAAAAGGCGGCTGTGCTGCCATTCTGCAGCGTAGGTTTAAAATAGCTTCATTGATCTTGACCACTGCAAAGTTATCGAGTGGAACTGTTTTGTGTCAGGAGCCTGGTAAAGCCTGTGCCCTGGGCCAAAGCCAGCAGCTCCTTGCTGCGATTTTCATTAGCCCCATCCCTAGCAGGCCAGCCCTTGCAGCTGTTACGACAGCAGTGCAGGTTCGGACAAGGGCCCTGCCCTTCCAACATACAGACTGGCACACGTGTCCTTCCTGGCTGGTTAAGGGCAGCAAAAATAAGCGGGGATTACTGGCCTTCCCATTAATGGACGTGGATGAAGAGAAGAAGGACGATGGCGGGGAACCCAGCCTATGCTTCCCATATGCACGGAAAGCTTTCCCTGAATATCTGGTCAGCCCACCGCTTATTTTCTAATTTCGCCTGTTAGCATTGCTGATTAAAGAGCACGGACTGGGAAATACCATCCCTGTCTGAACTGCATCGCTGGACATGGTTCAGTCGAAAACCGAGCTGTGGTGTGATGGGGAGACCTGTGTAATCTTCTTTTGGCAATGTTTTGGTGGGGCTGCTCTTGCTGACACCAGCAGCCTTGGAGTTAGCTGACTACCTGCGTCTTCCCCTTGGTGGGGGAAGCAGAGCCCATTTCTACTCAGAGAAGCTAAGTGCATCATTTTCCCCTTGTCCAGAAGCTTGACATATATGAGCCCGTGATGGGTTACTTTATGGGAACAGAGGCCAAGGCACCACCGCCGTGCTGAATTCAGCCCCACGTTATTGCTGATCTCTTGCAGATTGTTCCCCCAACACCTCCAACTCCCAGCAGAGACCAGTAAAGGTGTGAGAGCTCAAGGCCAGTTGGCATAAAAAGGAACAGCCAACAGCCCAGAGGGCTTTAAAGTTATTTCCCCTGGCCCCAATCAGCCAGACCCTGAGGACCTTCACAGCACAAAGCCAAGCTCCTCGGTCCCAGGCACGTAGGATAACTGGAAAAGAACGGGGCGCCAGCTTTCCCACAAAATTACAGCCTATGGCTTATAATGGTGCAGCACAAGCTACCATACTGTGGATAAGCGTCCTTTCCAAAGAGCAAATATTTTTGCTTGGATGAGAGACGGTTTAAAGCTCAAACTGGAGGGATCTCAGGCTCTTTTTCCCCTGTCAGAATAAAATCTGTGAGGAACGTCCGGACGGTGCGTGGAAGTTCACTTTCTCCCATTATTTGACTTTGCTTCTGGGAGAAGTGCAGAACGTGGTGGCAGTCGGGTGGATGGCGGGGTGGACGTCTGATCCTGGCTCCGTGGGGGTGGACAGGTCAAAGGACGTCCCCGATACCTGGGTGCATCTGCAGCTGTTCACATGGAAGCAGGCTCCAGGGCCGACTTCGGGCAGGTGGCAAGTCAGGGCAATTAAAAGGTGGGTGAAGCCACCTGGACCCCATCACCTCCAGACAGTAAAGTTGTGCCACCAGGGCTAGAGCAGCAACGCCAAGTTCAAGAGAGGCTGGGACTGGAGTGGAAGAAGTGCACTGTGGGATGCCTGGAGGACCAACGGGGTGCCTTGTCCCAGGACAACCATTCAAATGTACTTTGTGATACCCCAGGAGAAACCATTAGCCCTTTTTATTCTCTTCAAGTTTGAGCTTTGCTCCAGGACACCAGAACAGGATCTCTGAACTGCATTTTTCTTGGCAAGACACCAGTTTCTCTAGGGACAAATGCAATGTCTGTTCATAGCTTACGGGTCACTACTGACTTGCTAGCTTGGCCTGGTGGCCCCAAGTGCAACCATATGCTATAGCGGCTAAAATCATTTCTCTGTAAGTCCCTCTTTCTCTGCTTCAAACCATTCACATCCAGGGCAGGCGACCGAGTCGCTTCTGACCAGCCCACACGCCAATACATCAGGGGCCGAGCAGCTGGGAGCGAAGAGAAGTGTTGAAGCTAAAGGACAATGTTGACCCAAACACAAAACAGGCGTAAACTGGGCACGGATGAGTTTTGCCTGGAAAGGAGGAGAAGCGTCCAAACCTCCGGAGCAGGGAGGTTGTGGAATAGCTTTCGAACTAGTTTTTGCCTCTAATATTTCTACCCATGTGAAGTTGGAGAAGGACAAACTGCTAGTGACAGTGGCGGACTAAGCTTAAGGACTCAGAAAATCCTTGCCAGGCTTACGTACCTAGCAGCACGGCACAGACAGGACACTCGCCCATCTGCTCCAGGGCGCAGCGGCAAGGGCTGGGAACGATGCGGTTCGACACGACGGTCTCGCTGCAAGTTTCTCCCCACGGGTCAATCCAAGACCGCTGGAGCGGTCTGGAAGGGCCCGGGCTAGATTTCGTGTCCCCGGCTGCCAATCCCACAGCTTAAATAGCAAGAGCCCGCTGCCTCGTCGGGCATTGCTGGCACCCGGGGCAAGACACTCTTCAGTTCATCTCGGACTCCTCTTTCCCTCTCGGGTCCCCCCGTTTTCCTTTGGGGACAACGCTCTTGTGCCCTCTGCGGCTCTCGAGGGAAAGACTAGTTAGGTTTCCTGGGCTCCAAGCCAAATCTGTATTTAATTTTAGTTACAGATCATGCTGCGCTCTAAATGAGGTAAGCAGGAGAGATGCTTTATGAATAGAGTAATTGAGTAAATAATCTGAGCCACTGGTGCTATTTTATTATTTGATCCGTTTAGAAGCTGTTTTATTTACGCTTTCTATAAAAACGTGCTAAAGGTTTCGGGGGTTTCGTTTTCTAGTAATGCTGTAGCTTATCCGT
>NW_017729033.1:5791901-5793803 GCF_001723915.1 Gavialis gangeticus
ATCTGAGCCACTGGTGCTATTTTATTATTTGATCCGTTTAGAAGCTGTTTTATTTACGCTTTCTATAAAAACGTGCTAAAGGTTTCGGGGGTTTCGTTTTCTAGTAATGCTGTAGCTTATCCGTGCTGGGATCCAAAACACAAATGGGAAGCCTACCATACCGCCAGCACGAAGAAGTAAGGCCAGTATCATTTTACTCAGGTTTTCAAGCCATTTGCTCGCCTGGACAAAGCGAGTCAGACTTATCCTTGATATAACTTCAAAAGGTCAATGGGCTCCGAGCTGAAATTACTCGGAGGCGTGCCATCTGCCAGACCACGCAACAACAAAGTGGGCGTTTAGTTCATTCTTTCGATGGAATAATATTCCCGATGGGACAGAACAAGCAGGGATTGCTGAAGCGAGCATGCCAAATACCCGTGTCGAGGGACAGGTTTCACACCGGCTCTGTGGCTTTGTGCATGTAGGAGCAGAAAGAAATGAGGATGTGAAATTTTTAGGCATGATTCATGCTCTGAAGAGTGACTCTGCAGGCAGGAGTACTGTGGGGCTGATGCACGTGGACTCTGCATGGCTTACAAACAAACAAAGGGATCGTTTTCCTACGTGCCGACCCTAGAGACTGGAGGCGCGGATGGCATTTTGACTGAATCAAGATCCTGCAGATGCGCGTCTCTCGTCAGCAATGCCTCGCACCCAGCCACTTCCTTCCCCCCAGCATTGAAAAGGCGAAAGAACAAAACCCGCCCTTGCAGCTCCGCCGAGGAGCGACCCCAAAACGAAGCTCGTCGCGGAGCGCAGCACCTTTTCATGGCTTCGCCGTTACCCGCAAGCATAAATGTTGTGAAATCTGAAACCAACCCAACAAACCACACGCCTGCCTTTCAACTCCGCGTGAGCGCGCAGGGGCCGGAGCGCGAGCCGCGCTCCTCACAGCCCAAGTGCCATTTCCGTGAGATCACTCGGCTGCCCAAATCGTGGCGTTTAGCTCGGGCTGCATCGGCTTCCTTCCCCATCCCAAGGAAAGGCACTTGGCTGTCAAACGCCTCTCCCAACCGGCAATAAAAGGGTGCCTTGCTTCACAAGCCTCAATTCCCTTAAACCCAGGCAATTCTGCCCTCGTTTCATTCACCCGCAGACACCCCGACCCTTTCTCCACCCAAAAGTAAAGGCTCGCTCCAATAAAGCACATTTTCGGGCACTTCGCTTGGAGCGTGCAAGCAGCCCCCCCGACTCCTGCGTGGCTTTCTGTCCTCATATCGCTACAGCGATAAAGTGCCGGTTCGGGTCCCAACCTCGCCGCGCGGCTCGCCTGACGGGCGCACCCCAGGGCACGGGGGACACGGACTCGCTCGCCACCAAACCAGACCTTTCATGCCTGTCGCGATGGGGGAAGCGTCCCCGGCCCCCAAGTCGACAGGGAGGGGTTGACAGCACACGGGGAGGCCACGCGACGTGCGATCAGTGCAAGGGGCATCGGTGACATCCCAAGTACCTGGGTTCGCCGGCGGCTCCTCCTTGGGCGGCAGAAGGCAGATCCGGGGAAGGGGAGCCCCCCGCGCACCCACCGCTTGCGGCAGGAGCCCCCCGCGCGCCAGCCCGCACAAAGGAGCGGGGCAGGACGTGCACGGGGCAGGCAGCTGGCGGGTCCGCGACCCCCCCCCTCCCCGGGGGACGCACCAGAAATGGGGGGGCCGAGGGAGCTCGGGAGCAAAACCGGCCCCGGCTACGTCACCCCCCCACCAGGCTTTGTGTAGCCGGGTCCTTGACACCTCCGAGGATGGTGGGGGGAGCAGCACCTGCGGCAGGGCGGGGAGCTGCGGGAGCCCCCGAGCAGTGCCCGCTCAGCCCGGGGCTCCCCCCGCCGCAGAAGTGCAGCCCCCCGGGCCGGCGGGTGCAATG
>NW_017729033.1:5794157-5794540 GCF_001723915.1 Gavialis gangeticus
TGTGTGTGACAGCATGGGAGGGTGAGTGTGTGTGCATCTGCATGTGAGAGAGCATGTGCGGGTGGGAGTGTGCGTGACAGCATGTGAGGGTGACAGTGTTCGTGTGTGTGAACGTGTGAGTGTGTGCGAGAGCATGAGTGTGTGTGTCTGTGTGAAAGCATGAGTGTGCTTGTGAGACCGTGAGCGCGTGTGAATGCGAGAGTGAGTGTGTATACACGAGCATGTCAGTGTGTGAGACCGTGTGTGAATGTGAGAGTCAGTGAGTGTGCATGTGCATGAGCATGTCAGTGTGTGAGCGCATGAGTGTGCTTGTGAGACCATGAGCACGTGTGACTGTGAGTCAGTGAGTGTGTGTGCACGAGCATGTCAGTGTGTGTGAGACC
>NW_017729033.1:5799540-5813346 GCF_001723915.1 Gavialis gangeticus
ATGAGCACGTGTGACTGTGAGTCAGTGAGTGTGTGTGCACGAGCATGTCACTGTGTGTGAGACCCTGAGTGTGCGTGTCTGTGTGTGAGAGCATGAGTGTGCGTGACACCCTAGCATGGGTGAATGTGAGTGTGTGTGCATGAGCATGTGAGTGTATGTGAGACCCTGAGTGTGTGTGATGTGAGAGTGAGAGTGCATGTGGGAGGGTGAGTGTGTGAGTGCAAGCATGTGACAGCACGTGTGTATGAATGTGTGAGAGAGAGTTTGTGAGCTTCTGAGGGAGCATAATTGAGTGTGTGAGAGAGCATGTGGGTGAGCATGACTATATGAACCTATGAGCATGAATGCATGTGAGTGTGAGCAAGTAATGAGTGCGTGAATGTGTGTATGTGCGAGAGCATGTGAGAGCATGACTGTATGAGCATTAGTGTGTGAGAGTGAGTGTGAGAGCGTGACAGCATGAGTGTGTCTAGGGCACACACTGGGGGCAGCAGCGCTCACCCAGGGATCCTTTCAGGGGTGTGCAAGGCCCCACGCAGCGTCAGCTCGGTTAGGTGTGCAAACAGCTCACGACACACCCAGCAGTTCCACATACGAACTGCAGCATCCCGCCCGGCCTGAGGTCTTTGCAACAGCAGAATCGCGCTGGGCTTGTCAAGGAACGAGCAGAAATGAAGAGCCGGCGTTTTCCAAGGGCGGCTTGAGCCGAACGACGGGGCCTCGAGTCTGGAGAGCTCGAGAGCGAGTGTGTTCCCCAGTGGCTGGATTCCGGCTGTGCCATGTCTGGAGGTCACTGCTGCTGCCTCGCTGTGCGTGCTGCTTCGCTTATCCTGGTCTCTAGTGTCCGCGCTGGGATGCTAGCTACCTATTGGAAAATCTGATCTTAGTATCATTGAAGACTTTCCTTCAGGGGTACGTTGAATGAAATGCTCATCTTTTCCTTGTGATAGATTGGGGTCTTCTCTTGAAGGCATGGCTCTGTTTTTATTTGAACATACCAGGTAGTAGGGCTGTGCGAAATTTTGCTGGGTGTGTCGTGTTGAAGCTGTTTCGACACATTTAGAGCTCAAAGCAATAAAACCGAAACGAAACAAAAGGTTTTGAAACAGCTTTGAAACAAAATGAGGGCACTCGAAATGTTTCGAAAGTTTCCAAATGTTTCAAGTTTTGCAGCTGGGCTTACTTGGCTTCAGCACCGGTTCCAGCCAGCAGCAGCAGCCCACTATCATCCCATGTGCATATCCGGGGGGGCCTACGCCCCCCAGGAGGAGTCCAGCACAGCCCTCCTGGAGGTGCAGGCCCCTGGCTCTGCATGCCGGATGAGAGGAGACTGCTGCTGCCGGCAGGTGTCACACATTTTGCTTCAAACAGTTTGAGGTGCAGTTTCCCAGAAACCCCTACACCTATCTTGAAACTTGGCAGGCTCCATGCCCTTGGAAGGGGCTGCCATCCCTGCAATTTTTATCTGAATCAGGCAAAGCTTTAGGCATTTTCATGACTGCCCATTATAGCCTCTGGGAGAAATGTCGAAACAGTTTCGGTGAAACAAAACAGAACAGTGCTTCGAAATGATGAAACGAAACACTGTCCCTTCGAAATGATGAAGCAGAAGTCGAAACGATACGGTGCTGTTTCACATATCCCGACCAGGCAGATGTTGGGTGTATGGTAATTTGGTTAGACCAGGTTCTTTGGGTAAAAGTGATACCTTTTATTAGACCAACTCAATAGCTGAAAAAATTGTTCTTTGCAAGCTTCGGGCACAAACACCCTTCTTTAGGCATAAGGAGAGCCTCAGGAAGAGTGTTTGTGCCCCAAAGCTTGCAAAGAACAATTTTTCCAGCTATTGAGTTGGTCTAATGAAAGATATCACATTTACCCAAAGAACCTTGTCTGCCTATATCCTTAGATCAACGTGGCTACAACCAACACCCCCGAAACATGATAATTTGGTAGCTTTTCATGGGCTCTGTGACTTTGAGATTCTGGGCAAGTCCCTACCTAGTACAAGTTGAAGCCACATTCTTTACCCTATATGGGATAAAAAAAACGGTGGGACAAACCCATCGGTACGCGTATGGGCAATAACCCTAAACATACCAACAACAAAGGGAACAATGGGAAACGTGCCCCAAGCCTCATGCATTCGTTGTGCTTTGACAGCCTCATTAAATCATGCGATGTAACTAAACGTGTTTTCTGAAGGCAGCTGATGTCTTATTGCATCACAACAGATTTCCAGAGGGAGTGGCAGAAGTCAACGGCACGGAGACTTTCAGAGCAGTGCGTCAGCATGATGTCACTACGCATGGGTGTGTGGAACAGTAAGTACCACGGTGGGAAGGAAGGAAGCTGCCTCCCTTTTAGCCACTAATGGTTACCTTCCTTCTCTGATGGCTCTGCTCACACTCAAAACATTGCTTGGATGGACAGGCTTTTCCGAAGGCCTAAGTGGCATTTTGCCTTTTTCCTGCAGCCTGTTCTGCACCCTGTTTTTTGCCAGTGCATCTGGGCTTCCCAGTCTTGCCTACCAGTTTGACCAGTCTTCCTCTCCTCTTGCTCTCTCTGCAGAGGGTTGCCAACCCTCCAGGATTGCCCTGGAGTCTCCAGGAAGTAGAGATAAATATTCAGGAGACTGCTGAGAGTCACCCGGGAGATAAATGATAGGGCATTCATTAAAGTAAATATGAAATGTTGAATCTGATTTATACAGTTGTCCAGTGGGTTTTAAAAATGTACTAGTAATGTGCATGTGCCTTCCTGATGTAAAGACATTAATGGCATTATATCGTGTGATGAAACCTCCTGGAGTAGATTCAAGCAGAGTTGGCACGCCCATCTGTGCAGCAGGTTGTCCCAGCAGTGACTGCCACCTGCCTGGGGTTGCTGCTTTTTCTGCCTGGCCTCACTGCCATTGCTTTCCCAGAATGCATTGCCTGTAGTGTATCATGGACGGTCCGGATGCCGAAACATAGTTTAACTGCATATGTGGACAAAATGGCTGCAACAGAGACACTGTTTAAAACCAACTTTTTAGCAGGCTTGAAAGAGAAGTTCAAACTCCCTGCAAAATCCTGGTAATGCAGTGAAGGGCTAATGCTAGTAGCATACGCATGGTTAACTCTGTTGGGTTTAACAGTCCCATGTCCAGCCAGATTGATAGTAGGACTCAGGGTATATCTATACAGGCTCCGTGGTTGCTTGTGCAGCTCCTGAGTTCTCTGTCTCCAGAGGTCTTGAGAAGGGTGGCCTGCTCGGAGCATCCTCCTGCCGTATCGGGCTGGGGCATGAGGAACAGCAGCAGGTGAGCAGAGTTTTTGGCAGCAACCTCCAGGGCAACACAAAGCCTGTGCAGACATCCTTTCCTTTTTAAATCTCGGAGCTCTTCAGTCATAGATCTCTGGGCAAACCTTTTCTGCTCATTGGGTTTTTTTATCAGCAACAGGGGGAAAGCTAAGGACACTTGAGTGCCCTTTGGAAATGGGTAAGATGTCTCCTGCGCAAGGAAGGTAGGGTCCTTGTGTGCAGGCACACGCCTTCGGAGAGCAGTGAAGGAATTTGCCATTGGGTTTGCTTCTGTGCTGCAAGAAAACATGTTCACTAGGGCTGCCTTGGTTTCAATTAAAGACGGAGATCAACTTGGGCAAGTTTAAACACAATTCCTGATGGTGGCTTCCAGCTATCAGCAGCAATAGGAAAATATCACACACTCCAAGCCAGTGTTTCTCAATCCTTTTAGATTCAAGGCACCTCTCAGAAAATGCCAGCTCTTGGTTTTGACTTATTGCTTGGCTACTGAAAAGTAACCGAGCAATTCTTCCGTTGCAGAGAACTCAGAAAGACCAGAATACTTTTAAAACTATGAATTCCTATTTGAAATCTCTGGGTTTATTTTGTGAATTGTATTTGCCAACCCAACAGTGCTAACATTTGGGGGCATGCCTGAAAAGATCTCAAGGCACCCCAGGATGCTGGGCGAGAAAAGAAAAGAATGAATGAAGTCGGGGCTTTTTGTTTGACTGAGGCAGAGGCATTTTAGTTCAGTTCCCAGCTCTGCCACACACGGGTTGCATGGCACCAAGCAACTTAATTATAGTTTCGTAGTTGTTAGGGTCAGAAGGGACCTCAGTAGATCATCGAGTCTGACCCCCCGCCTGGGCAGGAAAGAGCGCTGGGGTCAGATGACCTCAGCCAGGTTCATGTCCAGCCTCCTCTTAAAGACCCCCATGGTAGGGGAGAGCACCACCTCCCTTGGAGCCCGTTCTGGATTCTGTCACCCTCACCATAAAGAAGTTGTTGCTGCTGTCTAACCTGAATCTACTCTCCATCAGTTTGTGGCCATCATTTCTAGTTACTCCAAAGGGTGCCCTGGTGAACAGAGCATCTCCTATTTCTTGCTGCCCCCCGATGAATTTGTAAATGGCCACAAGATCACCTCGCAGCCTTCTCTTGCGGAGGCTGAAGAGATCCAGGGCCCTCAATACCTCCTCCTCAGACCTCATTTGCAGGCCCCTAACTATATGGGTGGCCCTCCTCTGAACTCACAAGGTTATCCGCATCCCTCCTGAAGTGCAGCGCCCAAAACTGGATGTAGTACCGCAACAGCAGCCTGACCAGTGCTGCATAGAGGGGAAGTATCACCTCCCTGGACCTGTTTGTGATGCATGTGCTAATGCATGATAGAGTGCAGTTATCTTTACTGATCACTTTGTCACATCGATGGCTCGTGTTCATCTTGGACTCAGCTATGACTCTGAGATCCCTTTCTGCTGCTGTGCTGCTGAGAAAGTCCTCCCCCAGCCTATAGGTGTGTTGGTGATTCCTTCTCCCCAGGTGCAGCACTTTGCACTTGTCTTTGTAGAAAGGCATCCTATTCCTTTCTGCCCACTTTTCCAACCTGGTGCAGGTCCGCCTGGATTCAATCCCTTCCCACTAGTGTGTTTACTTTACCCCATAATTTCGTGTCATCCGCGAATCTGGACAGAGTGCTCTGTCCAAATTAGCTTGTCTGTGCCTCAGTTTCCTGGTCTGTCTAATGGCGAGAACACTTTCTCCCATGCATATTATAAAGCTTAATTCAGGAAGGTTAAAGTACTTTGATGTAAGGGGATGCAGTGTGCTGTCAAATCTGTCTGGTTTTCCTTGGAGACCCCTCTTGGGATTTAACTCAAGCAGAGTGAGTAAGTGAGTGCTCCCAAACAAGCTCAGTTTATAAATCGCTCTAGTTTATAAATCACTCCACCCTGCCTTGCCAAGCCCAGCCTGAGACATGCGAGTCCTCCAAACACACCTTTCCCAGAGGTGGAGACGGTGTTTCATGGTGTCATGTCCTCATGCAGATACCACGTTTGTCAGGTGTTTGAATGAGAGCAGCTATGCATGGGTGAGTGCCAGGAGAGACTAAAGCTTAGTCACGTTGGCAGGTGCCGTGTTAGCTCTGTAGTTCCTGTATTTCAGGCTGTGGCTTCCTTCAGACCTGCAGTTCAGGCAGCCTTTCACCAGCGATGACAGAAACCACGGGCTGGGTCCTCCCCCATGGATACCTAGGATGGGGGCCTAACTGATTCTTATAAGTGGCTATGGGGGAAGTTGAATATAAAGGGAAATTCACCCCTAGCAGGCAGAGCCAAGGGTACAAGGAGAGGTATTGAGTCCGGTCATCTCCTGGGTATCCTGGCTCTGCCTGGCTTCCCACCTGCCCCAGTATTCAGGCCATGCCAGCTGGCTCTGGATCCCCCAGTGATAAAGATTACAAGTGGCTTGTGCTGCAGATACCCACACCCCGGGGACATTTAACACCGGGAGTTTGCAGTCTGCCTGCCGCTGCTACAAATGAATGGGGCCCCATTATCTTCCAGCTATGATACTCTTTTGTCAGTGAATTAAAAAAGCATCTTTAACCCAATCATGGAAATATTGGACTCAATTTCATCTGTTTTCCCGGCAGCCACGGATCATTTGGCCGAACGAAATACATTGACTCTGCTAATGATAACAGCACAGCATTTTTCCCTCTGCCTTTCCTTATGCCACTTGCTCCTAGAAGTGCTTGAAATCTTTCCTCAAGGGTATTTAAAACACTTCATGGCTTTGCCAATGAGCAGGTCAGTCTCCCTTGCTAAAATTAGCTACTTACCTTCTCGTTCAAAACCACAAAATCTTCTTTTCTAATAGGTCAGGAGTCAGGGTGTGTTTGCAAAAATATGTGTGTGTACAGTTGCCTGCCTGATTTGCACATGAAAGTCAGCTATTTGCATAAAAATTACAGTGATAGGGGGAAGGGGGTGGGGAAGATGTAGAAAATCCTGCGATGCTAGACTTTGGGAAAATGGTCAGAGCAACTGTACCCAGAAATGCAGAACATAATTGCACACCTGATGTTTTGGAGACCTCTCCCCAGACTTCGCTTTCTCTTTTCAAATAAACAACTCACCCCCTCATTGTTTGCAAAAATAACTGAAAGGGGCAAAAACCCTAAGCTACTTGTTAAATAGGCTAGCTGAAACGTGTGATGGGAAAGAAAGTTCTCTGACCTGCCCCAGACTCCTCCCCTATCATATCCTTTGCAAATAGGGATGCCACGCTCCACCAATAAAATAGGATAGCAAACATTACATCATCCCAACAAGCTCTCATTGGCCAACTGCACGTTAAAGACATGCTGTTTCTAGCAGCTTTGCAGAGCTCTTTCTTTGCCTGACTGGCTCTACAAAGCTTTTCATGAAGCGCAACAGTGGAAGTTTCTCATGTTATATATACTGGAAGATATTGGAGCTCTTTATTGCATGGCTTGAGGGTGATTGAAATGTCTTTGTGAAGCCAAGACAGGTGAAACTCTTGGGCTAGAAGCCATATCTTTTATTAGGCCAACTAAATAGTAGCAAAAAAAATTATTTCTTTGCAAGATTTTGGGGCCAAAAATCCCTTGTCAGGCAGAAGAGAATTCATAGAGTCATAGAAGTTTAGGGCTGGAGTGAGATCATCAGGTCCAGCTCCCTGCCCAAGAGGCAGGAAAAACTGCTGGGGTTAAATCACCCCAGCAAGGTGTGTGTCCAGTCTCCTTTTGAAGATCTCCAGGGTAGGTGCCTGCACCACCCCCTCTGGGAGATTGTAAAAGTTCTCCCAGGTAGAAACGAAACTTCATCTTGCACAGGTGAGGTAACAGATGGTAGGGTTCCCCTGGGTTTCAAAGTCCATTTGTGAAAAAGTTGCTCTGCAACTATGCAGATTAGGAAGAGGCAAGGCTCCATCAGGTTCTCCCCTGAAGGTGCCAGATGTCAGGCAGGGAGTTGAATTTTGCTTCTTTCCTGTTTAGCAATGAAGTTTACATTTCCAAACGGTTAATTATGATACCTTCCATGTTTCAGGGATATAGGTTGTAGCCGTGGTGGTCTAAAAAGCAGAGGCAGACAAAACTCCAACAAGCTCCTGCTTGGTCCTGACATATCATGGGAAAGGGGCAGCTATCTGCACCTCTATACTTCCAAGCAGTGCTCTATGGTGAACTAGTTGATCTTCACTGGATGTTGGTCCTTACGATGACAGCGAGTATCACAAGATAAGGGACATGCAAAAGAGAAGTACCAGCAGTATATTGAATGCAGAAAGTTATGGGCTAAGCATAAATGGTAGATGGAGGAAAAGCCAGGGCAGGCTTAATACAAAAGGGGGAACACATTTTATAAAAAGAGAAACTGTTAAAAATTGCTGATATGCTTTCTAAATGCTTCCTGTCACTACAGGCAGCATACAAATAGGCTTTCAGTCCCTCTGATAAGAGCACAAGCTATCCGAGGTTGCCTTCTCATAAGTTGCCTACATGTGATCAAGCAGGAGCCTTATAACCTGAAACTCCTATCCTCCTTTGGCCAAAGCTTACAAGTCGGTCACTCTTCCTCCCAGTGTCTTTCCACCCCATAGAGGAATTACCACATGCCTGCTTGGCTCAAGGACGCTATCAAGTCATTCTGGGGGAATGCACGTGCTTTGGACATGGCCAATTTGTTATAATGCTTAATTGATATTTTTGCATGGCGCCAAATATTAACAAGTGCTTAAAAACTTTATGGGGTCGATGCATACACCTTGTCATGTCAAAATGTGTGCATGATAGCAATATATTAATACTTGGTATATCTACAGCGTGTATGCAGCAATCTTAAAAGGCTTTGTCAACATTAATGATTTATTATGCTATTTGCTTGTGACTTGTCTCCGTGGTATGAGGGCCTCCTACAAAATTCGAGACATTCAGGTTCTTTATGAGGGAAACCAAATGTGCTCAGCACTGTGGCAGGTCAGTGTAACCTTCTCCTCTCTCTTTTTTTTAACAGGTAAAGGCTCACATGAGCACTACTAGGTGTTTATGGTTGTTTAGGAGGGCAGTGGGGAGAGACAGGAATAAAAGGCTGGTTTCTTCCTAACAGCTTTCTTCACAAGTCCGTGAAATAATATGCTGCTCTAGTCATTTGTACCATACAGCCTTCTACAGTTGGCTCTTGTTTGCAGCAACACTTGCTAAGAGGAACAGCCCCTTACCAGCAACCCCCTTCCACCCTCTTGGGAACATTTTTCATACTATGTATTCAAATGACATGCCTTATAACAGCAACAGCCCCATTAAAGCAACATTGTACCAGGGTGCCAGCATGTTGTAGGAGCTTAGGAGGGTTTACCATTTATTTTGTTCTCAACTTATGGCCTTGTCAACTCTTGCAAGATGGAGTGACCCCAGTGGAAGAGGCAGCCATACCAGAATCAAACTCCTAATACTGGCCTAGGTTGTTCCAGTTTTGTGAAGCAAGCTGAAGGACATAGATGCAAAGCACCTTATGCTGCAATTACTGTGATCCCACTAGGACTTTTGCTGGCATACTAATGGTAGTAAAAACGTACACCTCTTACCAGCATAGTTACATAGAAACATTTCTTGGTGTATCTGTGTGTTTTACAGATGTTGTGCTGGCTGACATCAGGGACTCAGCAGAAATGGCACAGATGCCAACAAACCCACCTGCCACATTTGTTGTCTTCAGTGTTCGGTGATGGGCTCACAAGAACTGGGTTAGTGTGTCCTCACGTGACGCTTAGCAGCACAGCCAGTGACCTTTGAAAGGCACGTGAAAGACACTTTTGGAGCTAGATCACAGGATGAGGACAAGATCCACTGGGTTCAGAACAAGTCCTGTGCCTGGGAAGACTGCTGATGCTGCTTTGCGGAGAGGAGGGACCTAAATAAATACAAAGGACCTTTTGGCCTGGAGATGGGCAGCCATCCTCTGCCCCTTTGTCAGGCAGCAGCATGGCTTCGTATAAAGTGTGTGGGGAGGGGAAAGTGGGCTCTGCTCTGAACGCTGCATGTGATCTGAAGCAGGCCGCTTTCCTTTCCTCTCTTTTCAGGCTCTTTAGGGCAGGGATTGTCACTTTATGCCAGAGCAGCATCAGACAACTGAATTTGGGGCCTGTCAGTGCTGCGGTGACATAAAATAGCAATCTTGCTTTCCTCCCTAGTGACAGAGGAGGGTGGCATTAATCCCCATTAGAGCAGGCAGTGCTTACACAGTAGCAGTAAGACTTAGTCCAAAGCCTTTCTAGCATGTTTGAAATGATATTGGCTCCTAACCTCAGGATGCGGGAGGGAGATCCAAGAGGCCGGATGGTTTTGATTTAATGAAATCTTATGACTGTTTTGGGAATCCTCAGCTTGAATGAGAAGGACCTGCCCAGACATGCCTTAGATAGGTTTTACTGGGAATGCTTATGCTGAATAAACCACTGTAAAGACTATTAACATGTGAGGGGCCTGCTACTAAAAGCTGCCAAAATGGGTTTGGGTGGATTATATATCTCCTCTTTGCTAATAAGTGCTCGTGGACCGCTAGTTAGACTGAACTTCAGGCCGATCCCAAAGGTCTATTGATGAAGCCTGGAGACATTCCCCCTGATTAGACCTGCGCACATTTAGCCATTGGCCACACATGGAGTGTTTGCTCTTGGCACATCCGTGAACGAAAGTTGTTCTTCCTTTACAGTACACAAAGCTTTCCCAGTCCTGGAAACATCTGCAGACTGGGGGCATTTTCTAGCTCAAGTGAGTTGCTGTGGTAGCTGTAGGATAAGCCCAGCTGTGACAGTACATAAAGGCGGCGTCTTTCTGGGGCACACGCTGCCCTTGTGTGCACAGTGATTATCTGTTACTCATCGGAGCAAGAGCGTGGGTTTGACTTTTATTAATAAATGGTTATTCACAACATAGTAAATGGAGTCAATTGTAGCACCAGGCTGTAACGAATGACATCATGTTTAATGCTCTACGCGAAAAATGTTCGTGCACGGAGTGGAGAGCACATGCGGTAGCCTAGATTCATCCACAAAGCCATTTCTTTGGCATCTCAAGTGCAGATCCCAGGAAATGCTACTGACCTTTCAATGTGCT
Organism: Gavialis gangeticus; assembly: GCF_001723915.1. NCBI lineage: Eukaryota > Metazoa > Chordata > Crocodylia > Gavialidae > Gavialis > Gavialis gangeticus. Next base: position 5,809,976 of record NW_017729033.1, read on the forward strand.
CAGCATCTCACTCTTATGATGTTCTGGTGACAGAAATGGAGCAGTAAGTTTTTGGAGACCAGAGGTATCACAGGCTGGAAGCCAAGTGGCTTCACTTCCGGAAGTTCCTCTTGCTTGGGAGATCATGCGGGATGATGCTGCACTTAGAGAGAGGAGAAAACTTCCCGCTAATGCATTATACCAGAGCAGTAGTTGGTAGCTCTGCTGTAGTGAAGGTTGAGAGCTGCTTACTGTTTTAAATAAGACGACTGCTCGCAGTGCCCTAATATCTCCATGCTACCTTGATTATATTGAGCACGGATAGACTGATTAGGGATGGCAGACCATATCTGAGGGGATTTGAACATGGAGTGTCCAAAATTATGCAGCAAAAATGTTTACGAACCTGGTTCTTTTACCTTTTTGGTAAAACTGTTGCTCTAACTCTCTCCAAACTGATCTCAGACAGTTGGATTAATTTTAGCTAGCTGGGGGAATTCATTGAGCCTTTGGGCAACAGATGGTTATGTTGAAGTTATTCAGGGATGAGCTAATCATTTTAACCAGTCTCTCCATAGTTGTAATGAAAGAAAATGAAATGTGCATGTGAAGTGAGACTAATAGTTTCTTAATAATTAGATGATGTCCTAGCAGTCTGTTGCTGTAATAGCTGGGTGGCTCAAGAAGTCATGCTGTGGTCCTTGAACCTGCTCTATGCCAAATGCACTGAGTTCAGACTTTCAGAAGATATTCTTTTTTGGGGGTACTTTTTCATGGTCTTTTTCTCCCCCTCTTTTTTGTCTCTAGTTTTTCCCCTGAGACCAATATTTCTGGTTTAAGACATTCAAAGAGCCTGAGGTGGAACTGATCTAAGTTACGCGGTTTTCTGTAAGTGGCATAGTTTCGATCGGTAGCAAGCAGAACACACATTCCCTCTTTGGTTGGAGGGGGACAAATCTTAGACTAGCTTCTGCCATTTTTATATCAGTCTGTGTGTAGTGGAGAGAGAGAAGTCGGGGAAGAGATCAGCCCTGCTCGCTCTCTCTGCCTTACCCAGGCTAGAGGTGGGATCTGCTTGGGCTGCTGCTGGTATCTGCGGCGTCAGAAGAGCCACATGTGTCAAGCCAGCAGGGAGCAGAGGGAACGTTCCCACGACCTCTGGAGAGGGAAGCTCTGATCAGGGACCCTGTGTGTGCACGCTGCCCGTCTGCCTGGGGCATCCGGCTTCTGGGTCCCTGATGCACAGGGGAACATGTTCCACTCACATGGCTTCTGGATACCCCGTAGATGCCTACAGTGCACAAGACAGAACCAGCTGAAACTTTGGGGACACTGAAGAGGCCGATCTGAGATGCTCTCTGGGCCAGCTGGGTGATCCCACCAATGCACATTTTATCATTTTCAAGTCGTGGCAGGTGAGGCGAAAGGCGGGATCAAACCCATTGCCTGAAGCAAGGTAGCAGGCAAGGCAGCAGGACCTGCTGTGTTATGTGTGCTGAACTTCTGTTGTGTAATGGGTATAGATTGGCTTTTTGTGCCGAACTTCTGTTGAAGATCTGGAAAGGCAGGATATACCATCTTCTTCCCGATAACAAGTTTATTCCAGCAAAGACATGGCACAACCTGTAAAAGTGTAATGTCTGTACCTGGCCTAAGAGCTCAAAAATCCACGTTCAGATTCTGATTTTATTTCACCCTTCCCTTCAAGGCTGCTGCTCTTAGGGGTGCTCAGAACAGGGCAGGGGAGCACGGGGAGGAGAGGCAGGGCTTAGAGCTGTGCAGCAAGGGGTGCAGAGGAAATACCATGACCATGACAGTGGCAGGGGAGATACCCTGTCCAATGTAATACAATTAAAATTGCACTGTGTAGTGGAGGGTTGCACCCTTGTCAGCCTGCGGACAGGATTTCCTACCAGAGTCTTCAGCTCCAGCTTCCAGTGGGAGGATCTCGGCTGCATGCTGACTTTATGGAAATGGGAGATTCCTTCCTAGCTTGCTCTCGCGACCATCTCGGGGGCAACCCCAAGCTTTCGGGTGTGGGTCTGCACATAGGATACCTGCCAAAGGATTGGGAAGCATCTGAAGCACAAGGCGGAGGTGGATGATGTTTGCTGGTACCAGGGGCTGCATTTGGTTCTTGAATAACTCATGGATTTGGAATGGATTTGGCTGATTTGACTTGAAACATGAAAAAATTTTCTTTAAGAAAGCAAATAAACAAACACCCCCCTTCCTCCCCGGGCTGCAAAAAGGGCTTTTGCTCTGCCTCCCACAACCACCCACCCCAAGCCTGTCTCCTTCTTCCAGAAGTATCCCCAGTGACTGTATTTTAGCCCCTGTGCTGTATCTCCCCTCTGCTCTGCTTCTCTGCCTGCAGGTCCCATTTCAGTACCCACCTCTCCACAGGCTGAAGAAGGACAACTGGGCTCTGCCAGAGGGCCAGAGAGATGGGAGAGAGGTGATGGCACCAGGGTAGCCAGGGGTAAAATGGAGCCAGTGTATGCTGTGATGGGGTAGTCATTGTCTTGGATTCGGGGATGGGGAAGAGGATAATGGCTTGGTGTGTGGGGATGCTGAGCAATCATATAGGGCAAAAAATAACCCATGGAAGTTAAACCCCCCCAAACTGGTTCACACTGAGGAAGGGGCCCCTCTAAGACCTCCACGGCTGCCTCCCAGCCTCCAAAGCCCAGGAATGAAAGACTAAGGCAATGCAAATGGAAAGTTTGGAAAACCAGAGACACTAACACTCGCTACTGCTGCATTTAATGTTTGGGTGTTTCATTTAGAAAGTAGTCAGGACTTGTGATAGAGGTGATATCTTTTATCAGACCAATTAGACTTTTGCAAAAAAGTTGGAAAAAAGTTTCATTAATTGTAAGCTTTCGGGCACAAGCACCCTTCTTCAGGCACCAGAGAAAAGGTTCATAGTATCATAGTAAGTTGATTGTAAAAGTTCTCTTGGGTAGGAATGAAAGTCTGTATTTCACAGGAGAGTTGAAGGAGTGCCTTTTATCCTAAGGAGTCCCTAGGAGCTTGATAAACTCCACAGCCTTCCAGTGCCGACTGGATCAATGCTAACAATGGGAAAAGGGGTTCCCCATTGCACCCCAATCCATTTTCCTGCAGTGTCTTCCTGCTCCCAGAGGAGCTGCCGCTCACATACCGAGTTGGCCAGGCCCTGCTCAGCCTGTGAGCTCTTGCCGGGTTGCAGCACAGGGTGGTATAGCTCCAGGCAGGAGAATTCCCCCATGGTGCCAGTGTTTATTGTCGGCGGGGCCGTGTATTCATACCAAACACAGAGGCAGGATGAATGTATTTGCTTATGCAGCATTCCAAGGACAATGCGGGCTGCGCAAACAGGCCTTTACTTTGTTACTTTAACATGATGA
>NW_017729033.1:5818346-5834826 GCF_001723915.1 Gavialis gangeticus
AGCTCTTGCCGGGTTGCAGCACAGGGTGGTATAGCTCCAGGCAGGAGAATTCCCCCATGGTGCCAGTGTTTATTGTCGGCGGGGCCGTGTATTCATACCAAACACAGAGGCAGGATGAATGTATTTGCTTATGCAGCATTCCAAGGACAATGCGGGCTGCGCAAACAGGCCTTTACTTTGTTACTTTAACGTGATGACACCAAAATAACAGAAGGGCTTTGAAAGAAAAAAAAATGTAGAAACAAGCAACAAAATGTTGCAAGAACGTTTTTTGACTTATTGATTATCAAAAACATGATAGCGCATTTGCAGTAGCAACCCTGCCCTGTATTTTGGATCCCTGGCATTTTTGAGCCAGTTATTTTCCATTGTGTTCCTTTCCTTCCATGGTTTATCTGTGGTTGCTCAAATCCCTGGCTGATGTCTAGCTCGGCTGTTATGCAGCCAGCGAGCAAGGGAGTGGTGCTGCGCTGTGCCCGGCAGTGAGGTTTTGGAGCCTGTCGCTATCACCTTGATTTCAGCAGATCTGGCCACTTGCTTGCTTGTTTCACTTTTGGACCTTGCAGACTAACTTTAGCTACATGTTTGGAAATCTTGGCCTGAATAAGCCAGCCCAGACCTTTCTTCTCCTGTTCCCAGGACTGTGTGCTTTGGGCTGCCACAATCCCATGCCTGTGGCTCTCTAGCTTGTTTTTATTAGGTTTTTAAACCCAAAAATATTCCTGCCCAGGAAATTGCTTCCATCCTTGCCCACGCTCCCTCGGCCTGTTTTTGTTTGGGCTGTAAGCACACATGGATCTCCAAACGCACCACCGTGGAGGCCAGACAGTCCAAGAATGTCTGGCTGCAGTCCCCAGCTGACAAGCTTTCTTACTGCGGAGGTGGAGGGGTTAAATGCCAAGGGCTTTAGTGGTCAGGCCGGTGAGTCACGAGTCCTGGGATCTGTTCTTAGCTGAGCCAGTGGCTTGTCCTGGAGCAAATTAACCTCCTCTGTGCCTCAGCGTGGGGGGGATGATAGCTGTTTGGCAATTTCCTAGTTGGTCTAATAAAAGGTATCATTTCTGAACCAAGAGTTCCAGATTTTTGCATTTCCTTCAATGTTGTAGCAGTGAAGCATTATCTGCATAGCTTAAGGAACCCATTAAACATTGATACACAGGCAAACAAGACTCTTTGGGTGAATCTGAGATCTTTTATTAGACCAATTTAAATAGTTGGAAAACAATTTTTAAGCAAGCTTTCGGGTTCAAAGACCCTTCGTCAGGCTAAGGAAGTTTCAGCAGTATACTTTTTCATTTATATAAAGTTTGGAACAAACTTTGGGTAACCTTGTAGGCACAGGCTTGCAAGGCTGGATTCCATGTTTTTGATGATGTAAAGAAGAAAGCACTGACTTAGGTGCTTGACTGTAGTCACACAAACAAAGCAATTGAAACAAGGAATAGCACTCCAGGTTAAGAGTCAAAAGCTAACTGATAACATCTGAGGCCATCCTAGTTAAACAGTTAAGCATTTGTCATAAATTCTTCACTTAGCTAAGGAGGGGATCTTCATTATCAGCCCCTTTCTTTAACATGTACCCTGTCAGCTGGCAGGTCGATGCATGCCATTAATAACTGTGGACATGGACATGTACATATACGATTTCTCGCTTCTCCCAGGTTTACAGTTCTCTCTCTCACACACACACACACACACACACACACACACAGTATATTCACCCATACACACACACACACTATATATATATCTATACAGATATATATATATATAATGATTGCAATATGTATGACTACAATACATATGCTTGTAAACCTGGGGGAAGCGGGGAATTGTGTAGCTGAACTGTTGGAACAACTGAACAACAGTTCAAAGTTCCTGGGGTCCGGCCTACACCCCTCTTCCCAGGTGTGAGTATGTTGTTGCATTTTCATTGCCTGATCTGAATGCCAGTTAAACTTATGTTTAGCTTTCCAATAAGGTGATTTGTTTGAAAAGAAATGTGTGCTCTTGCTTTATTCCAGGGCCCTGCCTGACAAAGTGAGCTCCCTTTACCTCAGTTTGGGGATAGAGGGAATCTCTCCACACAGCACCGTTGGTGCTAACAACAGGCCAGCTCTGCCCACCTTGGCTGGAGAAGAAACTACCTCTCCCTATACACAGTCCAACCCAAGGAAACCAAGCCAGAAGCTAGTGCACTGGGCCCAGGCAAGAGGCCACAACAGCTCTGTCTGAGGGTTGAATCAACCCAGAAGGCTGAAGATTTGAATTCATATGGTTCTTTCATGAGTACCCGGAGGGGCTGTATTGTTTTGTTGCAATTAGGACAGTAACATCCAGAGGACAAGGAATGGCTGTGCCCTGTGCAGGGAGGCTTGGAGGTGCCTCAAAGTGATCTGCGAGTTTTAACCCCTTTCTGGCCTGGGGGTCCAGAGAGTGTGAGAGAAAGAGAGATTGAACCCCTGGAGGCCAAAGGGCCAGGGGGATCCAGAACATGGACCGTGGGCCTTAAAACCCCCCAGAGCAGCTGCTGCCAAGAAGCCAAGGCCAGAATACGGGGGCCTAGGGCTGAAGGTAGCAGCCAGAGTACATAGACCAAGAGGGTCAAGGTTTAGACAGGCACAAAGGGTGGAGCCAGGTGGCTCAAAGGAATAATCTCAGCAGATCTGAGACCTGGGTGCAGCTATGGCAGAATGCCTCTATCAAAGCCCCTAGGGCCATGTAGGACCAGTCCATTTGGAGCTGGAGCTTGTTAAGCTTGGTGGGACTTGCCATTCTAGTAGTGTAACCCTGCATTGTATAAATGCAGCAAGGCTGCATTGTATAAATGCCCCTCTGAGGCTCTGGATGCCTCCTGTATGGATATTTATCCCATTGAGGCATGGCAGGCGAGACACTGGGTGGTAGTATGGAGGAGCTGGAGTAGGACAGGCTAGCCAGCCACTGGGGATGCTGTTACTGCTAGCCAGGGCTAACTTTCCTGCATTCCTGCTTCCCCTCGGAGCAGTCTGTCCCATGAGAGACAAGGCACATGAGAAACTAAACAGTGGCATCTGCTCAGTAATTGCATTGGATGTGTGGAGTGCTGCAGGAGGTGGCATTTCTGACTCACTCCCTCTGAGCCAGCGGCGACTCTGACACGTCGGCACTGAGCTGGAAAGCGAGGGATTCTATTTTGGATGAGCTGTCAAACCAAGGCCCTGACCGCATGGTTATTAAAGAGCTGCAGGGACTTTTTGGGAAAGCCATTACCCTAAACCAATGTGTCCTGCCCAGATCTCTTGGGGGAAATTGTTTTGTGCTTACCATCCCTGTAATACTGTTGGGCCTTCAGATGGACACAGCCTACTTCTTATCCCATACTGCTAGGAAGCGTGACTGTGTGATGTTAAAGATGTGCTGCGCTCCTGCCCTGTGGCTCTGGGATGTTGAACTGGCAAAAATCCTTTGGAGAAAGCCGTGAACTATAAGTGCAAGATATACTCTTTGCTTTGTCTATGGAGAACTCCAGGTTGTCACAGCTGCGTGTGTGCAACAAGTACCCACGTTCACGCAAAGACATGGATCAAGAGATTAGAGAGGGGTTGGTCCATCTTGTTGCTAAGGTGAAAGCTTTGGAGTCTGGAGACTGCTGCAGTGTTTGGCTAATAGCTGTTTCTTGGCTTCCTACTCCAAGATGAGGATGATTCTCCAAGGAGGGGAAGGAATTTGTGTGAAAGATTTCTAGGGCAAATGCAAGAAGCTTGAGAGGAAGAGCTTAAACTGAGTATCAGGGTAACTCGCTTGGTAGGTGACAGATGGCACGGTCCAACAGGATTCTCCTTTTATTTTTATGAATTCTTGTCCGGCTGTCTGGGCAGCCGTGATGATTAACTCGCTGCCACTTGTAAAGTGTGTTGATAGCCCACAACAGAAAGCCCTACAGCAGTGCAAAGGCATCTTGGTGGGTAGAGTGGCCCAGGCCCTGTCTATCCCAGCTTTGGCCAGATGGAGAAGGCAAACAAGGAGCCCCTTTGGGTGACGTAAAAGGGATGTTATGCGATATCCTTGGGAGTCTTGTGCTTTTTGGGAATTGCTGGTGAGATACATTCTCTCTCTGGTTTAACAGTGAATCCCTGTTCCCCTCGTGTTTATCTTACTTGATAAATGGAGCTGCAAGGCAGGCTTAGGATGAAATATGAGCTTCCAGGGCTTCTGAAATATGAATTCCTTCATTATTCTGTGCTCCGTCTGCCTCCACTGTATACATTCACATCGCCTCTTGACTCCTCCAGGAACTCCCTCGCCCCAGCAGTGTTTATCTGCAAAGCATCGCTGAGGCTGGAAACACACAGCGACAAATTGCAGTTAAAAAAAAACAAACACCCTGGTGTTAGCTGCAGTTAGCTTTAAAAAGGAGACACTCCGTTCAGTACTGCAAGCCTATTCACCTACTACAAAATCACCCTGAAATTACTTGGCCCTGTGTTCATGCTATGATGAATCAGTTCCTGCATTTATTTATAAGATGTGCTCAGCCCGGCGTGTCTGTAGGCACACGTACAACACCCAATTTAGAAGAACTCTGTTCTTTTGAAGTAGGTGAATAGGCTTGCACGATAGAGTGGATCTGCTGCACTGGGTTTCGTCTGCTTAACCTTCAGACCCCAGGTTCAAATCTTGGTAGGGATAACTGAGCAATTTGCCTCTCTGAGGAAGACACATAGACTTCTTCACAGCTTCCTAATGCAGGATCCGCCAGAGAAGACCTTCAACACAGCAAGTCTTGTAGTGTCCTGCTGTGCATTCAGCTGGTAGCCTCTCCCACGAAGTTGCTAAGATGTTAGCTGAGGCCAAAAGGTTTTGGTGACAAAAGCACTACCTGTCAGCTGGAAACTGGGCTTAGACCAACCTCGTTCGTCTTAAATGGGCCGCTGATGAGCTATTCATTGGCAAGACCTGTTGGTCACTAGTCTTGCGGTCTCTGCTTTGAACAAGGACCCAGGGTGAGGAACCCAGAGATCTATTTTGGATCTGCTGACATACAGAGCATGGCTGTGTGTCCTCTACCCAAAAATCTTGAATAAATGGTAGGCAACTGTGCCCCACCACACCCTGACGAGAAAAGTATTTAGCCCCTTGTTACTCAGAGGGAGTTATGGACAGGCTGGTTGTTGCCTCACCCAGGGTCACTCTATCATAAGGCCAAGAACTGAACCCAGCCTTCCTGACCCCCGTTCTGGGCTAAGCCACAAGAAACTGTTGTCTTTATGCAAAGCTCCTTTAAACCCCTTATAAAACCATTCCTGTGCCTATAGTGCATGGCAAAGAGGGGAAACGTGGGTCTTCTCTTCTGATTTAACCTGTAACAGGCTTCTGTTGCTTGTTGGTTCATGTTAATGTTGGAAACTCTCTGTCTCCCTGGCAGTATTTGCTCTGGAGCAGACGCAGCGGTGGATGGGAGTGTGAGCAGTAAAACGGGGCTTGAACTGTTATAAAACTTCACATGCCCTTGACAAACATATCCCAAACCAGCTAAGGGCATAAATCATGCAAAGCAAACAGCCAGCATCTCCTGTGCAAGCATATCACATCGGTAATCTTACCCTCACCCAATCTTTACAAGACGGCAAGCATGCAGACATGAGAAGGGAGATAAAACGACCCTGTTGACTGTCTGGCTAGAAGAGAAGGAGTGATGGATGCCTTTTCAGTGGGCTGTATCTCTGAGCAGTCTTCATGCTCATCATTCAGGTTGCAAGACCTTACCCCTTTGGCGACGGGAGATCTGAGCATCTTGCCTTCTGCTCATCTGGACTTCAGATTCCCCATGCTTCAGAGGTCTTCGGATCCAGGGGTGGGAGGGAGTAGGATGATATTCAACTCATTAGAAAGCTGAGCTCTTGTCTGGTTGCTAAGCTGTCAGAACAATGTGCTCTATCCAAAAATCAAGCAGACCTGCTGTCAAATTGCACTCATAGGCATGTGGAAGGACAGGATGAGAAGGGTCTTCATAGTTTCATAGTTGGTACGGCCAGAAGGGACCTGAGCAGATCATCAAGTCCGACCCCCTGCCCTGGCAGGAAAGAGTATTGGGGTCAAACGACTCTGGCAAGCTGTTCATCCAGCCTCCTCTTAAAGTCCCTTAGGGTAGGAGCCAGCACCACTTCTCTTGGAAGTTGGTCCCAGATCCTAGCCGCCCTGACCGTGAAGTAGCACCTCCTGATGTCGTCTGAATCTACCCTCTGCCAGCTTGTGACCGCTATTCATGAACCATTGACTACAGTCCCCTGTTTCTGCAGATAATTGTTTATCCAAGGACTCCCCCAAATCTCCACTTCCAACCCTCACATGCAACTGCCAGATACAAGGCCAGAAACATCACTAACACCCTATCATAGAATCATAGAAAATGTGGGTGGAAGGGACCTCAGGGGGTCACATCTAGTTCAACCCCTGCTCAAAGCAGTACCAGCCCCAACTACATCATCCCAGCCAAAACTTTATCTAGCCAGGTCTTAAAAACCTCCAAGGATGGAGATCCCGCCGCCTCTCTGGGAAACCTGTTCCAGAGTTTTACTACCTTCCTAGTGAGAAAATTCCTCCTAATATCTAACCTCAACTTCCCTTGCTGCAACTTGAGCCCATTGCTCCTTGTTCTGTCATCTGCCCCCACTGAGACCAGCCCAGCTCCATCCTCTTTGGAAACACCGTGAAGGCTGCTATTCAATCCCCCCTCAGTCTTCTCTTCTCCAGACTAAATAAGCCCAGTTCCTTCAGCCTCTCCTCACAAGTCCTTTCCCCCAGCCCCCAAACCATTGTCTTTGCCCTCTGTTGGACTCTCTCCAATGTGTCCACATCCTTTCTGCAGTGGGCTGCCCACAGCTGGACACAGGACTCCAGATGTGTCCTCCCCAGTGCTGCACAGAGGGGAAGAATCACTGCCCTTGATCCACTGGCAACGCTCCTACCAGTGCAGCCCAGGATGCCATTAGCCCTCTTGACAACAAGGGCACACTGCTGGCTCATATCCAGCTTACTGTCCAGTGTCACCCCCAGGTCCTTTCTGCAGAGCTGCTGCCCAGCTGGTCAGTCCCCAGCCTGTCCCTGTGTGTGGGATCGCTCCATCTTAAGGATGGGACCTTGCACTTGTCCTTGTTGAACATCCTGAGAGTCCTTTTGGTCCAATTCTCCAATTTGTGGAGGTATCTCTGAATCATAACCCTACTCTGCAGCGTATCTACTAAATCCCCCAGCTTGGTGTAATCTGTGAACTTGCTGAAGGTGCAATCCATCCCATCTTCCAGATCTTTAGTGAAGATAGTGAACAAAGCCATCCCCAGGACCGACTCCTGGGGCACACACTTGACAGCGGCTGCCAACTAGGCATCAAGCCATTGACTGCTACCATCCAAACCCCATGATCCAACCTGTTTTCTATCCACTTTACAGTCTGTTCATCCAACCCATACTTCCTTAGCTTGCCTGTGAGAGTGTTGTGGGAGACTGTATCTAAAGCCTGGCTAAAGTCACAGTATACAGTACATGTGCTATAAAAGCAGACGAGAGAAGGGAGCTGCCATTGCAACAGCAGGGAAGTATTTGCTTAATAGAGGCTCAGATTTTAGGAAGGGGACCATGCCCCATGCAACAAAGGAAGGCAAAATCCCACCCCATAGCTTGCGCCAATCAGATGAAGGAAAAAAATTTCCTTCCTGGCTCCAAATGTGGCAATTGGTGTGACCCTGAGTGGAAGAGGAAGACCCTCTAGTCAGGAACTTCTGGGTTTTCCAAGTACGAGCAGAAGCACCAGCACCTCCATGTCAAAACCCCCCAGTTGCAGCTGTGGCCAGTGCCCCAATACCTCTGAAAAAAGCACTACACCAGAAGTGCGGCCCTAATTGGCAGGTCATTGATCTGCTTAAGGAGCCCAGACACTGACAGCTGGCACTGCCCGGGGTGCAAGCTCTCCTTTTTAGGGTCATTAAGGTGGGTGTGGAGGGGGGACATGGGTGTCCTTGGGTTTCCCACTTTTGTTTTCAGGCTGCCTTGAGGCCTGGATTCGGAAGTGGGAACTCATTGACTGTGATGGCCATTCAGCTCCCGGCGAGGCGATTCGTGCATCTGTGCTGACACTGAGCTGTCAGCAGCAGCTGCTTACTGGGAGGCTTTGCTGGCTTCCCTGCCCTCCCTTGCTGGCAAAGGCAATACTGATACTGCTTGGGCGACTCTGGTCTTGCCTCGCTGATGGGTCTCCGGGAGCGGATTTGGGTGATGGCTTATCCGCCCGGAGGAGATAATGAGGCTATTTGAGCTGCCCTGTTATTGTGCTGATGACATGCTGCCCTGTGAGGCTTTCATCCGGCCCAGCTGGGGCTGTCTCAGTGTTTGGCTGAGATTAGGATTTGGAGGAGAGTTGGCTGGCTGCGGCTCCGTCCAGACACGCTCAAGACATAGCTAGTGGCGGGGACGGGCCCCAGGGGACGTTATCTGCGGGGGTCTTGAGAGCATTTCTGTCTGTGCATCCTGTCCTTGGTCCAGAAATTCCCAGCGGCCACCAGCCGCTGTGTTTCCCCTCCGGGTCTGGCAAAAACCCTCAGCTTTGTCACCCCCAACCTGCTTTCTTCTCGGGGGCCCTTGTAGTGCTACGCCAGCGCTGGGTCTATACAACCACATTTCACCAGGAGAGGTATTACAACCCCGGAGCTAACCCCTGTGTTGGTAAAGCCCCTTGTATGGACCTGGCTTTGCTGCCAGAAAAGCACTTTTGTCTGCCTGGCTCATGTCTTTTGGAGAGTGGCAATAGTCAGACCAGCATATATCCCCCTTGGCTTGGATGGCGCTCCATTGGCACAGCTACCACAGAGGCTCTCCTAGCCCCAGGTGGGAGTGAGCCTGCCCACCTGTACTTGTCACATCCATGCCCCGTCAAGGTGTTGAGTTTACCCACAGAGACCTGGCTGATAGAAAGATAACCTCTCTTCCCACCTGCTCCTGGAGAGACCGAGACTAGCAGGTGTGCTGAGGCCAATTTGCTCACTAATTAAACATCTGGGAGCTGGTAGTGGCTCCAGGGAGAAACCTACTTTTTTGGGGGCTGTGCTTGGCCAGCTAATCCAATGTATGCTTTCTTAGGAGATGAGCATTGCAATGAGCCCTATTCTCTGGCCTTTGATTGAGGAGGGTTTGTGTTTGGGTAACATCCTCTGCTACCTTTTTTTTTTTTTTAAGAGAAGGGAAAAGGGCTGGGTTTGGTTTTTTTTCCTCTTGAATTGGGTGTTGCACATGTGCCTACAGACACGCTGGGCTGAGCAAATCTTATAAATAAATGCAGGAACGCTCTGAACTGATTCATCATAGCACGAACACCGGGCCAAGTAATTTCAGGGTGATTTTGTAGTGAGTGTCATGTCAGGCCTAACAAGTGGAACAAGTATTGGAAATGGGTGGGTAACGAAAGCACAGCAGCTCTTTCCTTCCCCAGTGACTGGCTGTGCACTGTGAGCAGTGGCACAAGCTCTCTGAGAACTGCAAAGTTTGCCAAGGACTCTAGGGAAAAGACACATAATCAGACGGTGATTGGTAGCAGATTCATGGCCACAGGGATCCTGGCAGGCAAAGGGCATGTTCTTGGAAGGTGCTGAATAACTCCAGCTCCCACTGACTTTTGTGGGACTCACAGGGTCGACAGTGTGGATATGGTTGCCAAAGGCATTTTCCTCCCTGCAGAATGGGAGGAAAGGACCTTTGAGGATTTTTTTGTCTTCTGAGCAGGGATCACTAGGTGGGATCAGGCGGGCCTGGGCAATGGTGGTCCTTGGTTCTTCCAGGCTTCAGCCATGGTGCCTGGCTCAGGAACGTGCTGCTGTCTCCTCTGCAGTGTGTACACCGACTCCTTCCCTGGTCATTGTACTGGTCCCAGTCCATGGACCCTCAAAAGGAGTGCAATGTGAATATAATGTGTGTGACAGCAGGAGGAATCAGGGGGCAGTCTGCAGACCTGTGCTGACTTAATTTGGACTGCGGCTCCCAGAAACCTGCAGAGGCTGGGGAAAAGGAAGATGAAGCTTGAGGCTGGAGTAAGGGGAAGAGAGAGCAGCCTGCACATGGCACTGGGTCAGCCACACATGGAGGAGCACATGGTGGAGCTGGAGATCTCACTGTTTGGTGAGCCAGGACCAGGCTGGAGGAGCTGGACTCAGACCTGGGGGCAGCTGCAGCCTGCTACTTGGGTGCTCTGGGGACTAAAGGCTGGTTTGGGGACATCTCTGGAGATGTGTGTGCGGGGGGGAAATTAAGGTGCTGAGTGTGTGCTACCACTGTGTTGATGTTTCCTTACTTTTTCCCTCTTCCCTTCCTTTGGCCTGTTGGCTTGTGACTCTAACCCCTATGATTTTCTATACAAAAGTGGGAACTCCCCCTTGCTTCTTGTGCCAGTTCCTGGGGGTGCAAGGTTGGCACAGGAACATGCCTATATTTACAAACAATCACCACCTCCTCACGTCTGCTCTCCAAACACTCCTACTTTCTCCTCTGCTCCGAGGAAGATTGTTATAACAGCTTCCATTGCGCAGGGTGGGGTGGATCAAGCAGCGCCATCGGCATGTTCTCCTGTACTTGACTGCACGGCTGTGGGAGCCGGATGAATAGACCAAACCTCTGGGATGGTACTATGATGCCCCTGGCAGAGCAATGGACATGACAGAAGGGAAGGCTAGGAAAGAAGGGAAGAGAGGAGAGCTCCATACCTGAGAGCCACAGTCACTACGTGCTCTTAGACCAGGGTCGGGCAGTTATTTCGGGCAGAGGGCCGCTTACTGAGTTTTGGTAAGCTGTTGAGGGCGGCATTTCTCTCTCCAGTGCAGGGAAGCAGGAACAGCTCCACGATCACAGGCCAGAAGCCTCTGCTAGGCACGGGCTTCTGGTTGGCGGGGTGGGGCAGGGCGGGCCTTGCTGCTGGGTCCTGCTGCTGGCTTCCCCTGGGTACTACTTCCCCTGGCTCCTGTCATCTTTGACAGGCAGCCAGGAGCAAATAAATATTAACTTTCTAAATGTTTTAGGGGCCACACAGGCCGGATACAATGGCTTAGCAGGCCGGATCTGGCCCCTGGGCCATATTTTGCCCACCCCTGTCTTAGATTGACATGGTGTGAGTGAGGGAGGTTGTCTACTAGTGGTTAGTACATGGAGAAAGTGGGGGGAATCTCATGTTATTCACAGCTGCTCTACAGCTTCTGTTAGTGACAGGAAAAAGCAGCTTTTCTGCATACATGGGCATGTGCGATAAAGTAACTGCAGACTGATCCAGCACATGTATGGTAAAGAATTTCACACTGACCCTATTTTGCCCTGGTCTTGGCCTAGCTTCATTTGTACGCTGGCTCTACATGATACCAGACATCAGCCCCGGAGTAATGTCCAAGAAGTTTTAGTTTAGCAAGTGCATCTGAAACTTGACTCAACTTGTAGCAATGCAATCCAAAGTTGGATCCAATTCCTAGTGATGGCATGATGCAAGAAGAGAGGGGGTGGTGTATCATGGTGGTGGGAGGGATCACGGCATATCACGGCATGTATGCTGAGGGCCAAAGGAGCAGGTTGGGGCACCGGCTAGGGGAAACATTTGCTGTAGGCGATGAGCTTACTGAATTACAGGGGTCAGGATATTTCACACCAAGGAAGGGTGGAACATGATCCATGAATATGACACCCATGGATGCCATGCAGAGCAAGTCCACACATCGCAGGGTTTTGTGTGGATTTCCTAACCAGATAGGGCCCGATGAGGAGGGAAGGACAACAGCAACAGCCAGATGGTTTACCCTTGCTTAGTTTTTTCCCTTGACATTCTGGAGATTGGAGTAAGCCCCGATTATCAGGGTTACAGCTCAGAGCCCGTATCTCCCACCTCCTGTTGACTCAGACAGGAAGTTCCATTCCCTTCCAGTTGAGATACCAGCTGTTGCAAGGTGAATCAGCAAGGGCCAAAGCTCCAGGTTGTCACGTACTTTGTCCTCTGTCCTTACCAGGAAGGGAAGAAGTAAAATCAGTAGGAGCTTATCTAAGCAGAGAACAAAGTAAGGGAGGAACGTATTAGAGTTGCCCAGGCTGTAGGCAGTCTAAGTAGATCCCGCTAAGGCGGGTTTTACCACAGTGGAAGCCAAGTTCAAGGCTGGGTATCAGTCCTAGTCGAGGACAGCCGAGGGTCGAAAAGAGGTTGTAGGCAAGGCAAGCAGTTGATCCAGGCCACGAGGTCCAAGACAGCAGCAAGCAGGGACAGGCAGGAAGGTCCAAGCCAGAGGCTCAGCACATGGAGTCAGATTTAGGTGCTCAGGGCAGGACAGAGTTATGGCACGGCAGTCTGTCGCCCAGCGAGTCTCTGCTCCAAGCTTATATAGCCACTGCAGTTAGGGCTCACCTGATTCCCTCCAGCTGGGGCCTGGGACTGGATCTGCCCCAGCTACATCTTGGTCCATTACCAAACAAAAGCGTGATTTGGGACTTGGTGTGCTCCAAGGTCTAGAGGGCTGCTGAGATGGTGGGTGCAACTCATGAGCCAGGACTGCACAATGCCACCTTTTCTTTGCCCATTTTGTCTCTTGACCTATCCTAATATCCTCTGCTGCCAGAACAGATCTGGGAGACAAGAGGGCACTTGAGTCCAAAACTGAGACACCATGAAGAAACTCAGCTCCCTGCCCCTGCCCCTATCCCAGCTGCTGGCTAACAATTTTGGGACCTAAACTAGCTGGAGTTTAACAGTTCTGCTGGCAAAGTTCCTTAGTCCCTAAGGCCACATTCATGCTGCCTCCTGGTCACATCTAGGACCACTGTCCAGGAAATAAGCCCCTTCCCCTTTTTATACCCCAAGCACAGCTGTTAAGTGGTATGTACAGTTTAGAGGTTCCTGGGCTTGACAGGGAAGTGGTATAGATGTGGCATAATGTCTTCCTGTAGGCAAGAAGGATGGTGCGGAGCCATTTTGCAGTTAGTTTCACAGCCAAGTGTTTTCTGGGTTCACAGACAAAGACATCCCATCTGCAAGGTCCAATCCAGTAGGCATCCTCCAGGTCCACTTTCTAGATGAGGTCCCCCACCAAACAGAGGTGGTGATGGCCTGCTTCTAGCTAGTGGCTAGAGCATTCACCCAAGACAAGGGAGACCAAAGTCCAGTTCCTTCCTCTGCTTGAGAGGACTCGAACCCACAGCATCCACCTCCCAGGCAGGTTCCCTAATCATCAGGTTATGGGCTATTTCATGGAGGGGGGGCAGGGCCTCCTCATTTTCTTGTAATGAAGCGGTTTCAATTTGCATAAAAGACTTACATGGTCATTGGGCAGCGAGTCGAACCGGGTGTCCAACCTTCCCGGTAAGTGCCTTACTCGCCAAGTCCTAAAGTCACTCTTGTTCTCTAGCTCAGTGAACGGTTAATGATATCAGTATTTCCCACTGGCTGGCAAAGGGGTTCAGCAGGTCCACTTCTGTGCATCCTATTTATAGGCTCTGGCCTTCCCCCACGGGAGCTGTATAGGGTGGCTAGAGGTATGCATGCACCCTAGCAATGCCTTGGCCTCGCTGAGACATTCCTAAGAATACCCTATCTATCTGCACCCTTGTGCACCTTCCAAACCCCAAAATAACCTGATGAGGCCAATCCAAGGTCATCCATTCCCGGTGGCTGCTCTAAAGGTTAATGGAGAACCAGGGGAGCTATATCTGAAGCGCTCAGCTCAAGCCAATGGATTCCATCAGGCCACAGGGCACCTCCGGTTACCCATCTCTAAGTCCCTAATTAAAAAAAAATGCTACTGAAGGCTGGGGGATGGGTGTTCAGACATAAATATTGTCCCGCTGTGCTTACAACCCAAGCAGCAGACAGGAGGCAGAAAGGGAAAGCGGGTGGGAACCAACGTGAAATGAATGAATCTATTCTTGGAGGACAGAAATGGGGGGAGAAGTGGCCAAAAAGCTGCACGGATGCTGAGGAGTTAAACAGCTGTAGTCCATGTGTTCAGTTGTCGTAAATCCATAGTGCTATGAATAGCTGGAGATGCCCTCCAGTTACTTGGAGTAATAGCTCTTGTACTGGAGTGACAGCTTTGCTCCCAGTAAGGGCCAGACACTCATGTGCCAGGTCATGCATTTGCTGTGGCTCCTGGGGTCCGGTTAGGAGCCCACATTTATTTAATCAAAGCAGCTGGATCCTCTCCCAGAGTTGGCCATGTGGAGCTTGGGCTAGCCTTCAGCTAAATGCTCTTGTTTAATGGCTGTCTTGGCCAATGCCAGCTACAGACCCAGGCCATTTCTGCACCCGAATGCCACCCAACTAAAACCAACGTTAAAACGGAGCAAGTAACTGGAGAAACCAGAAGGCTCTTGAGGAAGCCAGTGTGTGCATGGCTGTCTAGAGAGCAGAGTGAGGGGGTGGGGGGATAAGGACATTTGGAAACTCTCCTCGTTAGAAGCATTCCACTCTCTTTAGGGTTGATTATGTCCAGATGTCCCCATCTTGCAACCTATACTCACAAGTGAAGCAATACGCAGGGAGCTGGAAAGGGTTTTGTTGTATCCGCTAAGTGATGTAGTCTCAGAGCCCCTGTCCTGTCGCATCTCTACCCTTCTGTGTCCCCTGGTGCCTCCTTCCGTGCTGCTATGTATTTATTGCAAGGGAGGACAAAACCCTGATAGGGCGACTGTTTGATATATGGCTCAGAGCCCCTCGCACCCTGATGCTAAAGTGCATTTTGAAATCTCAGGAGGTCAGAGGTTGCTCGTTGCAGAAACCTGCCATCACCATCTCTTGCAGGCGCTTTATCAAGGCAAACAAAAACTTGGGGGCTTTTCCTTTGTGCATGTCCCTGCTACCCAGCTTGTGAGAGGAGCCTTTCCCTTCCTCACCACCCCTGCTCAGTGCTGTCAGCCTTGTACAGACCCCGCTGTGTCTGATCAAGGAACATGGCAGGCTGGCTGGGGCCCATCGGGGGCAGAGGGCTGGATTTAGTAGCACAACCAAATGCGTTGCATGGAAAGGCTGCCCTGCTAACATGCTCCAAGCAGCCTCTAGCTCTTAGGCTCAATGCGGGGGCAGGCTGGTGAAATGTAACAGCCTGTGACATGCGGGAAGCCAGGCTACATGATCTAATGATGGCTTTTGGCCTCAACCTCCGGGTTGAGGCCAAAAGCAGGGAAGGGAATTTGTTTCCCCATGCTCATCCAACCTGAAGCCTTCCTGCTGGGGAGACTGCAGGGAAGTTGCCCTATGTACAATGAGTTTGTTAGCTCTCAGTTGAGGGTCAAGCACTTGGATTATCAAATTGCTGCATTGATCACGTGTGTCCTTAAAAGTCGTTTGCAGAGGACAAGGTCCCTTGCAGCCTTTACAGGTTACAGGCCGTCCCTTCTAGCACAAGGCTGAGTTACCCTGGCAAGGCAGCGTGTTGCAGCCAGCACCACTGGTCCCAGCGCAGAAGCTGCTGCTGAGTAAACAGCAGAGTTTACTTTTTGGGACGCTTGTACACAGTGCGCGTTGTTGAGATGCATGTTACAAAATGGTACCAAAAATCGTGGTACGTTGCAAGAGTGCAATAAAGCCAGCTAGCAAAAGGCAACATTGTGTGTGGGTGCCCTTGGCCGTTCAGTCTTGACAATCATCAGGGCTGCTAAAAACATCATCCTGACAAACCAGCCCAACCCAAATTGTCCAGCTGCACAGACACTCCCCGCAAGACAGCGGCACCTGGGCTCAGGGATGCTGGACCTGGGCCCTTTGCAGAATCTGCCTTCCCAGCCCTTCAGTTGCTCCTATTTCTTTGCAGCTAGAATGACTCTGATAAAGCAGAGGACAGCATTTTGTGTGCCTGAGTCACTCGTGGCTGGAGCCAGTGCACAGGCTGTCTTGGGACAATCGCATTTTCCCTTTGCTTCAGGAATTTCCTCATTTTCTATTCTTAGCCGTTTTATTTTCAGTGTTTTCAAGGACCTCTTTTCTTTTCCTTTTTCTTTTAACCCCTTGTTACACTCTGACTCCAATCTGTGACAGTCCTGGTGGGGGAGGAAGTCCTCTTCTGATAGCGGTAGAGAGTTTTTTTACAAGCCAGGAAAATGCTCCAGGGCTGAGAAACCTGATGAATTCCTGGATTTTTGTTGGGAGAGCTGGGTACTGCCTCAGACTTTCTCTTGAATGAATTATGCAGGCTGCTAAATCACTGGCCTGATTTCCAGAGGTGCTGAGCTGAAGTGGGATTTCCTCTGCATAGGAGAAGCAGCCCCAGCAGGAGATCCCACATACCCTGTCCATAAGCAATGGGACTGAGAGCCTTCCACTGTGTCCTTCGCCGGCCCCATATCCTAGAGGGCTCCAGCTGTTTCCCTCATAGCCACAGGACTGGCTTCACCACCACGTTTCTGGGCTTGGAGCCTGCCTGTGGGAGCAGACGTGGTGGGGATGGGCTCAGAGACGTCCTGCCAGGGTGTGGACCTCCCCTAGAGAAGCCAGTAGGGG
>NW_017729033.1:5839826-5868225 GCF_001723915.1 Gavialis gangeticus
ATATCCTAGAGGGCTCCAGCTGTTTCCCTCATAGCCACAGGACTGGCTTCACCACCACGTTTCTGGGCTTGGAGCCTGCCTGTGGGAGAAGACGTGGTGGGGATGGGCTCAGAGACGTCCTGCCAGGGTGAGGACCTCCCCTAGAGAAGCCAGTAGGGGTGACAGTGGGCAATAAGCTGGATATGAGCCAGCAGTGTGACCTGGTGCCAAGAAGGCTAATGGCATCCTGGGCTGCACGGGTAGGATCCAAAACAGGCACAAGCCAGCAACTAGTGAGGTCAGAGTCACCACTGTGATTTGTCTGCACTAGACTGAGGTGGGCTTCAATCCCACAAGCATGGTTGGTCGCCCTCAAGAGGAAGGGTGCCTGGAGGCGGCTTGCTGGACTTACCCTCTGCACCGCACAGAGCAATCTCAGAGCCCTGGTACCTGCTGTCTGACTTGCATACGCCCCAGATGACGCTGAGCTGGGGCCTGGGTGCAGAATAAGCATCTGCACAGAGACAGGGATTTAAGGGCAAGGCTCTGCAGGTCAGTGAGGTGCTTAGTGGCTTATTTCCCTGTTTGAGTCCTAGGGAGCAGTGACTTGGGGGGCCACAGCACCTTGCATCGGACCGGATCCAGTTCCTTTGGGTTGCCCCTTCCATTCTCCTCTCACTTTCCTCTGATACAAGGACATGAGCAACCCGGGAGAGAAAGCTTTCTATCCTGTTAGCACTTGCCTTCTCTCCAGATCTGTGCTGCAGACCTGTTCCCACTTGTGCTGCACGTATCAGCAGCAGCAGTGGGCCACGGCATGCATGTAGGAGGTATCGGAGGCTGCAGAGAGGTCATCCACCACCCTCCTGTCGGACAGGAACGACAGCCATTGGCTTCTTGCGAAGCAGGGCAAGAAACCCTGTCAGGGATCTCTCACTGTCCGTCCCGGAGCGCAGAGATCGTACTGTGCAGTCTAATACGGGAGACGCAGCATGTTGGGCCGGCGCCATTGGAAGTCCAGGAGTGACACGTAACCATCTCTATTGCAAGTCTTGGTGTAACTCCCAGATCTGCGCACAGCACAACTTTCCGCAGTGTCTGATTCTGAGCAGGAGACTGGGGCCCAGGAGAGCCCGTGCTCTGCAGCCTCGGCCAGTTCACTGCCTCCTCTTGCTTTCCCCCCCACCTGTAACAAAGGGATGATACAGAAAAGCATCCTCCCAAGGGGGGCTTATCAGTCAATGTGCACACGTTGCTTTGGAAACGTAAGGCCTTAGTGTCTTCTGAGCTACACAGATGCATCCTGTGGAGGCTGCTAGAGCTGCGGGAGTATCTGAGCAAGGAAGCCCTCAACGTCTCTGCTTTCTATTCTGGGAGCTCTTACAAAACAGGGAGGAGAAATCAGTACGAGGTGCATTATCAGCTCCACCCACCAGCAGACTTTGCTTGGAGGTCTCCCACCCAGCCACTGGCCAGATTTTGCACCCTGATTAGCTCATAGCACTAATATAAGTGCAGCTGCAAGCCCTCTCCTGTTGCTGTCAGCTTTTTACACTTGGACTGGAGCTGACTTTTTTTTTTGTGGTTCCTCTCAGCTCCTGATTTTGACCTCCTGAACCTGGCCCCAGCCTCCAGAGCACCCGGCTTGGGTTTCAGCAGGGCAGTCAGGTGCCCGGGACGTCAGATTTCCCAGGCAGGAATTTGCCGAGGGTAAAATGACCGCTGCCTCAGCAGGACAGCGCCGCAGCAGCTGCTCAGCTCAGCCTGGAGGGTAATGGGTCAGCTGGGTTGCAACCAGCAAACTGGTGGTGGTGGCAGAGGACACCTGTCCCCTGGGAACGGAGTTCACGACCTACTTAAAGGGTCGTGAAAGCAGCATCCCACCTCAATTAGTGCTGCTTGTGTTGTGGCATGCATGGCAGTGGTGAGTCTCGGCACAGATGTACCTGGCCACACCCAAGCGCTGGACGTTTGCCATGAGGCACCTGCTCTCGAGCCCTGTCTCTCTGGGGTGCCTGAGGATGGGCTCTGGGGATGAACTGAGAGGGGCTTCATTGTGGGTTTGGAGGGCATCGGCAGACACAGGGGGTTGGGACTTGCTTGTAGGCATCAGTGCCCAGGCGCACACCTGCTGCAGTGCAGGCAAGCCCAGCAGGCCCAGTCATGGGCCAAGACCTTGTTGTTCTTGGTGCTGTACAAACCCTGCTCCTGGGAGCATAGCCATGGTGGCTCTAGGCCCATCCCCAGCACCTGCTGTCCAGTCCTCCATCTCTGGTGCACCGGAGAGCAGGCTCTGGTGATGAGCTTTGAGCAGTCTCAAGCGCATAGGTCCGGGAAGATCCCTTCATCCTCTCAGCTGATCACTGGTACCCCTGCTGTATGGATATCAGCTAACTCCCATCTTGGCCAGGCTTGTCTGAAAGGTATGGCTGAATTGCCATTAAAAGCCTCCTCTTCTTCTCCACTGATTAAAAAGAAGGCATTTCTTAGACACTTCAGTTCTGACAAGAAACCCCCACCCTTAATACAGCCTGGAGCTCATGTACTACCAGTCCAGCTGAATAATGAGTGTTGATAGCATCGGCCTGGGACAGGCCAGCAACACAAGTATAAACACATCCAGACACGGCACTGGGCTGTGAGAATGCCTGACCTTCCACTGCAGCTGGAAAGAGCTTGCTAATCGTGGCCCAGAAATTGGAAAGGGGGAGCTGGAAGTTTGAAAGGACACAAATAAGTTCAGAGATATATTTGCAAAGGATTCCTCTCTTGTGTTTCTCATCATTCCTTAGTTTCTTAACACACCAGGAATGATCCCCATCTGATCTGCTTTCTGCCAGTTGCTGTTATTATTAATTAGCCGTATTGCAGTAGCAGGTAGAAGCCCGAGTCCCGGCGTGCGAGGTGCTGTATAAACATGAGGACAGATGATCTGCGGCCCAAAGAGATTGTGATTTAAGAGCAGGTTGCGAAGCCAATGCACTTGCTGGGACCATGGAAATAAGCCAGTTAGTTATTCCTGTTGATAGTTTATTTCAAGCTAGTTTCATCCTTGTTCATCCCCTGTTCCAGCTCCCTTTATATATCCTGCGTCGAATATAAGCTTCTGGAGGTTTTTCTTTCTGCAAAGTGTGATGCAGACAGTCGGGTGCTTGAGTAATAATTGCAATCAAACCGAGATGCCTAAAGTTCAGCTCTGAAATGGGAGCTAGGCACCCTGATTGCCAGAGGGGTGAAGTCTCTGCAGGTCCCACTGAAGTTTCAAAGCCAAATAGGGATGATCATCTCTCTTCAGTCCCTCAGCGGGTGTGTAATTGCTGAGCCATGCCATAGCGTCCTCAGTGGCCATGTGCCGTTCCTGCCACTCAGCTTGGTCAGCAGGCAGTCATGGATATTATGTGCCATGATGTGTGTTTTGCCACAGCTGCAGTCTGGATTGTCGTGAAGACCCCGATGGTGGAGATGGCCGCAGACAGACCTTGCCCTGTCTGGGTATTCATCAAGGCCCACTGACAGGTAGAAAGACTGTAGGATGTATGATAAGAAACTTGCTTGGTGATAATGTTGACCTCCGTTCCTCACACCAGAGGGTCTCTGCCGTGCAGTCCTGGTGTGGCAGTTTGGACCCCAGTGGGCATCGTGATGGTAGATGTGCAGCAGCCAACTCGGATTGGCGTCAATCTTCTTCGCTAGCTTGCTCATTGCAGCTTCCTGCTGGATATGAGGGGGTCCAGTGTTGCTCAGGACTGGGAGCCATGGTAGAGGGTCGGTCGAAGAGATCCCAAATGATGCGCATTGTCAAACGTAGCTGCACATGAGCGGGTTTGGGTGCACGATGATTGGTTCCAGACTGATGCGCAGTACTCTGCTGCGAAGTATGAGATGGCAAAAGCTGACATCCTTCGGGCTGGGGCTCTTGCACCCCGCAATGACCCAGCCAGCTTGTTAAGGATGTTGCTGCGTGCCTTAACTTTCATTGTGGCCTTTCTTTGCATTGTAAAGGGTCTCAAGCAAGTTAAATAACCAAAGGGCACACAGCAGACCTCCCCTGAAAGTACTCAGACATCGCAGTGAAGGGACCTGGGGATGAATGTAGAAAGAGAGGTGGCAAGGACAAAAATATGGCATTCTCCAAATCCTGGAAGCTATAAGGGGAGGGGGACGGGGGACAGATAAGCCTGGATAGGCACTGGCTTACTCTGCAGCAGGGGGGAGTTATGTCTTGTGGTTGGGTCAGAGTTGACTGTGTAGTTTTGCTACAAGGGTCAACAATGGACTTATCTGGTTTGGAAAGGTCTGATCCTGTCTCAGGCAGGGGTTGGTCTAGATGACTCTGGAGGTCACTTCCAGCCTGATGTCTCTATAAGTCTATGACTCACTCTCAGTCCCATGATTGCTCTACCAAACCGCATTGGCCCTAGGGCATGGTCCAAGCAGTCCTATGATGATGATTAATACTAATAAGCAGGATCATTTCAAGCAGTCATTAGTTCCCCGACAGGAGTAATGAAATCTCTGACGCTGCCAAGGTGGGAGGACACCTCCCTTTCTAGTTTTAATTTGGGATCTCGGCCTGTCTGCATGTCAGCTCCAGTCCCCGCCAGGATCGGTATTCGCCCAAAGTCAAGAGCGCTCAGATCCAGGTTTCTTTTTTGCAGCCGGTTAGCGGATGTAAATCCAGAATAACTTTGCGACTGTGAGGGTGGTCAAGCTGCCTCGAGAGGCTGTGCAATCTCTATCCCTGGGAAGTGTCAAAAGCAGGTTGGATGGACACTTGGCTGGGATGGTTTAGTTGGGTTGATCCTGCCTCGACCTGCCAGCCTAACTTCCCTATGATCCTCCACCCCTACACCTTTTACCAAGCAGTGCTAGAGGTGCCACTCGTAAGCACACCCCACCCTATCGAATCACACTTGCTTCACACACATTAAAACCCAGAAATAAGTTGGTGAGGCTGCTTTGAGGGCCCGTATGTTGCTCTTGTGGAGTAAGGCAGGGACGGTGGGATGGAGAAAAGGGACAGGCTGTGCCTGGAAGGTGGTCGCACAGTCTCCTGGGTTTGGTGTGCATGGGCGGGCAGGCTCTGTCTGACGCTGGTGGCGCCGGGGACACAGCGAGACACAGAGGCTGGTTGTGAATGCCAGATCTGGAGTCTCATCCAATTGCCCCTCCCTCCATTTAAACAGATCCAGCGTGTCTTCAGGCAATAACCTCTCAGCTTGTGTTTGCTGACACAAAGCCAAACACACAGAAGGGAAGAAAGAATCCAAACAGACCATTAAGGAAAGCAGCAGGAAATCATCCTAAACGACAGAGCAACTGGGATATAATGAGAAAGTACGTTGGAGTAATGAGAGAAGGTTACCTCCGAAAGCAGGATTAAGGCTGTTAGCACCAGCCTGCTGCTCAGATTTAATGATTCAGAAGCAACATCAATGTTAACCAGATTATGTCCAGCCTTGGGTGGGAGGACGGGTGCCCAGAATTTAGCTGGAGGGAAACAGTCACGTATTAAGGGAGGCAAGGCTCTTTGGGTAGAGGTGATATATTTTATTAGACCGACTAAAGAGTTGGAAAAAAATTATCTTTGCCAGCTGTCGGGCACGAATGCCCTTCTTCAGGCATAGGGAGTCTCCCTGTGCCTGAAGAAGGGCGTTTGTGTTTGAAAGTTTGTAAACACCATTTCCCCCCAACTATTTAGCTGATCTAATAAAAGAGATCACATCTACCCAAAGAACCTTGCTTGCCTATGTGCTTAGACCAACACGGCTACAACCAACAACCCTACGACACACTAAGGGAGCATTGTACGGTATGTGCTGTTTTTACAGCTCTGCAGAGGCTTAGCAAGAAGTGAGAGGTTTTTTAAGGTGACCTAAATGTGGTACCTAGCCATTTTATGCAAAGCTAGAATCAGGTCATTCCCTATGGTTGGCGATATATTTAACTCCGTCCAAACACAGGCTGTGAGCAGCTGGAGGCTGGGAAAGCAAATGAAGAGCCTGGAGGGACAGAAAAGAGAGAGACCCCACAATGAAAGAGTCACATAGAAGTAGGCCTGTGAGGATGTGCACTGCTTCTCAGGGTGGTTTTACCAGCTCCAGCGGAGGTCCAATGAGCTAGTTAGCCTGGAGTCAAGCAGAAGGCAGGGCAGGGTGGCACTTTAGCACCCCACGCAGTTGGCCGTTGCTTGTGCAAGCTCCTGCCTCAACGGGCATTCAAATAAATGATGCTACAAGATCAGGAAGGGTGCAAAGCCAAGCTCTCAGGAATGACGAAATGCTACCAAAAGCTTCCCTGTTTGACGGGCTGTTCGGAGAGATTCATGATGCAATTGCACGCTGAAAACCAGGTTTGCAACCTCAAGGCGTGCAAGAACCTCAAGGGTTTCTGGCTTATCCTCCCGGCTCCATCGAATGTTTTGTAGCAGCTCCGGAGGCTTTTGACAGTGAATGGCCCAGCTCCCAGGTGCCCTTATCAGTGGGCTGCCAGCCAGGAAAGAGCCCGAAACACTCTGGCTTCATTTAGGTCAAAACCTCACTCCTGTTTTACCTTTCCCGTGATAGTGCGCCTCGACTTGCAGCCAGCACCGTGCACTGAGAGCAGCCTGCTGGGCTAACGTGCACCGCTGCCCATGTCGCTAGGGGAAGGGATAGCTCCATCCCAGCACCTGCCAGCTCTTAGGAAGAAGTATTATCCCCATTTTAAAGATGAGGAACTGAGGCACATTGAGACATGTCTAAGGGCCTGGGCACACAACGCATACATTAGTCTGCTGCACCAGGCCGGGCTCCATGGGCTGCTGCCAAAGGTGAGCTTTGCTCTAAGCTCCCGCCATGAATCAGTAGCCTGAGCACACAAACCCGGGGCACAGAAGCACCTGCATTTACGCTGTGTTGGGACCTCCATCCAGGGTCTGCAGTAAGTCATGTCCTAACTCCGTGCCTCAGTTTCCCCATCTATGGAATGAGCATAACAGCCCCTTTGTCTTGAGAAGCCTGTTGAGGGGGTCTATACAGCACAACGGCAGGAGAAGGGGCTGAATCTTGTCTTTCCCGATGAGGACCCTACCTGCAGGGTGAAAGCCAACACTGTTTCATGTCTGTGTTTCCCCTCCGGCAACTGTCTTGATGCCAAGGTCGAGCATGATTTCAGCCCAGGAAGCAACTTGCCTTGGGGAAGTCTGGAGCCACCAAGGACATCAGGTTTTCACCTACGTGCACTGAAGTCACGGCGCTCTGCCTTGCTCTCCTGGCACTCTCCCAAGCCAAGCAGGGCTGGGCTGGCTCTGGAGCGGGTTGGAAAACTCCGGGGAGCACCTGGGTGTTGATAAGGATGATTCGGGAGGTGTCTGTCTTCCGCTGTCAGGACCGATGCCAGGCCCAAGCATGCTTGTGAGGAGCAGGGCAAAGGATGCCAAGGTTTTGTTTTTTTCAAGTGATGCGTAAAACAAAAGGCCTGGCCATTTGTCGGGAGCGGTCCAGCCGCCCTTCTGATGAGAGCCGGGAAGGGTGTGGACTCCACGCCCGGCTCCTGCTCCTATGTGAGTCTGCTCTCGGCCCGTCGAAAACACCCTGCAATCTCCGGTTCAAGCAGCGCAAGCTCTTGCAAGAGCTGCCAACGGTGACCCGGAGGAAGTGGCACTTCACTGGGTTGTGCTTGTTGCTTGGGGTGTATGAGATGGTCCAGCTCCCAGTCATGGACCTGCTGGGTGACCTGGGCAAGTCCCTTCCCTCCCGTGCCTTGGTTTCCTCATTTGTTGTCAGGGTTAGTGATACAGGCGTCCTTCGTGACGAGCTCCAAGGATTGTGCAGACTGACAAGCACTGCTGGGAAGGGTCAACCTGGAGGGTGTTCAAGCAAACAGGACATGTGACGGGAGGGAGGAAGTCTGCTTCAGCTCCTTTTTATGGCCGTGAAGCTGTTCACGGTCTGTCTGAAACTGCACTTCAGTCCTAATCTGGTTCCTCGTCCCCCGATCAGTGCAGCCTCGGCGTACAGGCCTGAAGCACCGGCTGTCACATACGGGAGCATATGTACGCGTGCATGTCATCAGAAGCACGGAGGAAGCTTTGGTGTTTTGGAAATCGTGCGGTTACAAGGCACAAAGCAGCCACGTGGACTGTGTCATCCCAGCCCCTGCTACGACACAGCTGCACGTGGTGGTTTCTTCCTGGTTGTCCATGACCGAGTCTGGGTGTCGATCACAGCAGGCTCGTGGCCCATGGAGCAAATAATACTGGACTCTTCATCCTCCCCTTTGCTTTGCAAGCACTTAGGTTGCTCCTGTAGGGTTGGGTGATCCCTAACGTACAATGGTGAATATGCTGGTGAGGTCAGGGGACTCCACCCATTTCACACAGAGAGTTTAAGGTAATTAAGCCTGTGAGCAGTGCAGTTTTGCCATGATATTTCACCTGGGTTTAACGGTAGTCTCTTCACAGTGCACTCACCGGGGGTCTTTATCCTTCTTTTCAGGAGCAGCAGAAGACAGATCACTATTTTTGTGTCATGCTCACTCCACAGTCGGTCCTGCTTTTACTAACACCTGTGGCTCAGGACACACGCGAGGCATTGCTGCTGAGAAGAGAAGACAGACTTCCCAGGAGAAAGGGCTGCTGTTAAACAGAGATGGGCAGAGCCCGAGGGATGGTGATACAGGTTCTGGGCCAGGGCCAGGGTGGATTTGGGTTTGTTGGGGCTGTCGCAAGAACCGCCTTTTGGGTTTCTAGCTCTGAGTGGAGATGTCCCAAGATCTCACATCATCGCGGGGTGGATCGTGGGACTGCAAACAGCCTCCTGGAAAGCATCGACTCCAGGGCCCTGCTATTGCAAGCCACTGTATCATATAGCCCCGTTGGTCAATGCATCATATTCCAGCTTAGAAGGAGGGATGCTTGTCCTTGCTACTCCTGGCTGCTCTTGAGCCTCACTGCTTTGCTGGTTAGAAACCGTCTCATTTCCAGCCTACGTGTATCCTGTCCAGAAAAGCTGCCATTGCTGTGATGTGAGAGCAGCTGGCCTGGGCCAGGAAAACAAAGGACAGTCCTTCCTCGGTGCACAGCCATCGGCGTGGTTCAGACTGACCTCTTCCTCGCTGTGGCAATAGGTGTAGCAGGGTCTCTGCCATCTTCCCAAAACCTTGTCTGAGCTGACAGAGTTAATGCCATTGCCTTCAGACCTGGGCTTCCCCATGCCATTAGATGGGCACCCAGGAAACTGCAGCCGCTTAGTGTATTGGCTGGCCAAAGATGTTTGGCATTATTCACGCTGGGCTGCTGGTCCCACGGTCTGGTGGGAATTTGCCAAGAGAGAGACAGGGGAAGAAGGAGATTTGCTGGTTGAGGCTTGGACATTGGTCAACTTTTTGGGACCATGCACCGGTCAAGACAGAGGGAGGAAGAGAGAGGACGAGAAAGTGCCTGCCTCTGCACAGGGAAATCTGGGGCTCTAGGATGACCGTTGCAGAAACCCAGGGGAAGCAACACCGATCTAGGGCACGTGCCGCTTTTGCCTTCTGCTGCCAGCTCACGACCACCTCCTTTGTGCAGGGAGAGCTTCTTAAATCTTTCTCAGCCTGCTCCTATAAACACGGGAGTGGGGACTGAGCAGCCCAGTGTCCTACACAGATGCTGTGGCCCTGGACAGACCAGACTGGGAGGCGAGTCTAGTGGTTAGAGCAGGGGACCGGGAGCACAGACTCATGGGATCTATTTCTAGCTCTGGCACGGCAGTCATGGGGAGGCCTGGGGTGAACGTGGCTGTTCTGTAGCTTCACGTCGAGCCTGGTTAGAAAACACCGAGGTCAGAGGCTTTAATTAGGGTTGGGACCATATTTGTGTTTGGCTCTGTCCAGCGCTGCCACCTTGTTTCATCGTCCGCCCCCATCGCCTGGACCCGCCTGCCCGCTCTGGTCTTGCAGTTCAGCTGCACCCTCTTTGGGGCAAGACCTGGCTCTTGTTTCCTGCATCTGGACAGCGCCGAGTGCAGTAGGGTCCAGGTCTGTGCTGGGACCAGGGGGTGGGGTGGGGTGGGGGGGTGATGACGGGGTGGCTCTTTAGCTGTAATGTCACTCCTTGTTCTTAATTTTGGCATCGTCGCATGACCTCACTGCCACCTGCTGTCCCTCGCTGGCACAGTCGGCCTGACACCAAGCCGCAGACGGCTGCGTTGCAGCCTCATTATTCGAGGTGCTAAAACCCGACCGCCACGGAGCAACTCTAAATCCAGTAAAGCCCCCAAAGAGGCGCTTAGTGGGCTGAGTCGTGGCTGGGCAGATTTGGGAGATCAGGGCTGAAAAGCTGAGCCAACCTACAGGGAAAGAAACAGACTATCTGCTGCTTTCCAGTGATCCAGAAACCATGCTGTTTCCCAGGGCCAGATTGCAGATTCATAGAAAATGGGCGCGGGAAGGGACCGCAGGAGGTCATGTCTAGTCCAACCCCCCTGCTCCAAGCAGGACCAGCCCCAACCACATCATCCTGGGCAAGGCTCTGTCTAGCCGGGCCTTAAAAATCTCCAGGCAGCTCCCTGGATGCAGCAGGAGCAGGGGCTTTTGGCCGGACACTGGGACTGCTCTTGGCCAAGCCTGAATGAGGCTGCGCAATGTTCCTTGTGCGGCGTCTGCCTGGCTTGGCAGAGAGCTGGCTTGAGGGCAGCAGTAAATAATCTGGCTTAGCTGCACAATACATTTCATCCACCTGGGCTAATGATGCCATAAGCCAGGCTGGAATTAAAATCACATGCAGAAATGGGCACCCGTGTTCTTTCTAATGGCTTTGTCACAGCCCAGGCATGTGCTTTCTGATGCCTGGATCTCACCCCATCCCGAGTCAGGGGCAAAGCAGCCAGCAGCTTCCCTGGTCTTGAAGCATTGTCCCTCTTGAGAGGGGCCTAGAGCACAGCCCCAGGTCTCAGCTTCATGGAGGGGATGGTCAGAAGTGCTCAGCACTGGTCCAGCTTGGCTCTTGGGGGAGTCCAGAGTAGCCCCCGACCACAGCAGGGCAAGTGGCTCTTGAATGGCTGGGTAAGAATCATGTTCAGCCTAGGACTTTTTTAACCTCATTTTCCCCCCCGCACACAGCCCCTCTCTTCTCTCTCCTTCCCTTATGTCCTCTCTATCAGCTTTGCGGCAGGTATTGCCATCCGTTGCCTGTTTGGACAGCCTCTAGCACAGCAGGGGACCAGACCTGTGGGGAGCCTTGTGGCCTGCTCTTGCACGAATATTACAGAGTGAAGAAGCTCTTGCTGACGTGTGGGGAAGGGGCCGAGGCCGGCGCTTCAGTGCTTTTGAAAATCCCCACCTCTTTGTTCATAACGGCATCAGAACAGGTCCTGGGGTTGGGGTGCTCGAGGTGTCCCTCTGTGCCCAGCCCGTGGTGGGTACGGGTCTTGCAGCCTCAGCCAGGGACACTTTGGCATGGCCATGGTACTGCTTGGGCTCACGCTTGCTGACCTTGCACATTGAAACCCCTTAACCTGTCCCCTGGCTTCAGTTCAGCCTGTCTCCAGAAGGTCTCCTGGTTGAGCCCAGGGGCAAATCCAGAGGGGGGTATAGTGGTGCAGCCGGCTCAGACGGAGACAGCAGCAGGGAGGGGGAACCTGCTCACCATCGCCCCTGTCCTCTGCCAAGCTCGAAGTGGGGCAGAAGCAGCTGGGATAGTAGCGGCAGCCGGTGGGTGTTACCTTCTTGTGCCCAGAGGTGTAAGTGGAGAGGGGAGGGACGGGGAGGTGCCATCAAGCATGGAGGGGAAAGGAGGGGATGCTGAAACCCAGTGGGGGCATTTGGGATCCTTACCTGATTCAGGGACTTCTGTGTTTGGCATGCAGCTGCAGCAAGGCCGGGGAGGCTCACATGGGTCAGGCTCGTTGAAGACAATTTCTAGAGGTGAGCTAAAATAGCAGCAGAAAGGTACTTTTGGATCCTTCAGCTTATGCTGTAACTGCAGCTGCTTTTATCTGTAGAGGTCGCTGGTTCGGTCCCTGGTAGGCCAGTCAAGGTGGAAGCTGTCACCCCTGCCGCCACGTTACGAGTGACTGTTGCTGAGTCTATCGCCAAAGCAGCACCTTGGTACCTATTAACTCTCTGCAGCCAGGGCTGCCTTTCCATAGTACTTTTCCCTGCATCATGCCTCACTTTAAATTGGATTGTGTCTGAGAGCAGATGGGCAACAGAAGCAGCACCACTGTCTCTTCTAGCTGATCAAAGCTGTTAGGTTTCCCCTGTCTTTGTGCCGCAGTGAGCCTATGTTAAGTATTATTCTGCAACGAGTGACCTGTCCAACTGGTAAAATATTTTCTAGTTGAACTATTAAAGTATTATACCACCCAGTTCTAGTAAACTGGAAGCAGTTATGTCCGGAGGAGAGAGGAGTGAGGGGGGATTTGATGTCAGTCTTCAAGAACCTGGAGGGCAGGTACAGAGAAGATGGAGAAACACTATTTTTTGTGTTCATAAGGGACAAGAAGAGGAGCAGTGGATTCAAGCTGCAGCAGAGGCCCTTTAGGCTGGAGAACAGGCCGAACTTGCCCTAGGGAATGGTCAGAGCAGTCCGATGATGATGATTAATAATAATAATCAGGGCCATTTCAAGCAGCCATTAGTTCTCCAGCAGAGCATGCTTCCCTTGGCTGGTCCGTCTAGGGTCAATTTGGGATCTTCACCTGTCTGCAGATGGCTCCAGCCCATGTCAGGACTGGAATTAGCTCAAGGCCAGGGGTGCTCAAGTCCAGGCTCATTTTTTTCTGGCCTGTTAGAGTCGCTCTGCACAGAAGATCTTTGTGACCCTGAGGGTGGTCAAGCACTGGAGCAGGTTGGACAGATGCTTGGCTGGGATGGTTTAGTGGGGTTGATCCTGCCTGGAACAAGGGACTGGACTCAATGACCTCCTGAGGTCCCTTCCAGCCCAACTGTCCTATGACCCGATGTCCTTCTGGAGCTCAAGATGCTACTCCAAAGGTGGGACCTGAGATGACTCTACTTTGGGGCTTTTAGTAAAAGGAAGGGAGCTAAAAATAAAATTCCCTGACTGACGAGCACTAGGCCTAGGGTGCAATAAAACAAATGGATTTTTTGTAAGGCTTTTGGCAGGCCATTATTGTAACTTGGCTCGGGGCTGGATTTTGCAGAAGGCTAAGTGCTGTTTGCTCCCAGTGCTTCTACCCAGAATGAATGAAACCCCGGGCTGCTTGAGGAGGTTAGCCCTCTAATGAGTCCATGTGGATCTTCCAAGCGATAGGAAGGGGTCCTGAAGCCATGCACGTGCATTAGTAACAGCCACTTTATGACAAGTCTGATCATGCTGTTAATTATGACTCATTTAAAATCAATCTGAGATGTTTCATTCTGAAATGCTTCCCCCATTTAAATGCAATCAGCCCATTTGGTTCCAGCGTGCGGCTCATTTTATTATTTCCTCATTAGCAGAAATGTTTAGTCTGATCACGCCAGAGCCAAGACTCTTTTTTGCCGCAATAATGTTATTGTGGGCCCTTTCCATCATCTCTTAACTGCTTTGAAAACATTAATTTAACCCTCTCACCCCTCCCTTGGTAATAGCAATTTCATGCCTGGGCATCACTGCGCTTGGCTGGCCACAATAAAAAATTCTCAACTCTGTTTCAACCCTTTTGTTGTTAATAGCTTTGTTACACATGGATTTTAAGCAGCTCAAGGAGCTCTTAACTCCTGGACTGTCCACATGTTACAACATATAAACTAGTTTTAAGCACCCTTTTGGTCTCTTAAAGATATGCCACTCCAGGGCAGGTTTATCTCTCATCTGTCTTACCCAGCTCGTGTCCTACGAATGTGTGGCCACTCCCCAGAGATAAGTTGCCCAAGTTTTGGTCCTTCAGCATCCCAGGATGCAGCGTTATCTCCCCCCACCCTCCTGTTTTGTGTGGACAACTCACAGCTGTAGTTCCTAGTCGGGTCCCTGCTCGCCACCCCTCTAGTGGCAAGTCACAGCTGAGCAGGTCGGGGACAGTCAGAGAAGGTTTTTAGCCTGAAGGTGTAACTGTTCAGAACTTGAACTAACACTAATGCCAAGCAACATTTGAGAAGTTTAAAGTGCAACGTGTAACAAGGCCCTACTGTGATGGTCCCTTTGGGAGTAGGATGCTCCAGGTACTGTATCAACTATTGCCTGGTGTGTTATGCAGCCCTGGCGCTGGCTACAGAACTCAAGAGTATCATTACTATGGCCTCAAGTGCATGGGTTAGAGGAGCAGGTTCTGTTATATGGTCTTAAGGCTTTAAAGTGGACATCACCCCCAAGCAGTCAGTAAGAAGCAGATAGACCCTCAAGCCCGAAGCCTCAGGCTTCCGTCGGGGCTATGCCAGTGACTTCAGTTGGGTCCCAGGCAGGCCCAGGGAGCTGAAACTTGAGCAGTTAGATCACATTTGATCTAAAAAATGCATTGCAAGCACTAATGAAGGCTGTGACAGTGCATGGGGCTTATTCCCATTTTACACACAGGAAACCGAGGCACCAAGCTTAAGCATCTATCTGCAGTGTAGAGAGCCCCAAGTTCACTTTAAAAGAGCTGCCTTATTTACAGAAGCAAGCCAACTATGTAGCTGGACCTCAGTGGGTGCATCTACACAAGTTATTAGCACAGAACAATAAACTCTGGTGCATTTTATGCTGGAGTTTTTTGCTCCTGGGTGTTGTGTTTAAATATGCTCCTGGGACTGCAGCACATTGAGACAGGTCAGAGCAGCCCTGGCTGGCAGGGGACCCTGGAGGTCAGCTTGCTGGCCTAGGCCTGCTCCAACCCAGCTCAACATGCTGTGGAGGGGCTGGCTGGGGTAGGGGGGTGCACCAGTGCAGGGCTAGCCAGCAGACTGCCCCTGCACTGAAGCACCCTCATGGCCCAGCCAGCCCCATCAGCATCAACACTTGCGCTGCTACTCACTAAAGAACTCCGCTGTGGGATAGCACTTGTATTTAGAAGTACTAACCTGTGGTGGAGTTAATTCATTTCTGGTGGCCTAATAGGGCTGCACATGCAGACACTGAGACTTCTCGTGTAGATGCACCCAGTGTGGGCTCATTCATGCTCCCAGTTGATATCACTTTGCAGTCTGCAGTCTGCACTCTGAAGTCTGTCCCAGTCAGGGGTGGATCTAACAGAGCTGTGCCTGACAGGTGGGGGGATGTGCCTTAGAAGAGCACAATGAGGCTGAGACGTCCTTTACAACAGCAGCCGCCCTGGGAGTGCCATCTGGGCTTCTTCTGTGAAACAAATGCAGGTGTAGGAGGAGGAAAACCACCCCTTGTGTCTGGCTGCAGCAATGGAAACGGCATTCTCAATCTTTCCCTGCCAGCTGACAGCCCAGCTGAGAGACATCCAAAGACACAGGGAGGGATGCCGTAACTCCACCAGGATGTTGCAGAGATGTGAACAAAGAGTTCAGCTCCCTCCAGAGATGGGGAGGGAGCGTTAGCTGGCAGCGTTCCCGCACCCAGCCCACCAGCTGGGCCGAATCTAAACCAGCAAAGGCTGCTTGGCCGTGCAAAGGCTGGACAGAGACTCAGCAGGACAGGGGGCAGGGATGGGGACTTATCAATCTACAGTTTACATAATTAGGAAATGGTAGCGTGCTGCTCCTGACATGAACTTTACAGAGGGGATGTGGCTGAAAGCTTAGGGCAGGGGCCAAGAGCCGAGATGCCAGTGTTGCCCTCTTACTTCTGTCACCATGCCTCACTTTCCATCAGGGGTGTCAAACATATGGCTGGCGGCTTGGATCCAGCCCATGGAGCCCTATAATCTGGCCAGGGGTGGATCAAGGATTTTCCAAAAGAGGATATGGGATCAGAAACCTGCACTGCAGGGGCGGCTGCATCCCAGCTTCCAGCCTCCTCTGCCCACACTAGGCCAGACAGACCACACTGCAGAAGCCTCTGGGGGCCTTTAAAGTCCCTAAAGCAGGTGAAAATCCCCCATCCCTTCTCCCTGCTGCTTAGACACAGCCCTCTCCCCTTCTCTTCCTTCGCCCCTTGCCTGCCACGGCTACTTTCTCCACTGTTTGGAGTCCAGAGCCAGTGGGGGTGAGCAGGAGCTGAGCTCAGCTGGGGAGGGGACTGTAGCAATGGGGCAGCTGGAGAGTCATTCCTCCCACCCTGCCCGATTCCTGGAGCAGGCACACTGCCACTGCTGTTGTCCTTGTCCCCAGCTGAGCCCAGCCACTGCATAGGGGCCAAGGACAACTTTCCTGGGACAACAGGACAGGCAGGTGAAGGAGGGAGGGGACGGGGCAGAGAGGGGCTGTCCCTTTGAGCAGGAAGGGGAAGGGAGGGAGGATTTCCACGTGCTTTAAGGACTTTAAATGGTCCCCCGAGGTTCCTGTGGTGTGGGGTGGTATAATCCAAAAGGGGGTGCAGCTGCACCACTACATCCCCTCTGGATCCACCTGGATGAGGAGCTGGTTCATCCATCTGAAAAATCAACATAACAGCCTCCACGGGGGCACAGAGCACTAAGAGATGTTGCAAAACAGTTTTTGACTGCAATGGGAAGCAAAGCTGACGGGTGTAAGTACAGGATTGGCAACCTGATACCAGCCTTCCCAGTGCCCCAGGCCATGTCCTGGTTGCTCTCTGGCTTCAGCTCTGCCATCCTGCTTTCTCACCAGCCTTGCCTTGTTCTCCATCCTGGAGGCTTGGTGGCACATGCCAACTCAGGACACTGTGCAGGCCAAGTGAATATGAGTTGCTGGGAGGTCTGCCCTGTGACACGGTCTTGCCTCCAATTAAAATGCGTGTATGGCAAATGGATGAGGGCCTGAACAACTGGCAGATCTCCTAGCAGTCATCAGCAGGGGCTCTTCAATGAGTATGGGGTGGAGCTGGGTCTAATGGGGTTCCTCGAGGAGCAGCACCGCACCCATTTCATCAGTGGTCTGGCAGGAAAGGGAAGATCCCTACAATGTGCAGAGGAAGCAGAGGCCGGGGGAAGGCGGGCTGATGGTGAAGGACCAGGCAGTCATACAAAAAAGGCAGCCTGGTTTTTCTGGCATAAGGATCAGCATCCTGCAGGCCTCCTGTCTTTTCTGCACTGGTTTTTCAGCTTCTTTGTTAGGATTTGAATCCCAGCACCAGACACCGTGCACTGCAGCACCGGCCTCCCCCGTTCTGCTTTGGACTGATATGAGTCTACTGGCCTGTCGAGCTAGCGCAGTGAAGGCACACCAGGTTCAGTGGTCAGTAATACATAAAGGAGTTTTATGCCTGGTGTTATATATGGCCCCTTTGACTCCCCAGCCAGCTTAAGTGACCAGCTACCCATCTACAACTGGGGGCAGCTTTTGGCGCAAGCCCAGGGCAGGGCTGAATGCTGGCCTCCAGAGCATAATGAGATATTCTGCTCCCACAGTCCTGCCTGGGGACATCAAAATCATCTCTGAATACCCCTCCTCCCTCAGGTAGGAGCACAAGAGTCTGCGTGCTTGGAGGATTCCTCCAAAACCACTCCAGCCCTTTGAGCTGCAGGATCACAGCCCGAGCACATATTCAGTCCCTCATTCACCATGACCCTTGCGTGTTTTGTCCCCATTTCCCATGAAAAAATCTTCTGATCCCTCCTCCTTGATGATCCCTTTGCATTGGACTGGATGAAAATGCCTTCAGGGCTAAGATCAAGAGTAGTCGCTGCACTGGCCTGTTGCCCAGACGGGGATGATTTGAATGGCAGTGTGTAGTGGAGGGTGCACCCCTGTCCAATGCACTGGGGCCAGGACAGCCTACAGAGGTCTTGTCATTAGCTTCCCAGTGGCCAGCTTCCAGTAGGAGGATCTCCACTACATGCCTACTTTATGGCAATGGGGGACTCCTCCCTAGCTTGCTCCTGTGGCTGTTGCCTAAGGGGAAGTAAGACTCGGGAGCATCTACACCCCAAGCCCTCTGGGCATGGGCCTGCACAAAGGATGCCCACTGATGGATTTGGGAGTATCTAAAGCCCTGGGCTGAAAAGCATGGGGTGGAGGGTACTGGCTGGTTGTAGCACCACATATCGTATTTGAATGACTGAGTTTTGCTCAATCAACTGATTTGGCTAATTTAACCTGGAATATGAAAAATCCTCCCCGCCTCCCCCTTGCCTGGCTTCAGGGCAAGACTCAGCTTTGTGACGGGCAGTGAATCAAGTGAATAACTTCCCCTGGTCAGATGCTCTGGGTAATGGTAGTGTTTGGTGGCTAGAAAACGGCCTACCCTGGTGGGGAGCTCAGCTGACTTCTGCACGGGACCAAGAAGATCCTGGGCTCCGCCGCCTTTCCACCACTCGCCGCAGGGTGCCAGCTATCAGGGCGTAGGAGCTGCAGCTGCTACTCCATCATTTGGCAGCTGCGATCACAGATATGGCTGGGGCTGTGCCTCTCTTGTGACCCTCTCACCAAGGCACGGCTCCAGTCGGGGAACTAGTCCAAAGAAGCTCATGTGCAGGGGGTGGACCTGAGAGACGCACTCTGCGTCGTTACCATTCAGCCCTTGCCTCTGCTAATTGCCCTGTGTTCAGCAGAGTCTGAAGCCCAGGATAGCCGGCTCTAACTCACCCCTTGTGCCTGGAGTGAGTCCCTGCCCAGCTTCTGCCTTTTACTACATTTCTTTGCTACAGAGAGGTCAAATATTCACCCTCAGCTGGGAGTCAGGATTAACCAGTTCACGTGTCTCCCAAGCGGAGAAGGGCAGCCAGGTATGGAAGTGCAATGAATAAAATACTCTGGATCTGCTGGTCCCCACCTCCTTAATACAGTGCTTTTGTGCACGATGAGTGAGAGGAGCCCTGTAGCACATATAGCGCCGCCTCTTCTCTAGTGCTGGGGATTGCAGCCATACAGCCAGTTCAGCTGTGTTCAGGGGGGGCATCTTCCAGAGCTGTCGGGGGCCACAGCATGTTCCTGGAGGCAAACAGGGATTGGGACAAGCAGGAGAGAGAAATGAGTGCCTTAGAGGACAGCCTTTTTGTCTCTGCACCCCCTATGTGTCGGTGGGGGTCACCAGCTGCAGCGTTACACCCCAGAAGTCCTCGCCTCTGAGCTCAGCTCAGCGCACAGGCTGCAGGGCCCTCGGCCAGCCCCTACCTCGACGCTCTGTTTGCATTGCCTCCCTGTTGCTCTTTGCTTGCTTAAACCCCACCGTGTTGGCCTCTGCACCTGTGCCTAGACCAAGGGCTTGTTTGTAGCCCATAGCTTTCATGTCCATCGCACCCAGCAAGGACACTGGGTGAAAGAGAGTCCCAGAAATGAGTCCAGGACGCCGGAGCAGGGAGGCCCAGCACCCCTGGAAGCCTGTTCACTGTCGTCCTGCCTCTGGGGCAGCTGGCACCGGTCACTGTGCAAGGCAGGCTCCTGGGGAACCAACCCAGCCGAACAATGTCTAATGCTTCCTGATGGAGAACAACGGTTTCCTTACAAATGTCAGAGGCGGACACATCCGCTATCCACCTGCCTCCTGAATGCAGGAGGGGGCTGGCAGCAAGGAGAGACGCCGCCTCTTGAGAGCTGATCTGCAGAGCGTGGGGACCCGGGGCTGGAGCAGATAATGCAACTTTTCCATCTTGCGTGGCCTTCATGCCCATAGACTCTCCATCTGCAGGGGAGATACCACGGGGTGGTTTTTGGCCCATGTGGCTTTGCTTGCCTGGCAGGGGAGATCCCCTTCTTCTCAGCCTTGAATGACTTGGTGCAGGTAGAGGGTGAAGGCCTGCCCCTTGTGCTGCAGGCAGGCTGACCCCCGTAAGAGTGTCCAGATGCCTCCGGATGTGAGGATCTTGGCTGCCCAATTTGGGGTGCTGGGGGATGACTCTTGGGTTTGTCTTCTGGCTTGCTCCTGTGGCCTTTTGCCAAGGGGCAACCAAGACTAGGGGGCATCTGAACTCCAAGGCCTCCAGGCTTGGGGCTTGCATGTAGCATGCCTGCCATGGATTTGGGAGCATCTGAAGCCGCAGGCCGAACAGTGTGGGAGAAGGGAGACTTGTTGGTGGCAGGGAGGAGACATGGTGGCGCCGCATAGACTTGAGCAATTTTGCTCTGCTCAGTCGACAGAATTCAAAACAGATTTGGCTGAGCTGGTCCGAGACACAACATTATATTAAAATAAAAAGACTCTCCACCGGCCTTAGTTTGCTTGTTTTTACTGCACTTGCAGGAGTTTTTGACAATCGATGAGGTGCCTACATGTAGGAATCTGGTCTACGTGACTTGCCCGGCATTGTAAAAGATGCCTGTGATGCAAGCCCCGATTGCTTGAGTCTGACCGTAGCGCCCGCCATCACGAATCATCCTTGTTCAGGTCTTTGGCTTAGTCCTGGCCTGGACTAATAGGCATTACTGCCTGGCAGCTACATAAAAATAGGGTGGCGACTTCCAGGCAGACTTTGCTGTTGTTGCGGTACCTGTATCGCCCAGTGCGATTGCCGAAGAATTGGCTTGTCAGCACGGACGTCAAAGGATTAAAGCTTCATTGGGAGACTGTGGAAGAGACAAGTGACCGGGCCAGCCCAATGGGAGATCGCAGCCGAGGTACGTGAGCCAGGAGCAGTAACAGCTGGTGATCTGTGTGATCAGCTTGTGCTTCCACCGTCAGTGCACCGAGCCGGCCTCTGTAATGGCATGTATTCAAATCCTGGCACGATCCTTGGCGTAGAAGCATGGTTCTTTTCTTGCAACGTATGGACCTGCTTGTTCTTCCTAGCACCTCCAAAAGAGCCTTGTAAGCCCCCCTCCACAATGTGCACGTGTGCCAGTGAGACACTGTACTGCTACAACTGGGTAAACTGAGGCACGGGGATGTTAGATGCCTGTCCTGCTGTCTCCCAGTGAGCCAGAACCGAATCCAGGAGCCCTGACACCAGAGAGGATTGCTTTGTGATTTGTGTGGCCATCGAAGCTCGTAGCTGCAGTCCTGGATTGTAGTCGCGTTGCGCCCGGTGCTGGGCAAACAAAACGACCCCTCCCCAGAAAGCTGACAGGCTGAGCAGCCTTGTCCCCTGCTCCTTCCTGCATTTCCTATTACTGTATCGCTCTGCACTTTCCTCCGCTGGAAAACCCCAGGCGCAGCCCCGGTCACAACTGAACAGCACTCAGGAAATGCGACTGTCAGGACACCCACTCGCCGGCTCTGTCCGCACACTGGAGCCAAATTAACTTCGTGATTGGTTTTAATTCACGTCTTTTGCTGTTTAGGTGGGGCATTGAGAGCTGGATGAAAACACAGGGTTGGAAAGGGCACGCAGGCCCAAAATGTATTTGCCTCCCCTCATTTCTAGTTAAATCCTAGCTCAGCAGATTTCTACAGTTTTGAAAGTACGGTAATTCCTACCAAAGGCTGTAGTGCTGCTTTCTGTCCTGGTGGGAGCGGGGGAGCGAATGCATGAGCTGTGCATTGTCAGTGAATAGACGACTATCGAGCAGGAATGCCATTTATGCATTTCCCTCTAGCATGTATTCGGGGCTCGTCGGACGGAGGTACTCAGCTCATCTTTACTCC
The DNA here is from genome assembly GCF_001723915.1 of Gavialis gangeticus. Lineage (NCBI taxonomy): Eukaryota > Metazoa > Chordata > Crocodylia > Gavialidae > Gavialis > Gavialis gangeticus. Next base: position 5,861,299 of record NW_017729033.1, read on the forward strand.
AAGAGCAGCAGAAGCAAATGTCTTCACATCACCCTGCCACGTATTATGAACTAGAGGAGCTTCACCTGCAAGGAGGATGGTGAGCTCGCTCCACGGCCCATTCAGACTCTAGCTTTGCTGCCAGGATCGCTAATGGGTGCGGAGGCCATCAGACCCATGTTGCCCCAGCCGCCCAGCTGACGTCTGTTGGTGGTGACTTGCAGTCTCTTTTGACTTGGCCAACAGGTACAACAAAGGTGTGAAGACGAAGGGCTTTGCATCCTATTCTGCCCTCCACCACCAGCTAGCCTGTTGTAACCACTTCATTGGCAAAACGGGACTTGTTGTTAGCTAGGGAAGGGGAGAAGAAATATAAAATAAGTACTTTGCTACTCTCCGGTGGTGAGATCGAGAAATGCAGTTCCAGTCCAGGGACAACAGGCAGTATTGCACATCTACTAGTTACAGCCACACAAACAAAACCCCGCTGCCAGAAAATGCTTATCCTGAAGTAGTGAACCAGTCCTGCCCCCTTTCCTCCGGCTCATAGCCAGCAAGGACGAGAGGGGCGGAAGAAAGGAACAATGCAGATGAGAATATTTCCCTTCCCTTGGCTGCTCAGACATCAGTGCAGGCATTTTGGTGGGGGGAACAGTGGCCAGGATGCTGCTGGAGGTCCCACGACAGACTGATCAAGGTCCGAGCCAGGAAGGACAACCCAATGTTAAGAGCGCCAGAGCCAGGGTTCAAGTCTCCACTCAGCCAAAATTGTTGTGTGACGCTGGGGTGCAATTTCCCAGGGGGTCTTGTCTGGAGAATCGTGTGGCTACTGCTGAGATTTGTCTATCAGTCCCGACCAAAGAGTCAGTGGCTACAGCCTTGCCTATGAGTTGCTTGTGTCCAGGGCCGCGCTGTCACAAACCGCCCTTTGCAGGCTGTAGCGTATGCAAAGACTTCCTGAACCCGTGGGCTGGACTGCGGGAGCCCTTGCTTTAAATCAGGGCCCAGCTGGCTTCCTGCCCCTTGCGCAGGGGGGCTGGACCCGATGATCTTGCGAGGTCCCTTCCAGCCCTGCCGTCTATGAAATGTGGAGGGTCTGGAGCCTAGCAGTGTCCACATGCTGGGAAGATGGACACCTAAACCCAAACTCCTTTGTGGATGTACCTCCTTTGCCTGGTGCTTGGCTATAAGGCCACCCGTGCCTCATTTGTATGTAATTTGTGTACTCTGACTAGCAGGCATTACTGCCAGCCTTGTGGCTGCATTTACCTTTGGCACCACGTTGTTAAAATAATCTTATGGTGGAAATGCGGGCTGGACACAGCCCCCACGGGCATAGCTGAGAAAGAAAATCAGATGCAAACTGCTCAGGATAAAAACTCATCCTAACCAGTTCTTCAGTCTCCTGGGGCGGGGTGCAGGGGCCCAGGAAAATAAATGGGGAAATATTTGTTTGGGAGGGGTTCCCCCCGCTCCCGTGGTACTAAAGAGTTAACCGCGGCTGTCTAAATCATTGATTTTGCAGGAGAGAGGAAGGAGCGTCTCTCTGCGGGCGTCTCTCTCAGCATCTCTCTTGTCTGAAGGAGCTGTGATCTCCTAGAGCCAGCTGGAGCTGCTCTCAAGAGCTGCATCACTTAGTATGGTTGCTTTTAAACAGCCTGGGTGAACTCGTGTGTCTGGCAGCACAGCCTCGAGCCGAGGTGGTGCAGCAGTGGAGACGAAGACTGATGCACCCTTGGGTGAAGGCCTTATGGATCAGCAGCTGTTGCTTTGGCTGGGGAAGCTGCAGGGACATCACATCACTGCCACCCAGCAAGGGAACAACCCCTGTTGAGTCAAGACTTCTCCAAGCTGGAGCCGTGGACTGTGAGTGAGGGGTGATGAGGGGGAGAGGGTAGCGCGTAGCGATCCCACCCACTCCTCAGAGCCACTGGGCTGACACTGGGGCAGGGCTCTCTCCAGAAACACTGGGATTGCCTCTTGCCTGTTCTTGCCATGTCCTCTGGGTCCTCCAGAGTCATTACCCCAACTGTGCTTCCCCCTATTTCTTCACATAGCCCCATCGGGTGAGTTCATTGCTAGTGCGTGATGAAGGTGTGCACACTCAGAAGTGCCCAGAAATGGTGAGAGCTGGAGGCAGCACCCTTCACGGTATCAGGAGGGACCCATAAAGATTGAATCCAGCCTGTTTCAGTGCTGGACACGGCCTGGCGGAAAGGCGACGTGGATCTCACCCCGTGTGTCTCAGCGGGGACCGTGTCCTTGTTGTAGGGGCCAAAACGGCATTGCCCAGCCTCACATACTAAGGAAAGCGCGTTCAAGACAGCAGGTCCTCAGCCTGGCAGCAGGGCCACGGGAGTGCTGACCGACAGAAGACTTCTAATGACTGCTGCAGTGCGCTTTGTCGGGAGTGGATGCTAGAGCTGGTTGATACTTTTGGCACGAAAATAGCCCTAAAAGTCCCATTTCTGGTGGGGGGAGAGTCCCCCCCATGCAGGGGCTGAAGAGCACAGCTGGAGGCTGCTCTCCCAGGGGCATCCTTGCAAGCCATGCTGTAGGCGTCACAGCTGGCGGCCAGGGCATGCAACGTGAAGGCAGTGCTTCTGGTATGGGGAGGTCTGCTGTGGCTTGCACCTACCCTCGAGGGCTGCACACGTCGCCTGTGGCACCTCTCCTTCCCTCTGAGCAGCTCAGGATGGGAAGGGCACAACAAAGTCACCTTACTGCTCTGTGCTGTGAATCTGGCATCTGCACGTACCCTCCGGGAGGGTGGAGACCCCAGGAGGAGGCAATTAGCATCTGATTTGCAGCATTATCCCTTGCATTGTTATCCTGGCTTGGGGACCACATCTTGAGTTGTCAACCCGCCCCCATCCAGCAGGACCATCTGGAGCCTCTGCGAGGGGCCGGACGCGGCTGCTTTTGGGGTTGGCCAGCCCTGGCCTGGGAGCAGCGAAATAGGGTCAGCTGCACCCACCTGAACAGCCTGGGGGCTGCGCTGTCCCCCACGCTCACAGTACCCCGCGTCTGCTCAGGGAAGGGGCTTTGCTGCATCCTCCATCACTTTGGAGAGCCTTGTGCTGCCTCTGGCTGGATGGGTCAACTTCTGATGGGCGGGCGAGCTCTTGGCACCCGGTTCTGAGGTGGAGGCTAATGCTTTAATAACCAGCAGTGTGAGTGAACCACCCCAGGACATGTGCACTGGACCATCCCCTGCGAGTGCCTTGGAGGTGAAGGAGCTGGCCTCTCTCTCCGGTGGTGCAGGCTGGTGCTTTGACAGGTCCTGGCTTTACCGCCCCTCAAGACTATCTCTAGCTTTGGCTCATGTGGTGTGACAGCGATCCAGATGCACTGACTGGGCGTAGGCGCTGCAGCCCCCGGTTGGGCTCCGGGGCTGTTCTCTGCGGGGTGTTTCTATCAGGTGTTAGAAAACCGCATAAAACCACTGTGAACAATGCCCTAGCCTCCCTCACCCGCACTCAGCGACAGCTGCTTTCCTGTGGGGCTCGAGCAGACGGCTCCTCTGTGCTTTCCATCAGTGCTGCCTGATTTCGGGGGGAGAGGAGCAACATGCAGCATGCTGTGCAGGACCAGTCCTCCCCAGTCCCCAAGAGCAGGCACCCTCGAGAGGTCTGAAATCCAGACCGGGGCCTGGTCTGAGCCCTGGCTCCTATCCTAAGCCCTGGCTGATGTCTGCACCCAGCTCTGAATGCACAAATGGGATACATGCCCATGCTCAGCACCAGGTCCCCAACTCAAGATAAGTTTCTGGGCCTGGTAATGAACCCACTGGCCCAGAGCAATCTCCATGGCTGGGTCCAAGCCCAGGAGTTGGATGACCAGCTGACCTGATGTCACGGGATCGGGGCCTGCACGGCCCTGCGGAGGGGAGACTTTTCTCCGGCGAGAAGGGGCAGCTGACAAGGCACAGTCTCTGAATGCCTTCCCTGGTGCTCTGCATCGCTCCGATCCTTCACATCTTGTGCAAAGAAGCAGGGCAGCTGACTTTTCTGGCCTGGGCGAGCCCTGACACAGGAAAACCTGTCCTATGAGCCTTTCATCTAAACTCCCCTGCTTTGACTGGCTGATGATGGACTACATTGGAGCCGCTGGTTCTTCCATGCTGCCATTGAGTGTTGACGACGTGGCTGGCCTGGGCAGGAGGCAGATGTGTGAGGAGCTGCAAGGCTTTCACGGGACATGCTGACTTCAGGCCTGGGTCCCACGCAATCCGTGCTACAGGCTCAGCCCAGAGCCCAAGACCTTCTGGGGTCCGTGGTCCAATGCTAATGGACTGCCAATTTGCTAGCAGGAGGAACTGTGCTTGAAGGCATGGGATGCTGAGGGATATAAGGGCTCTTCCTTCCCCAGCAGAGACCAGTGCTTTGCTGGGACTAGATTCAGTGGGAGGAAGGTGCCAAGCAAAGATGGGGTGAGGGGAGAGAAGAGGAGCACGTTTGGCAGAAAGGAGGCTGCGAGAAGGGCCCGGGGGTCTGGAGGTAGATGGGAGAGAAAGAGACCTCGTTGAAGGGAGAGAGGAGCTGCACTGATGCACGAGACGGCCACTGAAAGCTGTTGTAGCTACAGCTGGGGGGGGACCAGCAATGGCTTCGAGGAGCCCCTGTTTTGCTCAGTCAGCTCTCTGTGCCAGGAAGGGAGGGCTGGTAGTTTAAGCCCTAGGGAGCATGTGTATGGAAATGTAAGCCCCAGCTGTACCTACTGCAAGACTGGGGAACATACCTACCACACAACCTACCCAGACAGGACAAAACCCATCAAACCCAGGTCACTAGTTCAACGCTTGCTCTAAGCAGGACCAGCCACAACTCCATCATCCCAGCCAAGGCTTTGTCTAGCCGGGTCTTCAAAACCTCCAAGGATGGAGACTGCACCACCTCTCTGGGTAACCTGCTCCAGTGTTTTACTACCCTCCTAGTGAGAGGTTTTCCTAATAACCAACCTCAACTTCCCTTGCTGCAGCTTGAGCCCATTGCTCCTTGTCCGGCCATCTGCCCCCCCTGAGAACGGTCCAGCTCCATCCTCTTTGCAGCCCCCCTGCAGGGAGGTGAAGGCTGCTAGTCAATCCCCCTCGGTCTTCTCTTCTGCAGACTAAATCAGCCTAGTTCCCTCAGCCTCTCCTCACCAGTCCTGTCCCCCAGCCCCCAACTATTTTCATTGCTCTCCACTGGGCTCTCTCCAACTTGTCCACATCCTTTCTGTAGAGGGGGGCCCAAAACTGGACATGGTACTCCAGTTGTGGCCTCCCCGGTGCTGAATAGAGGGGAGAATCACTGCCCTTGACCCGCTGGCAGCGCTCCTACCGATGCAGCCCAGGATGCCGGTAGCCTTCTTGGCATCAAGGGCACACTGCTCAGCTTATTGTCCCCTGTCATCCACAGATCCTTTTCTGCAGAGCTGCTGCCCAGCCAGCCAGCGCCCAGCCTGCACCGGTGTAGGGGATTGCTCCCTCCTAAGTGCAGGACTTTGCACTTGTCCTTGTTGAACCTCGTGAGAGTCCTTTTGACTCAATCCTCCAATTTCTCTAGGTCTCTCTGAATCCTAGCCTGACCCTCCAGTGTATCTACTAGTTCCCCCTTGATGTCATCTGTGAAGTTGCTGAGGGTGCACTGCATCCCATCTTCCAGGTCGTTGATGAACATATTGAATAAAACTGGCCCCAGGACCAACTCCTGGGGCACTCCACTTGATACTGACTGCCAACTAGGCATGGAGCCATTGATTACTACCCTCTGGGCATGTCCACACAAGATGCTAACTGTGTACTAGCCTAATAACACTGCGCAGTAGCACATCATAGCATGGACAGTACTAATATGATACTGCACATTATTATTAGGCTACTATGCAGTAGTGTCACTAAAAAGGTGTTCACTGGCGCTACTGCACAGTAACTTTGGTTGCTGTGCATTTATTAGCATTTGGTTATCCTAGTACTAAATTAAAATCACAGTAACCTCTATGCATTAATGAGCATAGACACATCCTCTGAACCTGATGATCCAGCCCGTTTTCTATCCACCTTACAGACCATTCATCCAACCTGCACTTCCCTAGGTTGCCTGTGAGGACCTTGTGGGAGACTGTATCAAAAGCCTTGCTAAAGGCTTGAATCTGGGAACAGATATTGCACGGGCGGGGTGGGGGGCTGCTGGTGAGACCGGGGATGCAGAGACGGCTGCAGCGAAGGCATTTTTATACCATGGAAAAACAAAGCAAAAATGCTGTGATCCAAATCTCTACTCCCTCTGGCTACAGGAGCCAGGCCAAGGTGCCCATGTCGCTGGGCCCGGCCAGACTGCTCTCCCTCAGGATATTTTGCTGAGAAGACAAATAGCCTCGTTTCCTCTGTCTTCCTTCCTCTGCCCAGAAGCTGTCCCTCTCAGCACAGGATTTCCTGGAGCAATCAATGCAGCTGTCTCAACAACACTGGTGGGCTGCGTCACGCCTTGTGAGCGCCGGTGGGAGGCGCGGCCCACGCTCGTGCCTGGGGAGCGTTCTCCTGCTTTTCCCTTTTGCTGGATGGAAAATCCAGCCCTTTGTCTAGGCACCGGGGCCGAGCCCAATGCAAACAGAGCAACTCACACGGCACAAATGCTGACGCTGGGAGGCTTTCGGTGCAGAGGGGCTGGTGGGAGCTGCAAGGTCTGAGCACAGAGGTGGGGAGGGTGGTAGATGAACTAGCTGAAAACTTTGTTTCATCCCATTCCCTCCGGGGTGAGGGGCCGAGAGGCACTTGCTAAGCTTCGGTGGTGCTAGTGCATGGGCGTGCATCCTGGTCCCTAGCTCTGTTTCTCATACAGGAGCTCCCTGGTATGTCTGCACGGTGGTAGCAGTGCGTGTTGGCCGGGATGGTCCCGCACGCATCCAACTTACCTGCTCTTGCTGGCAAGTGCTACGCCTCAGTGTACCAGTGAGGCTGCTGGGGCT
>NW_017729033.1:5873225-5879395 GCF_001723915.1 Gavialis gangeticus
CGGGATGGTCCCGCACGCATCCAACTTACCTGCTCTTGCTGGCAAGGGCTACGCCTCAGTGTACCAGTGAGGCTGCTCGGGCTGCTCTAGGGTTGTCCCCAGCCCCATGGTCATCCCAGACCTCAAGTGTCCTCACTAATATATTCCCAGGCGCAGGGTGCCTGCAGGAGCAGCTGAGTGTGCTTGGGGACACCCCAGCCTGGGCCTTAGTCACACTGACCGACCCCCTGGGGAGCAATTGCCCGTTTTGTGTGCTGCCAAGCTGGCGTGTGTACAATGCGTGCCTCTTTGGCAAGACTCCTTCAAACCCAAGTCACTTCCCTGCCAAAGAGTAACAGGGGTAGGATGCTTCAGACTCTGGGTCTGCCGCCAAGTTGAATCTCAGGTATGCCTGAAGCTAGGTCCTTGCGTGTATGCGCATGCACAGGCAGAGACTCTTCTCTCTTTCAATGGGGTGCGAGCCCACAGCTACAGTAACATGAATAATATTTGGGGTTTTTGTTGTTCTCCCGCCCTGGCGGGGGGTCAGGCTAAAAGATCTACTAGGTCCCTTCTGACCCTTAATCTATGAAACTATCTATCTATGAATATAAATATAAACCTGGACAAACAGACAATGAAGACTGGGGGAATTTGCTGGTATTTCAAGGAATCATAGACAATTAGGGTTGGCAGGGACCTCAAGCCAACTTCAGTCATCTCAAACTCAGCCATCATTCAAGAAGCTTCTGGCCCTCTCGATGGCAGAGAAAAGCTCGAAAGCACGAGCCTTAAAGGCACAAGTGCCAGAAAAGACTCTAAATACCATGGTTTTTTCCAGTCTAAAGGTTTTTAAGCCAATAGCGTGATCTTTTAAAAAAAATATTTGGGGGTTGGCCAGATTGGAGAGCTGGAGTCTTGCAGTCGCCCCTCCCTCTTTGATGGGATGAACCCGGCCCCCAGGGTGGACGACCCTCAAATTCTGTCGGGTTTCCAGATCCAGTCCCGTGTTTTATAGCTCGGGCTGCACGAAACCCTCTCACCCGGGCGATCTGCAAAAACAGTCTTGACGCCCATCTTGCTGGGGGTCATCTGATCCCGGCAGTCGTTCCTGCCCAAGTGCAGGGGGGCTGGACCTGATGATCTGTAAGGTCCCTTCCAGCTCCTACCAACTATGAAACAATGAAGCGTGCTAACAGGCCTCCATTTCATTCGTAACCCACGACTGCATGATCTGGCCTGGGGCCATCTCTAGACGGCGCTAATCCACATCCTGGGAGCCGGTGTGAGTGAGTTCACCCAGGTCTACGCTGTTTTACACGCAGTTCAGAGCTCTGCATTTCATGGTGGCCTCTTGTTCCTGGCCTTGAAGAGCTGAGTCCGTGCAGAGCGACATCAGGTTTGTGTGTCATCACTTGCAAAGGCAGTTTTGGGGGTGGCCACCCCAAGCAATCGCCAAGGGTCCCCAGGCCACGTGTGCCCCACTAGGCTACATCAGTGCAAACCATCCTGTGTAGGGGTGGAAAGAGGGAAGGCCCCATGTCTTAGCACAGGGGTATGAGTGCTGTGCAGCCTTGGGATGTGGTACGTGAAAGATGAGCGAGAGGGCAGGCAGCACAGCAGCAGATGGGAGAGAAGCAGAAGGCAGAGCAGGAGATCAGCCCCCGGGACTTGTCTGTACCGTGGGCGGCAGGGGCATCCCTATCCTAACCAGCCCACGCAACTATTTATGCTTGTCTAACTTGCTCCTGAAACTGGAAAAACCCCTGTCCTGAAGGCTCTTTGCAGATGAGATAGACAAGGCCTTTCTGTCTCCCATGGGCTCTGATAACTTGTCATTTGAAATGGCTTTTTCCTTTTTGGCAGCATGGGGCTATTACACAATCAGTCAAGCTGACTTGACTTCTGCCTTGGGTGCAGTTCATTTGCCCGGCTTTGTTTGTTTGCCGCAGCCTTGGATTACTGCATAAATAGTGATTTCCTTCCGGAGGACAACGTGCACATCTCTGGCAAGGGAAACGTCGCGTCTCCTGCCTCCCGTGCTGCTGTCTAAACGCTCTGTATAAAAAAAGCCGCTCACTCATTTCCCAGTAACTCCCCCGACCGGTAATTGTGGATCTACCGCAACTGTGCACCCTTGACCCATGCACCGCAGCAGGGTGGTCTCGGGCAATGTGTAGGTGCGATATGCTGTGAAACAGGGGACTTGGAAGAGCAAATGTGCAGGAACAAATGAGGCACTTGGCATCTTTGCTGCCTAGCGCTGCTGCAGTACAACACTGTACAGCAGACAAAGGGCCGGCGTGTGGTCCACTTGCTAGGTGCATGAGCAGATTTAGGCATTTACGTGCAATCCTAGTCCACCGGGCTTGAGTCTTTGAAAAAAAAGATAACGCCAAAGTTGGTTGGGTCCCTGCTCTTCACTGCCTTTTGTGACTCAGTTGCAAGGGTTAGATGCTGGTGTGTTGCAAACGCAGACGCATTCATGGGTTTTCAGGACTTGGAGGAAGGGGAATAGAATTGCACTTGGATACCTAATTCCACGTAGGCATCCCAGAACAGGGATAGGATCTGGCCCTGCTCAAGGCAGGATCACCCCGGGGTAAACCGTTCCAGTCAAGTGTGTCCAATCTGCTCTTGAAAACTTCCAAGGATGAAGCGTCCACAGCCCGCTCTAGGTGCCTGTTCCAGTGCTGGCCCACCCAGCAAGTTCCTCCTCTTCTCCAGCCTAAATTTCCTTTGCTGCAGCTTGAGGCCATTGATTTTAGTCCTGTCCCTTCTGGTTGACATCTCCTGCGCAGAGCCCACAGCGCAGGCATGTACGTGGCACGGCTCACAGATGCCTGCAACACCTGTCTCTTTGGCAGCGAGAGGGCGATGCTGGCTTCCGCATCCCTGGGCCATGCCGGGCTGCAACCCCGCTTCGCGAGCCTCTTTCTGAGGCTCCGGTTAAACTTTTCTGTGCTCTTTTTAATTTCCGTACGCTCCATCTGTAGCCGCACAAAATCCCAGGACCTTCTGGCCACCTTCTCCTGGCCATTGACCGGGTCAGGAAGGAGCTGCCGAACAGAGAGGACCCAGGCGACTGCGGGGCTGTCGTCCTTTGCCTTGTCCCTTGTTCGCCTCTGAGCAGAGTTTCATTGCGTGGTCTCCGCTGCAGTAGTGGAGCGCTCTGCTCGGTGTCCTCCCTTGGCAGCCTGGTTCTTGACCAGCCACCTGCCCTCCTATTCCTGTGCTGTCATTTATTGCCCCAAGAAATCAGCTATTGGGCACCTGGTGGCCTCCCTCTAGCCACGGAGGAGGCTCGTACTTCCTGGCGGACCCCCGTGCACTGTCATGGAACAACAAATAGGCCTATTATGATGGCAACAAGTAATGGCTTTAGAGGGAGAGCATATGCACGTGGCAGGTCTAACGCCATCCACCCCTGTCACACCCTCCCCAGCACTGACCATCACTGGTTTAGGGATGTCAGAGGATAACTCCTGGACTCTTCTCTTTAATAGCTATCAATGGACCTGTCCTCTGTGCACCTGTGGAAGTTAGTTCCTTAGTGCAATTCCTCTTCCAGATCCAGGTGGCTGCAGCATTTGTCCTCTATGACTCTCAGTAAGTGTGAAAAAAACTCCCATTCTGCACCCCAGTCAGGTCCAACGGGGTGGGGGGAAAGGGTTTCCCATGTTACAAGGAGGCCCGACCACATCACCTATATGTAGGGAGCCTGATGCTTCCTGGTGTGAGCTCTTGTTGTTCAGTTGTCTGCGACGCTGCCAACTCCTCAGCATTTGGGCTGAGTTGTGTCTGCTTCGGACTGAAGCTTTTCGGGGAAGTTTCTGCTAAAACGGCTCAGCTTTTTGCAAGAATGAGAATGGGAGGTGAAATGTGTTGTGCTGACGGTGTTGGGAGCAGACACAGTTAGCATGGAGTCTGGTAGGTCAGACCCTGCCACCCCCCATCTGCATGGCTTGGGGTTTATTGACCCTGAATTTTGCAGGAAAGAAGACAAGACAGGAGGGAGGACCCCAGGGCTGGGGGTCTGGGTTCACTTCCCTGCTCTTCCCTTGTTGCTTAGCCCCTATGAGTGCACCTGTGCAGTGTCCTGCAGAGACACCCAGGCAAGCTCTGGAAATGGGAGCCCCAGCACAGCCCTGCCCAGGGGTTAATAAGTCCTGCTTCTCAGCAGAGGTCATTAGCTTGGGTGCACCGGTCCATTCGCACAGCTGTACAGCAGCTGGGTGCAGCGCTAGCTGGGGCATCTCTGTACGGACTCTGCACCGAGTGGGGGCTGCAGGAGGACGTGGGGACGTGCATGAAAAGCCAGCACAGCTCTAGCTTGAGAGCAGGGACGTGCCGGAGGAGTCAGCCCGGGACTGAGTCAGCTGGGAAGTGACCCCTGCATGGTCATCCGCATGGGAATACTGGGCCGCAGGCTTCCTTACTGGAAGCCCCTAGGGGCAGGGACTCTGACCGAGCTGCCCTTCCCCAGTTGCCATCACAGTTTTTCTTGGGGGCCTCTTTCAAGCATGCATCTTTTTCCGTGACCATAATGAGACACAGGGCGGGAGGTGACGAGGCTGAGCAGGGCCTTGGGCGGTCCTGTCCACCGTCTCAGTGGCTCTGGGTCGGTGTTAGGGTCTTGGAAAGCAGCAGCTGGAAAATCACATAGTCTTCTGATGAGTTAAAAGTCACGACAGAGCAGGGGCTATTTTAAGCTTCCTTCCTTTGCTTTGACATGGCTGCTCTTTCTCTCTCTCTCTTTCTTCTTCATTTTTTTTTTTTTGCCTTCTCCCTCCAGGAGACTGAAGACACGGAATAACTCATATAATAGAGCGAGGGAGGGAGCATCCGAGATACACAACCCCTGGTGGCAGGGGTGGCAGGATTTATTTTTAAGGCATTGACAATTATTCATTCAAAAGGAAGAAAAGCCCCAAACTTCCTAGCACGGCCTGCTTTGTTTGTGAGAGATTTTTTCCCCCCTCCCTTTGTTTAATTTTCCCTAATTTTTTCGCTTCTTCCCTAGAAGAAAATACCACTATTTTGCACTGCTTACAGGTGAATTTTATATGCAAGTACGATACCTGGTAGGTAATACCAGAAGCAAATGCCTGTACTCATTGAGCTCCTGTGCAGCACTGATTAGAGCCATAAGCAGGCAGTATAGATTTGGTCACAGTTGGCTTGGATCTGCACAAATCCAAATGATGGTATAGTTTTTGCCCCGAATAAACCAACCCCCCCTCCCCTAAACCCCCCAAATCAACCCATCACCCCTCAAGTATTTACCCAATTCTACTCCCTGCGTCACAAACATTAATGAACTTTGTCTAGCCCATTACAGGAGGTAGGGAGTAGCGTCAAGTCAATTGGGTTTTTCTTTTTTGTTTCTTTTTGCTTTTTTTGAGAAACCGGAAAATGGAAAAGAAATATTGTTAAGACATAAGAGCATCAGCAGTGCCATGCTAGGCCAAGCCAAGGGTCCAGCTACCCCAGTATTGCATTTCTAACATTGGCAGGGGTTGATGAAGGGCTACACAGTTTGTCTCGAGGTGTTTTACAAAGATGCAAGGATCCTCAACATTACTTTGGTGTCGCACTGAATCCACTCAGAGAGCTGGCGTAATAAAACACCACGAGAAACTTGATAATTCATAGTTTCATAGTTATATAGTTTCTAGGGTCGGAAGGGACCTGAGAAGATCATCTAGTCCGACGCCCTGCCATGGCAGGAAAGAGCACTGGGGTCAAACGACCCCAGCAAGGTGTTCATCTACCCTCTTCTTAAAGCCCCCCAGGGTGGGAGCCTGAACCACCTCACTTGGAAGTTGGTCCCAGATCCTAGTTGCCCTGACCGTGAAATAGCGCCTCCTGATGTCTAACCTAAACCTACCCTCTGCCAGCTTGTGACCGTTATTCCTGGTCACTCCTGCCGGTGCTCGGGGGAACAGTGACTCCCCCAACGCCTGCTGATCCCCCCTGACCAGTTTGTAACAGGTCACAAGATCCCCCCTCGGCCTTCTCTTGCGGAGGCTGAACAGGTTCAGGTCCCATAGCCTCTCCTCGTAGGGCCTGCCCTGCTGCCCCCGATCATGCGAGTGGCCTCCTCTGCACCCTCTCCATGTTGTCCACATCCCTCCTGAAGTGCGGCGCCCAGAACTGGACACAGTACTCCAACTGCGGCCTGACCAGTG
>NW_017729033.1:5879454-5893066 GCF_001723915.1 Gavialis gangeticus
GGGTGAGAGACAGTGTCAAAAGCCTTCCGGAAGTCCAGGAAGACGATGTCCACTGCTACCCCTGCATCTAATGATCTGGTGATCTGATCGTAAAAGGCCACCAGGTTGGTCTGACAGGACCTGCCGCTGATGAACCCGTGCTGGTTGCCCCTAAGCATGCAGTCCCCTGCTGGCCCCTCCTGGATGTGTGCCAGAATTATTTTCTCAAACAGCTTGCCCAGGATCGAGGTAAGGCTGACTGGCCTGTAGTTTCCCGGGTCCTCCTTCCTCCCTTTTTTGAAGATGGGAACCACGCTGGCCCTCTTCCAGTCCTCCGGCACCTCTCCAGTGCACCACGAGTGCTCGTAAAGCTGTGCCAGGGGACGGCTTTATTTATAGTCGTGACTCGAGAGATTAATTCTGCAGCCAGTAGGTAAAAAATAATGATCGAGGATTGCCATATCACTAAATGTTAAGGTATTTTGAGATGGACCGATTTGACTAAGATACTCGATATGATATTATATTAAGAACAGGGCTGGATCTTTTGCAAGAGTATCAAGGGCTTATCCATGAGACCATATGCAATGACTTATGATAAAATCCTTGCTGAGAAATGGGGCGAGGACGCATGTGTTCTGGAGAGTTAATGTTTCTGCGGGTTCAGGAGGTTTTACTGTATTTTGCATGTACGCTGTTTTGTCTGTGCCTCTCAAAGTGCGGTGCAACCACATACTGGCTGCGCTTCATAACTTTAAGTGGCGGGCAGGAATATTGAAGGGTAAGTTGAGTCTCGGGCCGTATCTGGGTTGGGCCCCGGCAGCTGTTGTTGCAGCGAGCAGTCATGTGCTGCGGTAATTCAGGACGGGAAGTGTTCACGGTCAATTGAAACTGTAGTGGGAGCTCGGGGCGTGTAATTGTATCCGCTGGACCTCAGCCAGGAGCTCAAGGTTAACAACTTTGCTATCACCTCAATGCCAGGGGATCTTGAATGATTAACAGCATGCATTGCCTTGGCTTTGTTTTGTATGGATGGCAGGATCTCCATTAGCCCAGGGCCCCCAGGTCTCTCAGAGGAAGAGAAGCCACTTGACCTACTGAACTGCTAATTGCTCCCTGTCGCTTGTGGACGCTGCGGAGCGGGCTCCCGTTCCAGCGCTGCCATGAGCTCTCAGCACACAGTGGCATAGCCGGACAGCAGCAGAGCCACGAGCAAAGCCTTAAAGCACCTTTTCCCCTCTGCGGATCTCTACCCAGATCTGCCCATCGCAAAGCCACCAGGCTCCAAAACCCTCCGAGCTAGTGCACACCTCGCTTCGGACCTGAATTTCTCTGCTGGCCTCGTCTCTAGGATGGGTCTGCAAGATGTTGGAGGTGGGTCTGAGCACCGTGACCCACCTCTCCTTCACCTTTACACCACACTTCTCTGCCAACAGTCATCGCCCTGTGGCCCGCAGGTCATAGGGGCTGGACTATAGACCACGCAGAGGAAGGTCTATAGCAACCCAGCCCATACGTGGCTGGTGAAGACCCACAGGGCAGGATGGACATTTGAGTGGCCAACCAGGTATCAGGGCTGTTCACTGCGATCCTTATTGTGTGACTACTCCATAAGAATTGCCATATACTGAATCAGACCACAGGCCCCTCTTGTATCTCACAGCAGCAGAGAGTGGATGCTGAAAAGGGGAAGGACCAGGGTTTTTAACACTGCTCCTCTTCCACTTGATGCCTCCAGCATTGTGGGCAGAAGTAGTGCACATCGGTAACAGGGTGGTCTGTCTTTTTAAGAGGAGGCCGAGGGGCTGCAGCTGTGGGAAGGCTGATGAGTAGAGATCCTGGTTTTCCCTGATAAAAAAATGACAAGTTCTCTGATAAACCCCCCAAATCTGTGATTAAAATGAAGCACCACTATATATATTGGTATCAATTGAATGTAATGTTTTATTGATATATTTGCAATTTTAAAGCAATTTGGAAGCCTACCAGTGCCTAAATCACTATAGTAAAACACATTCTAAGTACCTATACGCTTTGATGTTTGTTTTGGGGGTTTTTATCAGGGAAAATCAGAGCTCCCTTTGCCACCTTAGCTCACCAGGACACAGATCCAGGCCCTTTGCTCCCCGCCCACAGCCCCACAGCCCTGCTGGTGCCCTTCACTCCCCCCACAGCCCCCTGCAGCAGCACCTGAGCCCTGGCTGCCACCCACGGGGGGCTGCTGTGGCCCAAGTGGGGAGCCTGTCCCCCCCACCATGGGCACGTGGCTGGAGAGGAGCCCATGTGGGGGTGGGTGCAGGTTGCCTGCTGCAGGTTTGGTCTCCCCACCCTGCCCTCCCTTGGGGCCTCTGTGACTTGGCGGGTGGGACCTGGTGCAGCAAGGCAGAGCAGGGCCAGGTGGGGAAGGTCGCTGCTGCTGCAAGCCTTTTGTTGCCCTGGCAAGGTGTCCCCTGCCCACCCCACAGCAACGGGGACAGCGGTGTGGGGTTGTGCCCCTTGCTGCTCTGGGGTGGGCAGAGGACACGTCACCAGGGCAGTGTGGAGCTTGCAGCAGCAAGGAGCTTCTCCTCCCGGCCCCGCTCTGCCCTTCTGTGGGTCCTGCCTGCTGGGTCACGGAGGCCCTGGGGGAGGGCAGCAGGGCAGGGAGCCCACCGCTGCCCCCGGCCCATGCACAGATCTGGGGGTCATGGATCTGCGTGCACTCCCTGCCACCCCGGGAGTGCATGGAGTGGTGGGAAGCTGGCCTCACCCCCCTCCACCCCGCAGGTGAGCTGCCCACGGCCCTGTCCCACTCCCCTCCTGAACCCAGCAGCCGTGCACTGCGGCCTGGTGCCCCAAGCCCCACATACTGCCCGACTGGGCAGCAGCCCCAGCCCCAGCCCTGGCCACCTCCCTCCCTCCCTCCCTATGGGGGCCTCAATCCCACCCCCGCCAGACTTATCTGTGGGAGCTGCTCTCCAGGGTGCCTGGGGCCATGTGCATGTACCTGCCCATTGCACCCCGTGCCTGACCGCCCTCCTCCCACTCCCCCCAGCTCCTTCCTAGCAGAAACTCTGCCTGCCTGCAGAGCGCTCTTTGCAAAAGGGCAACATCCATGTATTTCTCTGTTAAAATGAAAAATCTGCATTTTTCTCTGGTAAAAGGGGAAATCTGGTTTTTTCCAGTTTCCCATGGGAAATGGAAAACCCAGATCCCAGCTGATGAGGGAGTGGCTCTCTGGGAATCAAAAACCGCAGCAGACAGACCAAGGAGGAGGTGTGGAGGAGAAGCACCAGCAATGGGACCCCTCCCGGTGTCCAGGACAATGAAGTATTTCTGTTTACTTGATTTGCTTCTTAAAAGACTGGCTATCACTGGGGCGTGCTGGGGGATGCCGTGGGGGGCAAAAGCCTGGTTGAAGAGGCCCAGAGGCAGTAACCCACTGCCCCTTCCTATACCCAGGTGGGGGTTCATTGGAACGGCAGCACCAGTTGTGGGGGCTGGACACAGACCTCGTGGCAGGGGCTGTTTCTACTTGCTGGGAAGGGTTCAAGGGTCTTATATCCCATCTGAGTGTCCCGTGCTTCGGACCTGAGACAGTCAGTGCTCTGTTTATCTAGCCCCCAAAGAGCCAAAGTCCCAGAGCTGGGCTGGCTGGGTGGTGTAGCGGTGAGAGAGGGTGGTAGCTCTTACCTCCAAAGGGCAGTAACAGATACGTGTGGTCTGGCGAAGTGGCCCCCTCTTGTACCCACGATCCATGGAGCTGCCATTACAACAGCTGGGTTGGCATGGGTGCCTTAGGACCACAGGGGAGAGCTGGGGCAGCGTTGCAGCAATGTGGGGCTTGGGGCTACGGTGCAGAGGTGACACAGGGTGCCAGAAAGGCATCTCTCTGCAGCGGACGGGGAGCATTGCCTGTTAAGGACATCCAGGAGAGGGTCGTGCCCACATTTCTGAGTAGGGCTTAGACCCAGTGTGTTTCTTCTCTTGTCAGGTGTCACTGAGCCCCCAGCCCCTTTCGGTGCTGGGAGCTCTAGGAGAAGGCTTGCTCGGTGCATTGGCTCCCATGTTTTCTCCAAGTGAATGGAGGGGGCTGCGTTTAGTGCAGCTTTATGTCATGGGATAGGGAAAATCAGACCAGGGTTGGGCCAGGATCTACCTGCAAAGTCGAGGGGAAGTGTCATTCAGATCCAGAAACGGGAGTTTCCTTGCGGGCTGAACAGGGGGAGTCAGGCCGCTGGTCGGTGCCAAGCCCGTGCTTTGGAGCAACTGGTGCTGAATGCATCCTGCCCACCGGCCACTCCTCAGTAAACAGGATGTTGATATTCTTAGCTTTCCTGTCGTCAGCTCTCTCGTGGCTGTAGGGTGGAAAAAACCCTCCCGGGCGCTCGCGGCCGTTTCATTATGGAAAGATACAGGCTCTGATTTCAGCCTGATTCCCACCAGCTGAAAGCTCCTAGTCAAAGGTCCCAGCTGCCCCCTGCTAGAGCTCATTAGCTCCTTATTTTCTACTGCTGGCTCCCTAGCCCAATCTGGGAAGAAGTGGGAGGGGCGCCTGGCTCCCTAGCCCAATCTGAATTAGAGCAGTGCTGGCAGTGGGTGCACAGAGGTCTCAGACAGGTCCTTCTAGCCTTAAAAAAAAAGCACCGGAGATTGCCTGCCATGACCTTCTCCATCCTGTGCTAACTCAGCCTGCTTGCTGCTCACACAAGAGAGAGGGTGAATGCTGGCTAGATCCCAGGGATGTGGCTGGGCTACAACTGAGCTGGCCAGCCTGCCCTGCCCGTATCCACGCGGTGTGTGTGGATGTGTAAGTGCGAGCTAGCGCTTTCAATCCTGGGCAGATATTGGGACCTTGCACCACAGTGTGCTTTGAAGAGCTGGAAGTGAAATGGTTTTCCCAACTTTTCTGAGATTTGGAAAGTTTTACCCATCCCGAATGGAACCAGAATTCAAAATCGCAAAAATTATGTGCAAAAATAAAAATCCAGAGGGAAAAATATCCTGCAGCTGAAGATTTTCAATGTCTTGAACCGTGACACCCTCACAGCTTCTCACCTGAAATAGGTTATCTGGACTATTGACTTTGGATTTTGACTTTTTATTCTCCCCCCACCCCCCTTATAAATTCACTTGAGTTTTGAATCCAACCTGACTTCGGAATTAGGAAAAAAACCCTGAATCCTTCATTTGGAAAATATGAATACCGAATGTTTTGATTATCTCAAAACTTCTTCCCCCTCCCCCAAATTTATTGTGATGGAAAATTTGTCCACACCAATCCTTTCCTGCCAAGGATCAGGTTTGACAAATATCTTGTTTTCTGATGAAAAATTGTTTTGAGGAAAAAATCCTGCTCAACCCTAGCACTTTGCTCCTGGGAGCAAGGTCTCATTGCTCTGACCAGTGCTGGAGGGGGCACTGATATAGCCACTTGGAAGTCAAACCCATACAAACCAAGAGATTCTTGAGGGTTTGAAAATCCTTTCAACGAGGGACAGAAGTTACACATAAACCAGTTTAAGTGATCAGAAACTGGTTTAAACCTGTAACAGAACAGAAGTTCAGTGGCTGAAAATGGCTAAAACTGGTTTAAGACAAACCTGGTTGAATGTAGTATCAGACTTAACTGATTTGGGTCAAACTGGTTTATGCAATGTCTGTCCCAGACCCCTTCCTGGTTCAAAGTAAATCACAGTCTCCCAGAATGCTTTCCAGCTCTGGGCTGGGCTAGGCTGTCTACTTCACCAGGGAAGGGGGTTAAACTTACCTTCCCCTGAGTACAGAGCTGCCCTGCCCTGCTAAAACCATACTGCTGGCTGTGACTGTGGATTACAAATTCCAGAGGTACTTGGAAGCAGTAGGAAGAGGTGATGTGCAACCCTGCAGAGTCCTGGTACTGTGATGCTGGACTGCAAATCCCAGAGACCTCAAGGAAGAGGAAGCAAACACACTGCCCATGCTGGCTATGTGCCAGAGAGCCATGCTCCAGTGCCCCTCAGCTTCTGGGCTGAGCCACTGCAAGTATGTGGATGCATTTCGTGAAACAAAACTGAATGTGCACCCAGTTGTTTCTCAGTTTAACCTCTATAGTTTAGACTAACTTGCAAAGACTGCATCAGTTCAGCCTTGGGCTTTTTGACCATCTGTGCTTAGCCCTTAAGGCTAGAGAGGGGAGTCCTCCTGACTTTCAACAAGATTTATGTGCCAGCGCCACTTGGGCCTGGCTGATGCTCAGATTTCATTCTAGTATAACTCTCTGGGTAAGGAGTGTGATTTCTTTCTCTTTTATTGAAATGGTTGTACTAGTGCACCTTTCAGAGTAGACACAGTTACACTGATATACCAATGCCTTATATCCCCATATAGCTGATTTCCCTCCCTTTAGGCAAATAAGTTGTATTGTTCTCCCTCTGATCATACTAGAGAGTCTTAAAGGGAATGACTCCTGTAGTATGCAGATTACACTTTCAGATGCTACTGAAAATCCTCAAGGGTGTGATGTGTTTTGTGTATGGTGAGCTGATTGTGCTTTAGGACATACACATCTCTTTAGCCTTGCTTACAAAGATGGACAGCAGAGCTTATATCTGAGTTTTCATAAGCAAAAACCTGAACCCCAGCAGATTGCAAAATTAGCTACTGTGACATGTTTCTCTGGCAGTAGTTTTCTCTTCTGTCTGTCCCAAATACAGCCAGATCAGCTGGAGCTCCTGGCATACACAAACATCTCAGGCATCACATAACAGCTGAGACCAGCTGGACAGCTATGAAATGCAAATGCAGGTCAAGAGATGTTAAAGGAAACTGTGATGGTTTGGAGGTGTGGCCTGTGTTGGTTCAAGTTGCTCAGTAAAAGCATGTGCACAGAGGCTGAAGCCGGGGTAGTGAATACCGGAGCTGTCTTAAAGAGAAGCAAGTGGGAGGTAGTAAGCCCCTACAGGGCTGGAGGTGGAGATGGGGTTTGTGGAGACGAGTAAGTTGTGATCCACAGCAAAGAAACACATACTATTAAACCAGCGGAGTCATTAAAACACACACAGTTAAACTAGCTGTGCTATTGCATGTCTTAGTGCCCTTCTGAGAAATAAAAGGTTATTAGCCCAGGTAAATGCTGTGCTTCCCTAAATGCCTCCTGTAGATGTGATAGTTTAGTTTCTTCATAGCAGAACATCAAGCCAGGTCCCTGCAGACGGTGGGGAACCGTGGCATTGCAGATGGGAGGTGGCTGCATTCAGTGATGGGAATGAGTGTCCCTAGCTCCAGCAGGGGTGTAGTCAAAGGTGGCTGTGGTGCACCAGCTGCGGGCCAGAGGGGCTCCTTAGCATCATACCAGTGCTTCCTGAGGCCAACAGCAGCCTGTGCTCAA
The DNA here is from genome assembly GCF_001723915.1 of Gavialis gangeticus. Classification (NCBI taxonomy): domain Eukaryota; kingdom Metazoa; phylum Chordata; order Crocodylia; family Gavialidae; genus Gavialis; species Gavialis gangeticus. The sequence goes on from NW_017729033.1 coordinate 5,886,782, forward strand.
TAGACTATAAAGTGCCAATTCTTCTTCCTTTCCCCTGCTGCTGGCAGTGGGACGCATGGCTCTGTGGAGGCCAGGAAATTGCCTTTTTGCAAATTTGCACTGGTTTCATAGGAAAGTAGGGCCGGGAGGGACCTCATGAGGTCATCTAGTCCAGTTCCCTGATCAAGGCAGGATCATGTTAGACAAAACCATCCCAGTCAAGTGTCTGTCTAACCTGCTTTGAAAGTTTTCAAACACTGGGGATTCCACAACTTCAGGCCAGAAGTACTGCCCTTATGGGGCTGTATAAGCTGAGCATCAGGGATTGCTTGGTAGAGGGGCCCTGGCAGTGGCAGGAGGAAGATCTCCTGTGGGATAGAAGAACTACCCATGTGTAGACCCAGGGAAGGGCTGGAGTCAGTGAAGCCCATCTGTGCTTGGGAAGGCATTCGGTAAGGATGGAATACACTTGGAGGCGTCCTGAAACAGGAGCCTAAGCCAGGAGGCATGGGGTGGCTACTAGGTGACTTCACAGGGGTGCCCTTGTTTGGGCTTACAAGCCTGGTGGGCTACAATGGGGCTGGCCAGTCTTGTGAACTGTTTTAGGCTGATAACCTTTGGGATTTGGGTGGACAAGCTGCTTCAGAGTGACTGAGAGACAGATTTAGGAGCTGATAAGTCTCAGAGTCTGTTGGGTGGGTGGAGCAGAGGGCCACAAAAAGTGTGAGGGCCCAGAAAGGGGGAAGCTTTATGGTGTTAGCAAGGAGAGGCACCTGTAGTAATGGTGGTTCAACTAGCCTGAGGGCATACACTCAAAAGCAGCAACATCCAAGGTTTGGCAGGCAAGGGACCCAGGCACCCACATGGTTGGTCAGTCAAGTGGTAGGTGACCTTTAGGGGGCAGCCGGTAGTCCTAGTGCCTCCAAGGGACCTGCTGCACCAGTCACCATCCAAAAGAGCAGTAGTACCTGTGTGTTGAACCTGGCCAGACAAAAACGAGCCTGAATAAAATGGAGACAACCTCCCCTGACACCCAGTGTGCTGCTACGTTACCCAGTCTCCCGAATCCCTAGAGTAAGGGGGCCAATAGGACCAGAACCTCTCTTGCCTGCTCAGTTCTTTAAAAATTCCCATGAGAATGATAGTTTCTCCTATGCACCCCCAAAATGCCCCGCAGTGCAGGAGGAAGAAACTTGCTGCAGCATTCCTGATTGGTTGCTTTCCCAGTTGGTGAAGAAGGTAGCTAATTGGAGGGCGCCTGCCCCTTGGGCAGGGCTGGAAATCTCTTGGTGGCTACAGCTTCTCTCATGATGCCCAGAATGGCTCCAGAAGGGGCCAAAAATAACCTTCCTTCCAAGGGAATCATGGAGTTGGCAACCACTTGGGTCCTTAGTGGAGGATGGGTGTAGGCTAGCTCTCTACCACTTTTCTCAGTAAGGGGAAGATGGGACTGACTGGTGCCCAGAAGGACTGGAAGCTGGGCCTAGAGAAGGACTAGATGCCGGTGTGAAAGAGGATGGGGCCTGAGAAGGGCCATGCCCGGAAGAAGGGCAGTAAAGCACTGGACCAGGCTACCCACAGAGGTTGTGGACTCTCCATCCTGGGAGATTTTGAAGACAAGGCTAGCAAAGCCTTGTCTGGGATGATGTAGTGGGGAATGGTCCTGCTTTGAGCAGGGGGTTGTACTAGATGACCTTCTGAGGTCCAACCCTCATTTTCTATGAGTCTATGATTTTGAGGCCAACGTTGCCTACATTTCACTTCTTTTATTTTGTTCTCTCTGGGAAGGGCGGCATTTCAGCTGGTGGCCAAAGCCACCTCAGTGACTTGGTGCGCTGGGGGTTGGCAGAGCATCACTTGGCAGAGGGAAACTGAGGTGGGGCTGGTCTCAAACCCAGCCCGGGAAGGTCCCTGGTAGGCTATATAAATAGCTCTCTCTTTACCACTGTAGGGCTGGCTCGCAGAGGGTCCTGCCTCCTTGTTCACAGCAGTAGTTCTTGTGTGAACCAGCACATTACATACAGCTGTTCTGGGCTCCCTGGGGATAGCCATGAACCTGCTTGCTGTCACTCCCATGTCTGTTTGCTTTGGTGACCCTCACATGCTCAGAGGAATCAGAGTGCTTGGAGGTGAAATCTGCAGAGGTGACGGGGCACACCAGTGAGAGCTTTGCTCTCTTAACAGTGGGTGATCAATCTGAAGGAAGGGGCTCTGAGCAGATTAATTTTAGCTTTGTGTCCCATGGCATTATGGCAACCTGGACAGTTCCAGTCTGCAGTGTAGGAGGAAATGCCTGCAGTTTTTCTTGGGTGTCTTGCTGCTTGTCTGATTGAGTATCTGCCGGGTTTCTCCCTTTCCTTTGTGTTTAATAATCTGATCTTCTGACAGGCAAAGGCTGGAGTAGTACCTTCCTTTGTGTCCCTCATTCTTTATTACAACATATAGAAAATCAAAAGATGCAATTGCTTTTCAGCCCAGGTCAGATCCAAATCTCACTGAAGCCAGTGACGAGACCCCCATGCCCTTCAATGGGCTTTGAATCAGGCCTTTCAATCAGTGCAGATTAGAGGCAACTGTACGGATGCCAAGGGAGTCACAGCAATGAAAACACTGGGGCCAGAGTCGCTGGGTCATGCTGTGCTCCTTGGTGTAGTGGGTGTACATGGCACTTGTTTCTCAGTGTTTCATGGATCTGTAGCTCTATGGAAGAGATGGGGAAGCTGGCACAAAGTGAAGGGACTTGCCAAAGGCCAGTCAGCCAAACAACGGCAGAGCTTCAAGTGAGAGCTAGGTCTTGTGACTCCACAACACAGTGCCCCATCGCTAAGCCATCTCTGCCTCTCAGCCACTGTCTTGCACATCCCAGTGCCAAGTATCGCAGTAGACCAACTCAGTCTGAACTCCTTGTGAACAGCTAATGGTGGTTGGTCAGGGCTGAGGTGTGCCAGGGAGATAGTGTAGCGGGAGAAAAGTGGCAGAGCCACTGGGCTGTCATGCCTGTATGGATCCATACAGGGCTTGAGTTTTCTGGGCTGTCAGTCCAATGTCTGTCATAATCACTATGACTTTCACAGGGGCTGATCCCTTCAATCACTGTCCAAAGGAGCAGCCCCCCATTTGTGGAGCCCTCTTGAATCTACGACTACTTCCCATAGATGCTTGAAGAGGAGCCGGCCTCTCTCAAAACCAAATATAGAGCCAGGCTTTTAATGTCAACACAGAGAAAGAGGAATGTCTTCCTTCCTTGGGCGTGCTCTTTTCCCCTGCCCGATACTTGCCTTTGTTCACACTGGAGATACTAATGTTATGAAAAGATAAGGTCCCGTTGGCGTCATGGCATAATGGTTCTCCTACTGGGCTGAGGTGAAATAAAAGCTTATCAGAAATAAATGTCAGGGTGCCTAAGCTGGAGCTTTGCAACAGATAAGGCGGGCTGGAAGTCAATTAGATGAGCTCCACACATCAAAGTTTGGCAGAAGTCTGACGCACTTCTGCAATCTCCAGGCTTCTCCTGCCGCGGCTTGACACTTGTCACTAGGGGCTGGGGATGCTTTGCTGAGTGCTGTGCAGAGCCGGGGCCTGTGCACAAGCACCAGACACAGACTTTCTGAAGCAGGTGACTGATGGACATTGAAATGCAGCCCCTTCTGAGTAATGCACAGCCCACTGCTAAGCAGCAGCACATGAGCTGGGGGTAAAACAACGAAGAAGAATTATCCTAGATGGCAGATGGGATTTTTAAGGAGACAGACTAATGATCAGACTTGAAATACACCCAGGGAACCAGAGTGCTATCTCAGCCCTGACTACTGGGATATTTAATGATCACTTGTGGTCACTGGAATCTACCAACCGGGTGAACAGTAAACTCTTTAATTTGGGGCTGAACTAAAAAACGGAAGAGGGGATTGTTGGGATGAACCAAAGTAGAATTTTTTTGGGAGTGGGAGGTAGGAATCAGTATCCTGAAATGAAATGCTTAGTTTCATGTTAGTGCAATTTAATTATTTTGTATACGTCCCCCAACTCTTTTAACTTAGGCAAATTTTTACAGCAACAACAAAATTGAAAATGTGAGTTTTGGAAAAGTTGTGAAGCTTTAATTTGAAAATGTCCAAGTGAAAGACCTCAGTCTGTCCAAAATGAACCATTTCATTTCAACTTAAAAAAACCATCTTCCCATTTTTTTGGCCGAAACTCTGCCAAATGTGACCTGAGTTTACAAATAATTTGTTGTTGTTTTTTTTAAATCCCTGAAACTTCCCTTTATTTTGGCAAACTTCGTATTTGTTAAAAAAAAAAGTGCCAGGCTTTATTACAGCCCTGGGCTTTGGACCTCTCTGAGGGGAGAACAGAGACCCCATCTGCAACAGGGGACTCACAAGAGCACACAGCACACTTCCTGACTCACCAAAATTACTTTCTGCAACATCTGGGATGCAGCTTGGTTTCCTGGGGTAGCTTATCAGAAACATAAGGCAATATAGCATCAGGCCTCATGAGCGGTGGGTAGACTCTGTCCCTGCCAGGACCCCTATATACCAGGCAGTAGGAGTGAAACGGAGTGGTGTGCGAATGTGGGAAACCATTCTGTAGCTGCTAGACCTGCTCTAGTGGATCATGCAGTCATCTGAATGGTGCAGTATAAGAGCGAGGTGTTATGATCTGCATATACTTGGCACATGCAATGGACTAGCACACATAGGAATGCTGCTGAAGCCCGGGACCCTTGGTTGATAGGGGACTTGACACAGTTCCTTGCTTCCTGGAAGATGGCTGCATATGGTCACTGGAGAAAAAATCTCTCCCATCTTCCAAGTACGTGAACCCCAGGATCTGAACTAGACCCCAGTAGGGAAGTACACAAGGACTCCACCATTCATAGCACTGCTTTTCCCTCCACTCTGTTTCTTCTGTTCCTTATCAGTTTGCATTTTACTCATTTGCATTGTAGTTATATTGCATGATGCAGAACTGAAACTGGTTTGTGGTGGGCCCCTGGCAGCAAGTGCTCTGGATTAACACCCTCCTTTCTGAGTTCATCCAAGTGGAACTAGTCTGAAGCTTTGGCCTGGTTTGGAGTCAAAAGCACTGCGACTTCTGGCTGGAATGAAGTGGCTTTGGGCTCCGTTTACCCACTGACCAAAACTCACAAGTGCCAGAGCCTCAAGGTGGCTGGAGTCCTGGGCTTGCAATGAAAACCTGCCCCAGAAATTTTACCTGGCTTGGGGTTATGCTCTGAAAGTCCTGCACAGCTTGACTGGGCTATGCCCAACCCAGTTTCAAATACTGTGCTGAAAAGTGAACTGATTGACTCCTTTTGCATTTCACTTGCTGATGCTTCATTGACTTGGCAGATGGACACATAGACAGAAGCAATTATTATACTCTAGCAGACTTCTTGTCCGTCTCATGGAGTCACATTTCCTTATGGATAGCTCGTACTAGCTGCAAGACTCTCTGCTGTAAAAAACTGCAACGCAACTTGTCCATAGGGGAAACTTTCCTCCATCTAATGGTTGGCTCACATTTTGAAGACTGGGTATTGATAGCCCTTCTGAACTCCCCACTCCTGGCCAGTATATCTCTGCATATCCTTTTCATACCTGCTACTTGCAAAGCGTGGCACTGAAAGAGCAGTAAGGTCTCCAAGCCAAGCACTCCAAAATGAGGAAATACTGTATTTCTCCATGTAATAATGTTTTTCCATTTAAAGCATTATATGGACCTTTATTACGTAATCATACACTGTTTTTTCTAAGGCCTCTTGCCTCATTCAGCACAAAGAAGGGATGGTGCTCACTTAATGAGTTACTCACCCTTTTGTCTGCCCCTCAGCGTGGGGAACAAAGCCTCTTGCTGCCTGTTACTCTGATGCTGCTTTGAAGACAGAAGTAACTTCCTCAGCGTCTTTCTGGGGTGCTCCTCACTGTACTATAGCATAGACTGCTTCGTGATCACTAAGGGCAGGCAAAGTCTTTGGGTATCTTTTCTTAGACCAACTAATTAATTGCAAAAAAGTTGTTCTTTGCAAGTTTTTGCCTGAGGAAGGATGTGTGCGCCTGAAAGCTTGCAAAGAACATCTTTTTTGCAACTATTTAGTTGCTCTAAGAAAAGATATCGCCTCTACCCAAAGACTTTGCCCGCCCTTGTGCTCAGACCAACGTGGCTACAGCCTAGACCCTGTGTAATCATTAATGAACTGTTTTTTCATAACCTGCCCTGTGCAGGGAAGGGTATTTTTATCCATGTTTTACAGATAGGGAGCTCAGGCACAGAATGGGGAAGGTCAAAAGCGACCACAAG
>NW_017729033.1:5898066-5917881 GCF_001723915.1 Gavialis gangeticus
TAATTAATTGCAAAAAAGTTGTTCTTTGCAAGTTTTTGCCTGAGGAAGGATGTGTGCGCCTGAAAGCTTGCAAAGAACATCTTTTTTGCAACTATTTAGTTGCTCTAAGAAAAGATATCGCCTCTACCCAAAGACTTTGCCCGCCCTTGTGCTCAGACCAACGTGGCTACAGCCTAGACCCTGTGTAATCATTAATGAACTGTTTTTTCATAACCTGCCCTGTGCAGGGAAGGGTATTTTTATCCATGTTTTACAGATAGGGAGCTCAGGCACAGAATGGGGAAGGTCAAAAGCGACCACAAGTTTTGAGACTCTGAGGACCTGATTTTTCATAGTAAGAAGCGCTATCAAGCACTTGACATGCTCGGAGCTCAGCTCCCTTTGAATTCAGCTGCAGCTCTGAATTCAGAGCCCGGGTCTCAAACTGGGCCATCAGAAAATGAGGAACGCGCAGGTGCTGGCCACTGATGGAAAGCTTGGGGTAAGTGACTTGCCCAGCATCGGGCAGGAACTCTGTGGCAGAGCTGTGATAGACGCCAGTTCCCTAGGGTAGGGCTCATCTACTTTAATCCTGTCCTTTCTCTTCCTGAAATACGTGTCTGTGGCAGGGCACTGTTGGTGCCTGCCACTTTAAGACCTATGCCAAGCAGCCAGCAGGTGCCTGATTGCGGCAGCCAGTTTAGATTCAGGGCTGCCTATATAAGCAGAGCATTTTGCTGCTGGCAGCAATATCAAATATCACCTGGCTGCAAGGCTGCTTGTATCATCTTTGGAGCTAAGGGAGGAGCTGTAGGGGATGGCTAGGAGGCTTCTGGTCCTGGGCATGACCTGAAACTGCACCCTGCTGGGAGTGGGTGGCCTGGTGGGGCTCCCAGTGGTGCGGGAGCCCCCAGGAAATGCCAGGCCAGTTACCACCCTGGTAAAAGGCGGGTCAGGGTGCCTTAACCCCAGCTCCCACAACCGGGTGGGTCACCCACTAGTAGGGCCCAGAGGGCAGACCCCAGAGAGAGAGTGGGGCTAGGGGCTCAGAGACCTGACTTAGAATACCCTTGATTGGTCAATGCTGGGGCCAGGACCAGACTGGTCAGAAGGGCCAGGGCCCACTGCAAGGGACGCCCAGAGCTAGGAGGGCCTGGGGTTTCCAACTGGGCTTGGATGTGAGGCCAGGGCCTGTGTGGCCAAAGGTCCCGGGGGGGGGGGGGACCACACCAGAGAGGGGAAATAGTTTCAGGGAGCTAGATAGCCTGAATGAAGGTGGGGTAAGCCTCCTGAAGGGAGGGATCTTAGAGAGGTCCTGATTGGGGAAGTTTGGGGCCCAGTGTGGAGCTGGTGACTGTAAGAACTATGGATGCCATCTGCTAGGCATGGGCTGTGGTGTAGGGCAGGTACAGAGCTGCAGATAGTGCCCCTGACATCGGGGCAAGAAATGGGCAGCTTCCCCCTAATTAAGATAATTAATTAGATAACAACAAGGCGTGGCAGGAAAGAAGGCAGGCGGTTGGCCCAGAAACAGCTGGGCGGGCCAAAGGCAAAATTGGCCCCGAAAAAGCCCCCCATTACAGTGCTTCACTCACTACCTGCCATCTTCTGCAACAAAAAACAGAGGCTTTGCAAATCAACAGCTTCCTTCATCCAAGGACTTTGACTCAGTTTCACAGCAAGTCCATCCTGGGCAGTGAACGAGGCAGGGGCTGTGTCCAAATATTTAGCACATGACCATGGAATTAAGGTCTGCATCATAATGCATTTGCCTGAGGGGCACTGAATTCAGGTGATGCTGGCAGTCTTAACCCTGGCACTTCCTAACATCTGCGTGTTTGACTTTGTTCCCTTGGTGTTCTCTCCGTGCAACTGCGCACGTGTGTGTGTGTGAGCATGTAATCTCCTAAATTTCTAAAAAAAAACCCAGTTGAAGACAGGACTTCCAGCCTGGGGAACCACAAGACCTGCCTCTGCCATCGGTAGGTAGGTCCAACACAGGTCTCTGGCACTTGAGTTCAGGGAAACACTGAAAGCTGTAGAAGATTATTATCCTTCTTGCGGACCAGACGCTGGTGAATAAACATCTTTCCAGTGGGTTTTCCTGAGCCATGAGGATAGTAGATGGGCGAGGAGACTTGGGACTCCTGCATTCAGTACCAAGTTCTGGAGGGGACCGTGCTCTTGAGGGCAGAGAAGGACCCGCTTTCCATGGAAAGCTTGCCTTGTGCCAGCCCTACGTCCCCTCTCCCAACTTCTCATCCTGATTTTAGTCTCCCGCTGCTCCTGGCTTTCATTCTAGCTTTCTCTTGCTTGGCTCCACACATGTGCATTTGCTAGATAAATGGTAGCTGGGAGGGGATGGAGCATATTCAGTTTCCGATAGAAACTCTGGGAAGCTGGCCACACACGAGCAAGTCTCCGCTGAACACGTGCAAACTGAATTTGGTTTTCAAGGCTTACAGCCTGCTCCAATCTGGGTATATTTTCCACAAGAACAGCAACAGGTACACCCCTGACAGCAGGGTGACCCTGCTCAGTTTATGGCATTTGTTTCCCGGCATGGAAGCTCTTGAGCTTCTCGGTGAAACGGCACTAAGTGTTTTGTTAACGGGAGGATCACAACTTATTTCTCCACACTCTGAACAGAGTCAGTTTTACTAAAAAAAAAAATCCCAAAAGCAAAAAACAAAACCCCATTCAGATTGCGGCAGACACCACATGGGAAACTTCAGACAAAACAATGAAAGTCTGGCAAAATTATGAGCGTGTGAAATTCAAAAATCTCACGATGAAAAGTTTTGGGCAGCTTTAACTTGCACTAGCAGGCCTGTTTCTAATATAATCGTACACTGAATTTAGCTAAACTCTTAAATTATATCTGCTGGCAGTGAGTTCTGTGGGTTATCTACATGTGGGGTATAAAACTAGCTGCTTTTATCAGCTTGTGGCTTATTTGCCAATGCAAAAAAGGCTGATTTTGAGAGATTTCTACCATCTGGCTTTTTTCCTTTGCATTGGTAACTGTAAAAACATGACAAGAATCGCTGATACAGCAAAGTTTGCTGGGATCATATTTAAGGACTTTTAAAACAAAGGAAGGTCTTTTATAATGCTCTTAACCTGCTTTAATGAATACCTGAAGTCTGAAGTCACGCTAAATAGCAATATCTTGCTGTATACAGCTGCCGAGCATTTCTTTGTTAAAAAAAATATTATAGAAAACCAAGCAAGACTGCAGTTCTGGGTCCAAGCCATTTGTTCAGCTGGGTTTTACTTTTCCATCAGCCTGCCTTGCCTTAGGATAGCTTTTAATTGCATCCTAAAGTGACAACGCGCTTTGGCAACACACTTCCTTGACAGGCAGTTGCTAAGGTGTCGTTCATATGCCTGATGCTTTGGAAGTGGTGACACACCTTAAATGGAGAAGCCTTGGAGAGCAATTGCTCAGAAAAATCCACCTGTGAGAAAGTGCCCGTTTTATCATCTCTGCCCCCATTCTGCATAAACGTTAAAATTCAAGAGAGCCTACTAATTTTTTCCCCCCGTTTAATTACTCAGCCAGTTTTGTGGATCGTTGTGCCAACTTGCTATTCCCAATCAGTGATGGGTTGGCAGCTCTGGGTCCCAAGGCAAGGGGGCATGTCTCGCAAGTCTCCATGGTTTGCAGCTGATCTGTGACTCAATGGATTGGCAAGGGTGAGGACCGGCTGCTCGGTGGAGGAGAGCTCTGCAAGGCAGACCGACTTCCGTGTAGGGGATTTCAATATTCATTTGCTCTGGATGTTCCTGGAGACGAATTACAGGCCCGGATTTTCTTTTTCTTGCTGTGGAAAGTTTCCCTTCTGTTCTGCTAAAAGAACACTTGCATCCAGGTGGACTTGGCCGATGCAGCCATGTCAAGAGTCGAAGCATTATAAATGAACCTCCTTCTCAGGCTGAGCTTCATTTTGACGTCGGAGCAACCCAATGCACTTCTGAGGCTCGCAGGGAATTAGGCCCTCATGACTGACAGGATTTATTTTTTACGTGGCATTGGCACAAGTTGCAGAAAGCAGAGGCCCATAACCAGGCAGTGGTGAGGTCCTTCTTCAAGAAGTTGTCTCTTGACATTTACAGCCTTGCTAATTCCTGCCTAATTACTGCCTTCCTCATTTTGAGGAAGGCTATTTGAGAAAGCGATGTTAGCGTATGAACAGCCGTTGCCAAATGAAGTGGATTAGCTGCGGCGGGATATGTTCTGCGGCACACTGGGCGATGTTTCCTTCTGGAGCTTCAGGGGCCCGGTCTTGCACCCTCTGGGATTTCCCAGGCAGGATCACAAGTGGGAAAAAGCCGGGGAGGTGCTCCCAGGGCTTGAGGGGCCTGGAGGTCTGCACTGGTGACCTCGGGGGCTTGTCCCTGAATATGGCGAAAGCCACGCAGGTGTTCCCAGAGCTTGAGGGCCCCGATCCTGCACAGGAGTTCCCAGGTTACAAAGGACTGGGCCCCTCAATCTCCAGAAGCGCCTGCCTGGCTGGGTGGCTGGAGAGCATGGGCAACTCTGGGCTGCCTGTGCTCTCACGCCATAAACAGATGCCTGCCATGAAATGACGGCACAGATGGAAACCATTTTCATTAAGGCGTTGTTTGAGGTGTGACAAGGGACGTGAATGCCTATTTGCTTGGCCTTTGTGCCGCCATAAACATTTTTACGGCGGCACAAAGGTGATGAAAGGCGATGTTTGTCTCCATCCTCACAGCCCACCTGTAAGTGGGTTCTCTCACCTGCTGGCTTCTGCAGGAGGACTTTTCTCCTTGAGGAGCTCCTCAGCTAGCCCTCCCAAATCAAACACAGTCTTTAAGCAACAAAGAAGCAAATGAATAAACCAAACCAAACCTTGCTGGGCACTAGAAAGGGAGTCCTTTTGTCTTTGGCACCCAACACAGCAACTTGGCCTCATGTTGTAGCGGTCTGTTGTGCTCGCAGCTTGCTTCCTCCGCTCCAGCTTACCCTTCTGGGAACTTTTTATAGCTCCTAGGGGACACTCCCTGCCTAGCCAAATGCCCTGCAGAAGGGCTCTTTCAACAGGGCTATGTGGTCCCTCTTAAAGGGACAGACCATCCAGTTACACTATCCTAATCTCATGCGGTTTCCCTATGAGCCTACTTTTACATGGAGGGGTTTACAAAGGAAATAACTGGCTGCAGGTAAGGTCATCTCCTCTGGGTGAAGGGCATGATCTGAGTCCCTCAGCTGGACATGTCAGTCAAGAGCATTTTTATCCTTTGGTTCATGTGGTTTGTTGGACTTGCCTGCTAAGCCTTGTCATCGGAGCAATGGTGAGGTGTTCAGCTGCGCAGCATCGCCCGTGTGAGTGATGCTCAGATGCATGCCTTATTGCTGCCTTGGACAACTTGCAGGACACAGCAGGGCAACAAACAGACGCAAGCTCAGCCTGGACAAGACCAAACTGAAGCTGATCTAGGAAAGGTGAAGGATCTGAAGGAAACAGCAAAGGAAGTGGTGCAACTTCTGCAAGTGCTGTGTATCCAGATTTGCTGAGACAGTGTTTGATCTCCACTCCTTTTGGTGGCTGGGGCACAACACTGTTTTCATTTACAGCTGAGCAAGAGCATGAGTCCTGTTGCTTCTGATGTGGACCTAGTCCTGCAACCCAGGCTGTTGTGACCTCCCTGCAGTGCCAGTGCAGGAAGAGGCAGGGGGTGGGGAGGAGAAAACCTTTTGCTGCCACTTCTCCGGGGCCGTTTAATTGTCTCCACCTCTGCAAAGATACCAGGAGCCAACAGTGTTACACCACTTCCGCCAGGCATCTGCTAGTGCTTGCCATGCCTTCGAAACACCAAAACACCAGGACTTTTAACCTGTCTTCACCATGACTGATCCTCAGCCCTAACTTCCTCCTCTCCCTGAGCCTCCCAGGTAGGCTTGAGCTCTGTGGCATTGTCTGAGCTGTGACCCTCATACCATAATATATACTTGAATATATGGTCAGCTTCCTGCCCATGCTGGTGGCCCACTGTGAGAAAACCATGTGCTATAGATGGGACTGAGCTTCCCCATTAATGACCCATAAATAGAGGGAGCTGGACCCTGGATCTACTGTTTTAGAGCTTGTGTGGAAGCAGTAACAAGTCTGGTCACTGGAGGGCAACATTGACTGCTCATGTACACCAAAGTCCTGAGCCTCAAAGACTCTCTATACGGCCAAGGACTGCTCACGTGCATAAAGATTTGCAGTATATTGATGCTTCAAAGGCAGGGATGCACACTTTTGTTGGATATCTCTCTAGGCACTTGACCACCACAGGGGGAAAATGTCCTCCTGAGCTCATCTTCCCGTGCCATAAAGGGTTCAGTGGGCCCCTTAGCTTCATCTGGACAAGCTTGACAGCAGATGCTACTCATTTAGTCATCTAAATGTTTAATCCTTTCTCAAAACTTATTATCTGATTCAAGATGTCACTGCTAAGCAGGAGATTAAGCAATTATGACAAATATGTCAGGCTGTAGCGCAAGAGGACGTCTGTTTGGTCACCCTCCTCTGCCAGATGAAATGCAGATCTTATTTGATGTTTGGGATGACTCTGTAGAGCAAAGTGAAACTGCAAGATGGAAACTGTGGGGCTGGGTCCTTTTGTGGTAGGAGCAGGCAATCATTGATCCATCTGGATCATGGTGTATGCATGAGAGGTCACCAGGACCTTTGATGCATATGCCTAGGCAGGAGTATGGCAGGGTGGAGACTGCCCAGACTTTCCATTCTCCCTTTAGACCATGGAGACAGAGTCCAAAAGCCAGACTGAGTCCAGATGTTTGGTGCCTTGATGGCTGTAGTTATCTACACATCCAGGGATCGAACCTAGGGGTCTTGCGTAGCAAACAAGGAGTCTACCGCTGCTGCCCAACAGCAGGTGCCTTTCTATAGTATAAATCATCATAGCTCCACAGACTTCCCCGTCCTGACCAACACCAGCACATTACCTGGTGTATCTTTTTAAAAAAGGTTTATAATTTCTGTCTAGTAACATTTAAAAGTAATGGCAAGTTCTGGAGCATCTCTTGTAAGGGCATCTCAGTTAGAGCTGTTGGTTCCTACATTAATAGCTAATATTCCCCACCAATTCTACTCATTTCATTCTCAGATTTCAGAGTTAGATTAGAAAGGTCTGCTGGACTTTTCTTATTGTCAGGTTACGTCTTACTCTGGTTCTCCTGTGTTAGCTGGTGGCAGTTGTTTGCAGCTGGGTAGAAGCCTGTTTGCATGCAAATTGTTTTATTTGAAATGCATGCTCCTGATAATATTTAGATTTGCAGTTGCTTTTTGAAAACAAATAGGGGCTCCTAAATGCCTTCCAACCAAAACACGTGGTAGTTTCTTGAGATCTTTGTTGACATCCCTGCTAGCTTCAGGAGACATTAAAGGAAATGCTCTTCGGAGGGAAATAGCTTTGCCTCGGAGACCTCCTCATTACTACGAAATCCTCTGAGTAGATATTTTAGACCCGGGTGTCTGTATACAAATCTGTGTGGTCAGAGGTCCTCTAGTGAAATTTCTCACCCAACCCCTGAAGAAGTTAATGGCCATAGGTCTGGGGCAGAAGATACTTTTGTGGCCAAGATTGAGGCTGCGCCAGATGATTTGGATTCTCCTTACATCCACTCTTGTCTACAGGCTGCTGTAATGTGAGCCTTTAAAAAGGATGTCATAGTTTCATAGTTTCTAGGGTCAGAAGGGACCTGAGTAGGTCATCTAGTCCGACCCCCTGCCATGGCAGGAAGAGCACTGGGGTCAAACGACCCCAGCAAGGTGTTCATCCAGCCTCCTCTTAAAGACCCCCAGGGTAGGAGCCAGCACCACTTCTCGTGGAAGTCAGATATTAGAAAGACAGTTTGCTCCCATCAGCAAAAAATAAGAAAAAAAAAAGAAAGAAAGAAAGCAAGTCTGTGCTGTCGACAGCAAAATGTTCAGAACCAGAGGGTGCGTAATTGCAGTGCTCGTGATCAGTCGTGTCAAAGGATGACGCCCTGTTTACCACCCTACTGCATGCCATGTGTTACCTGCGTCCCACCCAGGTCAGGCAGTCTGCAAGTTGCACTTCTTAAGGCAAACTGTTCCCGTAGTCAGGAAATCTCTCTTCCCTCTTCCAGCATGGTGTCCCTCCACCCTCCTGGAGCCTGTTGGTCCCAGTGCATAAAAGGGCTGACCGGTGCTCTTTGAAGTCAGTCGGAGTTTTTCAGTTGACTTCATGGGAAGTTGGACCGGTTCCTATTACTGCATGTTGGTAGTCGTCCTCTAGACTGGGGAAACCTCCGGTGCTTTAAATGATGAGGTTCCCTAGGGGGCCCACCAGCCGTATTTTTCTCTGCATCTATGCCTTGTATTTCCACTTAGCCTGTGCTTTTGGAGCTGGGGTGACTGGTTTCATCCCTGGCCTGTCTGAATTGACAATCATGGTTTTTCAACCATTTCCCACCCCCAGGGAATTCTACTTTTTGAAGCACATAGCTAAATTTTGCAAGGAGCCCAGTCTGTTGAGTGTGGAAGGCTTTGGAAAAGCTGGCTTCAGGCGTGGAATGTGAGAAGTTGGAAATCTGCGGCTATGTCTTCGCAATCCCAAGTTTGTTGCAAGGAATAACACAGGTATAAAACCTGGGATGGTGTTTGGAGACCTCAGAGCATTCCTCAGAAGAGTAAGGTATTTGCCCCACTCTGCCTGTTGATTCCCAGGCAGGCTAATTGCGGTCTCCCTGGGCCCGTTTCTCTTGTGGTTTCAGACAAAGTCCTTGTCTTTCATCTGCAGTGTTACTGGCCCAGTGGGGTGGCTGGTTTCTCCCCTACCTGCTGCAATGTTTTTGAAGTGGCTGAAATAGTGTTTGTCTGTACTGTACGTAATTCATCAGTTAAAAAAATACCCCAGCCTGGGAAACCTTCCTTATCTGACTCTGCCAGCGTGTTTCTCTTAAGTCCTACTTTACGTGTGGGAAACAGTGAAGATAGACTAATGTCTATCATCCCGGAAATATTAATGTTGCTATATCTTTTAGCCAGCACGTTCTGCATAAGGCTATAAAATGCTTGACACAGTTCGGGAGGTCTATGTATGGCTTAAAAGTTTTGTTTGATAGCGGGGAATCCAGGAAAGCTCCACGTTCAATGAGGAGCTTCCTTGGCTTCTCTATTGTCTTTTGCCTCCATCTTGAGATAAAACAAAACATATAGGAGGAGAGAGGAGAAATTCATGTATCTGTTAAGCTGCAATGGCCATCTGCTCAAATGAGGAACCCCTTGCCCAAAGCTCCAAGGAGGTAGCTAAGCACCAGATTACCTGGTGAGGGATTCATTGCTTGATGAATGGGGACCAGAGAGTAGAAATGAGAATCTCTGATCTGCCTTTTAGAAGGAAGCTTGGATTCATAGAATCATAGAAAATTAGGGTTGCAAGGGACCTCAGGAGGTCTAGTCCAACCGCCTGCTCAAAGCAGGACCATCTCCAACTACATCATCCCAGCCAGGGCTTCGTCAAGCCAGGTCTTAAAGACTTCCAAGGATGGAGACTCCGCCACCTCTCTGGGGATCCTGTTCCAGGTGGAAGGACATGGACTGCAAAGGCTAGAGGTGCAGGTCTCCAGTGATTCAGAGACAACCCTGGGTACTAGGAAGCATCTGAACCCCCTGGGAGGACTTGGACCTAATACCAGATAATGCTGTAGGGTAGCAGGGACAATGAGGTTGGGAACTGTGGACAGGTGTCCAGTTGTTTTGTCTAGATCTGCACATTTCCTGCCCTAGCCAAAGTAAAGAGTGATTGTTTTGGGAACAGAAGCCTCTGTTGGCTTCCACTGTCACGTGTCGAGCCGAGTATCCAAAGAGACACAGTTCTGGGAAAGAGTGGGCCTCTGGCAGGTGGGTCCTGAAGTCCCATTTTTGTGCAAGGGGAACAGATAGACAGCCCATGCACAGGGACTGGACTAGAGAGGCTGAGCAAAACATGGTGCTGGAGCCTGCTCAGGCCAATGGAAGTTGGTGGCTCCTGGGACGTTACATTTAAGATGCGATGAACCAGTTAATCATGTCTTAAGTTGCAACCTGACCACACTTGGAAGCGATTAATGGTGTCATAAAACAAGGAATGAACCACAAAGCTGTTCCAGAAGAAATGCGTAATAACTTTGTGGCTGGTTCCTATCACACCACTAATTGAATGTGGGACCAGGGGCATCCCTGTGCCTGGGGGCTGGGATCTGCTGAGGGGGCTCCCAGCTGCAAGAACTTGCTACTTGCTGGTTCAGGGGGAGCCCAGGATCGTGATCCCAAGCTCCTCCTTCACCAAGAGTAAGGCATGATGGGATCTGACACCAGATTCCACCATCCCACCTCCTGCCACGCATGGGTGGCATGGCAGGAAGTGCAGCTGTATGGATCAGGCATCAGATCCCATCACGTCTTTACCTGCACATCTGTCAAGGGCCTAAGCGTGCACGGGGTTGGTGTAAATACAAGTACTATACTGCTGTGGAGTAAAAAACTCTGTTGCAGAGCACGTGTAGATGCTGCCTTGGCTTGCTGGGGCACAAGGGTGCTTCAGTACAGGGGCTACCTGCTGGCCATCCCCTCCGCAATACATTGAGCCATGGGGAGCAGCCCCGGGTTGGCAGGCTGACCCTCAGGGCTCCCTGCCAGCTGGGGCTGCTCTGACCTGGCTCTATATGCTGTGCTCCTGGACACATTTGCAGACATGTGCCTGGGAGCAATAAACTCTGGAGCAATAAGCTCCGGATTTTATTCGTGCACACTGACGGCACGTGTAGACACGCCCACAGAGATATAAACAGGTGTCCAAAGAGTGAAGCTCTGGGGCTTTATGTTGGAGCATTTAGCAGTTAGCATTTAGGGTAATGCAGAGAGGCAGGGAGATCGGTACGGGAGAGGTCACCGAAGGAAGCAAGCTTGGAGGCATGGCTTGAAATCACCTGGTGAGCAGTCCCAGGGAACGGGATGCAGGCAGAAGGGGAGCACCCTTGGAAGGAGAAACGGGAGGATCACCCTGAGCCTGCATGGTAGCATGTGGGGAGCAAGAAGCAGAGCTTTGGGGAGCAGCAGTTGCAGGGAAGGATTGTGGAAACCAGTGCTAGGACTCTACTTCCGTTGCTGTTGAGGATGGGGGCATGAGGGGCAGCAGGCCTGCTGGATTTGAAGGGTGCAGTGGGGAAGTTATAAAAGTTAAGGCAAGTGGGGGGGTGGGCAGGGGTGTAGGCCAAGGCTTTGACAATGAGGGAGAGACCCATTTGGGAGGCACCATGCCCTGGAGGACGAATAGCCTGGATTTATAGAGTCAGGGGGTTTTATAGGAAGGGAGCACAAAAGCCAGCTACTCTGACCCCCCATATGGCAGAGCTGGGATATGAGCCTTGGAGACCAACAAATTCCACTAAATTTTGGGTACCTCCCCCTGAGTCCCACATTGTGGACGATCTGGTAGATCTGTTGGGAAATGATTCTCTAAGCCAGGTCTTCATTAATGATAACACTTGGATGGTGGGCAGGACTGGGACCGGGGCAAGCAGATGGATTCTGGTTCATCATTGTCCTCGGCCCAGAGTCCAAACTGCTGCTGAGATGGGACCCTCTTGCTCCAGAGGGAGAAGCCAGGGAGTATTTTAGAGCAGATTCAGGCCACCTCGTCTCTTCTGTGCTTTGCAGACCACACTGGGAAGCTGCTCCCTGGAGAGGAGGCCTTGTGTTGGAAGAGTATCCTAGAGGCCAAGGGGTCTCTTTGTAATGAGACCAGCACTGAGTCCTTTATTGGGATGTCTCCTAGGTACATCTTGGTATAAGAACAAAAATAGTACTCCTGGTCCTGGGAAATAAGGATTCTTTGCTCCCCGGTGTGATGGCTGCTTGACTTCCAAAACCAGCATCCTTCCCATCTGAGGCTGGCCCTTCCTAAGAGGGCTGCCTACCTCCTCCATGTCATCCTCGAGGAGCACAGTTTTTGGAAGCTTCCCTGCTGGCCAAACTCCCATTGAAATGCTGGTTGGAAATCATTTACAAGATGGTTAAACTGTTTTCAGCCACTGCCTGCAGGACGTGGGGTTGCCCCGACAAATTCCAAATGGGAGGCAACTCCTTGCTTCCTCACAAGGCTGGGTTGTGCCTTCAGCTGGGTCTTCAAAGATGAGCTCCCTGAACATGGCAAACTTTCTGTTCTTGCCCATGCTCCAGGGATGGGCTTCCACGCTTGTTGCCAACTGCGTTTTTTATGCACCTATTTCTTTCTTCTTTGGGAACAAGCCCCAGGAACACAAGACACCTGCCAGGTGCTTTCTCACATAGCCAGCTCTTTGCTCCTGCCTGTACCGCAGGCTGGGCTTCCTACATGAGTTCCTTGCTAGCCATGCTTGCACATGCTTTCTCCTTCCTGGAGGTTAGGCAGGTGCGATGAAGGTTTGGAGATATGAAGATTCAAAACGCTGGCTCCTCTCTGACATTGCAGTCACGGGAGACAAGCAACCTCGACAGCGAGGGGTCGCCGAATGAGGCCCGGTTCTTCTGCAGGGGAGGGGGAGAGTTTGCAACTGGAGCTGGGCGTGCGGGTCATGATGTCTGGTCCTGGGGAGAGTGAGGACCCTGAGAGCTGTAAGGAGGAGGAGGGCACTGTTTCATAGGGTCTTTCACTGAGGGAGAGATTTCAGCATGTGAGCAGAGGTCAGGGACTCTGAGAGATGGGACCACCTGCCTCCGAGATGCATCCCGTGTCTGGTTACTACAGGACAGGGGCTGAGTGCCAGGAGATAGGTCAGGCCTGGCCTCTCCCCATGTGCGGAGGACAGGAAAGCTTGGCCAGAGGCGGACCGGAGGTCAGAGCTCTTGTCTCGGAGGGGAGGGTGAACTGGCTGGGAGACAGATTGTCTCCACGCCCTTGGCCTTCCCTCCTGCGGCCTGGGTGTGGGATCCTGGAGCACAGAGCTGCTTGCACAGCTGAACAGTTCACTCTCTCAGAGGACCACGAGTGCAGCAAAGAGACTGTAAGTGCGCTCGCAGATGAAGAGATTTGGCAGCCAGGAGAGGGGTGACTCATTATTTCCTTTTCTTTCCTTGCTGTACATGGGGAGGGGTGTCCCCTTCCCCATGAAGCTCTGCTATGCTGTTCATCTTTCCCCAGTGCCTGCTAGTAGGCACCTACCCTGTCTGTGGTGATGGGTTTTGGGTTGGACCATCTCTGGTGTTAGCTGAGAAAAGAGTAGCTGAGAGGGCCTTGGGGAAGCTTGATGTCTGAGTCTTGCAATCAGAAGACAGTGGTGCATCTTCATGCAGGTCAGAGATTTCAGCCATTTCGGTTAAAAAATACTAGTCCTATGACTAGGGAATAAGGATCCTTTGCCCCATATCCCCTATTTGCCTGCTTGGCTTCTGGTGTGATGTCTGGTGGACTTCCAAAACTAGCATCCTGTCCATTGAAGGCTGGCCTTCTCTTCTTCCGTCTCCTGAAAAAGAGCTGCCTACCCCCTGCAAGTGACACCCAGAGGAGCACATCTTTTGGAAGATTCCCTGCCAGCCAAACCCCTGTTGAAATGCAGTGCCATTACTGCTGGCTGGTTCACCCATAACCAAGATAATATCCAACTTTGCAGAAGCTTTGGGATGCACCGAGTCAATGGCTGTCTCAGAGGGTTGGTGCTAGAGTATAACAGGCTGTGTGGTTTCAGGGGACTTGTAGCAGCCTGCAATGCTTTCAGGGGCTGCTGGCAAGTGACTGATTGCAGGCTTGCTGGGAGGACTAGCCCAACTGCAGGCAGCAAAACCTAATTACAGGCTGCCTAGGGAATGGGACCAGTTGAGGCAGATAACTAGCTGGCATCCAGGCAGCTAAAAGCCTCCTAGGGAATGGAGCCAGAGTCATTCAGGGAGAGATAGAGCTGCAGGCGGGAAGCGGAGAGCTGGAGGGCTGCAGGAGAGTGTGGACTGTCGAGTGGGAGGGCGCCAACGGGGCAGCTCACGGAGCAGCCTGGGGACCATGCCCGGAGTGTGTTGGAGGGAGCAAATCACCAAACCTGCTAAAATGATGTGGGTAAAATAGTAATGAAGAGCAAGCCACAATGGTATGAACACAGGTTACGGATTTCCGTTCAAGCTAACAATGGAGCGTGAGCTCCATTTGTAACAAACCAAGTTGTCCTGTCTTCACTGCTCTTTTAACTTGAGCTAGCTAGCATGGGTTAAAGAGTATGTCTGTGCTGCACAGGCAGGTACATTTCTTAGTCCCTGGCTCTTCCCAGTGGAAGTTGTTACAGCCTGCTGGCTACTCAGTGGTCTATGCGGGGTGGATGGACCTAGGGTGTGCCGACACTGGCAGCAGTGCAGCGCACACCCTCCCCAGGGTGGCAGCAGTGGGGTCTGCTGGGAGGCCAAGTCTGGCTGCCGTGCCACTCGCGCCCTGCAACCCAGCTCTGCGCCCTGCATGCCCGAAAGCCATGTGTGGGGACAGGGCGGGTTGCGCCAGATGGCACCTCTGCACTTGGGTGTAGCGGGACGAGCCACATGTGCCATGCCCCTGGCTGCTCCTTGCATCTGGGCTGGATGGGGCCAAGGGACCCGCCCTGGGCTGGGTAGAAACATGCCATGGGCCAGATCCAGCTCACGAGCAGTATTTTGCTCACCCTGCCTTAACCCCTCTGCTACTACACCCCTGTGAACAAGAACTACCGTAAATTATGCAGCCCTTCACCCAAACAGGGCAACTAGAAGCATCAGCTAGAAAAGTCAGTCCAGGCAGCGGTAGGCGGTTATCTGACAGTTCAGACTTTGCTAAACACAAAATGGAAAACTGTACCTAGTGGGGTTACATCCTTCTAACACTTCTCTGCAGTTCCTGGCGCTGATCTGATCTGCAGGGACTGTGTACAGCTCTGATAAGGGACTCACAGCCCAGTCTCTTCTCCAACAAAGAACATCTCTACCGGAGCTTGGCATGGGTTGGAGCACATTAGGGAATGTAAAACTTTATTAATCTCCATGGGAAACTGGAAGAAGGGATCCCAGGGACTGAGATGCCTTGTGAGAGCAGAAATTGTAAACCATGATCAAAGACGTAGCAGCCATTTTATTATATATATATTTGACAAACCCGTCCAGGGAAATGGCTTTAACTGTAGCCTGGATAATGCCTAATCTAGCTAGGTCTTCTCATTCAGACACCCCGAGCCAGGATCAACATGCTTTCCAGATGCCAAGATGTAATCATGGCCCCGTGTTGCCTCCAACATCGCTCCATGTGGAAATGCCTCTCCTCCTCTAGACGCTGGCAGACAGCTAGGGAGCAAAAGATGAAAGCACGGGGATGCGAAACACAGTGAGAGGTGCCATTTGGTTTTGGAAGACTGCTGGCTCCCAGCGACGGTGCATCTGTGCCGTGCCAAAGGCAGCTTAGCATCCACGGGTGAACCCTACCTGATGGCGTGCAGGCAGCCGCGCCGCTTGCCCCTATCAGGCTGCCACCTCTGCAAAGGTGCCTGGTGCAGCTGCTTGCTAAATCTCTACCTGAAACCCTGCTGCCTTCAGCACTGGCTTCTGCCAGCTTCCCTTCGCCCTGGTGGCAGTGCCCCGTTCCAGTTAGCTGAGGTCAGCCTGGCTTTGTGGCAGTGCAAGCCTACCTTACCAGCCTGGGGCATCTCCTCCTTGGCGTCTGAAGACAGCGACACAGGGCATCGTAGCGGTGATCAGCGGAAGGACTGAGAGCAAACGGGGCACAGAGATCTCCTTATCTGTGTCACTGTCCTGGTGATTGCAGGGGAAGCCTGTGAGGTCCAGACTGCACCGCATGTGCTCGGTTGCTAATGTGCAGAGTTTGATTTCACCTTGCCCTTTTGCAGCTCTCATCCCCTTTGAAAGCCCTAATAGACTCCACGAGCTCCCAGGCACCTGCAGCTTGTGTTGTCGGACGAAAAGCTGGATGTACGCTAGTGCAACCAAGTGCAGGATTTGGCCTGGTTATTTCAGAGCGAGCATACCTCCCAGCAGACTGTCTCATGGGTTGCAGAAACGAAGAAGTGTCTCCAGGCAAGCATGAAAAAAAGACGGGAGAGGAAGGGTGCCTGGGTAGCTTGGAGCCTGGCTGGACATAGGGCATTGGAGGTGGGGGGTGGTTAGTTCTTTGCCTTGCCACAGACTTGCTATGTGTCCTTGACCAAGTTACTTAGCCACTTCATACTTCTTTACAATGGCTATAACAGCACTGCCCTCACTCACGAGGATGTTGTGATATGAGCTGGAGGTTGTGAGGTGCTCAAGTAACCGGGCTCCCTAAGGCCTAGGGCCAGAAACTTTCACCTTTAAAGGGTCCTTCCCCATGCACGCTGTCTCCCAACCTTTCAGTCTCCACTTTCCGAGGGAGTTAGGACTTGGAACAAGCCCCCGCTCCCGGGAACGAACCCCTTTTCCCCACTCCTAGGTAGCAAAGTACGGGATGCACTGCTAGCATCGCTTAACACCCAGGGAAAAAGAGGCAGCGGGTTTGAGATCAGGTCACGGTTTCTTTCAGGAGGCTCCTGACAAAGCCAGAGGCAGGACAGGACGCTCAGCTTCGTGCTACCAGAGCGCAGAGGCTGGCTAACACGGACTGTGGTGATCCACATGCTCCCCCCCGCTTCCCCCTGCCTAGCCTGGCTCTCAGCACTGTCACTTAGGTGAGTCTTTCGTGGCCCTCCTCTCTAGCTCCTGCCTCCCGCGGCCGTCTGAGCCTGGGGAGGGTGCAGTCTAGCCCAGTGATGCTCAGCCGGTACGCCGTGGCACCCTTGGGTGAGACCCTTTTAAGGGAGCCACAGGTGGCTGCTCCATATTAGCACTGCTGTGTGTGCAGGCACCCACCCCTGATTCCCGGGATTTCAAACAACAATCCAGCACGTCCAAACCATTCAGGACCTGTTGGGGTATTTCTGGGTTCCTTGTCACAGAAGAAATCCTTTGCTCTTTTTCCATAGTCAAAAAGCACGTGAGAACAACGAGCTGGCCTTTCTGGAGGGGTGCCTGGAGTGTAAGGAGGTGGAGAAGTGCGGGTCGAGTCCTAACTGACTGGCTTCAGGCCGGAGCAAGGCAAGCAGTGCCAGCGCTGGGAATACAACTCGGGAAGTTGTATTCAGAGCTCCAAACACCCCCTGATGCTTTTTCCTTTTCGACATTCATTCGCAAGGGGGTCTCAAGAGGCTGCCCCAAGCGGGGCTCCTGAAATATCTGAGCTGGAAGTGCCGTCCAGCAGGAAGCCGAGCCAGCGCGCACACCTGGCCAGCTCTCCCCGCCAAGTCTCACACCTAGAATAACTCCCATCACCTTCCTTCCTGCGCAGGAAGGCCTGAAGGAGCTTCTCGCTGCCCTTTCCGTGATCGCTCCTCCGGCTCCCGCTTTCTATCCTCTGCAAGAGGAACCGCACTTCCTCTAGAAAGTTCACACAATTCAAAGCTCTCATTTTAGCCCCACCAGCTTTGCCGCAATGCTGGCTGGCGCTCAGGAACGGAGACGCTGGCTCCGTCACCTTCAGGTTGAGCCCACGGGCATCCTCCATCAATTAGCATCGCCGGCAAAGAACGGGGGGCTGATAAAGCCACTAAGTGCCTGGAGCAGGGAGGAGATTTCACCCTGTGGGCCAGTTATTTCATACTAGTCAAGGCCTGGGTTTCCTGTACCTTCAGGAATTTGGTACTGGCCGTGCATGGCCTTGATACCAAGGGCTGATGCGGAGTGGCAGATAGCTCTCTGCTACCCACGCTTTCACAAGTCTCGCTACAACCTCGGTAGTGTCTGAGAGGCCGAGTTGTTCTGAGCCGTCCAGAGGTAGCCACGTGTTTCAAAATGATCACGTATTTGGAGCCAGGATGTGCATCTTGAAACTTTATAAGGTTATAACATTATTTAATGTAGTTTGCAGTACCCTGGAGCTTTGGGCGGGTGTGGTGGCTAACATCTACAAACTGTTCAAACAGCTTCAGAGGAGAGCCGAGAGAGAAGCACAATGTATTATTATTATTATTAATAATGGGGATCTTTCCTCTTCTCTTCTAAACCTCCCTCCTGGATGACCTTGCAACATAATTATACCTTTGCTTGGTAATTACCTTAAAAGCAGCTTTAGTTTTCCAGCTGCCTGGATTGCAAATTCTTCAGAAGGGAAAACTACCTTTCCAAATTGAGTCCCTCCTGGCGTGACTCACCTCTCGGCACTCATAGCAGCGGTAGAAAGATGCCGCAAGGAGCCGGAGCTGTTGTCACCGGTGAATTCTGACTAAATTTGGAGCCTCATAGGCCTTGGCTTCTTATCCGGCAGGGATGATGACTGTTGTAAATGATTTTGTGCGCCTTTGAAAGGCATTGCCAAGGAGATGGGAGTGACATCACCCGATCATTTTGCTGAGTGGAAGGTACAATCATCAGATAGTCCTGACTTCTCTTTGCTACTGGGTTGGCCAGGGCTTCAGGAAAATGTCACTGGCATGAAATACAGCAGCAACTTTGATGCTGGGGAAGGTGCCATGTCCAGAAATGAGCTGGGTGTCAGCTTCTGAAGGCTGGTTGCTCGCCACCGCTTTGTCTGAAAAGTGCAAGCTTGCACTTCACAAGAGCTCAGCTCCATTGGGGCAGGTTTTATGGAAAGAGGGGAAAAGAAAACCTGGTAATTACATGCTGCAAAAGAGATCAGAGGCACCTTGCAGCTGAGTGGCCTTAGGCGGTGGCAGCAATGCAGAGTGATTGAACCACAGCTCTCCTGAACAGGCGGTCTCCTGTACTGCTTCTGCAGGATGTGATTGGCTTTGTTGTTCAGCCTGCAGTGAACTTTTTCTAGCTGGCTGTTTTCACCTGCAGCTGTCTCTGCTCTGCCAATTAAAAATGGGCTCCCGTTAGATCATTAGTTGCAACAATGGGCCCCCTCTTAATCCCTTTCCAGACTCTCCTTGCTAATGGTATTGTGGCCGCACCCTTGGACTCCAGTTTAGGCAGGGGGGATGCACTGAAGGACAGCTTGCCCTGTAGCTGCTGAGTTAACACATTGCACCATGCATAACCCTAACCCCGACTGGTGTTGGGATAGCATACAGGCTGCGTGGAGTGCACGATGGGCCAGTGTTCATTGCTGGGTTTCATAGACGTTTCATAGATTTCATAGATGTTAGGGCTGGAAGGGACCACGGAGGATCATCGAGTCCAGCCCCCTGCTCTGGGGCAGGAAGTCAGCGGGGGTCATAGGATCCCAGCAAGATAAACATCCAAATGTCTCATGAAGGCATTCAAAGTAGGTGCTTGAACCACCTCCGATGGCAGGCTGTTCCAGACCTTGGGGGCTCGGACAGTAAAGCAGTTCTTCCTTATGCCCAGCCTGAAACGGTCTCACAGTAGTTTATGACTGTTCGACCTCGTCATCCCTTGGGGCGCTCTGGTGAACAGACGTTCCCCCAGATCCTGGTCGTCACCCTGATAAACTTATAGGTGGCCATCAGATCACCCGACCCTGCACTTTTCCAGGCTAAAGAGCCCCATGGCTCTCAGCCTGTCGTCGTAAGGTCTGTTTTCCTGACCTCTGATCATGCACGTGGCTCTTCTCTGGACTCTCTCAAGCTTCTCCACATCCTTTTTGAATTGTGGAGCCCAAAATTGGACGCAGTACTCCAGCTGCGGCCTCACCAAGGCCGAGTACAAGGGGGGAATGACATCCCGGGATTTGCTTGAGAAGCATCTATGGATGCAAGCCAGCGTTTTGGTGGCTTTAGTAGCTGCAGCATCACATTGAAGGTTCGTGTTCATCTTGTGATCAATGATGACCCCCAAGTCCCTTTCGTCTGTGGTGGTA
>NW_017729033.1:5922881-5923642 GCF_001723915.1 Gavialis gangeticus
AACACCATCAGGTTCTCGTCCACCCATTTGCTGAGCCTGTCCAGGTCAGCCTGGATTGCCCTCTTGTCCTCAGGTGTGGATGCTTTACCCCAAAGTTTGGTATCATCGGTGAACTTGGCCAGTCTGCTTCTGACGCCAATGTCCACATCATTAATGAAGATGTTGAATAATATAGGCCCAAGGACAGAGACTTGGGGGACCCCACTGGTCACAGCACACCACAACGATTGACTTCCATCAACCACCGCCCTCTGGGTCTGACCACAGAGCCAGTTCCCCGGCCAGTGGATTGTGGTGAAGCCAAGGCCACAGCTGGGAGATGGCACTCACCCAGCTGCTGTTATCGCAACCTTAAGAGGGTATCTTTGCCATAGTGATTTAGGGCTTGACATCCATGTTCTCCCCTAGGAAGCCTCTCTGAGCATCCAGTGCTGGGGGAAGCTCTTGGACAAGGGGCATACTCCAGTGCCCTCCTATTGCACTGCAGTGGGACCTTCCCCAGGGTGCAGAGAAATTGCCTTTCATTTTGCTGCAGGTTGGTCCTTCTTGGTTCCAGCCAAGATGGGAAGATGTTGTGGCGGGTGCAGGGATCCCACCTCAGGAACACAGCTGGGTATTTGTATCCCTCCGCTGTTTCCACCATGTGAGGCGGGCCAGTAGGGGGTGCTCCTGCGTTGAGCCGCCCACCTCCCTGCGCCCGACCACCTTCCAGGCTCTGAATGCCTCCCTAGGGGCGCCTTATGTCCGGCCGACCCCTCTCA
>NW_017729033.1:5923959-5942182 GCF_001723915.1 Gavialis gangeticus
AAGGCTTCTCTGTCCCCTGCCTGGCTGCTGCGTCACCTCATGGCCGGAGAGGAGAGACCGCCTCCTTCCCCGTCCTAACTTATATAGCCCCTGTGACCTCATTCACCTGGGCCAGCGGAGGTCAGCCCCAGTTGGCTGTCAGCCAACCAATCTGAAATGCATCACCTGTTACCGGGCAGATCCCAGCTCCCCAGGTAGAAACCCCTCACCCAGGTAAGTGATGCAAGTCACGTAAGCAGAGGGAGCAGGTTTCCCCCTCCCTCAGGAATGCAGCCAGCTCCCGTTCCCTAAGGAGACAGGCTGAGGGTGTGGTCCCCTGTGTGCTGGGCCCATCCTAACTGAAAGGTCACAGCACAGAGATTTAAATCACAGTGTCACAGGGCAGAGATTTTTGGGGAGAAACCAAGGTGGCTTTCTGCCACAGATGTCACATGGCAAAATATCCTAGGAAGGCTGTTTGCTTTGAAAAGCTTGGCCAGCAGCATGAGGCAGTCTTGGGGCAAGCCTGCTCCTGCCAGATTTCAGCCCAGGCTTCACCGCACTTTTTTGTGCCACGGCCTGGTCTGAGATGCAGTGACAATGCTTAGGGGGTGCATGAGGGTGCATGTGCACCCCCTGAGAGTGCTGGTGCACCCTCTGACAGGCTTAGGTGATGGCCAGGGAATGGGAGCTTTGCTACTGGCCATGGGGGACCCCCCCCGGTCACTGACTGGTTGCTGGGGGGGACATGCCCCATGTGACAAAGGTGGCACTAGTCGCCCATACTGAGATGACATTCCCAATAACATTTTCCATTAGTGTTTCTCTTCTTGCTGATCCCTCCATCCCTAAGTAACAGCTGTAACAGGCAGCAGCAATACAGGGCAAGCTTTCTCCATCATGGCTGTCAGCGACCATCCATGTGAGCAGCAGGGCAATTCCCTCGGGGCGTTGCATGGCGTCTTTGGCCTATCAGCCATGCTTGCCCAGGTAAGATCCGGCTGCCAGCTCCTGTGAGGATGCTGTTTTGTTATGGGGATGTCTCCCTTGCCTGTCATCCCCATGCTTTATTCCACACGGGGAGCAGAACAGCGGTATGGTGAGAGTTTTACTTTGCTGCGCATTTAGGCCAGTAATGTGGCAATAAGGTGGGGAGTGTTAGGGTTGGCAGTTGGCTCATGTCTTTCTCTTCCAGCTGATTATAGATAAAGACTAGCTGAAGTACCCATTCTTCACCCGGCTTGTTATTTTTGTAATTGCAGTGTTTTGTTTATTTCAAAGAACTTAGTACAAGAGATTTCGGGCAAAAATATGGTTTATGTACTATCGAATATTTAACGTGAAGGGGGGAAAAAAGGCAAGCGTCAATATATTAGGCCTTCCCCCTTCTCCTGAAATCCCTGTGACCCTTTTCCCATTGCCCTTGTCCCATTCTTTATCAGTTTCCTGGTCTGCCTCTGGAAGAAAATTAGGTGCCTCTTTCTGTGCTGATGAGCCCTGAGCTCATTATGTTGCTCTGAGGGGTCAGGCCAATGCTCAGGATCTCAATATTGTGCTGTTAGACATGAGGGTGTGGTGTACAATTGCACATGCACACATAAAAATCAATTAAGCACACACTCACTAGGTGCATACATCCCTATTGGGCATACACACTCACACTACCAGCTCAGGCACATGCACTATACATCTGTGTGTGTGTGTGTATTCACTAATTTACACACATACCACCCACCTACACATACACACAAGTGAGTTCCTAGGTTGGGTATTGTGATATGTATGTATGTATGTGCTTGGTGTGCTTGGGATACCTGGAGAAAGGTTAAAGTAAGAAAGTGGAAGTGAGGGGGGTTAAAGTTACCAGGACCGGGATTAGAACTGGTAGACTACAGGGGCCTGAGCTGAAGACCTGAGGCTTGGGGGTAACTTTAGGTTAATTGATCTTAATTGATTAAAAGACAATGCCCAAAGCCTGCAGAACAAGGAAGCATGTGGGCACAAGAGTGTGGGACTGGAGCCAGAGCTACAGGGGAGCTGAAAAGGTAGATGGGGAGAGGAGGGAAAAATGGGACTAAAGGAAAATGTGGGTGTTAAAGAGGGGCTCTGGGTGTGGGGAGCTGGAGGATGGCTCTGGGGCAGCCAGAGAAGTTGCAGAGAGTGGCCGTAGGTGCTGGAAGCTGGAGAGAACTGCAGGACAGCTAATAGGAGCTGGGAAGGGGGTGGGGGGAGATTACAGAAGGGGAGAAGCCTGAAAACAGAGAGACGGGCAGCAGAAAATCACAGGAAAGCAAGGAGAGGCTGAGAGGTGGCAGACATGGGGAGATGGAGATGGGGAAACTAGCAGAGAGGGTGGGAACTGGAGCTGAGAGAGAAAGAGAGAATGAGGCTGGAATTTAAGATAGGGAAGGGACTGGGATTCAGTAAAACATGACCCAACTTGGGGTTGCAAATGACAGTGGTTTTATTGAACAGGGGAGATGGTGACACAATGCCAAATTGGTTCCCTTGCACCCACACACATATACACACACAATGGCAGCAGAGGTTAGAGAGGCTTGGTGCAGGGGCTGAAGTCCACTGAAGTCCAGGAGGAGAGAGAGAGAGAGAGAGTCCAAACTGTAGGAGGAGGTATGCAGGTAATATCTACCTGTCCAGGCTGGAAGGGGTCCTTGTCCAGTAGATGTTGTCTGGAGGGGGTCGCTGGCAGGGCCTCTGGGGTGGATAGGTGACGTGAAGCTGGTCTGGTTTGGTTGGAAATGGCTTTCCCACTGGATTTGTCTTCACTGCCCCTCTTTATAGGGGTGGACCTTGTATGGCCCTAGTGACAGGAGGCATGCCCAGGCAAGGGTCAGCCCCATGTGTGCTGCATGCAGGGATGTGCAGTTTCAGGTGTCTGTAATGGTGAGAGTTGCTGGTTCTGCAGGGTCTTTTGTTTTTCAGATGCTGGTCTTGTCTCTGTTCCTGGGTGAGGTCTGTGGTTCCTGGATGAATCAATGCGAGGTGATGGCCCAGTCGTTACAGGCCATTCAGTAGAGGCTGCTACCATTGTATCTCAATCATACCCAATTATTCTCATTCATCCGGGAACCAGTTGACATGGGAGGGGTACAATGAATCATATTGTTGCAACACGGGATGCCCAGGCAGAGGACAGAAGATGAAGGCTTGACATATAAAATGGAAACTTGACATGGCTTTGGTTCGCTTACAAACACAGGCCTAAACCATACGATATCCAAATGAAACAACAAAAATCAATACAAAAATGACAACAATACAATATACAACAGTAAAAATTAATACAAACCTAATAATTATAAAACAATGGCTTTCCAAAACCAAAACTTGCCACCAAAAATAAAAATGCTTAAAGCTTATCCTAATTTTGAGTTCACTTATACTTATCTATAGGGAAAAGAGAGGGAGAGAGAAGTCAGAAATGGTTGGGGAAGGGGAGGGAATGCATTTTAAGATAAATAATAAAAAAAAAAAAATGGGAGGTTTTGCTACAATTCTACATTTCAAAGTCATTATTTTTAGGACACTTTCCATCCGAGCTGCCTTTTGTTCGGGTTCTCTGAGTCCGGGCAGACTCGAGCTTCACTAGAGAGGGACCCAAAGCAAGAGGCTGGTTGCAGAGATGTGGAGTGCAACATCTAGAGCCAAAAAGTATGATGCACGGGTGCTAGAAAGTCCTTGTGAGTGGCAAGGAGCGTTGCGGGTGATATCTCTTATTGGACCGACTGTGTCACTGAGAGGGACATTGGCAGGCTGTTGGGTACTGCTGTACCCTGCCTTGGGTCATGAGCAGCAGCCAGTCATCTGGTCTCTTTTCAAGCATAAAGAAGAGTGAAAAACAAGACAGGGCAGCGTTCCAGCTTTATTCCTCCCTCTGCATATCTTCTCTCGTTAGGGAGTTGCCCGTGGTTCAATCGCACCAAGACATTAACCCAGTGATTCTCGCCAGGGTACCCTGGGGTGCCATGACATCCTTTGAGGGGTGAGGAGATGGGCAGATCAATGCAGGCTCAGGTTCCCCCCTGCCTGGCCATTGCCCTGCTCCCACTGCCTGGCCCTTCTGCAAGGAGGAAAGTGCTGTAATACATACAGTAGTTTTTGAAATGGGGTGCTGCTCAGCTCACAAAGGTGATGGAGGCTGCCGTGAGCCTCAAAAGGTTGTGAACGACTTTGTTCAGCTGTACAGAAGCACGCTGTGCTGTCCCCGGCAGGAGGCTATGTATCACAACACCCCATTGAACAGGCACATTGATACACACCCGCCAAGTGTTTATACCCAGCCTCAGCCAGCAATCTGTTTATGACTGCCTGTAAATGAAGCTAAAAATATACCCAGGGGGCCCGAACTGGCCCCGCTGCCTAAAAATACAGCACCAAACAGCAGTGTGGCAGCACAAGGCGCTTATCTCAGCCCCTTGGCCCAGCACACCACTGCCCTTGCAGACAAATGGTGGCGGCGACCCCTTTCGCTGAGTTGCACAGAACAGCCCTCCAAACAGGATGCCTCTATTTTCCTTTCCGACAGGCGCCGTTATCAAAACTAAGCCCTCAGAAGCCGTTTCGGCAATAACTCACCTCGGGGTCACCGCTTCAAACAGCTCGGGGCAGCCGAGCATGCTCGGCCCTTGGCTGCCGGCCAGGCATGATGGCTGGCACCTGTTGAGCGGCAGAGCTGCGACGTGTTCGTGGCCTCTCTGGGCTTGTGCTTCCACCGGCATCATCGCTACCTGTCGCAGTGGAGACACCAAAGCACAGGTCCAAAGGCCCCTCGCCTTGGTGTGGGACGTTCGTGGCTGATACCTTTCAGGATAAGCCTTCCCAGCTCTGCCACAGATTTTGTGTGCTTCCTTGGGCAAGTCATCTGAACTTTGTGCCTCTGTTTCCCCACCTGGGAAGCTGGTATTTCCTTTTCCCAGCCTCTGTCTTGTCTGCTTAGGCTCAACCCTGGACCTGGCGTGCTGCCTCTCCCTATGTTATGCACTGGGCTGTGGGGACTTGATCTCTGCTACAGTAACCCTATTACTAGCAGAGGCAGCTTGGATGGCTGCTCCTTGCCCTGCTGGGCACCGGCTGGGGTTCGGTGAGACAGAGAATATTGTTTATGACCTTTCTACCTCCCGGCAGCTGATCCCTATCTTGACCCACCCAGGGAGCACCCTCTGGTCAAACAATCTCCCAGGGCAGGGGACGTGTTTCCTGCCCAGCCAGAGGGGCCCTGCCAACTTGCTGTGACACCCCGACCTCCCTTTGTCCCAAGCAGCCT
Organism: Gavialis gangeticus; assembly: GCF_001723915.1. Taxonomy (NCBI): domain Eukaryota; kingdom Metazoa; phylum Chordata; order Crocodylia; family Gavialidae; genus Gavialis; species Gavialis gangeticus. The sequence continues at coordinate 5,929,223 of NW_017729033.1, forward strand.
CCTGGCCAGAACCAGTTCTTGAATTATGGCCTGGCTGAAGTAGCGGATAAAGCACTTTGTCAGAAGGAGGCAATTCAGAGTTATAGGCAGGAGCCCATAACCAGCTTCCTGGGCTTGCTTCCTGTTTGGGATAAAGTAAGAAAACGCAGCGGGGGGAAAGCACAATAACTGCATCCTGGCAGCTGAGCGCGCAGCCTCTGCCCGTGGAAATGGTCGCAGCTCCCGGACAATGCCTGCTTTGTGGAGCTGTACCGAGAACCGCCGAGGCACAAAGGGGCTGCTTCTCTGCTTCGCTGAACCTGGCAGAGGCAACAGAAGACCATCCTTTTCCGCCCCTGAGCAGTTCCACATGGCCGGCCCCAGGGCTCGGGACGGGGGCTGCGTCACATCGTCGGGGCAGTAGCTCCGTCCACAACGTGTGATGTGTCCCTTGCGGGCGAGGTGAGGGCATATGAAGCTCTGCAGGATGGGCGTGTTCAAGCCACTACGTACAATTCCCCTTGGCTAGGGGCAAGGGGGCTAAAGCAAGAACCAGCCTGGGCTTTGACCTATCCCTCAAATGCAGCCAGAACCTTTTGGGGGAGAATTAGGGACCCTTTATCCCAACCCTACTTCTCTTGCAGTGGGGTCTATGCTCTTCCTGTTTATAATGACCAGCTCCGTATCCCCCAGGACTGTATGGAGATAGGCTGGTTTTCTGCAGATAGGGGACTGGGCTGCAGAAGTGACCAAGGTGGCATGCTGAGTTAGTGGCGGAGCTGATGCTTGTGCTGGGGAAGCCCATCCCGCTATAGCAAGCAAGGTGCACTCGGCCACCTGCTGATACAGACACCGGATGGGGATGTGAGAGGCATGGCCCAGCTTAGCCCTGTGCACTCAGGATAAATGCAGGTTGGAGCAAGTAGGCTGGGGCTTGAAGTACCAAGTGAGATGCCCTGCTGCACTCCTCCTGGGCAGGTCTCCTTCTGGACGGGCAAATAACATCCTCCTGGGTACAAGAAAGCAGGTGCTTCTGCAGCAGGCGGGTAACCAGATGTCAGCTGGACCTGCGATCTCATGAGCTTGAGCACACGAGCTGCTGCTGTCTGGACTAAGAGACCTGACCTTGTTAGCCGAGGACTGTGGCAATTCATCACAGTGAGGCTTATTCACTGCTAGCTGAGCGCCGCACTGAGCAGGCCGGGGTTACAGACTCCACCCGGCTGGGAAAGCCAATCCCAGCCTTCAGCCAGCCAGCTTGCTCCCTTCCCCAGCCAGGCCACCAAACCCCTCAGTTGCTCATATGGGTAATCTAGCTGCCATTGGCTGATATTTAAAGCTGCTGTCATGGGAAGCACATCAATAAACCTATTACCAGGGCTACACATGGGAGGATGCAGAGGAGTCTGACACCCCGTTTGGTACAGGTTGGAGCCAGACTGGAAAAGGCAGCTGGCAGAATAAACACAGCATGGGTGCATTAGCTTCCAACCTGACCCTGCTTCTCACAGCACCTCGATGCTGGATGAAAATGTGGGAACAGATTCTGCAGTCTGTCTGTGGGCAAAATTCACTCTGGGTCTGATCCTACAGTTCCCCCAGAGGACCCGGATGCCCTGGCCATCTGAGCAGGGCTTACCGATGCTTTTTAGGATGGGACAGTGATGCAAAGCTGTTGGGAACCTCATGGGGAAAACTAACCCGCAATCTTTACCTGGAGGAAATGCAGTCAGGCCCTGATCCCTGGGGGGATCGGCATGAATTAGGATTGAAGCCTAGATCCTAGTCTGTTCTAGTGACCCATTGAGTTCAAACAGTGCTGTCCAAATTAACATCAGTGTAACTGGACAGTACTTTGCCCTGCGGAGGATCTTCAAGATCAAGACTATGGTGGTGGGGGTAGCCTTACTACACTTGCATCTTACTACTTTCTATGTTTCAGCTAGACACGGACTGGAAAATGAACGCTCAAAATCCATTGGGAAAGGTACAGTCCTTAAGGGTGAGCATGCTCCGTTGCAGCCAGTATTTTAATTGCAGGATTTCTCAAATTGTAGCAGAGAGACACTTCCCAGTTTGGTGACACAAGCCTCTTTAGTTGTATTAAACTTGAATAGACGTCACCTTTCTTCATCACAAACTATGTTATCTTCTGGATCTTAGTAAAACGTCCCTGCTGTCCTAACTTCCTTTTATTGGAGTTGATGCTCAGTCCTTCACTCCCTGCCCTGATTGCTTAGACATGGATCCAACTCCTGCTCCTTGTAGTCTGGGCCGTTGTTCCCCATTTTGTGTTTGATTGTTCCTTCCCAAGGGTCAGACCTTGGACGACTGCATTTCATCCCATTTGTCACACCCTTCTCTGCGATTTCTGACGGTCATTTTGAATTCAAATCCTGCCTTCCAAAGGGCCTGCAACCCTGCTCAACTTGGTGTCATCTGCCAATTTAATAAGTGTACACTCAATTAAATGAATAAGTGTATGCCCAATTAAACAAATGAATGTACTCAATTAAAATAATAAGCGTGTGCTTGGTTCAATAAATTATCCTCTCCAGTGGGAAAGTGCCGGTAGCAACCATGTAGAGTGTTTTACCAGTGCAGCAAACTCTTGTGCACTGGTGCAATGCCAGCTTGGAGGAATTAGCTCTATCCCCCCAGGCAGGACACTGGGTTTTGCATGCAGATCTCCCATTCAAATAGCATCCAAGTCCAGCTCTGCTTTGTATACACGTACAAATGGCCTGTGGTGTGTTTTACACCCAGCACCCTATGTAACTGCTGAGCTTCCAAAGAGTGCTTTTTATTGTGTTAAATGTGTTTCATCCCTGGGCGTTGAAGTGTGGAGGCAGATCCATATCTCTCCAACTGCCTCCATAAAGTGATTTGCCCCCAAGCTCAGGTCTTCTGGTCCCTGTCCTCTTCCTCCTCCCTCCCTGCCAAATATATATGAAATAACACAGCAGACAAAGAGCCATCAAAGGAGACACTGCTGCATCTGTCACTTTTAGTGCCTCATTTAGAAAATGGTTGGAGCTGAGAACTGCTTGTTAAAGCAGCCACAACTCATAGTTACCGGTGTGCTTTTTACTAATAAACTTTCTGTTTCAGACCCAGTTAGAAAGTTTTGTAATCGCTGAAAGCTCCTTTTCTGCCGGATGAAACCACACGGCCTTGGACACAGCGGATCCACTCCTGGGGACTTATGTGAAACAGATTGCGAGGGGCGAAAGAGTAGCAGGAAACTTCGGCGTTGTGCTGTGTTTATGGTGTCTCTTCCATAGCACTTCAGATTGAGATGAAGTCCAGCTGCATTCTTTCCTCAGCTTGTGACATCCTTCCCGTGGCCTGTAAGGTCCTCGTCCTCCCCTTGTGATGCCGTGCTCCTTGAACTTCTGGTGAAGTCCAGGGTATTCAGCACCGATGGAGAAGGACTGCATAAGCCCATCTTCAGAGGGCGAGTCAGCCCCATGGAGAGAGCTCAGCTGCAGGGCATTTGGATAGCAGGGAGTGTCCTGCTAGAAGTTTTTATAAGTCCAAGAAGATTAAGCAAGGGAGGAGGAAATGAACTATGAGTAGAACAGCTTGCTATAAGGAGGGCCAAGACTTCCCTTTCAATACTCGGGGTCACTTGAGAGAGCATGTCATGCAAATGCAAACACGTTGCACCAAATTAACCCGGGTTCAAATTTTAATGGCACCGTTAATTAACGAGGACTAAACGTTGTGTCGTGTACAAATGCCCTGGGACAGGGTGGCTGGGTCTGGCTCTGTTTTCTTGCTGCTTAAAGCCTGTGTTTTATTTGGGAGGGCTGGCTGAGCTGCTCCTCAGGGAGCAAAGCCCACCTGCAGAAGCCAGCGGATGAGGCAACCCACTTATAGGCCTCTTTTGGCTCAGTCCAGCTCTTGGTGAGATCAAAGGAAAGTCCTCCACTGACTTTGAAGTGTGGGTGGTCCAGTCCCTGCCCAAAACCCTCTGGGTAACTCCCTTCTTGTAAGAGGAATTACTTTTCATTTGCATTGGGCATGAGGTCAGAGTCCGTGCCAAAGGTTTTAAAGGCTTTCTATAGCCATGAAAGCTCCCACGTTTCTAGACTCCAAAGAATGGCATGGCAGTATTCACTGCTCCCCATGGTGCCACGTCCCATCTCTCTGCTTTTAAGGGGCTAGGACTCTGCAGGACTGGTTCCAGCTATGTGCTTCCAACTCAGCAGAGCGCTTAAGCACATGTCTAACTAAAAGCACATTTGAATTGCTATCCAGCAGTGCTACTCACAGGTTTCGAGGTCAGCCTGAGCTGAAATACCTTGCTGAATCAGACCCTTTAGCGTTTAAAATGGTAAGGGTTAAATAAGTCTGTCTGGGGAAAGTTGCACACTGAAGAAGCCAGTGAAGTGCTATCACCCCGCACTTCTTATTGAAGGCTCTGACACCTCAGCTCTAGATAGTGCTGTGAGACAGCACACACGCTATCTCAATGTAAAATACTATCCAAGGGGTCTGGCTAGACAGACTGGCAACAGCCGTCCCTGATTGTATTTGCAGGCTGAGGAATACAGTGGGCTGCATTTTGCTCTCAGTTACTGGACTGTGCATCAGGAGTAGTGTCCCTCATGTTAATGGAGTTATACTGACATAACACCAGGGTGAGAACAGGATCAGGCCCAGCCCCTTCTACCTCTAGATTAGACCAGAGCAGTTTGTCTTGGATTTCTGTGGGGGGATATCTCCTTGAGATGAATCAATCCTGTGTATACAGTGTTTGCAGCTACCAGACTGACAGCCATATATTTTATAAATTGCATTGTACAACCTACACACACACACACATGCACACACGCACATATTAAAATTAAATTAAAAAGAAACGCTTATAAGGGATGGAAGTCAGAAATTACCACCAAAGAGGAGTACTTGGCAATAGCCCAGACTTGTAGGGAGCAGCTTAGGAAAGCAAAGGCGCAAACCGAATACAAATTGAAAACTGCAATCGAGGACAACAAAAAGTCCTTCTTTAGATATGTAGGAAGTCGGAGAAAAAATAAGGGAAACATAGGGCCCTGATGAATGAAATGGGACAGGTGATAACTAGCACTCAGGACAAAACTGAACTCCTAAATGAATACTTCATGACAGTATTCCACCAGTCCAAGGGTGTTAGCCTGCTTGACAGGATATAGGATGATCAAGGTGGGGGTGATCAGTGATCACCCTCCCATCGTTGGCAAAGAACTTGTGGGGGAACACCTAGAGAGGCTGGATATCTACAAGTCAGCAGGACTGGATGAACTACCCTCGAGAGTGCTAAAAGAACTGGCTGACATCATTGCGTGACCTATGGCAAAGATATTTGAAGATTCGTGGCACCCAGGAGAGGTCCCAGAAGACTGGAAGAGAGCCAATGTGGTGCCTATCTTCAAGAAAGGGAGAAAGAAAGACCCAGAGAATTACAGGCCAATCAGTTTGACCTCAATCCCTGGTAAAATCCTGGAAAAAATGATCAAAGAATCCATTATTGATAGGCTAAGTGTCGCAGGGCACTAAGGGGTGCCTGCTCCTTAAGGGCAGAAACTGCCTAGAGAGAGGGCCCTAGGAGCCAGGAAGAACACCCACAGGTGCAGGGTGCTGTGGCTGTAGGCTAATGAGGGAATTAGCCGGCACCTGCACCCGGTCAGCTGACTGGAAGGAGTCAAGGCCCTGGGCACATATAAGCCCCAGGGTTGAGGCCAGCAGGGGTTAGTTCCCTGGCAGCAGCCAAGGGGGAAGGAGCTCTCATAGAAGAAGCTACTTGGAGATGCTTGAGTGCCTGTTCTGCTGCTGGTAGGATTAAGGGACTATAGGAGCTTGTAAGTGTTGGTGGGGAGGAGGCCCATTAAACAGAGAGAAGCTTGTCTTCTTAAAAGAGATAGAGTGTGGACCCTAGGTTAGTGTCACACTGTAGCCTTGGGGCTTGTGTTTTCTGTTGTTATTTAAATCGGTGGACCAGACTGAGGCTGTTGGGGAGGAGGAGGCCTCATTGGGGCACACTACAGTGTGGAGAGCCCAGTGCCAGTGAAGGTGCAGTGACAGGGGCTGTGGAGAGCCCAGTGCCAGTGAGGGCACAGTGACAGGAGGCTGAGCTAGATGGAGGCCTCATAAAAAGGGACAATGTTTAATTGCCACCTGTGAGGCATGGGGCCTGGTAAAAGGGAGTTTTTTTGGAGCCACGCATCTAGCCCATAAGGCTTGGAGAGTACTGTAAGGCACCTCCTGAGTGTGGGACCCAGTAAGGGGTCCAACAACCCACAGGTTTACAGGAGTCTGTTAGGACTGTGACTGAGCAGCAACCCAAGGGCAGCCTCCCAATTCGTTATTTAAACCAGCTAGACATGGCAGGCGAGATTAGTAGGTGCCCATAGGGCAGAGCTGGCACAGTCACGGGGCCCTAGGGACATCACGGCCATCCCTGGGCAGGCCATATCGTGACACTAACACAAGGCAGTATTCTAAAAGATAGCCAGCATGGCTTCATTGCAGGCAGGTCATACCTGACCAACCTCATTTCCTTCTACGATCTGGTAACTTGCCAACTGGACAGGGGAAATGAGGTTGATGTCATATACATGGACTTGAAAAAGGCCTTCAACCTAGTCTTCCATGATGTCCTCATGGTACAATTGGGAAAATGTGGCCTCAACTACTTTACAGTCCAGTGGCTAAGTAACTGGCTCCGAGGTAGGACCCAGAGAGTATTAATAGATGGAACTGAGTCGACATGGCAGAAGGTGACCAGTGGCCTCCCTCAGGGTTCAGTACTCAGACCAGTGCTTTTCAACATGTTCATCAATTATTTGGATTTGGGTATTAAAAGTGAACTGGCAAAGTTCATGGATGACACCAAATTATGGGGAAGTATGGTCATACTCAAGGACAGGCTGGCAATACAGGCTGACCTGGACAGTCTTGCGAGGTGGGCAGACCTTAACCTGATGACGTTTAACATGGAGAAATGTAAAGTGCTCCATCTGGGGAGAAATAATCTGCAACACCCTATGCTCGTCAATGCTACGCTTACCAGCACCACAACTGAACAAGACCTGGTGGTCGTGATAGATCAGAGAATGAACGTGAGCCACCAATGCAAAGCTGTAGCTGGCAGAGTGAATCAAACACTGGCATGCATCTACCAAGACATCTCAAGACTAAGGATGTCATCCTCCTGCTCTTCTCGGCCTTGGTGAGACTGCGGCTGGAGCACTGCATCCATTTCTGGGCACCTCACATCAGGAAGGACCTGGAGAAGCTCAAGAGAGTTCAAAGAGGGACACATGCATGATTAGAGGCTTGGAGACCAGGTCATAGGAGGAGAGGCTGAAAGTCTTGGGACTGTTCAGCCTGGAGAAGAGAAGACTTGGAAGGCAATTGGTGGCAGCCTGTAAATATATTAGGGGAGTACATCAGGGCCTGGGGGAGCATCTGTTCACCAAGGCACTCCAGCAAGAAATAAGGGAAAAAACTGATTGAAGATCACTTCAGATTGGACATAAGGAAAAGCTTCTTTACTAGTCCAGTGCCGAGGGTCTGGAACAGACTCCCCCCAGAGGTAATAGTCACCCACCCTGGCGATCTTCAAAAAGTGTCTTGATGCCCACTTTGCTGGGGTCATCTGATCCCAGCAGTCTTTTCTGCTCAAGTGCAGGGCAGGGGCGAAGTTCTTGCAAGGTCCCTTCCAGCCCCTAACATCTATGAATCTACGAATATATATTATAAGTTACATACACGTATACATATATATTATAAATGACATTGTATGACAGACATATATTTATAGCGTAGGACAGTTTGGTGGCTACAATCACTATATGTGCATATACATGCACTCTAAATATCTATCTATCTATCTATCTATCTATCTATCTATCTATCTATCTATCTATCTATCACAATGGTTCTCAACTTTTTCAGCCTCAAGGCACCCTTCATTAGATTTAAGACACCCTCCCCCTCTGTACCCACTCTCTGCTGCTGTATGGGTGTATGCTGATCTGTGTATAGGTATCCTTGACTGGAAGGATGTTGGGCCTTGGAGGGTGGTGAGAGTAAAATAGCCTCCTTGGAGGGACACTCCCTGGTTCCCCAAAGGCACCTGATCAAACTCAGCTCTGGGATGGCAAGTTTAAGGTGTGCTCTATTTCCAGTTTGATTCAAAGAAGGCCTGGTTTTGTTGTAGGAGTTGTTTGAGCCTTTATGGTAGCTAAAGAGTAAATAAAAAAAAAAAGAGAGACAAATGAGCCCAGAATTTAGAGGACCCAGTGTTTCTGAGCTGACTGAAAGCCACAACAAAACCTTTTCTGATCTTTCCCTGAAAGGGAAACCCACACAAGCTCTTTGCTATTCACACCGAACACAGTGCCGCTACTCATTCAAGCCTTCTGAATGCTTGCTGAGCTCTCGGGCTAATCAGCCGGAGCCAACAGTGGAAATAGGAGGACTGCTGGTTCTAGGTGGGCAGGAAATTAAAAGTTGTTGAGCAGCATGTTTTCCAGAACAGGAATAATGAAGGCACATCTTGTTTTCTCATCCTTTTAAATGGCAATAAAAGGGCAGGCATGGATGCAAAGACATCCTGGAGTTCCCTATTGAGTTTCCTTCTGTGATTGCCATTAAAACCTTGGCTCAGTTCACAAGACAAAGCCAAGGTGTTTGTTCATGTCGGGGTTCTGCGCCCTTCTAACTTCAGACTGTCTGGGCAGGCTGGTGCCTTGAACCCAGCTTGCTGGTACACTGGGATAAGTAGGGATTGCAAGACCATCCACAGCTTTCCCCCTCTCTGCATCCATCGAAATGGGATGGAGGGATGGGGTTACATCATAGGGCAGGGGTTCAGTATCTGTGGGCAACTCACAGTATGGGCAAAACACTTAGATATGCCTCTGTTTCCTCATCTGTAAAATGAGGGCCATTTTTCATTCCCTGCCTCATAGGCCTGTGGAGGTGCTTCATGTGTTACTGTCTCTAAACGTCTTGGAGAACCCTTGGGGAACGCAAATCTAAAAGAAACACAGCAGGCGTGTCTACACATGTGCTTTAATGTGCATTAACCTATTTTAATGCTCATTAAAGCATCACAAAAAACCCCACGCGCTTTCGCTGATGCACATTAAAATAGGGGAACGTGCCTTTTTCTAGCACCTCACCATGGAGGTACTAAATTTAATGTGCATTAGCAAAAGTGCATTTAGGAACGTGTAGACGCACCCAGCAAGTTATTTGTCCCCATGGCAAAGGGAACATGGCTGCTAACCTCTGTGAGGGTCTGATCCTGCAAACCAGTGAGTGCTAAAGGTGTGGAGGCAAGGGAGCCCAGCACTGCCCAGGAGGCTGCATTCGTATTGAAGAATCCACCCTTCAGTCTCTTTTATGCCGGTTTCGTGAAAATGGGTCAGGCTCCTTGAAGCCAGAGCTTTGCTGAGGCTCTGATAGGACACTACAACAGTTGCAAGTCAGAAGGATGCTTTCCCTGGACTAAACCAGGTCTTCAACAGCCAAACTGGGCAGAACCAGCCCAGTTCCCACCACTTAAGCGTGGGTGGCACTTTGTGTCCCAGAGGTGCTTCATAAACCTCACGGGAAACGCTCCTTGCTGTGAAGAGCTCAGGCCAGAAATAGAGCAGGAAGTCAAAGTGAAGTGCCCAGTGTCACCCAGGCCATTGAGAGAGTAACGAATCGAGCCCAAAGGCTCCTGCCTGGTGCTGTGTCCCCAAGATCTGCTGTCTCCTGATTGCCAGGTGTTTCGGAGACCTTTCCTTGCAGGGCTCACGGCCTGCCTTGCAGCAGGGGTAGACCAGCCGGAGCGGGCAGATTAGAACAGCCCCCAGGTTCGCTCCCCTTGGCACCGAACCCAGATGAAAACCCTTGGGATTTCCAGAATGGCACAGCTGGATGGATTTGTTCCTCTTGGCCGCAGGGACAGGGAGAGGAGAGCTCCACGTTTCTCTGCATTTCCTGGCTCAATCCAGGATGTACTGGATGAGTCTCAAAAAAAAATCTGTATCTGATGTCTGCTTTCTAGACCAGAGAGGAGCAAGGAAGGAAGCAATGCGGTCTGGGGGACAGAGATGGGAACTAAAAATGAATTGTCATCCGTGCTCTCTCCCAGATTTGCTGCGGGGTCAAGTCGCTGAACCGCAATGCCTCGGTTTCAGCTCCAACACGGGGATTACAATTCCTTGTTTCCTTTTGCGAAGCCCGGGGAAGCGAAGGAGTATTATGAGAAGCGCGCAATACTTACCCAGGCTCTGAGCCTATCACGGTTTCCTCCAGGAAAGATAGTCTTAGACCTGGAGCACGGTTTAATATCTTACACGGGGATAACGCTGTCAACAAAGCTGTTGATCACCTTGTTTTACCGCTAGGACAGTCGGGAGGAGAAACCCTCCCCGCTCCCAGAGCCGGCTCCTGCATGTGACCTGCTGCTGCTCGCCAGACGGCACCATGTCCCGACCCTGTTTATTCTGGTGGCTAATTGGGGTTGTGCTTAAGCTTTGAAGCGCAGTGGCTCGTTGCTTATATGTTGTGATTTTAAATCCCCTCTTAGCTCACAATGCAGGGATTTGCATTTCTAGCTGGTGAGCATGGATCATGCTAGTTGGATCAGTCAAGCCAGGAAATTCCTTACATTTTCTTGGGCACTTTGTAACTCTGTGCCTCCTGTTGGCATCGGCTCTGACACTGCCTTTGTTTGTTGTGGCTGTCTCAGAAAAGAGTTATTATAGTTCCTTTCCTTACGCTGGGTGAAGCTGGCTATTTTTAAAGTGAATTCAGCGCTTTCTAAACCTGCTGAATTCACATCTCTGGAAGCTGGAGTTCCTGTTTCAAAGCAAAGTCCAAGCTTCTCTTCATTGCTCCATTCATTCGCTTCTCACTTTCTACTAGAGGGTCACCCGGGACTGGCCCAGATTGGACTCAGAGCCAAGGTCTTTTGGGACCTTTGCATAGGCAAAGATGCTGCTGGAGTCCACGGAGGGGAAAGACTTTTCAGCTCATTGCTCAGAAGTTGTTCGAACTCTTTCGTGGTACAGATACCTTAATGTAGCCTGCAGACACGTTTCCCTTTTTTTAGAAATAAAGCCGAAGGTTTGCCCAGTCTGAACGGCCTGGCATGATGGAGGTGCACCAGTTCCTATGGGCAGCGATGCACGAGGGGTGGACGTGCAGCTGGCCGTCTGACATCTCAGCCTGAATGACCGGGTACCCAGTTAGAGCTGGATCAGTTGGAAGTAGCCCTCCACACACACCTGCAGCATATCTCGACCCCATACACATGGAGACCTAGCCAGACCCTTTAACACTTAACCCTTTAACCGCACCCCAGGTTCCTCTTGCTCACAAGCCCTGGAAATCCCTGTGGCAACTGCAGCACTTGTTTTTACAGGATGCTCCTCTCAGCATGCTGCCCTGCAATGCAGTTTAACAGCTGATAATAAGGGGAAGAAGTCGTCAGGGTGCAAGCCTGGAGCATAACCAGACAGCAACATTTCTGGATATTGTCACCCAGGCTGTACTGTCGGAGGTGCTGATCAAAGGGTTGTAATCTGGTGTGGCTGTGAGAACAACCCTGTGAGCAAACCCCCAAAGCTGATGCAGCCTGGAAAGTGATTGCTTACTTTCCCCTACAACATTTCACCCTGGACTGGCTAGACCAGCTCTGCCTTACAACTCTTCAGCTCCCATACCACCCCTTCCAAGCACTCGCCCCTAGCTGAGCTGGTTGTGCAGAGGAAAGGGAAACTGAGAAAAAACCCTGGTGTTTTGGTGTATAGAAGGTGCAGAAAAGCTCCCATCTCTAGTGGGCTGAGTGAAGGGGATGATGTGTGCTCTGTGATGCCTAGTACTTGCAACCGTGATCAGGGGCCTGTTTCATAGTTTCATAGTTGGTCGGGTTGGAAGGCTGGCCTTCCTGACTGCATCCCCACACTGCCAGCCCATGTGGTTCTTGATGGAGGAGTAGATGGCACATACCACCAGGTGGCTTATGTTTTTGTCTCTGTCTTGTGCGCTTGTGTCTAGTACGATTGTGTGTTGTGACCTTAGCTGTTTCACGTGGCAGTTCACAGGAGGGTGGGTGTTTGCAACTAGGTTGCAGTCTGAAAACATTACAGAGGAACGGCATGATTTGCCAAGGTCGCCTTGTAGTTCCTTTCTGATTTGCATGGAGGTTACTCCAGATTTACGCTGCTGACACTGTGCACAGAATTTGGCACCGAGTCCTGGAAAAGACCGAAACCACATCAAGTGTTACAGGCAGCAGCTGGGAGAAAAAAGGGATAAATTACAGCAAAACACCTCCCTAGAGAAAAGAGATGTGCATGCATATGTGGGCGTGTGTGTAGCACATAACAATGTGTATATACTGGGTCATTGTTGGAGGAGAGATTAGGCTGCTGTCATCCCGACTGTCTCTCGGCATTGGCAGGCTAGGTAACCTGGGCCACAGTCAGGGATAGGAAACGTTGCTAAGCAACACATTCTTCCACTCCAGTGTCTGCAGTGACAGATCAAAGGATGCCGAACAGGGAGCTTGCTCGGCAAAGAGGAGAGAAATACCAGGAGAGGGATGGTGGGGTAGAGATTAAGAGGTAGCTGGAGTAGGGATGTTAGGTGACGGCAGGAGAAAACCTGTAGGAGGGAGCCTGAGCAAAAAGGCACCAAAAACTTTGCTGGCACCAGCCTTTTTGGGGAAATCTCCCTCTGTGGCTCAGTACTGGGCTAACCCCATCAGGGGATCCATGGTGGGGGTGATGGTATGGACAGGGTGGGGGATCCAACACTGTCGGGGATCCATGGTGGGGGTGATGGCATGGACAGGGTGGGGGATCCAACACTGTCGGGGATCCATGGTGGGGGTGATGGCATGGACAGGGTGGGGGATCCAACACTGTTGGGGATCCATGGTGGGGGCGACAGCATGGACAGGGTGGGGGATCCAACACTGTCGGGGGA
>NW_017729033.1:5942453-5945782 GCF_001723915.1 Gavialis gangeticus
TGATGGCATGGACAGGGTGGGGGATCCAACACTGTCGGGGATCCATGGTGGGGTTGATGGCATGGACAGGGTGGGGGATCCAACACTGTCGGGGATCCATGGTGGGGTTGATGGCATGGACAGGGTGGGGGATCCAACACTGTCGGGGATCCATGGTGGGGTTGATGGCATGGACAGGGTGGGGGATCCAGCACTGTCGGGGATCCATGGTGGGGGTGATGGCATGGACAGGGTGGGGGATCCAGGAGTAAGAGTTCTCCTACTCCTGTGGCTCCCTCTCCTCCACACAGCAGCTGTTCCAACTCTTTCATAGGGCATCTTAATATAGATATTGTTTGGCAGTGCAATCACACAGACCCCAAGCCACGCAGGGACCCTCTGCATTATGCTTATGTCTTAGGTTTCCCGAGGCCTGGTATAATGTGGGAGCCTGCAAGAGGATCTTGGCATGGAGCCCCGCTGGGGCCCACGGCTGCAGGTCAATCCCGCCGCTCCCTCTAGGTAACAAAGAACTCAGCCCTATCCTGACCTGTAAAGTCCAGGTGGGGTTCAGACAACTAGAGGCACCGTGCCAGTAATGCCTGGGACTGGACTCCCACAGGGCCTCTGTCTACATGGCCTTTAGTTCTGCTTGACCTGTTTCATGCCTGCGCACTGCATGGCCACTGTGATACGTATTCCCCAGCGCCCTTGCAAGGTTTCTGTTCAGAATCTTGGTTTGGGTCCATTTCTCCCCAGAATGCTGCAATCTGGTCTCTTCTCATCTCCTTTTTCCTATTTTTTTTTCCTTTTATTTCCTTGCTGTTTCCTCTACTCTGATTTGGACAATGAAAACAGCCAAGTCACTTTCTCTCTCAGGTCTCCCTCCTTAGCACAGTGCTGGGGAATGGAGACGACATATGGGCCCGCACACAGCTGTGGATGGAGCAGTCCAGCTGAACAAAACAAGACTGAGATGGTGAAACTCGGCTAAGTAAATTCAGGTTGAATACCAGGAAGAGCCTCCCAGCCATGCAACCTCCTTACTGGGTCACTGAAAACTGGGGAGAACATTAGCACTGGAAAGTGAAGTCGAGTCTGCATTGACCAGCACGATGGAGGAGGGGGAAACCTTCCCAATGTGACTGTCTGAAGTTAAGGTACTTGGGGGGCTGCACACAGGCCACATTATTAACACTGGTGTAATTTAAATTGGCTTTGTATGCTCATGTAAAATGCAATTGTATCTATTGCAGATGGGTTGCTGGTTATTTGGGGATAGATACCACGTCAGACATTCTTATCTCAGCACACACCTTGGTGACGGGGGACAAGTAAGCACCTGTTTATATTGAGCAAGCAGTAATCCCAGGATTATTGTGGGCACACAAAGCATACAGCAGTGCATCGTACACAGGTGTAATTATATTACTGTTTTTTCCTAGGGTAACTCTACAGCGGCCGTGTCTACATGACATGCTGACTGCACAGTTGTTATTGCGCAGTTGTTCAGTACTTGAATACACAAGTATTCAATGACTGCACAGTAACTGGCATTACGGCGCAGTAGCATCCCCAAATGGCTTTTTGGTGATGCTGACTGCTCAGGAGCACGTTACTACTGCGCCGTAGCGTTGCATCATGCTTTGTGCTGCACGATGCTACTGCGCAGTAGTAACGAGCTACTGCGCAATCAGCATCTTGTGTAGACGTGACCACTGAGCTCTAGTAAATTATACCAGAGTAGGGCTGTACATTGTAATTCCACTAGTGTAAAGGCAAGTTATCCTAGTGTTAAAGACAGTGTGTGCTGAAACCCTGAGAAAAGGCCCTGATTTTCAGAGATGCTCCTGGTGAAGCTGGTGTGAATTACAGGTGCTCAGAAACTCTGAAAATCAGACCATATATTTAGGTCTGTACATATGGGTTTCGTTGCCTCCCATGTTTGAGACCTACATGAACAGCTAGGTTTTTTTGTACCTTTATGTCCTTTCAAAGTGACTGAGAAAAGGTAACACTGAATGAGCCCCCCTCCCAATTATGTCATTCCATCCCTCCGCTGCTGTAGTACTTTATACGCCAAGCATTGACTCTCTCATTTCCCTGCTATCTAGAAGCAGGCTCAGAGCTTGTTTGTTTAATGAATGACTGACAACGAGGATGGTATGGTGGTAAGGGCTGAATGAAGAAGTGGATTTTAGACTCATTGCTGAAGGCTACAAGGTTAATGGTAGTTCTTACTTTGCTAAGATCCATTGTGCAGACTACAGTGGTTGAGGATTACGAGCTTAGCATTCAATAGCACCCTTTTCTGCAGATACAGTGAAATCGTCTTGGCAGACGTTTACCTTGTGTGGTAGCACTTCAGTTTTGAATTTGGAGACATGCCACTGATTCCACAAGGAATTAATTGAAAACTCCTTCCCCTCCTTCACTTCCCATTCCCAATGGCCAGCGGTAAAGTGATAACTAGTGCCCTGGAGACATGGACTTGCAAATTATGAAACTCCTGCCAAACAAAGAACAGGAGGACTTGACCTGATGGAAGCATGCATTGGTCATTGGGATGCGTGATGCATTGGAAGCATCATTCATTGGGATATCTCATAAAGAAGACCTGGGTACATCGTTCATCGGGAAGACCTGGGAACATTGTTCATTGGGATGGGTGATGCACTGGGATGCATTGTTCATTGGCAGCATTGTTCATTGGGATATCTCATAAAGAAGACCTGGGTACATGATGCAGAGTTAGGCCTAGGTTGGAAGGCTAAGCCTGACTCCAACTTTCTGCTGGATTTGAGGAATTTTGGCTCCTTGCTCTATTACCAACCTCAAAAGAAAACACAATGTCTCTCTTTCAGTTAGCAGAGAGGCAGTTAGCTTTGCTAGTCTGAAGGCAAGCAGAAGGTCAGGCAGGGTGGCTCCTGTGTTGGAGGCTAGGTGAGCTGGATTCTAGCCCGCAGATTCAGTGGGGAGCACTTTGGGGAGCTTAGTGTGGGCCAGACTTTACTGTACATAATTCTCTAAGTAGGACATCTATATGCCCATTTCTTCCCAGGGGCAGATGGCAGTCTGAGCCTGGCAGCAGGACCCAGAGACTGCCCCCAGGACTGATTTCCCATAACGTGAAGTTTCACTGTATTGGGTGACTGTTGTCCCCAGGTTAGGACTATTGTTTTATAGCTGTTTGTTGTAAGTGTGGCTGACTGAGCCTTGGGAGAATGAGTGAAGCTCTGAGAGAGCTGGTGAGTGGGGAGGTAGGGAAGGTCCCAAGGAAGTCAGCAAGAAGGAATGAAGGGAGTAGGAACTCCCTACTTGAGAGCACGGAGGCAGAAAGAGATCTTGGA
>NW_017729033.1:5945877-5981904 GCF_001723915.1 Gavialis gangeticus
AACTACTTCACAGTTAGGGCGGCTAGGAGCTGGAACCAACTTCCAAGGGAAGTGGTGCTGGCCCCTACCCTGGGGGTCTTTAAGAAGAGGCTGGATGCCTACCTGGCTGGACTCATTTGAGTCCCGTTTCTTGTTTTTGGGGTTTTGTTGTTCTCCCACCCTGGCGGAGGGTCGGGCTAGAAGATCTACTAGGTCCCTTCCGACCCTCAATCTATGAAACTATGAAACTATGATCCCAGGGCAAACAGAGTCAAGTCCAAATGAGGAGAGAGGGAACTGGAGTGGCACAGTAAAGGCTGTTTGTTTTGAAGCAGGGCCTGCTGTGCTGTTTGGGATGTCATTGCTCTGATTCATAGATTCATTCATAGATAACCATCCTCTTTTAAAGAAGAACCCCCCCACCCTTTGTAGGAGCTGACCAGAAAAGAAGGAGCTCCCAGGCTAAGTACAGACAGTCAAAAAGCCTGAGGCTGAATCAGTGCAATCTTTGCAGGTTACTCTAAGCTGTGCAGAATGAACTGATAAGCAAGTGAACACACATTCACTTTTGATTCAGGAGATGCAGCCACATGCCTGCAGTGGCTCAGGCCAGAAGCCAGGGGCTCCTAGAGCATGCCTCCTTGCTCAGCTGGAGCAGACACCTTAGGCCAAGCATGGCCTGCCCACCTTGCAAGAATGGGTGGGGGGGGGAGTTTGCAGGGGAGGTGTAAAGCATCCTGGGATGCTGGGGGACTACCGAGTTTATTTGAATCTGGAGGGGATCTGACAGAAGTTCAGTAAACCGGTTTAATCTAAATCAGTTAAGGCTAATCATACATCCATCCAGATTTATCTAAACCAGTTTTAGCCATTTTGAAAATGGTTTATATGCACTAAACTTCTGTTGTGTTATAGATCTGAACTGGTTTCTGATCATTTTATGTGTAACTTCTGTCCCTAGCCCCAGAGGTGGGCATGCTACGGATCACTGAGGAAGGGACTGAGAAGAGTCAGGATCTCAAAGCCAGAGGCTTGCCCGTTGTGAAGTCATGCTGGGGATGACTGCACAGGTATCTTCTCAGGAGAGGGAGACCGAATAAGGCTGCTTCTGGGGAAGTCCCAAGGAAGAGGCTCCCCTTTCCCCTCTGAAGGTTGATCCTTCATTTCTTATGACAGTACCCTAGGGACTAACTAGTTCAGAGGGGCATGAGCTTGTGTAGGCAACCACCTAGTTCATCAGATGTTACGAGCAGGAAATGATGCTTCTTTGAGTTGCTAGCCAGGGGAAGGATCTCCCTTTCTTTGTGCAAGGAGGGTTTGGGAATGTCACTCCTCTAACTGGGAACTCATAAGCTCTGCAGCAATGGAATAAGAGAGTTCGGGGCCTGAGTTTGGGTGTTGACATGCAATGAAATCTTAAAAGCACATGCATGGGTCTGGCTTGCTTGAACTTTAGATTGTATGCGATTTCTAAATAAGGGAGGGTCGTGCTGTTAAAACAGGATGGCAACCTGACTTCCTGTGTGACTTTTGGAAAGTGATTTAAACTCTGTGCCTCAGTTTCCTCACCTGTAAGTTGGACATAACTTGTTGACATCATACCCTGTAAGTGTAGTTCAGCAGCACTTGTACAGTGCTTTGAAAATCCTCAGATAGTCAATGTTTTGGGAACGCTGAGGTTTTTAATTCAACCCACAAGCAAAAAAACCCTCCATTCACCTTATAGTGAGAGCTGCAGACCACAGAATTTCTAGATATTTTAGTAGGGCTGGGGTGGTATTGTAGCCCTAAGGGCCCATGAAGTGTATGAGAGGCTAGGATTTTTTGTGCTTTCTTGTATTGGAGCAACTGTATAAGTTGGGAGAGTTGCTGGACAGGTTTTCAGGCCTCAAGTGCCCTTCCTCAGGGAGATACTTGACAATTTGTTGCTCACAGTCATGAGGACAAAAATAACTTCAACTTGTTTTCCTGCACCTGCATGCAAAAGGTTGCAAAACCTAACCCGTGAGCACTGCTGTGTATCGGGGTTGGAACGAATCCACAAAAGAGTCTTTTATTTAAAAAGTCGTTGCTAATGAGTGGGAACGTCACTTCTCCCAGTCTCCGTGGAGCCTCTGGATTTGCATCCACAGCTACAGTCATGGACTCCAGGGGCTGGAAGGGACCTCTGGGGTCGTCATGTCCAGCCCTTGCTGAATGCAGGAGGCATCATTCAAAGGATTAAAATCGAAACTGCGGGTTCTTTGCTGAAGGAAATCTGAGGGAAAATAAGCCCATGTCCAGGCAAAAATAAGTTCTGTTTTTAAGACTTTTCAGGTAGCCATATGGGAGGGAGGAGCAGAGAAAGAGCTGGACAAGGCAGTGTGAGCAAAGGGTGCGCCCCAGGCTACTGAGAAGAAAGAGGATGGCCATTTGAGAGGCAAGTCAGGCATCATGTTGCTGGGCACAAAATAAGGAGCTAAGGAATTGTGAGATGAAGGGAATCGGGTAATTTTTGCTTTTAAAGGTAGCAGGAGATGAGTGGGAGGCCCAGAGGGAATGAAGAAGGGCTGGGGGGCAATGAGGGTTGATGCTGAAGCCAAAGGCTGTACATTTGAGGGAGACCATGGAAATCCCCTCAGTCAGTGGCAGAAACAGAGGTCTGTGCCATTACCTGCGTCTAGATAGGTGTTATCAACTCCTGCCAGCAGTGGTGCTCTTAGGGGAGGGCAAACCGGGCAACCGCCTGGGGCCCCACACTTTAGGGGGCCCTGAAATTTTGCAACAAATGTCCGACTTGCTTATAGGTCATCAAAATTAAGGCTCTAAGGGGATCCAAATGACTCTCTCGCCCAGGGCCCCAGCAACCCTAAGGCCACCATTGTTGCCAGAGCCAAACTGTTCTCTGCTCTTCCCCTTTGGGAGCTTCAACCATGGGGAGACTCAAAGGAAAGCATTCTTGGTAGGCAGGCTGAAAAACTGAGCACAGCTGGCAAAGCTGAGGTGGAATTTGAGGACATCCAGGTGTGCCACGGATCATTCCTCAGCACATTTATTTACTGCACTGTCACACCAAGTGGCCAGAATAAATGTGCAAGGTAAATGAGAAGCAGGTAGCCTTGAACGCACCTGGGGTCATGTTCCAGTGAAACATGAGCTGAGCGGGTAACTTTCTTTGCAACTTAACGACAAGACAACCATTACACGAGGGTCTGCTCTGTACCATGCTCATGGGCGGATCTCGAATTTTGAAAAGGGAGGTGCAGGTGCGACGGTGCATCATCAGATAGAAGACATCACACATTTTTCTCCAGTTAAAAAGAAATGAGAAGCTTTACTAATATGCTGGAGGCCCAGAGCTGTACTATTCAGTGTAAGATGGATGCAAAAACAAATATAACTTCACTGGAATGAATTCAAAGCAATCTGAAGGGCTGTGAAATAGGAGCTTCGTTACCAGGAGCAGCTAACAGGCAGCAGGATTGCGGAACAAAGGAAAGCTTGACTAGTGGAGCAGCGAGGCCATTCAAAAGAAGAGAGGGTTGTTCATACCAGTGGACTGCAGAGTTTAGAAGAGATCAGGTAGATTATAATAAACCATGAAGCCAATTTACTCTCTCAGCACTGCCTGAGTAGAAATCCTGCTGCCACTGCTAGGCAGTTGGTTTTAAAGATTGGGTGGAGCAGAAATCAAAGGGGAGGTGCGGGTGCACCAGTGCACCCCCTTTGGATCCTCCCCTGATCACATACTCACTTTTTTCTTGTACTGAGAAAAGTTAATGTGGTTTTTAAACAAAATGGTTCTGATCAACCCCCAGCCTTGCAAGTTCCTCTTTCTCTTCATCTGAGCTGCGCTGGGACACTGTTACTTTGTCAGGCCAGATCTACAGAGACTTACAGCAAAATGGGGCTGGAAGGGACTTCAGGAGGTCATCTAGTCTGACCCCTTCTCAAGGCAGGGTCATCCAGGTCTGAACCACCCTTGTCCAACAAGACAAATGTTGGTCTAACTTGCCCTTCCGAAAGGCCCTAGTGTAAACTCAGTTTCCCCTGAAAAACCGCTGTCAATGCCAGTGCTTGTTTCACACGGGGGTTGGAGGGTAAAGACTATAAAAGTCTGCTCTTGGTGTGAGAACAGTCCAGCACAATGGGAGTTGTCCATTTACTTTATCTGCTGCAGGTTCAGGGCTTGGACTATAAAAACTATAAGTCCCGTAGAAATCGGATGTACTTTTGATCATTCAAAGGGTTGACTTCCTTTTCGCCTTTCAGCCATCAAAGTCATTAAGCCTGATGCTGGTGCTCATTCATTCATTAATGTAAAGGCAGCATATGTTGGTTTTCCAATGCTGCCAGGGGATATTTTCTTTAAAAAAAAAAAAACAACCTATGATGCCCATCTCTCAGATTTAATACAACTTAAATTGCAATCCTGAACCGCCCAAGAAATATCCCAAATTACACCCACTGGTGGGCTGAATTATTTCATTAACAAGAGCATGAAGACCTTAGCCCTCATTTTGTCGCCACACAGATTGAGGTTATCACTTTCCTTTTGATTTGCTATTGATAATTTTAGAGATTGTTTTGATCAAGGTGTTAAATATTCTGACCTTGGATTAGGCCACAGCAGAATAGTTTGAGCATATATCCACTACTATCCTCCATCCGATGGGGGTATCACGTATATTTACATATACTGTCTCACTGAACTCCATCTGCTGCCTAGGTCAGGGACCTGTTTATATTGATCTGTACGATTCTGTCTTTCTGGAACTGAAGCTTGTAAGTTCTGTTTTCCATGGGTCCATGGATTAAGTCTTGCTTTATGCAGAAAGCTACATTCAGGTTTATAATGCTGCCCACCTTGATTTCCCCTTGCAGTATCAACTGTGGGCAGGATTCTTCATTTTTTGTCCAAAAGTGGGGTGCAGTAAGCATGTCTAGACAAGACGCTATGGCTCAGTAGCAATGAGGTACTGCACTGTAGCTCATTGTTATGGTGCCATAGCATTGCCAGGCAGAAACCGTGATGGCAATGGTACTGCACAGTAGTAATGAGCTACTATGTAGTAGTGTCTAAAAATAACCATGTGGCGACAGGACTAGCTCATTTAGTACTTGGGTAAGCCCCCCCTCCACAACTGCACACAGCAACCCCCCTTCCCTGGATGCTGAGGGGGAAGCTTGCACATGGCAGCTGCTGCTGCTATCCACCACCCTGTGGCACCACTCCATGTGTGGCCACTGCTCCAGCTCCAGCCACTGCTGCTCCCCGAGGTAGTATATTTTTAAAAAGTGCTGGAGTTTTGCAAATTTCATAATTTTGAAAACTGGATTTAGGAGGTTATACTGTATAAGAACATAAGAATTGCCATATAGTGGATCAGACCAACTCACCCAGTCTCTGTATCACAGTGGCAGAGAGAAGATGCTGGAAGAGACAGTGAACAGGGGATGACTTGGGTTTTTCTGCAGTTCCTCTCCACCTGCAGCCTCCTGCATTTAAGATCTATGAAGTTCTAATTCAGCAGCTGTCCCCCTAACTCACATGCAAAATAGCTACTGATGCCCCTTTTCTGCAAGAATTTCTCCAGTCCCTTTTTAAATCTGGTTGTCAGCTTCCACAACTCCTGATGGCAATGAGCTCCACACTTGAGTTATACATTGTGTGAAAAAGAGCTTCCTTTTGTAAGCTTTAAACTTACTGGGAGCATCTACCCATGTTGATTTAAGACACTTTAGCCCAATTTAAGGTGCACTGAGGATGCACGTCTACATGTGCATGCCCTTAATGGCCTTAAAAACAGCGATTTTAAGCTATTCATGCCTAAATTTGATACCTGCATAAGCAGGTATCAAATTTAGGCGCAAAGAGCTAAAGCACTTTAATGCACATGTAGGTGCATTAAGGCACATTGATATTGTGTATGGACTGACTTGGGACTAACTTTAGTCCCATGTCAGCCTGCGCAGACAGTGTTCATGCGCTTTAACACATGCACATGTAGATGTGAGCCTAAATTGCTTTAATGCGCATTAAGCTAACGTGCTTTAAATGTAGGCATGCCTAAATGCATGTGTAGACACACCCACTACCTACTAGTTTCATTTTATGAT
Organism: Gavialis gangeticus; assembly: GCF_001723915.1. NCBI lineage: Eukaryota > Metazoa > Chordata > Crocodylia > Gavialidae > Gavialis > Gavialis gangeticus. The sequence continues at coordinate 5,951,956 of NW_017729033.1, forward strand.
CCCTAGTTCTTGTATTGTGCATGATGGTGAAACTGAAGTCTTGTTTACTCTCTTATCACCAGTTAGTATTTTGTAAACCCTTATGTTCCCCTTCAAGCATCTCTTTGCTAAACTAAATAGGCTTAGCCTCTTTAGTGTCTCCTCCTATGAGAGCCATATACCACTAACCATCCTTGTTGCTCTTTTCTGTACCTTCTCCACTTCTTCTATATCTTTTTTGAGGTGCGGGGAACAAAACTGGACCCAGGATTCAAAGTGTGGACATACCATGGGTATTTAAAGGGGCATGATGACACTTTCAGTTTTATTTATAATCCCCTTCTTAATAATTCCTAACATTTTGTTTGCCTTTTTGATGGCTGCTGAGCACTGAGTTGAAGTTTTTAGTGAACTGTCCATAAGGACTCCCAGATCTCTGTCTTGTGTGGTAACAGCTAATGTAGAACCCATCCTAATGTAGGTAGATTTTGGGTTATTTTTGCCCATGTGCACCAGTTTACACTTACCTGCACTGAATTTCATTGGCCATTTAGTTGTCCACGTGCTCAGTAGTGCCAGATCCTTCTATAGTTCCTCACAGTCTGCCTTGGTCTTGAAGAGGGGCTTCTGTTTGGGTAAAAATGCTTTCATTGACAATCTCTCCAAGCACACCTTTTTGCATTTCTCTTTTCCCACTGAAAGTATGTGTGGCAATTTGTACTGGAATATATAAAACTAGCAACTGGGAGCTATCTCTCCATTTGTCTATGTTCTCTCTTCATTTCCCTGCTGACAACTTTGTACAGGTTCCAGCGCTGGCATGATCTTCAATGTCTCATGACACAGGAGACCAAGTTATGTAGACCTGTGCACGTTCTGCGATAGCAGCTGTAACTCAGACCCGAATTATTTGTAGTTCTCATATCGATTGTTGCACATCTCTGACATGAATGCAAGCAGCAGCTTATGAGTGGTTGTTATGCCATCACACACGAGTCACACTATGGTTGCCACTAGAGGGTGACCATGCCACACAACTGAGCGACCCTTGGGCCGGCAGAGGGCAGTAATATGGGATTTATAAGAAGACAGGGCCGATGAGCCCTGTGCGGTGAGGCAGGCTCTCAGGCCCGGCAGCTTTAACTCTGATGTCATAATCCTGATGACCTCATACTTTCCATGACTGAGCCGTGTGCCACTTCGAGGTCCCCTAATGAATATGTACCTACCTGGGGTAACCTCAAAGTAAGTGGCATGAAAGCACCTTGGAAAAGCAGACTGCAGGTAAGAACAGATGCCAGAAGATACTGGCACTTGACTGCTCTTTTAATAGCTATTAAGAGATCGGTCACGCAGGAATTTGTCTAGTGCTTTTTGAACCTGGCTATGCCATCTGCCTCTACAACCTCTTGTGGCAATGAGTACCACAAAACTTGAATGTAGAAATAAGCTAGATGATAACGTCCATGAGCAAGGATCCTGGTTTTCTCTGATTTAAAAAAAAAATCCTCAATTTTTGGTTAAAAAAAAGTAACCCCAAATTAATTTTTCCACAATTAAAATGAAACACCACTCTATACATATCTATTTATTAGTGGTGTTTCATTAAAATCACGGACAAGTGTGGATTTGAGGGTACTTTTTTTTAACCGAATATTGGGGGTATTTTAAATCAGAGCAAACCAGGCTCCCTGTTCATGAGGACGAAGGATCCCGTGGCTAGAAATTAGGACCTGTGAGATGTAGGATTAATTCTCAGCTCCTTTTGGGTTTCCTTTCTTAAACAACTTTGGTTTCCTTCTGTGACGAGGTGACAATCTCTATGACTAGGGGGATGCAAAACACCTGAACTTTAGCAAGGCTTTTGATGCTGCTATCTCATGGTAGTTTCATACATTAGGAAAATATAGTCTGGAGGAAACTATTGTGAGATGGATATCTAACAGGATGGGTCAAAAGGTATTCACCAATGGCTTGACCTCTATATGGGAAGAGGTATCAAGTGGAGTCCCCCAGGGGTGTGTCCTAGCTCTGGAATAGTTCATTATCTTCATTAATGAATTGAGTGTGTACTTAATAAATGTATGGGTGACACCAAGCTGACTCAGGTAGCAGACACTCTGGAAGGCAGAATTAGGATGGAGAATGAATTTGATAAAGTGGGAAAAGGTCTGAAATTCATCAAATGACATTCATAAGGACAAGCGCAGACTTTGGCACTTAGGCGAGAACAGTACAAAGCACAAATACACTTGAGGAACAACTAGCTTGTCTGCAAAACTGCAGCAAAGGACGTGGGGGTCAGGGTGGGCCACAAGCTGAATATGAGCCAATAGTGTGTTCCTGTTGCAGAAGAACTGATAGTTTACTGGACTGTATTGACAGGAACATTGCATGCAAGTCATAGGACGTGATTCTTCCACTATAGCCAGCACTGGCAAGGCCTCACCTGGAGTACTGTGTCCAGTCATGGGCCCCGCGCTTCAAGAAGGATGTGGACAGTTTGGAAAGAGTCCAGGGCAAAGCAATAAAAAATTTTTAGGGGCATGGGATGCAAGATTTTTTATGAAGAAAGGCTGAAAGAACTAGGGTTATATAGACTGGAGAAGAGAGAGGTGGCAGGAGGGTGGGAAAGGAGGGAGGAGCGGATTTGATAACAGTTTTCAAATACCTAAAGGGCAATTATAGAGAGAACGGAGATGGGTTTTTCTTTGTGGCCACAGGGACAGGACTAGGACCAATGGCCTCAGGCTGCAGTAGAGGAAATTTAGATTGGAGATTAGGAGGCACTTTCTGACTATGAGGGTGGTCAGACACTGGGACAGGCACCTAGAGAAACTGTGGGATCTCCGTCCTTGGAAGTTTTCAAGAGCAGGTTAGACAAAGACTTGGCTGGGATGATTTAGTAAGGGGTGATCTATCTGGGACGATGTATCTAATGGAGTTATCTGGGGGCTGGACTTGATAACCTCATGGGGGCCCTTCCAGCCCAGCCCTACTTACTACATACAATCCCATGAACACTTTAGTACAAGGACGTCTTTCTGGTCTGTTTACCGTGCCTAGACCATTGGTGTCCTGGTCCATGACTAGGTCTCCTAGGTGCTAGAGTAGTACAAATACATAATAAGACTTGCACAGATAGATACATATTTGGCAGAGGGTCAGTTGGGCAGCTATGGGCGATTGCTATTTATTGCCTTTTGGGCTATGTTGGCAGTCAGAGCCAGTTTCAAGTTTGCAAAGCCTGCTCTCAGGCCTATGGCTTTTCTCGACAGGATGATGAAAGTCATGCTTTGCATTGCTCTGCTCCAATCCATGTTTCCACGGAGCTGGCTTCTACTTGAATTGTCAGCGCCCTTTGCCATCTGAATGTTTCCATGAGCGGACTGGTGGTTTCCTGTCTCCGTTGATTTAATAAACATTTGGTGGATGCTTGCGGGCGCTTGCGTGTCATGGTGTATGGGGGAGGACATCCCACCTCTGCAGGGGGCAATAAACACATTGCTTCCTGCTTGTCCCTGTTGTGTGTCTGACAACTCAGTGCGTACTAGGAAGCACGTGGAGAACCCGTTATGGGCACATTAGGGCTAAATCCAGCAGGAGCAGTCTGGTGTAGTTTTGTTGAAGTGTCTCTCCTTCCCCATCTGAACACGCATGGGGCAGGGGGGTGGTCTGTGACAGAAGCGGAGGTTATGAGATCTCCCCGCGCTGTTGTGCTGAAGGCTTGAGCAGCTGTGCCGTGCAGCCTAAGCAGAATTGCGAAGATGGAGGGGACCGAGTAGGTCGGACGTGACTTTCTGCATGAGAAGAGTTACGGCTTTGCTTGGCTCTGGCGGCAAAAAGCAAAACAACAGTGGGGAGTGAAGTACGGGCCTCTTCCACTGCTCCTCCTCCACAGTCCCTTATCTTCAGGCTTGGATTTGACTCCAGCTGCTTGCAGGAGAAAGCTTCCACGTGGGGAAGTCGCACAGCCTCCTAATAACAGGCTGCCTTCGGACAGCAGCTAGTCCCTGAAGCCCACCACAAAGTCCTCCTTAAACTTCTCTCCTTGCAAAAATGCAGCGCTCAGGGCAGGACTGCAGATATTAAATGCTGGCTTGTTTATTCAGCACGGCAGCAGGGAAGCTGTTGTTATCATGATTTAAAGAGCTGCTGTTGGCACTAGGGACTGCTACGGTCATTCATCAAGTGGCGCTCTTTCCTCTGGTCCCTACAGGCTCCAAGTCACAGCCTGGTGATGAGGGCGCTGAGCCGGGTGTGTTGTCTTTGTGATGGTACCTGAAGGCTTTGTGGCCATTCACAGGCCCCGGGTGCTTTTCGTGGCTGTGCTAATGAGAAGCAAATTGCAACCTAGGTGTTACAACCTACTTACAAAAATACTTAGGTTCAATCAGCTGAACATTTTCCTTCTCTTCCTGCCCTCAAACATTGTCTGGTGTTGTGAGCTGGGATGTTAGCTCTGCCTTTTACCAAAGGTGCCTGACCTCAGTAATCCCGATACCTGGCATGCGCCGCAGCTAAGCCGAAGTGTTTTATAATGAAAAGAGCTATGTTTATATACATTTTTATTATATACCATGTTAGAGGCCGCTGCATGTGGATGGTGGGTGAACGGATACCTATATTATTTTTACAGTTATGAATGAGATATGGCTTTTAGGCGCCTGAGATCCTGTTTATCTTGGGCTGAGAGACACCATATACAGATCATCAAAGCAATATTTTTCTTAGGAGGGTAGAGTTACTACTAATGCAGCTGAGCTCTTAAACTATGAAAGAGAGTTTCTTTTCCAATTGAATTTCCCTGTTTCCATTGATGTAGCTTGTGGCTGTAAGATCTGCTGGCGCACATAAAAAGAAAACCTTGTATCCCTGCGCTCCGATGCAGCTGAAGTTAGGCAGAATGGGTAACCTTTTCTTAAATGACCACAGGTAAAATGCAGCAAGGCTCCATCACAGAGGAAAAAGCAAAGGACCCCACTCCTACCTTGGGGGTCTTTAAGAGGAGGCTGGACAGATATTTGGCTGGGGTGTTATGACCCCACATTCGTTCCTGCCTGGGGCGGGGGGGCAGACCTGATGATCTGTTTAGGCCCCTTCTGACCCTAAGCACTGTGAAACCATGAAAGAAACCTATAAAAATCAGATGTCTCAAGGCTCATCATCTATGCTGCAAGGGCTTTACCAATCTCCCCCCACCGAAGACACAACTTAGACTAGCAACAGTATTCTTTGTCAGGCATAGATTCAGTCAGTTCCCCAAATGGAGGGAGCCACACTGGAAAAATGATCTACAACATCTATGTTGGGGCTGTTGCCAATATGAACGAGTGTGTGCGTGTATCTCAAATGCACTCCTGATCTCGCCAGACTGGCAAAACTCTTAAACGTAGACTCAGCTGAGAATTCATGTGTCCAGGGCTTTATTCCAGTCACTAAAGAGTTAAGGAGATGATAACTTAGGCACATAGTCAAGGCTGGATGCCACCTAAGTCTCCATCTCTCCATTGGGCAGAAGCTCTGGGCACACATGAAGCGATGCACAGCAACTCATGTTTTAGCCTGAAGCTATTTTTTTTCAGTCTGGGGCACAGCTGTTTGTATTAGCAGCAGCTCACAAGCACGCTGGCTTCTAAAACGGCTGGGCTGCTTTAATCATCTCTGAATGCCCCAGACCCTTCTTTGAAATAAGTCTTGAAATACGAGCTGAGCACCGATCAAGCGAGTGGTGCTCAACTTTCCGGCCCTGCGAGCTGGATGGGTGGTGCAGGGTCGGTTCATGGGCTGGATCCTGTGAATGGGATCGGTCCATGGTCCACATCCAGTGTGGGATTAGATCGGGTGTGTTGCACAAGACATAATGCCAGCCTGGCTCTGCACACCCAGCCCAGTCCCGTGTATCGGCCCAATGCCATGTGCTAGATCTGGTTGTGCAAGGACCGACGATATCTTGCACATGGGCTTGTGTCATCCAACCTCTGGGGCTCACCACAGGTCCCCAAATTTGGCAGTGGGAGAGCAGTGGCAGCATTAATTGCTGCAGCCCTCCACCTCTTCAGAGGTTGAGCGCTAGTGGGCTATGGGAAACCAGGAAGCCCATGGCAAGTTTTTGTATCTTGTGAGGTCTGTTGATGAGCCACCTGAGAGAGAGCCTGTGCACGTAAGTCTAAGAGCAGCGTCGTGTCACCTAATGCGGGCACAATGGCAGTATCCAGGCTTGGTGTCACTTGCTTGTTCATAGGATCATAGGAAAGTAGGGCTGGAAGGGATATCACAAAAACACCTAGTCCAGCCCCCTGCTCAAGGCAGGACCATCCCTGACTAGACCGTCCCAGCCACATGTGCTCCTAGATAGCCTGAAGTAGATGTCAGCCTCATACTAGTCTTGGTCCTTGTTTTCTTAGCTTTTCTCTGTGGTCGTCGGGGACAGAACTAGCAGCAATGGCCTCAAACTGCAGCAGGGGAAATTTAGATGGGAGGTTAGGAAGTAATTTTCTGTCTATGAGGGTGCTCAAACATTGGAGCAGGCTGCCCAGGGAAGTTGTGGAGTCTCCATCCCTGGAAATACTCAAGCGCCGGTTGGACAGACACTTGGCTGGGATGGTCTAGTCAGGCCTTGAGCAGAGGGCTGGACTACAAGTTTTTGTGACGTCCCTTCCAGCCCTACTTTCCTATGATCCTGTGATTCATTAATGACCCTCTAGATTCTCTGTCCTCCCAACTCCAGCTTCACACGATTCCTTCCTCGCTGTCCACGGAGAGCAGGGGTCGCCGGCCCAAACCCTGCTCTACTCAACTCGCCCCTTGAAAAATGCCAGCTCTTCGCTTTCACAATAATGGGCCCACCTTTCTGTTGCAAAAGCCACAGCAAGTCAAAAAACTTTTGATTTCTATTTGAAGTCTCTGGGTTTATCTTGCAAATCACTGTTAGAAATGTGTATGCTGCGGCACCCTGGTTGAGAATCACCGGTTGAGAGTCTCAAGAGCAGCTTTGCTTGGCCGGTTTCCGCAAACCCATTGCACAAAGACCTCCTACTGACCTCGGAGGGTGTGCAGTTGGGCGTTGTTTTATAGCCTAGATGTGAAGTCACTCAGGACTTCCACCGAAGGGCATTTTCACCTTTTTTTTTAAACAGACACAACTTTTAAGCAGTGAGATGTGAGGGCAATTCGGAACCAGATCAAATATATGTTTTTAAGGAGACTGAAACCTTTAACAGATGAGCTCTGTCTTTTGGCTGTCCCTGGAGGACCTCAAAAAGCATAGAAAGGGTTACAGCACCAGATTTCTCTCAGAAAACCTCAAGGGCTTATGTTTGAAGATAGCCCTGGCTCTCCTCCCATTTCAGAGGATCACACGGCAAAAGGGGAATTGTGATGCTATCTTTGAGTCCAACCAGTTTTGTTGACTCTGAACCTCTGCTTTCCCCTAGCCGGCACTTTGGCATTGGCCTTTAGCATCCCAGTTGCATCTACTTTCTACAGGGTTATGGAAAGGCAAGGGACTCTGCGATCCCTGTCGCGAGGAACAACAAGCAAATGCAAATCCAATCCGTTGTATAACACTTACGTCTTTTGTGATGTAAGGGTGAAAACCACAGTGCATTCAGGGTTAATGCTGAACTTAGACTTCTGTGGCAGGGGCTGAGCACAGTTAGGTGTTTCTGGGTGCTATTGTTCTATGTAAGAGAAATGGAACCAAAAAAAGAAAAAAAGAAAGAATGAAAGAAGGCAGTTCAGTGGAGTGAGGTAAGGACAGATATACTAGATCACATAAGAACTGCGTGGGGTAAAGAATTGGTGTTCCTGGCCTTCTTTGCTCACATCTCGGATATTATCACCACGCTGGGCACCGATGGTCAGTTGGCAGGGTCATCAGAGAGGCCGTAACTGATAGGACATGAAGGGTATGGTATCTTCTCACACTTAGAGATAAGACCCTTGCACAGTGTGTGACTTACCTACCCTGAACCGTCAGCCCAACCCTCTAGCTCAGCTGTTTACTTTAAAGAAAGTATAGTGACTTTTGGGGAATGGTACATCTTTGACATCCTTCCCCCCAGTGACTGAATTCTAGCCCCCAACAATTTTCAGTGGATTGATCTTTTCTGGCAGGGGCTGTGAGAGAATTGTGTACCACAAATCCAATCTGGTTTAGCGAGAGTTAAGTGCTAAGTTGTAGTCTTGGAATTCAAAGGCGCAAAGTTGATAGGCAAGATAATGAGCTGCTTGGTAACAGCTGGGTCTATTGTCTTAATATTTACAAACTGCAAAAGGAGTTGCTGTTTCGGATGCAGTTTAAAGACAGAGAACCAGCGGCTTGCATATGACGGTGACTGTTACAGTACATAGATCCGGAGCTTTTTCGTTGCCTGAATACATGTTCTGCAGAACCAGAGTCATATTTGCTTTGAAATGAGCAGCATGCTATAGCTTGGGTAGAGGAGTAGGCATTAGGGCTTCCCATTCTGCTCTTGATTTCGCCTCTGCTGAATCACTTAACGGATGCCTGGCACTGTAGTAGCAAGAGCACCATGACGGCTGCTGACTCAAAGGTTGCAGCCTCAGTTCCCACGGGAGGTTCCTTAAAAGAGGATGTGCTAACCAGGCCGAAACCGTCTCTGCAGTAAATATCAGGGCAAAGACTGCAAGGAGGAGTGTCTCATGTTTGCACCTCTAAGTTGTAGTTCTGAAACCCAAGAGAAGGGCAGTGTGTGATCATGCCATTAAAACTGATCACAATAGGATCATAGGAAAGTAGGGCTGGGAGGGACCTCATGAGGTCATTTAGTTCAGCCCCGTGCTAAAGGGGCAGGATGAAACCGCCCCAGTCACGTGCCTGTCTAACCTGCTCTTGAACATTTCCAAGGATGGAGAGTCTATCACGTCTCTAAGTAGCCTGTTCCAATTCTTGGGCACCTTCGCAGTCAACAAATCCTTTCAAATCTCCAACCTACGTTTCCTCTGGTTCAGTTTGAGGCCATTGCTTCTAGTCCTGGCCCCTACAGCCACAGACAAAAGCCCCTCTCCATGAAGCCCTCTCTCTAGAATCACCCTACAGGTATTTGAAGACTATTATCAAATCCTTCCTCAAGTCTTCTCCTCTCCAGAATAAACAATACCTGAGTTCGTAGCCTTAGCCTTCTTTTAACATTTTGAACATAATTTCCTATTTGCCGCACTATGAAGAAATGTGGGCCCGTTCTGATCCCCGCTTGTTCATCAGCAGGGTCCAGACCTTTGTCTTCATAGCCCAGATGTCTCCCACTGAAATAATTGGTAACGGTAGAAGGTTGTTATCCTCTAAGGATAACAGCCATTACAGTGAAATGAGGTATATCTATTATTAATAGCATGTATATGGTTAATAAGTAGAGATTTTTAAAAATAATGCAGCCTGAAACAGACACCTGCTGTGAATGCAAATGCTTTCGGTCCCGTGGCTTTACATTTGGGCATGCGATAAGCACCTGAACACAGGATGTTATGGTGGGAAGCAGCAGGTAACCTTGGTTGTACATGTTACTACCAGCTGGTGCTATCAAGACAAAGTGTCATCTCTCCCACAGCTGGTTGCAGTTACAACTCTTAACTCATTGCCTTTCAAGGCTAAAAGTCTACGTGGAAAACACTACACTCAAAGGCTTAAAGCCTCTCCTCCCTTTCAGGCCGCTTCCTCCTGAGATCACTCTGAATCAGCCCCTGTCTGTAGCTCTAGCAAATAACACGCTAAAGAGGTCTTGCGTTATGCTGGACGTGGACGGTTCTCTTCCTCCTTGGACAAAATTTAAATTTCCTAGGAAATGGCAAGAGGTTGAACCTTGAGTCCGTTCTGATTTAAAGCCACATAACGTTTTTTCAACACTTCCCAGAAAGGAAATATCAGCTTCCAGACCAGCAGCTGCCCCAGACTGGCAAGGACTGTGATAGTTTCATTCAGCCTCTGCCCAGGGTCTGTGGTCTGGGGCAGTCCGGCAATACCCAGTGACTAAGGACATCAGGACTGTGAGTCTGCCGGGCGTTGGCTGTCTGGGCTGCCTAACTCCCAAAGCAGCTGGCTCTCCGGGTGAGAGTCTGGCAGCCTGGGGACTCAACTGGCCCTCAAGTCTACAAGCCCTGGAGTCTCTGCTGCCTTGTGATGGGGCTGCCCCAGAGCCAGGGAACCTGCTCCAGTACCTGAGAGTTTCCAACCTCCCTGCCACTGAGCTGCAAATCGAGGCCACGAGAGCTGGGCTTGAACCAGCATCCTCAGGTCTTTGCTCTGCAGGATGGGGGAGCTGAAAACCTGGGAGATCTCATAGCAGTCATGAGACACCTGACCCCCCCGGCAGCACGGTGGGCTCCTGGTGTAGTATCGGGCCCCCCTTTGCTAGAGATAATGATGATAATAATCAGACCATATTCCATATGTCTGTCTGGGCCCCAGGTGGCCAGCCGGTTGGCCCATGATGCCTGTGTCTGGCCCTGTCCCCAGGCTGTGTGAGCTGGGCAGCCCAGTGAGAGAACAAACCCAGGAGTCTGGAAAGCCTGGGGACCCCAAATCAAAGCAGATGTCCATATGTCAGGGCTGCCAAGAAGCTGTGGCCCCGGGTGGGGTGCTGAGATGCTGGGAACGCTAGCTGCTGGGGAAACAAGTCATGTTTCCAGTGGAAGCTGGAAAGGTGTCCCCTCTCTGCTCCACTGCTAGTTCATTGAAAGCAGTGTGTTTTCACGAAACTTTTAGCTGTAGATGTACTGATGTTTTCCAATGGAAAATGATCTGGGTGGAAAATTTCCCCCCAGCTTTACTCAGTGTGTGTTGGGAAGCCGCCTGGGTGCTGAGGAAGACCACAGTGTCATGTCACTCGCCCAGTCTCTTGGGGATGATATCACACCAGCCCTGCTAACCGCTGCTTTTGTCCAGGGGCCTGGGCCTTCTGTGCCCCTAGCCTCCCCGAGGAAGCTCAGTTTCCCCAGGCTGGCTCTTAGGCTGGGGTATTTTTTTAAGCAAAGTTGTTTTTTTTCCTTTGGCTGCTGGGGTGATGAGAAACTGCAGGACATTTTGCCTAGGGGTAGTCTACAGAAAGGCTCTCTCCTCACCACGGCCCTTTGTGGCTTGGCGGTGGTGTGCCGAGCAAAATGGCTTTGCGTGCCATGCTCGGCACACATGCCAGGGGTTGCCGACCCCTCTCCTAACCCATTGCCCTGTATCTTGACCTCCCTTTGTCTCCTTTCTGACTACAAGCGTGGGAGGGGGGGACCTGTCGCTGTACTGCTGGCACTGCTCACAATGCCAGGCCTGCATTCACGAGATCAGTATTAATAAAACATTGTTAAGTTAAACTAAATCAAGTCTGTGCTGTGCAAACAATAAACATTATTGCTTGAAACTGATTCCTGCTAGCCTGCCAGGATTATAAATCAACCTGAAGATTAGCCCCAAAATAGCAGGCATACAACGCTGCCAATTCCAGGCATTCAGAAATCCTGCGACAGGCCTCCAGAAATCATGAGATTTAGAAGATAACAGTTTTAGGTTGGGTTTTATTTACCTTCTGGCTTTGGAGTGCTGGGAGTATATGTCTATATGCTTTATTCTTAGAGCAGGCAGGCTGGGAAGTTTCTGGGAGCTATACATGGGTGCGTGTTTTAAATGAAAACTCAGATCATTCCAGGGGATGGGCTTTTTAAGACACTACCCAGTGAGAGACCCAGTAAAACGGTGAGCATTGGCAACACTATTTGTCTTTGGAAATACATAAAAGAGAGCAGGACTCAACGGTTGTCAGAGCTGAACAGAGCTTGAACCACCAAACTTCGGGTTGCTGATCCCTGTTTAGCATCCGAATTTCAAACAGGATCTAAACAAAGCAATGCCTCCTAGCCTTGATGCAGACATCTTTACACAGTGTTATGGTTGGGACAGCAGCCAACAGCAAGGGAATTTCATTTACCCTTGCACGTGGGCGTGAGAGCAAACCTGGGAGATGCCCTTCCCTCTATCTCATCCATTTAGGACAGATCTAACCTTGGCCACAAACTCTGAGAGGTACCACCCATCACTGAGACAGTGATCCAAAAGGGGTTGGGAGTGGGGTATCTGAGTAGGATGCTGGCCCGGTCCATAAGGGTCTTCCTAGCATCTAGCCAGGAGAGCATTTTGCTCTTGAAATGGGATAGTGCATTCCTTTGCTTCCCAAGAGAAGGCCTGAATGCCTCCTGACATTGGCTTTCCAGCGATGCACTGCTTTCTGCTGACCAGTGCACCTTTGCCTTGGAAAGTAGCCCCACATGGATGAGGTTTTCTTTGGCGCTGCATTGCAGGGGTGCAGACAGAAGTGCAGCTCCCAGCTGTAATGCAGAAGGATTTCTGCAAAGTGTCCTGAGTTACAACCTTACCCTAGACCGAACAGAAGTTCGCTGTTGGTTCGGGGGGTGGGGGGGGAAACCAGCTGCGGACTGGGAGCCTGCAGGTTCCCACAGCAATGGCCACGGCTCTCTGCCAGTCATTGCCGTTCTCAGAATGGGAGGGGGAAAGACAGAAGAGGGAGATCATTCTTGGGGCTCCCCAGCTGGTGCTGAAGGGTGGGGTGGGCAAATTGGAGCCCTCCCACTTGCAGGGAGTGGGGGGGACTCCAATACACCTCCCTCACCCTCTGGGGGGGCAGTGAAAACCCCCCAGACTGAACTCACTCCACTCCCTTTCCCCCCTCCCATTCTGAAAACAGACACAAGTTACAAAAGAGGCTGCATTTTTAGCTGATCCCTCATGCAATGAGGGGCCAGATTTCACCCCATCAACCTATTTTTGAAGCTGTCTGCAGCTGTGTACTTGTGTTTGGTCACAGCTATAATCTGTGTCCTGTGGCCAGATGGGGTGAAAATTGTCACTTCTGTCTGCGCTCCCGGCGGATGGTCTTGATCAGCTGGTATTTGCATTCCCTGACAGTGTTTGGTAGGCGACGTGACATCTCTCCTGTCCTCTAATGGGAATTCCCTGCCCACTGCTGTAAACACACGGCTTCCTTCTAATGTCAAGGAGGCTTTCACAACTTCTTGCAAGACCACAGTTGACATGTGGAAAGGATGACGATGTCAAGAACGGTTGCCAAGGCGACAGAATGTCATGGTGCGTGCACCCACGAAAGGAATGCCGTTGTGGTTCAGGCCTGACGTCCGGCTTCGTTCTGAATCAGAGCTGATTTCTCTTCAGGAGCTGGATGAGCTCCAAAGCGACTGCAGGCAAGCGTGAATGTACGCTGCAGGAAAATCTCTCCCGGGAACTACACGTGCTCTGGGGAAATGATTTTCAGACCAGGGAAACACAGTGGCGCATGGGAGTCATTGGATTCCTGGACTAGCATAGCCTCATCTTGGAAACATGCAGCGAATGGCAGCTTCTGCATTGCGAAACAAAGAGAGCAGGAGCAGGAAAGGTGCAGAGAGCAGCAAGAATCTCATTAAAAGCAAGGGGGAACTGTTGTAAGGGCTTATAAAGGACAGCTGAACGTAGGGTCCGATTCTGTGAGTATGCAGCACCTCTGGGGGATGAGCGAGTGCCTTCAGCTTGCACAGACCTCAGTGGGTCTCAGCACCCCCCTCACAAAGTGCTTCATTTCGGGGAGACTTTGTTCCATCAGACAGGACCAAGACTAGTGGGTGGTCCTGAGTTGTGTGTCATGTAAGGGACCTCAATGAAAAATTAAATGGGCAACTGATTTAAAAAAGGTTAACCGAGACATAAGAACATAAGACACATTTTTTACTTGATGCATTGTAATGACCCGGGCCGTGTGTAGACAAAACAAGAGGCGTGTGTGCACAACACTTTAAAGTGGGCTAAAAGCTTTTGTGCTGCTTTAATGGTGTTAGTGTCAGAGTTTGCATGCGTTGGTGGTGTATTGCACGTTATTTCGGGCTGCTGTAGGAAATTCAGCAGTGTAACATGTCTTAAATGACTTGGGGTAAAGCAATCTAAAAGCCCTCCAAGGAGTTTTAGTTTGCTGCCCCTACAGCCGTGGAGCGAAGCACCGGGCTCCGTGCAGCTCCGTGGCTCTGCAGGAAGCCCTGCAGGCAGCCTGGCAGCACCCCGGGAAAGCAGGCTCCACCCAAGAAAAGCCGTGAGCCTGATCTCTTTTTTTCCCCTGGAGCCTGACTGTCTGTCTGAACTGTGCAGGGGCCTGGTGCTTCTCCCTGCGCCTGTGGTGCCCTCCAGGACCACCCGAGCCAGGTACATTGCCGCCTGGGTGGGGGCTGCCGCTGCCACAGCCCCCTGCCACACAGCCCAGGGACTGGCCACTTGCCCACCCTGCCCTGCCGCTGGAGAGGCAGATAAGTCTCTATCACGGGTGTTTAATCAGCCTTATGTTGAAGCAGTGTTTTTTACAACCCACCGCATAAATCTAGGGCCCCCGTTTTGTCTACACACGCCCCTGAATAGTACGTGCACACTTCTGTTCTCTGCAGGAAAGGATCAGAACTGCTTAGCTTGTGACATTCATCTTGTTGGGCTTACAGCTAAAAGGACCTCTTATTTGGGTCATGTGGCCTGTGCTTGTGGGGCAAAAGGGACCTGAGGTCTCTCCTGCGGTACCCCTGAAGTTTCAAGTAGCCGTAGCATCAAGCACTGTTGTAAGTGGAGAGATGGCCAGAGGTTGTTATGGCATTGTCTGTGGGATTTCCCGCTAATGAGAACGAAGCATCATGCCTAGAGGCATTGTGGCATGTCCCGTCCAAGAAATTTTCAAACAGCAAGTTGGACAGGCGCTTGACTGGGATGGTCTAGTCAGGCATGATCCTACCCTAAGCAGGGGCTGGACTTGATGACCTTTCAGCCCTACTTTTCTATGATGCTATGCTATCGAAACAGGGACATCTGTAAGCAGTGTCCTCATTGTGCTACCTAATATTCAGAAGGCAATCAGTGTTTCAATGTTCCTCCTTCACACTATCCACCAGCACTGTCTGAAATCATAAATAATCCCCTTGTGGCCCAGGAAAAATTGTTCTTAATAGGCTGTGCTTTAATTAGCCAAACTCAGATTTAGGCTGTTTTTTTGGTAATCCAAAGCAGCTGATAGTCGCCTAAGTCCATCTACAGTACCATCATAGCTCCGCTGAAGGTAGGTGGACCCAGGCGACAGACCATTACCTGACTGCAGTGCAGTTGTTTCCAGGGGCCCTGTCTGAGCAATCTTGGTTTGATTTATTCTGAAGAATGATGTAACCTCTTCTCAGAATAATAATGTGTAACAGGAAACGGAGTGCAGTTTGCATCCAACCACAAAGGAGGCAGAAATCCTAGTTCATTAGGGACCTTGGGGGTACATTATGCCAGTTTAATAAATCACTTAGCCACGTGCTTAAACTTGACTGACTTTCCTGGGGCTTGAGCATGTGTTTAACGTGAAGCACGTGGTGGTGGAGGCATGCACAATGCCTGACATGACTGAGCTCTGACTAAGGGGCCAGGGCCTGGGCCTGCTTCTGTAAAGCACCCAGGAATGTGTCCAACTTTGGGCACATGAGCAGGTCCATTTGAGTCAGGGGGACTTACAGGGTAACATCTGCTTGCGTGCTCTGCTGAATTGCAGCCGCAAGGGGAAAACCTCCAGTTCATCTCCAACTTCAAAACTCACCAATGCAGGGGACTGCAAAGGCTTTCTTAGAGTTCCTCCAGTCTGACAAATGTTAGGGAGCTTTTTTCTTAAATGGAAAAAAAAATCCCAAACAAAAGCATGTGCGATCTCCAATCGATCTGCGGGCTGCGGAGAAGCGAAGAGGATTAGATCGTTGTAGCTATAGGCTGTGAAGTGTTTGTCTGGCTGTTATTAATAAAGGTCAAATGCAAGGCACTTCTACTCTTGCTGACACGTGGCTGCCCCTTTAGTGATTCATAATCTCTACACACTGCTTGGCAAACAGAAAGGCTTTTTTCCCCCCTATCCAAGCAGTTTTTGATTTACACAAACAAAAACAAAGGCTTTTAAAGGGACAGGGCCACTTAAGTGCAAGTTGTAAGTTAAAAAAAAAAGCATCGACAGAATTTTGCAATTGATAGAAATGCTTCCATGACATTTTTCTGATGCAGCAGGGGAAGATGCTTATTTTTAGGAGAAAACTCTTCGTTGCTGCGTTGGTAGCCCAAAATACTGTATGACAGAGGTCGGCAACCCCTGGTACGGGTGCCAGAGTGTGGTACTTGAAGGCATTTGTCTTGACACTTGTGCCTTGGGGTGGGCGGCAGGGAAGGGGTCAGGGCTGTGCTGCTGTAACAAGAATTGGGCCACTCATGGCTCTCCTGCCGTCTGCCCCGGCACACCAACATCTTACAAGTTGAGGTTGCGGGTGTTTTTGGCACTCTGCCCCAAAACATTGCCGACCCCTGCTGTATGAGAACAAGAAGGGTAAACTGCTTGGAAACTGCGCAGCAGGAAAGCAGTAATATCTTGTACTTCTATTTCATTGATGTATCTCCATGCTTTACAAAGCTGTATGGTTGTTGGCTGCTGTTGATTTTGGCTTCTGTCTCCTTCATGTTGTGAAGTTTCCATTTCAAACAGCAAAACTGGATATCTTCCATGCCTGAAGGAGGGTGTTTGTGCCCGAAAGCTTGCAAAGAACAGTTTTGCCAACTATTTAGTTGGTCTAATAAAGGATATCACATTTACCCAAAGAACCTGGTCTGACAAAGCTGTGTGAGCTGTTTGTAAGTGGTGCTTGAGACAAGAGGGAGAGAAGAATGACTCCCCGTCCCCAGCTTGGGGCTTAGTTACAAAGGGAAACAGATAAGGGAAGGTGACATGTTTGCACCTAGATCTTGAGCTATCTTTTTTGCTCTGTGTCTGAAAAGCGCCCAGCACAGTGGTAGTTTGACAGGAAGTCTTTAGTGGTTCATAGATGATAGGGGCTGGAGGGGACCTTGCAGATCATAGGGTCCAGCCCCCCTTATTGAAGTGCGGTGCCCAGAACTGGACGCAGTACTCCACCTGCGGTCTCCCCAGTGCTGAGTACAGCGGGAGTATCACTTCCTTACTTTTACATGAGATGCGTCGGTTGATGCATGCCAGCGTGTTATTTGCCCTGTTGACCACCGCCTCGCACTGACGGCTCATGGTCAATCGTTACCCCTAGGTCCCTTTCAGCTGTGGTGCAAGTCAAGCTGTCACCTCCGAGCCTGATACAGATAATATTAAAAGAGTGGACAGTGCTTGTGATTTTTTAAATTCTGTTAGATTTAGTACCTAGTGATGCAAATAACATGAACAAGGAAATCATGTTTTCAAAGCCTGGCATTTAAAAAGTCTCAGTTAAACTATTATATTTTAAGTGCATTTGTAACTCAGTGCACCACAAAGAACCATGCAATATCCCACCAGATATCGCTCCCAGCATGTGGATTAGTACAGCATCATGCCATTTCATGGACCTGGTATGCATGAGATCAGATGCACTGCCCATGTTAAGCTAACTTGGTCTAACTTTGTTGTGAAGTCATCCCCTACATCTTTATTTTATACTTTCCCATGGCACATTTTAATTTACAGTCCACTGAAACACAAACCTACTATGATTTAAAGCTAATTGACTAAAATGATAGCAAGGTAATGGTCTGGAATACTGCAATGTCGGTGTCTTGAACTGCAGCATTTTATTATTTACTAGTGTAAAAGCCTGTAAAAAATGACCGGCAAAAATAGGCTACTTGTCATAGGGTACCATGTTTCTGTTATCCACTGTGTCATTACCAACTTGACCTGTTCTGCCTGGGCTTCTCCTATACAACAGGTATCCAGCAACATTTCCAAGTGTCTCCTCTCTAAACTCCTTTGGACATTTCTTCAGACATTGATGATTTTCTGCACACGGTGCATTTGGATTCAATCCTCCACACGGTCTGTGAATCATACAACTCGTCACAGTGACCTTTGCTCAACAGGCAGTGCACTGTTTTACACTCAAATGTTTATTGTAAAGTTGTGGTAGTGCTTGTTGTTCCCCTTCATCATCACATCCTGCAAATACTCTGGAAACAGTCTTCTTGGAGGCAGAATTACTTTACCCTTATGACAACGCCTCTGGAACTGGCCATCTGACTGTCTTTCAGCTTGGAGGTTTAAAGAGTTACAAAATTGGCACACCACATTCATCAATCCACAACTGTGTTCCTCAGTCTTGTCTTCAGTGAATCTATTGTTGTCTACTCTTTCGGCCTGTCTCCTACTGTCTCTGCGAACCCTTTGCCTTTCCATTGCATCTCTTCTGCGACGTCCTCTTTGCTCATTTGTTTCATTTTGTCTTACTCTTCCCATTCTTTCTGCATTCAACTGTTGTCTGTTCTCTGCTTCACCTCGGAAAGGGTGTTATGGGTTAACGTTACAGTGTTAAGGGACAACTTTTGCTTGGATACCGAGAGTACACCATAACTAATTGAAAGCAGTCACTAAAAGTCCAGAAAAGTGAGCGCAAATGTGGTTTTTGTGAGCGTGACAGCCAGAATGAGAAAGATGCCAACAAGGCAAATTATTATAGAGGATTTGTGTGTTTATTTATGGGGGAGTCCCCATCATGAAGCATGACCTTATTGTGCTAGGTGCTGGACAGGCATAACAGAATAGTACAATCCCAGCCCCAGAGCGCCTACAATCTAAGAGGAGATACGTAGCAGGCGGATACAAGATTGTCAAGGAAGCCCAAGGAAACAGGGAGACAGTACTGGCCTTCATGGCAATAGCCGGAGCAAATCAGCAGCTCATTTTTCTTTAAATATCTTTTGAAGACATCAAAGCAGAGGCAAATTTTGAGGAAGGATCTGAAGGGGGATAATGGTGATATGGGGCATGGGAGGAGCAGTGAAAGAGGCTGTTTGTAAATCTAACAGGTTTGTGGTGGAGGAGGCATTACAAGCTGATCAGAGGTGGGAGTCAGGCTGATGGGTGAAAGGGAAGGTGGGGGTATGCCGTGGAGGGCTTGGACAATCATAGATTCATAAGACAAGCAGCATATTTTTAATAAAATAGAGGAGTTGGTAGAGGGATATGAACAGAATGGTGACAGGTTTAAAGTGACAGACCAGGAAAGTGATCCTTGTAGCCTGACTCCAGATAGATATGAGCAGAACAAGAACGCATTTGTCACAGCCAGACACTCAATCTTGGCAAGGGGGTGAGAACTCTGCTCAGTCTCTCATTCTAATTTTAAAAAATGTCTTGACCATCCATTTCCTTGCTGAGAAATGGGCACTATTTAGAGCTGCATTGAGATGCATGAGCTGGGAAATAAGTTTGAGAACCTTAATTCAGTAAGAATCATACGTATTTGGGCCTTTGGAAATTAAGTTTCTTTGTAAACTTCTCTAAAAACATTGTTGTACTTTTTAATTTGTTTACCAGAGAATTCATGGATGGAGGAAAGCATGGATTCACGTGTGAATGCATCTGAGTGGATGTTCACATCTGTATTCGTATTAAGGCAATGCTTGCAGTTCCCCGTTGAGATGAGGGCCCATTATGACAACTCTTGCTGTAAAGAGTTCACAATTTAAATAAAACCAGATGAGTAAAGGATGGGAAGAGAAGTGAAGACACAAAAACCCAAGTGACTTGCCCACACATCAGGTTAGTGGCTGAGCAGACTCCTCGTTCTACACTTTACCCACTGAATTAGGCTTAAGTGACTTTTGCTTCCTCGTCAGAGGTTAAAATCAAACCCACATAAATCAGAAAGCAGCAGTGAATCACGAAAGCACGCACTACTTCCCTTGAGTATATCTGAATCTAGCCATAGACTAAAAAGTTTCATATAATATGGCAAAACATTTATCCAATAGCTTGGATAAAATGTCAGTCTGGGTTCACATTGAGAAAAGAAGTTACTTCCTGTGAAGCATTTGCCCTGCTCTAGTATTCACCTCTGGTTCCCAAATCTCCGAAGCTATTTTCTGAGATGCTGTCACACTGTTTGCTGCCCTGAGATTAATCCTTTGCTGTTGGCAGAGCAAAGCCAAGGGGTGTTGTTTATGTACTCCTTGTCTAATGTCACAGTAACAGGATTATCAGCACCTAAAAGCACCTAAAATCTTCCAGATCAAAGAAAAGTAGGGCTGGAAGGATCCTCATGAGGTCATCTAGTCCAACCCCTCGCTAAAGGCAGGATTCTCCCAGCCAAGTGTCTGTCTAACCCACTCTTGAAAACTTCCAGTGATGGAGATTCTCCAGTTTTCTAGGTAGCCTGTTTCAATGCTTGACCAACTTCATAATCAGACTGTTCCTCATAATCTCCAACCTAAATTTCCTCTGCTGCAGCTTGAGGCCATTGCTCCTGGACCTGTCCCCTACAGCCACAGAGAAAAGCCCATCTCCATCCACTCTATACTCTCCCTTCAGGTATTTGAAGACTGTTATCAAATACTCCTTGCGCCAACACTTTTCTTCACCAGACTAAGTAATCATAGTTCTTTCGGCCTTTCCTCATGAGTCTTGCCTCCCAGGCCCCATCTCATTTCTGTTGCTCTGTGTTGGACTCTTTCCAGTTTGTCTATATCCTTCTTGAAGTGTGCAGCCCCAAACTGGACATAATACTCCAGGTGAGGCCTCCTCACTAGTGCTGAATAGAGTGGGAGGATCATCTCCCTTGATTTGCAAGTGACACTCTTGCTAGTACAACCTACTACAATGTTGGCTTTTTTTGCAACAAGAGCACTCAGTTGTCTTATATTCATCTTATGGTCTCCTGTAACCCCCGGGTCCTTCTCTGCAGTACTGCCATCCTGCCAGTCATTCCCCAGCCTGTATTTGTGCATTCAGTTATTCTGTTTCAAGGGTAGGACTTTGCACTTGTCCTTGTTGTATTGCATCTGATTGACCGAGAACCATTTCTCCAGTTTATCTAGATCGTTCTGGATCCTAGCCCTGCCCTTTGGAGAATTTTCAGCTCCACCCTACTTGGTGTCAGCTGCAAATTTGCAAAATGTGCCCCCAATCCCATTATCCGAATCATTAATGAAGACATCGAACAATACCAGACCCAGAACTGACCCCTGGGGAGCCCTTTTGAGACCTTCTCCCAAGTAGACATTGAGCCATTGATGACTACTCATTGAACACCATGGTCTAACCAGTTATGTATCCACATTACATTACCCATGTTTAGTCTGTGTTTCCTTTGCTTGTTAATGCGAATATCATGAGCGAGTGTCAAAAGCCTTGCTAAAGTCAAGGTATATCTCACACTTCCACTGCTCTTCACACAACAAGCCTGGCACCTTCTCATAGAAGGAAATCCGGTGGGTCAGACGTGACTTGGGGAATCCATGCTGGCTGATCCTGAACATCTTGTTCTCTAGGTGCTCCATAATAGATTCCTTGAGGACCTGCTCCATGATCTTTCCAGGTATCAAGGTCAGGCTGACTTGTCTGTAATTCCTCAGAGTTTCCTTCTTAAAGATAGGAATATCTTTGCCTTTTTTTCAGTTCTCTGAGACCTCATGCACTTGCCACATGTTCTCAAAGAGGATAGATAATGGCTTTGAAAGTACCTCAGTCAATTCCTTCGGTACCCTAGGCATGCACCCCATCTGCCCCGGCTGACTTGAATGCATCTAGTTCCTCAAAATAATCCCTAGCACGTTGCCCTAGGCTGTTTGTCTCCTTCCCTATCCTTGCTGCCAGCTGCACTCATCATCTGGTAGCTGCCCCTATTTGTGACGACTGAAGTAAAAAGGACATTAAGTAATTCAGCCTTCCCTGCATCACCTGTAACTAGACTGCCTTCTGTGTCAAATGCAAATGCAAAGGTCACTGAAGACCTTTGCATTTGATCATCTTTTTCTTTCAAGCAATAAAGGACGGCAGCCAAAGCAGATTTAGAGAGAGAGAAAATTCAGAGATGTGGCCAAATACTACTCTGTTTACTTATTCATACATACATCTGAGTTTAAAGTGCTGTAACTGAGAATAGAACGTGGCCCAAAGGATTTATGATGCTTTCTTTAATTCCCCTTTTTGTGCCTCGGTATATACTGTATATAGAATGTGTTCCACAGAAAATTATTTGATTGACTGGACTTTAGGCTGAAGTCCAGTTAAGTTCATGATAGTTTCCGTGGACTAGTAACATTATGTTTGGGCACCACTTTCTGTTGGTCTACCTGACCATTTGGACCAGAAGAACAAAATTGGCCATAATTTCATCCCACCCCTGTATGCCCTGGCCTGGTGACAAAGGGCAAGAAGCAGCTTCTGTCAAATGGGGGCTGTGATTGCTCTGGCTATTAAGGAGCTCAGAGGGATTTTCTTTCACAAGAACAGGAATGTTAGCCCTAGCCAAATTTCAGTCGGGTAATTATATTCTGCCTCCCAAAAATCTCTCTTGTTCTTTTGGATACAACATTTTTCTCTTCCTGATCTAATTGGTAGTATAATGTGATGGCTTTCTGCTAAGTGCTGTGTTTCAGTCCACCTGGGAGCAGTACCAGCCGATCAAAGTTGAAATGCTCTAGTCTAAACAGGACTAGACAATAGCCTTATCAGGCATATCAGGCAGTGGTATGCACCATTCATATTTGTTCTCCATTTCTGTATTTGCTTAGGTTTTCCCCTTTTGTAGTTTGCAACCTGGATGCACCGGAAAACAGTCTGTTCCTGGTGAATTATAAGGATTTTAAAGTCAGCAGGCTGAATGATTTAACAAAAGAAAATGTTGTGCCTCCCTTTTAAGAGTAATAAGTTGCTGGTGTTTCCTTGGGAACAAGCCATCAGTCTAGCATGTTCAGTTCCTTGTTATTAAAATGCAATGTTGAAAAGTGCGTGTGTGCGTGCATGTGCCCGCATGCATGTCTCTGTATAAAATTCTGTTTAGATATATGTTTACGTGCCGAGACGGGTGCAACGTTACTTAGCCTCCCTGTCATAGTTTCATAGTTTGTAGGGCCGTCTGTCCTTTTGGATGGTTCAGATGGATTATTATTTATCAGTAGTATCTGGAATCATTGGTGTGGACCAGGACTCCTTTGTACCAGGGGCCATACAGAGAACAAGAAGACAATACTAGCACCAGACTGTTTATAATCTAAGTAGAAGACACAGACAGGGCAATAAAGAGATCCAGGCAGCCAAGGCAACACTAGAAAGCAACAAAATGATGCTGGTCTGCAACGAAGGCAGAAGTCATAGCCCATCAGCAGCCCAACCGTCATCACATTTCCTCTAGGCATGGCGGCAAAGCAGAATTTTGAGCAGGGATTTGTCTTTGGAGGAATGTTCTGAGTTAATTTTGCAGACAGTTCCAGGGAGGTCCTCCAAGGCATGATGAGTATCACGGGGGAACGCATGAAGGGGTCTGCCTGAAAATCTACTAAGCAGGTGGTGGGCTCATCAAGGGGCAGAACGGCCTCTTGAACTTCAACAAGAGATGCTAAGTGGGTTTGGGATAGGCTGTGAGAGCTCTGGCTTGGTTTTTGACTCTTGCAGTGTGTTGTTATAGGAAACAAAGAGCACAAAGGTGATGTTTCTTGCAGTGGTGGTATGCTGTGCTGCTGCTGTGTCTGCTCATCATGTCTATAAATAATTCATATTTTTCAGTATTTTAGATTCAGCTGATACTATTTTCTGTTCCTCGTTGCTACCTGCTGTTAGGTACTAGAAAGGGACTGCTCTTCAGGAAGTCCACCAGGGTCCCTCCCTAGCTGCCCCAGTATCATACTCCAGAGCTTAAATTTCCACAGTCAAGGCCACCTCCTGCTGCTATGGACCTACTATATTTTTGCTTCCTTCATAGAACCACCTCTTTATAAAAGGAAATGTGTGGTTGCAGCTGCATTTGCTGAATTCTGGATTTAGTTCACTGACCCCATTTGTCTCCCTTTTTTGTTTAAATTAGTATTATTTCTTTAAGCTCAGGTCAATCACGTGTGATCTTCCCCTTTTTAGGGATGATAATTTCACACCAGTGTCCCTTCCCATTGTCCCATGATGATGGCACTCAAAAGGAGCTATGTGAAATGTACAGTGACACATGGGAACTTGTAATAGAAATGTAAAACCCAGGAGAACTATTTTTTTTATATACAGTCCTGTTTTTGTGATAGTGGTCAGGGTAGCAGAGTTTGCACCAATCTCCTATGACCTGGGGCTGTAGCCTCCACTTCCAGTTGTTGCTGTTACATTTTCCCTGCTTTATAAAACCTATAACTAAAATGCTGTAACTCTATCTGAATTTCACAGCTGCATCTTTGCAGCTAGTGACACACACAAATGAAGACATGTTAGATGTCAGCTTGGTTTTTCCAAAGTACAGTATTGTAGGGGGGAGGACGGGGGGAGAAGGGCAGCAGAACGACAACTAGCCTGGCTTTATGGCTCTTGTCTTCCTGTACATTGGTACTTTTCTATAGATCCCTTTGATTAAATGAATGTGGGGGTGGCTGCAGATCCCATAGCTACATGGTCATATGAATATGAGTTTGGAAGGGCCCTCCTGGTTCATCAAGCAGTCCCCTGATATTTGTAGCTACTGCCCATCAAAAACAATACTAAAAAATCAGAGAAGAGCCAAGAGATTGATGACAGGATGAGAAAACATGTTGTGTCTTACAGTGAAAGACTGAAGGAGCTCAATTTAGTTTACTCAGCAAAGAGATGGTTAAAGGGTCACTTCATCATAATCTGTAGGTACCTGCATGGAGAACAGCAACCCATAAAGGGGAACTCTCCATTCCAGCAGACAAAGGTCTAACTGGACTTTATGGTTGGAAGTTGAAGCTAGACAAATTCAGGCTGAAAATGAGGAACAGCATTTTAACAATGACAGAAATTAATCATTAATCAAATTTCCCAAGGTTTGCCACAGATTCTCCAGTACTGGAAATATTCAGATTTTGCATGGATGCTTTTCTAAAATATAGGCTCTCATGTAAGTACAGCCAGTGGATTTAAAGCAGGAATTATTCCAGGAAAGTACTATGGCCTGTCATGCAGGTCAATGGTCCCCTTTCATCTTAAGATCTGTGCATCCAAGAATTTTCTCCAAAAGGAAAAAGTCTCCAAAAGGAATTTTAGCAGTTTTCCTCCTTCCTTGGGGTGTAGTATGTTTCTAGCCACAGGAACCATGTGGGACATTGTTTTGGGTATTGATGGTTTACCATAGTTGGTTTTACATAGCACACACCTCTTCATCCCTCAAGGCATCTTGTCAAATAGTTATTAAATTACAAAAAGGATTAGCTTTCCTCTGTGTTGTTGAATTATTGTAGTTATGCATGGAATGGCAGGAAGGCATTAGGCCTGGGAACAAAGGGCAGTCTCTCTGAGAAAGACTTTTGGAATTAATTGTGGACTATTTTGGGATCTCCTTCACACATGATTTTTAATTAAAAATACTTTCAAAGGGAGACTGGCTGTTTTTTTTAAGGTCCCAAAGGTGGGGTTTTGTAAAACCTTTTCCACAGGAATTGTTATGAAATCGAAGGGAAAAGGAGGAGGGAAATCACTGAGAGCCACTTTTTTGTTCTGTTTTAAAACTTCCTCTGCTGTGTTTGCTGTCCACATTTCTGAATTGCATCCAGTAGTCCTTCCTTGGAAAACATTAATAGTAAGATTTTGAATTTATTTTAGAGTATGCTTCACACACACACACTGTTATCTTGTAAGTGGTGTATGTTTTTATTTGACTATTCAAATGCTACTGAAGTGGGAGAACCAGTCATAGAAATGCTGCAATATATATGGATTGCTGGGATAATGTGTGTGTGTGTGTGTGTGTGTGTGTGTGTATATATATGTGTATATATATATATATACACACACACACCTACATATGTGCCTTATAATTATCTTTGACATAGTTACTTTAACTTTGCTAGCTGCTTATATCTTAATGTTTAACCAAAATGATTGATAAAAGACTGCAGAAAACCAAAGAGATAAGACTTTCCAAAAGAAGTGTTGGTAAAGTATAATTGATAGTAATGCATAAATGATGGTAAAGTAATTTGGATTGCTTTGAATTATTGTAGGGATAATTGTCTAAGTTATAGGCAGTTTAATTTTTAGTAGTTGGTGTAACGTTAACCTGTTAGTGTCCCGTTACCATGTCCTGAACCTGCAAAGGCTTCAAGCATATGCTAAATTTCAGACATATAAGTAGGCCCTGACTTTGCTGAGCCTACTCAGGTGTCTGAAGTCAAGTATGTGCATAAATAAATTGGCAGGTCAGGGTGTAGAGGCTTTGATCTGTAATACACAGCAAGCACATCTACACAACATGCTTATTGTGGAGGTGCTTAATAAGCTCCGCTGTCAAGTCTTTGTGTTTACACGTGCAGCTCTATTAGGCTGCAGTATGCTGCTGTAGGTTAGTACTTGTATTTACAAGTACTGTCATGCAGTGGTGTTATTTACTGCGTAGCAATGCACATGCCGATGCTGACAGGGCTGGCTGGGGCACAAGGGGGCTGGCACCCTTGTACCCCAGCCAGCGCCTCCACAGCATGTTGAGTTGGGCCAGAGCAGCCCTGAGCTGGCAGGCTGGCCCTTGCCCTGGACCACCTGCCACATGGGGCTGCTCTGCTTGGCTCAGTATACTGCAGATCTGAGCGCACGTGTAAACACGGTGCCCAGGAGCAAAAAAAAACTCAGGCACAATATTCACTGGAGTTTATTGCTTTGCATTAATTGCAAATGTAGATGCATCCAGTGTGACTTGTCATCAGAGTAGGTACTGGATGTATTGGGTGTATTTGAGTTGGTTTTTCTGGACATCACTGAATCTTGGTCTTACCTTTAGGCAAGTCACTTAAAGATAGTTTTACCCACCCAATTGGGTAGAGATGTTATGTATTCTGAGTTTTTTCCTCTCCCTCTTCTTTTTTCAGGGATATTTTTCCCTTAAAAACTCTTTGCTCCTACTTATTTTCCACGTCACAGTTCAGGAACTGGGACATAATTCCTGCCCAAGGATACTTCAGAAGTTCATTGTTGAATATTTTTGAGTAATTATTTAGGTTGATAGAAGTATTAATGAGGGCACCTGTGCAGGTGTTCAGTGTGGCTTTGATATAACTGCAACGTATGGCACAGAAAAGTTCAGTGGCATGTATTTATATAACCCACAACCACTAACACAGGGGACTTTAGTGTTCAGACTTTTTCTCTTTCCATCAATTTCCCACCATTAGGGCTCACATGGCAGACCTCATCTATTTTCCACAAATGTTTCATAATGTCTGGTAGGTCCTCAGATTTGATCTATTTTTGGCCTTCAGTAAGAAAGCTAAATCTAAAGTAGTAGCTTCTCCAGAGGGTGGGATAGAGAGAGAGAGAGAGAGAGAGAGAGAGATTGAATACCCGACTAGCACCCCCTTCTTCTTTATATTACTTGGACTTGCAGATTGAAGAATCTCAGCCAAATTCAACTGTGGGAGCGTGGTATAGGGAGACAACTCTCTTTCAGATAGACAGGTCCATAGATAGTTAGGACTATAGTCCAAAATCATTTTAAACTTCATGTGTACATCTATAGGCAGCTAGTATAAGTCATTAAGCACTGGCGAAATATGTTCCCATAGAGATATCCCACCTACCATATTTCCTATCATATGCTTAGCATCAGCATCAGTTTCTGAAGAGTGTTATTATTTCACTCCATGTGGGTGCATTGCTAAGCTCAGCTCATGGGTTGACAAAAGCAGATGACAATCGTGAGTTTGACTTCTGAAAGAAACATGCTTACCACCAAATGGCACATACAAAATTAAAAAGCTGGCCTGACCATTGCCATTATCTGTTGTTCTGATAAAAGCAGAGGCCAAACTGTGAAACTGTGAACCCCTGGTAGACGTGCCACCACCATCCAAAGGCAGATAGATAACATACTTGCTATATCTTCCACTTGCTTTTTTCAGCCCACATCACCTCCATCTTATCTGGGATGAGCAGCTGCTAAAAGAATATATATTAAAACCTCTTTAATAGGTTTTAAGCAGGAAACTCACAAACAGAAGCTAAATTCAGTCAATGACTTATCCTTTCTGAAGACTGGCTTCTGCCACGATAGCAATTACAAGAGGCAAAGGTTTTTTTTTTTTATGGTATCTTTTATTAGACCAACCATATAGCTTTCCCAAATATAAAATTGGTCCAATAAAAGAAATCACAAAAAACCCTTGCCTCTTTCTTTCTACATTTCCGGGACCATCACAGTTACAGTACTCCAACCCTACTAAAATGAATTAGCCAATGATGAATGGATAGGGTGAGGAGCACTTGGAAAAAAGTCTGACGTTCATTTTCCTCCCATTCCTTTATTTGTGGCTTGTCGTCTTAGGTGGTACAGACTTTGGGACTGACCTATAATAAAAGGTACTGCGGTTGGGAGGGTTGCAAACAAACATCCTTATTGACCAGCCCCAGGCACGTGACACACATTGAGGTCACAACATGCCATACCTCTGTCGCTTCCCCAGTTCTTTGTTTTTGCAGTGCCTTCTGGCTTTCTAATCACTTTGATGGGAATTATTCCTTCCTTTCCTTTGGAATCTGGTCTGTTTTGAGGGGGTAGATTTTAGGCTGCGTATCATACAAATAATTTAGATCTATATTTCTGAGGCCGTTGTGCCTGCCCAGAGTCATTAGAGGTCAATAGATCTTTAGATATGTGCTGAAAAGCAGCTGGTAGGGCTTGAATCTGCACTCTTCAGCTTGGGGCTGACGTGCATTTTGTTGGGTATTTAATGTCACAAGACCTTTTTGTGGTTAGGGCACAGGGTCACTTGATGCTTCGCGCCTGGAATACTTGTCTACTCCGTCACGGTGTTGGTGTTTCAAGGTTAGCTTTCACCTTGTACTTTAAGAAGTTAGTGTGTAGGGTTTACATTTTAGGGTGGTGTTTTTGGGTGGCAGGGTTTGTATTTGGGGATGTCACGGAGCACAGCATGCTGTTACTCACGGGGGTGTGGGCAGCAGCAAGGCAGCCTGCAGCTGGCTACAAACCCTATTAGGCAGAGCTGCCTGATTGGGGAACAGGGCCCAGCTGTGCCTTAGAAGAGCTGGGCCCTGAACAGCAAAGCAGCCGGAGAGACACCGCCGGCTGAGCGGCTGCTCAGAACACCTTGGAGGCAAGGGTAGGGGCAACGGGGATGGCCGGAGCTCCTTGTCCTGGGGATGACAGAAAACTGCACCCTGCTGGGGAAGGATGGCCTGGTGGGACTGCTTGTGACAGGGTAGTTCCTCAGAAATGCCAGGCCAGTTGCCTCCCCAGGGAAAGGCGAGTAAGGATGCCTTATAACCCCAGCCCCCACATGCTCGGTGGGTATTAAGACCAAGCAGGGGGAGCCCAGACTCACGGTGAGTTGTGAGGCAGGGCCCAGGTCAGGCGGAGGGACCTGGAGCAGTGCCCAGACTCACCGTGACTACTGAGGCTGCAATAAGGATCTGAGCGTGGCTCCAATGCGGTGGGGCCCTGAGCCTTGGGGAGCTACAACAGAAGCTCCTTGGGGCAAAGAGGTAAGGGTTATAGCCCAGGGAGGGCAGGGGGACAGGGCTTGGAGACCCAGAGACAATTTACTAGAAGTATGATAAGGCCAGGTGTTAGGCCATGCAACATCTGCACGGCACGGGACACGGTAAGGGATGGTCAGAGCTGTGTATATAGGCCCTAGTCATTGGGGCGAGTAAATGGGCATCCTCCCGCCTGATTAACATCTCCTAATCGTTAACATCAAGGCATGGCAGGAGAGGTAGGCGGCCTGTTAGCCCTAAAACAAGGGGGCTGGCCAATGATTAGACCAGCCCCAGGATGTCCGCTTGTTACAGGGGAGAAATGAAGGAAGTTTGTGACTGTTCAGGATCTGTATTTTGGGGATCGGTTGTTACGGCTTATATGGTGCTGGGATTAGTGTTTAAGCTTTACTGGAGGGAAGGGCTAGTTGTGTTAGTCTCTTCTGGACTGGTACAAGTATTCACGAGAGTAGCGATTGTATTGGGTTGACTTGGA
>NW_017729033.1:5986904-5987126 GCF_001723915.1 Gavialis gangeticus
GATTTGCACGTGGGATGTGTTGCAAAGCAAGGTTGAAAGAGGGCAGTTTTGGTTTGCGGAGAGGCCGGTTAAGGGACTGCGCGAGGAGGTTGGCTGCGAGCGGGGGTTTCAGGCCCCTTTGGGGACGCTGGTGTTATGGGGGCGCTGGCTGCGCGGGGGTGTTGTGGGGTGACCTGGGGGCTGGTTTCGGTTGTGGATGGGGTGCTTCAGGGTGACCTGGAG
>NW_017729033.1:5992126-5992956 GCF_001723915.1 Gavialis gangeticus
GACAGGCGCCGCCGAGCCGAGCCGAGCCGAGCCGAGCCGGACAGGCGCAGCCCAGCCCCTCCGCACCGAGAGAGAGGTACCTCACGCGAGCGCCCACGCGTGCCCCCGCCGCACGCCCCGCGGCGCCGTGTGTGTCACGAGACACCTGCCTCCTCCCGCACCTCCCCTTTGTGTGCGTGCCTGGTGTGCGTGCGTGTGTCCCTCTCGTGTCGCCGTTGGCGGTGGACGGCGAAGCAGGCGGTCCGCGAACAAAGCCGGTCCCTTGACCCCCCCCCGACCCCTCCGTGAGGTGTCCGCGCCAAGCCCGGCCGTGTTTCGGATGCGCGAGACGCCGCGCGTGACGGGTCCCCTCACAGAAATACCGGCGGACGCTCCCACTGACCCACGGACGGGGGCGGCCGGACGCGAGGGGGCTGTGGCGCGGCCGAGGCGTCGCTCCCGATTTTCAGTTTCCCTGCCACTCTTCTGCGCTTCACCTGAACGGCACAGCAAGCGCGTCGCCCGCGGGCGACACCGATGTTTGCCTCTGGTCGCTGGCCCTCATCACCCGCGGGTGATAGTAACGTTTGCCCGGACCCCGCGATCGTCCCCAACAGCTTGTGACTCTCCCCCCGTGCTGAACCGTGATAAAAATAAGGAAACTAGTCGTGAGGTTATTTACCTTGTTGGGTGGTGGGGATAGTGTGTTGTTGTTGGGTGGTTTTTCGTGCGTGTGAAAAGGCGCGCTGTACCATTTTGCCAAGCGGGTATAGCTGTGGCACATACCGTCTCCTCTCTATGTTGATGCACGTCTGTGCACACACGGATTGACTGATTTTTTTTTTTTTTTT
>NW_017729033.1:5994632-6002888 GCF_001723915.1 Gavialis gangeticus
CACACGGATTTACTGATTTTTTTTTTTTTTTAATTGAAGAGTTTCAGGTGAATAAAGGTCGAGTAGTAAATGTCACCGAAACGTCAAGGGTTTCGTTGCCGGTTCTTGGCTGCGGAGGCTTCTCTGCCGATTTTATAATAGGGTGCAAATTTATGCAGGCCAACAAGTTTTGCCCGGGTGCTAGTTTCTCTTCTCCTTCAACCGAGTTGCTCTTGGTCAGCTGAGATCAGAAGTTGCCCAGGAGGAACTAGGATGATAATACTAGGGTGCTGTCGTGGCAATGGTCCATCTTAACGTGAGACTTTCATAGCCCGAAAGCTGCCATTCTGACCTCTGAGTCGCACTGATGCGACTCGATCTTTAATCTCCTAATTCCAGAAACTCCTTTAACAAAAGGAAAGCTGTTGCTGTGCATGTGTTCCTATTTCGTTCCCGGTCTGCCATAAAGACAAAGGTGGAGATGATCCCACCCCATCCTTGCATTTCACGATGCCTGTCCGGGTTTAAAAGCAAAAATTATATGCATCGAATTGCACGTGTTCACTTCCTGATCTGCCACAAATGCAAGTTTGAGGCCAGAACTCTGTCCTTACTTCACCCTGCCGATCCAAAGCTTACTTAATATGTAAGGGAGCGTACTTTTTCTGAGAGCAACCAGACAGGTTGAGTTAAGGACATAGTGCCTGCCTTGGTCCGTTGCAGCCTATTGTGTAAGAACTGTGTGTATTTTCAGACTTTTACACACTCTGTTTATTGACTTAGTGATAATACTTTGCTCTTATAGCCCTTTCTCTTTCAGAGTATTAGCCAAACTCAAGTTAAGGCTTTTACAGCATCCTGCTGGGCTGGTGAGAGGTCTCCCTTTGCTTCAGTTGGAGAGATGGAGGCACTGAGGCAGGGATGCTACCCAGTGGAGTTAGGATCATAGGTAGGATGGTAGCCCTTATTCTTTTCTTAGCCCACTAGACCAGCCACTCCCAAACTTTGTTGCTCCGCTCACAGCCCCCATTTATACCCTGTCACTGGGCATGTATACACGTGCATGTACTGTGCAGTAATTTACTGCACATGCAGTTCCTGAGCAGTAATTCTATGTGTGCACTGACTTGGGAGTAAAGTTACACCCAGGTCAGCCTACACAAACAGGGTTATTGTGCAGTAAGGCATCTACACGTGCCGTACTGCGTAGTAACTACTTGGGAATAAATTTGCTACCTACGTGATGCAGGTAGCAAATTTACTCCCAAGTCGGCATAAGTCGCCATAGTTACTGCGCAGTACAGGCACGCGCGTGTAGATGTGTGCCCATACCGTGTCGTGATTTTTGGTTACTGCACAGTAAAGGTGCAGGTGTAAACGCGCCCACCTTGAAGCAGTTAGGGTAAAGTGAACTGACAGAACATCATACTCATGCATTGTTGTTTAAAACTGCTGAGATTTTTTTCCCCCTCTGTTGATGTTGCCAGTCCTGGATGGAGCTGCTGGTGGATGTTAGCATTTTCATCTCTGAAGAGCCATTCCTGCTGAAGGATAACACGGCACTGCAACAGGTTCATTATGGTACTGCTGAAATGCAGCCACCTCTGGGGAAGAGAATAACACTCAGCTTGCTTGGGATGGAGAAATCTGGAGGGACTTCCAGTTTGAAGAGTGTCATAGGACAGGGGTAGGCAATCTGCGGCACAGGTGCCAGTTTGGCACGCGAAGGCATTTTGTTTTGCACACGCGCTTCGGGGCGGATGGTGGGGAAGGGGTCGGGGCTGTGATGCTGCGACAAGGCTTGAGCTGTTCACGGCTCCGCCACCGTCTGCCCCTGGTGTGCCAACATCTTGCAAGTCGAGGTTGTGAGTGTTTTTGGCACTCTACCCAAAAACGTTGCTGACCCCTGCCATAGGATCTCAGTAGTGTCTGTGCTGGGCAAACAGGATGCCTGCTTTTCCCAGGCTCCTTGATAGGACCTTCTGATTTCAAGTGCATGCTTGGGATTTGTTCATCTGTCTAAGCAAGAGCCAGTGTTTTGGGGCTAGCTGATGAGACAGTGTTTTGTCGTAACATGTTCCTGTCTGATGCATACAGGGATGGCTTAGGAAGTTTGGAGAGGGCTCGCAAGGTAACTTTTCCGGTGTATGTGATTGAGTTGAACATTAAGAGTGCAAGGGGATCTTTTTACCTATCTTTACTGTTTGCTGCAAAAGGAGAGCCTGGTAACGTGGGGTTTTTTTTTCAGCTCTAGTAGTTAATATGTATCACTTCACATTTTCAAGACCAACTTCCTGAGGGAAAAAAAAATCGCTGGAAACCAATTTATTTATTTTTTAAATGAAAGCCTCCCTGCGCCTTTAGATTTCTAGTTGTCCCAAACTCAGGAGCTTTGATCCCTGTTTGTTAAAGCACCAAGTCAACCATACGTTGGCTGCTGTTGTGTGACTACGCATTATATCAAAATAAAACGTAATTGCTTCTGTCCCGTGATCTGAGTGCCTTGTAACAGGCATTAAAAAGAATCTGCTATATTCACAAATGTAACAGCATCTCTTTGTCTCTGCAGCCACAATTAGTCAGCCAGAACATGGATAAATGTAGTTGTATCTTTGCCCATGGCCACAAATACCAATCCTTTTCATGCTTTCCCTTTCCAAAAGGCAATGAAGATACAGGGAAATTAACAGCTGTACAAATAATTGGCTTTCTTGGTTCTGCTGCCAAAGTCAGGGGCTGGGAGGGACAATTTTTTTCTTCCTGACATGGATCTGGTTGAGAGTAGATCTGAACCTGGGTCCCCTTGCTTTGAAAGTTTAAGAGGTCCATGCAGAGGAGGCCAGCGTGAAGAGGAGGGAGTAAGACTAAGCCACCCCCAAATGCCTGTTAGGTGGTGGGAGTGAAGAGATGTAGGTTCAGATCCTTTTAAACGAAGAAATTGAGTCCAGGTTTTTCGTCCCTCATACTCAAAGCCCAGTGCTTTTCGGTAAAACTAGATCTATTGCTACGACTAACAACTGGCCGAATTTGCTGCCTTGGCAGTGCCCAGAAAAATGCTGTGGAAATACAAGGCAAAACATTTTGTCATTTCCAAAACATTTCTTGTTTTTATTTTTTGCTGAAACAGCAAATTAAAATCATTTTGTTTCCCCCTTTCCTCCTCCCTGACATTGTATCAACGTTGGGTACCTTTCATAGAAACATTTGCTGTCAAGGAGTTCAGGTGTTTTCTATCAGTTTTGGGAGGGTGGGGGGAATATTTGACTGTACATAAAAACAATACTTGAATTTTGCATAGCCAGCATGCAGTGTCTTTACAGATTGCTGTTACTATGGTATTTCCTGCAACAAATTCCAGGAATACTGTAATTGGTAATGTGAACTACTTACAAGATAAGAGTTGGGTGGCGAATACCACCCTTGCAGTATGGTGGCTCTGTTTGAAGCATGGGTCTACTCTAAGAAATGCCATTGTGGGACTGTCTGTGAATTTAAATTTCTCAGCAATGCCCTGCAGATGTGTAAACATGTTTTGGGAAGCCCCTGCGGTTCCCTGAACTGCCAAATCTCCAAGCTCAGCTGGGCTCCGAAAGCCAAACCTCGGCTCTTTGTATAACCTGTGATAAAGATTCAGCTGATTAAATAACTCCCGAGATCCCTTTCCCTTCAAGTGATCCATTCTGTAGAGGATCCGGCTTGTAGAATAGGATCCTTAGCTTGCTTAATGTTAGCTGCATGTTCTCTGTGGGACCGACAGCACCAAAGCAGGGTTTTGACAACAGAGATTTTTTGGATAAGCTGGCGCCTCTTTGTTAACATAGTGTTTTTGAAAAATGGAGCATCTTCAATAAATTGTATTTAGTGTTTTACCCACACTGTCAGTTCTTGATATGCCACAATTTTTTCTGTTGGCAACCTAAATCTGCACCGTGGGTGTTAGTGGAGATGATATTGGCAGCGGTTTGGGTGTTTAGTGCCTGGGAGGGCATGGGATCCAGCTTTAAGACTGCAAAAGATAAGCACTTGAGCGGGGCATTTCTCTAAATTGATCAGCAACAACGTCCTTAATGCCAGTTATTTTAAATGGGCCTCTTCAGGCTTAATCAATGAGCTGAACTGAGTAGTTCATTACTCTCCAGAGCCATTGTTTAAGGTTTGCCTCAGATCTCAAGAAGACAGCACTGCATTAATTTGGACTTGGACTCATGCTTTCAAGGTTACCTTCAACACTGTGGACGTGAGAAACTTTTTTTTAAATGCGTCCTTCTGTTTTGAAACTTAGGAGGAGAGATTCTGCAGCCACAGAGCTGCGGGCATACCCAAGGCCTTGGTTCTAGCAGATTTCTTCTTCAAAGATAGTTTCAACATCGCCCTCTGAGATGCGCGTTATCTCCTTCTTGCAGATAGGGAAACTAAGGCAGAGGGTTGAAGGCCACATAAGTCACAGGCAGAAGTGGGACTTA
Source organism: Gavialis gangeticus (assembly GCF_001723915.1). Taxonomy (NCBI): domain Eukaryota; kingdom Metazoa; phylum Chordata; order Crocodylia; family Gavialidae; genus Gavialis; species Gavialis gangeticus. Next base: position 5,999,075 of record NW_017729033.1, read on the forward strand.
CAGGCCAGATTTGCAGCTGTTCTGATAGCTGCAGCTGCATTGATTTCAGCAGAGCAACACTGGTTTTTTGAATACTAGACAATTGCCTGACCTCATGAATTCAAAATCAATCCTATGTTTAAGTCATTTTGCTAACTTTTTAAGGGTTCACTTTCAAAATGTGGTGTCATGCTTGAAGATTTCTACAGAAGATTTCTCCTCGGAATTAAAAAATTGCAGGAGGAAGATCTACTTGAAACCCTGAAAGTGGACAATATTAATGTATTTTTCTAGTTGACAACTAAATGTAAAATCGTGAATAGCTGGTGGGGTTTTCAGAAGAATTGATTGGTCCTAGGTTGCTATTTTTTTTTCTCTTTAAAGACATTTTTAGAGGTCCCGCTGGAATTAGTTAAATTTCAGCCATCAAAATAAGTTACTGGCATATTTGATCAATTTAGTGTTGCAAAGATGAAGTGTCTTAAGCATCTAGGGGACTTGTGGCGATCAGCAGCAGCTGAGCAAGGGTCTCAAGGATTGCACTTTTGAACTTATGAAGAATTCAAATATGCAACTCTGGCCTAACATCCTTCTTAGGAAGCTGTTAAGAAAACCAAGGCATTAAATGAAAAACTAAATGAATTCGACTTGGGTTGAGACAGCATAGTGTGCGTGTCAAACATCTGGCTCGGCCACATCTGGCCCACAGAGCCATCTTCTCTTGCCTATGGGGCTCCTGGTGGACATGGCAGTTTGGGGTGGAGGACCCTTCTGCAGAATTCAAGGCAACAGGGCCCTTCTTTCAGTGACAGGAGTGTGTCTGATGGCTGTCCCTACCCAGCACCACTTACCCTGACACTGCTGCTGCCATTTGCTCTTGTTGCCACCACCAAGTCTGGACCTGGCCTTTGAGGGAGCTCAAATCTGGCTCAGAGAGGTAGAGTGAGTTTGACACCCCTGGTATGAACAATTAACATTTTGCCACGTAGAAAGTTAAGTTAGTTGTGAATGGTCCAGGTTGTATCAGAGCCAGTGTTTAATGTGACACTGATTGGAAAAAGGAGATAAAATTCAAGATGAGAGAGATCTGCAGATGGTGCAAAATTCAGTTCACAAAAAAAGGTTTCATGGAACTTCAGGTAGGACGAACAAAACTCCTTCAACAAATTTATACCGGGGCAGATGTAAATTTGCTGCGGACAAATGCAAGGTGACGCGTATTGAAAAGGCTAGTTCATGTTATCCATGCTTCTTACTAGGTTGTACTGTGCAACTAGTAAGGAAAATAAATAATTATTGCTGTGAACAGCTCAGTGGACATCTCAACTCTGCATGTATGCAGTGGCAAGTCAAAAAAGCAACGAAAAGGTTATGTGGCGTAAAGAATAAGATAAAAAGCAATACTGAAAATACAGCGTCCTTATGTTACCCCCTGAGATGTTCTCCACTGAGCTGATGACTCCATGTCAGAAACGAGGTATTGAGAGACTGGTGATGAAAATAGTTAGAGGCAGAAAGCGACATCCCCGTATGGAGAGACTGCGAGGAATGGGATTACTAAATTTAAAAGGAAATGGGGACATGACAGGATAAAAAAGAAAGTTTCTCTTGACACTTTTGGATAGTACTGGCGTGAATGAATGTTTGGGTGAATTGGAAAGTCAGCAATTTTAAAGTGGACACTACTGATTTTTAGGCATCATTGCTCTGAGAAGTTTGCTGTCAGGAAATCATCAAAACCAAGAATTTGGTTAGTGTTTAAATGTAACAGTTAGGGATAGATAATGCATATAGATAATGAGAACATCAACAGTTACATTAGGTAGAAAAAGGCACCCGAGAGGTTGAAGCCTCCTGCTTTAGTCAAAGATCGAATGATCCTTTGGTTGTCCAACTCGGAGTTTCTTATGTCTTCTTGTGTTGCTGGCCAGCCTCAGAGACAGGATGATAGGCTGCTATTATGGTAGATCCTGGATTCTTTACAGGGTTAGGTTCCTTACCGCCATGCAAAGGTGAAAGGCTTGTGAAGTAGCCTGGAGTACATTTAACGATGACCAGAAGCTGCACAGGAGCACTGAGGAGCTGAGTCTCTGAGCAGCTGCATGTGAGCACCGAGGAGCTTTGGCTGAGCGGAGAAGCAGCACCCTTTGAAGTAAGAGCTGCAGCAAACAGCTGAGCTGCTTGTGCATCAAACATAGTAATAGCAAACTAAGCAAATTGCAAACCACGTGGGTATGAATGATTCAGGTGTCTTGTGGAAGTGCCTAAGAGCAGGGCTTCATTGTGCTAGGTGCTGAACAAAAAGACCATTCTGCTCTAGGTAGTTTAATGTGTCAGCACGATGGAGAATCGGATCTCTGGTGGGATTTTCTGCTTTATCATAGCTAGTCTTCTATCAGAGGATCTTCAGGCCTGTTGTTAACACTGATCAGTTCAGCCCCTTTTCACTTTGCACCTCCCGCATAGTGAAACGGGTTTGTAAAGTAGTTCACTGATTTCTCCGGGGTCCTTGGCAGAACCAAGGAAGTGGAGGATTGGGGGAGTGATGTTTTTGTACCCATCCCTTATTCTGTTCGGTTCATGCATTAATAAGGATGGGCATGAAGGATTGATATTCACTGAGTTCCCTGCATATGCATGGTACCTGGTAAGCAGGGAAGAAGAAAGGCTCTGACCCTTAGTGTTTAGACAAGCAGCATACCAACGCAAAGCTCGGGGCATACAAGCCAAGGAGCAGACTGTGCTGGAAGTGGGACCAGTATTCCCATGCTAAGCAGGTGGTCAGAGGTTTATTACTGTTAAGCACTGATGTTTTGTCTGGAGCTGTTATTATAAGGCGTAAAAGAGATTCCAGCCCTGAAGATCTCATTAGCTGACATATTTTGTGAGGCTGCAAGACCCTACTTGTGGGGTATAGACTGAAAATGGATGGGTCAAAGGTAGGAGGAGAGAGAGAGAAGGGGAGCAGTAGAGAGTTTGCAGTAGTGGTGCTGAAATGCAGCAGTGACTATGGGCTCCTATACACGTGCAAAGGTAGGGGTACACTGATAGAGATTTTGGGGGCCGATACCAATAGCTGATTTTTAAAGAGGCATATTGGCCGATACATATCAGAAAACAGATTTTAGCCTGGCAGCTTGAAGAGCTATGTGCATCTGGTAAGCCCAGGGGTGGGCAAAATGTGGCCCGCGGGCCAGATGTGGCCCAACAGGCCATTCTATCCGGCTCGCAGGGCCTTAAAAAATTTAGAAAATTAATAGTTATCTGCCCCTGGATGCCTGTCATGAGGCCCTTGATGGCTTGTCTAAACTCAGTAAGCAGCCCTCTGCCTGAAATAATTGCCCGTCCCTGGGTAAGCCTGTTGTGGAAGGGGGTGGGGAAGGGAAGGGGCATGGGGGGAGCAGATCAAGGACCCTGCGGTGAGGGAGGAGTGGGCTGGGACTGGGGCAGGGGCTGGGGCAGGCATTGCTCAGCCGGGACAGGACGGGGTGTGGGACGGAGCTGCAGCTTGTCCAGGGGGTGAGGGGATGGGGGTGGTGGCTCCCACCGCTGTGCACACCCTGGGAGGGCATGGAGGGGCTTGTGCCCCCAGATCTGCATGCAGGGCAGGGTGAGCTGCAGCTGCGGGTTGGGGCTGGGGCTGTGCTGGGCTCTTCCCGGTGGGGGCTGGGTCAGGCTGCACTCAGGATGGGTGGTGGTGGCACTGGAAGGGGGACTACGGAGAGGGGGCCTGCAGCCACCCCAAAATTTGCTGTAGCCCCCCTCCCAGCACTGCTCCCGCCTGCCCTGGCCCCAGCCCAAAACAGCAGCCCATCGCACCCTGCCCCGCACAGAT
>NW_017729033.1:6003056-6016902 GCF_001723915.1 Gavialis gangeticus
GCGGCCTGCGTGCTGCGCTGTGGCTGCATGCACGCATGCATGCATGGGCATTTATTGGTCAAATTATTGGCCATGTCAAGCCGATTGCTGATACAGTGAATTTTCTTGATACCGGTACTGATCTGATATCGGACTGACGTATTGGTGAACCTCTACAGAGAGGCTGCTCTAACACACTGTAATTACAGCATGTTGGAGCAGACTTGATTGAGTCTGCTGGAGCGTGGTAATTAATAATTACCGCACTCCAGCAGACTCCAGTGTCATGTGTATCGGTGCCCCCATGCTGAAAAATGGTGGCGGGGGTGATTTACACTAAAGGTGGTTCAACAAGCTTCAGTTAGAGCATCTGTAGCAACATTTTTCAATGCAGGGACGCTGATGCATGTGACACTCCAGACAATGCCCTATGATCCTTTGAATATTGGTATAGTAAAAGGGAGGGGCAGTACTAAGCTGTTCCTATTAGCAAGTGAGAGCTGTAATATTTTTTTTCTTCATCTTTCCAGCTTCTATTCAAATGCATTTTTCACCAAATCCTTTCATTTGTGTTGCCTCAAAGGATTTCACTGCCATATTCATGTTTCAGAAGACGGGGTAAGAGCGGCTCTGGGACACATCTCTTTGCATGCTATTTTTCACATGGTACAGAAATGTTTGCATGAATTATGGTAGAAACATAACCGTTTGCCCCTCTGTTGCATGGGTATCGCAGCCTATGTGCTCTCTTATGACAGCTCTCTATCTGTGGGCCACACCAGTGAGGGCCACATGTCTCCTGGACCATGCCAGGGCAAGCCTTGGGCCTCTGGGCTGTCTGGGTGCCCCCACTGCTGCACTGCACACCTGTGTGGGCACTCCCCCAAGCCACTGCACTACGTGCCCATGTTCCCTTTCTGCTCCCAGTGCCATCTGCACTCCTCCCATCCTCCCCCGCCCAGAGGGGTGGTAGGAAAAGGCAGCTGGAGGAGGGAGGGAGGAAGGAACCTGGAGCCTCTGGCTGCAGCTGGAATGATTGTGGGGAGTAGCAGCTGAGTAGGAGCCAGGGGGCTGCAGTGTTACCCCCTGTGGGCCACCTGTGGTCCATGGGCCACCAGCTGGACAGCCCTGTTGTATGATTTCATATCTCTTGGCACATTAAAAAATCAGTGCCCATGGTAGGAAAAAACATGAGAACTGCCAGATTGGGTTTAGAGCACCGAGTGTTCTGTATCCCACACCCATTGGGTGGGTGCTAAGGGGAAGAGTATTTATGTGGGGCCTGTCTAGACTGATTTGTTCCCTACCCCTCTTCCTGTCCAGCTTCCAGCATTCAGAGGCAATTTTAGTTGGGTTGCGATATTTTACACTTCCTTTCCTACACTATTATGTACTACAGCGTCCCTGCTGCATTTCATCCTATAGACTCAATATTTGCACATCAGCAGTGAATAAAATTATTCCCATGTTCATAAAATTAGTAATATTTTTGTGCTTTGGTGTCAGAGGTTGCATTTAAACATAGGTGTGGCAGAAGGAGATGTTTGAAGCATTGCTTGCAAAGTTAAACCACATTAAAAATGCCAGTCAACTTTCCTGGCAACACTTAACTATTTGCTTGATGAAGATGGATTGTTATATCCTTAGAAGAAAGGACGCTAAGTGGCAGTTGATTAACAACACGTGCAGTCCCATGGCTCGTTGAGGGCTGTGTACTGATAAGTGTGAATGGATTTGATCTCTTTTTGGTTCCAAGAGGACAGATGTCCACATTACTCAAAATGCTGCATTTGGCACTAGTTGAAATCCTTCTTTTGGTCATGTCGTGCATTAGAAATGCATAGAGAAGGTGACTTTAAAGGTCAGTATACGTGGCCCCAGGGAAAGGTGAGAGCTACCTTGTAAACTGAAAAGCATCAAGGTCTTCATGTGCAATTATAAGAAAAAATGTATGTACCAGAATGTGTTTGTTGGAGTGAAACGTATGTGCTTCCACTTAGGGAATTAAACTCTGGGAGTGTTCAATTTTATTTAAAAAAAAAAAAAAAATGTGACCACTTTTTACTAACTGTAGTACTAATTATTCCACATTTCACTAGGAAAGCTTGGTGAGGGGGTGGGCAGGGAACAGTTGCGTACGGGTATGTCTATATTGGGAGACTTTATCTTGACTTCGTGGAGGGAGCTAGTGCCTTTTGTAATTGTAGTCTGGACATTCGTGAAACACTTGTTGAGGCTACAATTGCTTTTGGTTTACCTTGGGGATTAGGCTGTGCACATCAATTAAGAACTAATGCCACCCGAGCCCTTCTGAAGCATTGTGTGCTTTGTGTGAACTCCTCCAGGGTTTTCATCGATGGCTTTCTTGTGGTATTTTTGCCTTGCCACTTCAAGCAGCTGTATTCGCCAGCATGCACACTGGTATTTTCATTGTTTTCTTTTTTAATTTGAATTGTTTTAAATGAACTTAAAGCTGGTAGCAACAGTTCTATTAGCAGCTTTTCAGATCCCATCATTTATTTAACCCTGAATATGTACAGCATAAAGTTCTTCCCTCAGGTGCCTTCACCAGATGTACGGAGGAAGGCTGGGTGGAGCATGGCACATTCCAGCTTTGAGCCTTGCTAGCAAGAATGGTGGTTAAGACGTGTAACCGGAAACAAAAAATCAGGCTTGTCTCCATGGGGAACTTCTTTCAGAATAAGGCAGAGCCTGAATTTAAAGCCCTCTATTAATTTCAGGTAGAGGGGACCCCCCACTTTTTCTGCAATAAGAATGGCTCTTGTGGAATAACTAGTTTGGGCTATTTTCCTGTGGAAGCAAACCCAAAGACCACCAGCTTAGCTTTTATGCACCACTGAACAACAGTCCGACACTAGAGACTTTGTGGCTGCCTCTGCAGGCTGCATTTGATTTGTGACCTGCCATACCGGTGAGTTATTGTTGTGTCGCGCCCTCTGAGTCTCCACCCCGTCTTACATGCGTACAGCGATAGCTTGTCTGCTGTGGGTTTCTCAAATGAAGTTCATGTACTTTCCCTCAGAATTTATCTTGATAAAAATTTTCCCTGTCCCCCTAAACAATACTCATCACATTGGGCTCCCTTTTTCAGTTCTTAGTAATGCAGTACTACTATTTAAACACTTCTAACAGTGCTAATAAGAGAAGGGGAAATGCTCTTTCTCTACAGAACTAGTGAAGCTAGTTGCTTTGGATCAAGAGCCTATCTAGATCAGAGGAAACCAACCCGTGGCATGCATGCCACAAGTGGTATGGGCAGCCTCTGTCTGTATGTGGCACAGGGGCAAATCAGGGAGGGAGAGGCAGCACAGCAGTACATACGGCAGAGAGCAGAAAGCAGAGCAGCAGGTTGATCTGGGAATGCAGGGCAGAGAGCAGAAAGCAGAGCAGCAGTCAGGCAGAGGAAGGGGATCAGAGTGGCACTGAGGGAAGGTGCTCATTTGTGACATGCCTGCCAGAAAGGTTGACCCCACCAATGTAGATCATCATCTGATCTGTCCTTCCCAGGCATAGCACTGTATGCACTTGCCTTTACTGAATCTAATCTTGTTGATTTTAGATTACCTCTCTTGATTTTTTTTTTTTTCTTTTCAGGGTTATTTTGAATTCTGATCCTGTCCTCCAAAGCACTTTTGGCTCTTCCTGAAAATCTGTCATCTGCGTATTTTATGAGTGTGCTCTCTGTTTCATCATCTACCTTGTTAATGAAAACATTGACTAGACCCAGGTCCAGGACAGAGCCCTGTAGGCCTGTACTTGATAAGATGTCTCATTTTGAAAGTAAGATTTTAAAATGTACTTTAAGAGCAGTCTTTGCACCCACCCTCTGGTGTTTACACCTGGACAGTCTTCCTTCTGTTTGCTTATAAAACGTACTGGAGGGCACTGAAAAATGTAATAATTTGTTCCTTACATCCTTTATCAAGTATTGAACAAAGTACCAGCAAAGAATATCTCCCTCTGTCTGTATTGGTCATATCTGAACACTACCCTTTTCATTGATTTTTTTCCAAGGTGGAAAGGGACCAGAATGATGATGAGGTCTGCCCCATTCACACAGGAGATAGAAACATGTGAGTTAAACCAGTTTTTTCAGAACTTTCATAACAGGACAGCTGCCACATGACAACTCCAGAAGATCAAGGGGAAGCCAGTGTGGTGCCACTCTGGGGTTGTAATGCAATTAAACTATTATACAAACGCAGTCTTCAAAGCAGCCTTTGAACCAATACCAATCCCCCTTCTGCAAATGCTCGAGAAATAAGAAACACAGCAAATCTGGACCAGATACTGGGCAATTGCTTTCGCTGCCTACGTGCTGTTACTTGCATATAGCTGGTTGTCTAATTGGATAATGGGCACTACATGACTCTATAAGTATATTATGTTCAGTCTGCTTTGAAGTGGGGCAATGCAAATGTTTACAAATAATCAGCAGAGGACTAAGATGTCACTTTGCGTGCTGCATCACTTCACTTCTCCTGTGAGCTGCCCTGGGCAGGGAGCTTACATCTGTGTCTGTACTTCTTAGATGAGCTTTTTAAGGTCTTAAACTGGGAACTCTAAGCATTATTAGATCCTGTCCATGCTTCTGGTACAGTTATGTTTTAAGAACTAAACTTGATTGTAAAATGCTTTTATTAAAAGAGTACGGTGCTGCAAAACAATTTAAGCTCAGTATAGAGAGACAGCACAGAAGAATACCATATAATAACATGATGCCCTGACATACTACACTTTGCATTGCATGTAAACCCAGAGCTGTTTCATGCAAGAAAATGTAATGTAAGCAGGGCCAGAGCACCTGCAAAGACCCAAGGATGCTTATTGAAACCATTTGGCACCTCCAGAAATACTCAAGTATTTTTCTTTCCATACTGAGATGGAAGATGATGGCATATAAAAGACGTACCTGTTTGAAAAGTGTTATAGATGGAGTGACATGTATGAGAGCAAGCAGTAGACAAAATGAAACTGTTCTAGGACCACTTAATTTCATATATTTTTGGATAGACATGAGTGGTTTTGTTTTTTTTAAATATACAACCATCCACACATTTTAATAGGAGAACCCTTTTCAAGTGGCCTTTTCAAGGCATGTGTGTGCTGGGAGGGCCAGGTCTTACTCTACATGAGATGCCCGAGAGGATTTAGGTGTCCACCTGTGATTCTGTTCCACCCAGCACGAGATTCTGAAAAAACGCTTATGTGTCTCTTTTTGTAACTTGAAGAAGAAGGCCTAAATACTGATTCACTTCATGTACCTAAATGTGGCACACATACAGTCATGCATCTGCAGATTTGGGGCATTTATGCAGAGTTTGCAATTCTGTTTTGCGCTGTGGCAGGGTCGGGCCTCCTACCTTTTCACCCAGTAGCCTAGTACCCAGGGTACTTGCCCAGGGAACATGGAACCTAAATTCTTGGCAAGCCTCAACCAGAGGTGTTTTGAACTTGCATTTCCCAGCAAAGTATTTAGACCATCAAGATGCACACTAGGCAATACCCAGCCTCTTCTTGAAGCTGACTCACTGCACCTTGCATTTATTATTCATAGGCTAAGATGGGTGGAGAGCAGTGGAGAAGTTCCTGTTGGGAACAAGTGTGCTGACTAGAGCCCTCTTTCATCCAGGGCAGCATCCACCTCTCAGGACCACACACACTCCGGCGTGCTCCTTTCCTTGTCACGCCACATACTTATTTGTCTGCCCAGGGAGCCAGCTTCAACAGGAGGGCTGGAGAAAGGTCAGGATAATGTCTGAACTGGGGTGTGGTAGGAAGAACTCTTGGCTGAAAGCAGGAGATACAGGTTTAAGTCCTGATGGGGGAGAGGAGAGGCTTGTGTCCTGCTTCCTGGGTAACTATCCTAACCACTTAGCTGTTGGGGCTATGACGTGGGAACACACCCACTTTGCTGCTTGACACCCACTTGTGATTTTTCTGTAATTAAAATTTCGGGGATTACCTGTCCGTATGCACATACCTGGGTGACCTTGTTTCACCACATAGCCTCCTGGCCACAGGGGAGCCCTAATGAGAGTGCGTACATGCTTGAAATCTCAGAGCAGAATTGCCTACTGCGTCTAAGGGCCAAAACCTACAATTATGCTGAGGCACAAGGGCCATTTAAGCACATAAAGTGAAATAGGATGGATCTGTATTCCAAGCAGCTGACTACTTTGAGATCAGAGACCTTCATCACTCAACAGGTATAGCACTGGTACCAGCTGTGCAAAGTTCCTTCCTAAGGGGTGCGTCTACATGAGATGCTACTGTGCAGTAGTGTCTGGAAAAAAAACTGTGTGGGGAAGCTACTGCACAGTAACGCTGGTTACTGTGCAGTCATTTAATACTTGGTTATGCAAGTACTAAATGACCATGCAGTAACAACTGTGCAGACTGGTGCTTGTGTAGATGTGGCCAAGGTGTCTTCACTCTGCTCCACAGAGAAAGGATGGATGGAGTCTCTGCTGTATTCCAGCTTTGTCTTCTGAGATTTGCTAACAAGGGTGTTGGTGGAGATGTATAACAGGAGAAAGGGTTCCGGTGCCTCTCCATGGGGAACTTAATCCATGACAAGGTAGGGCCTCAATGTGAAGCTTAGGAGCTCCCCATTAAAATGGAAAAAGACACTCTTTCTTTGGAATAAGTATGTCCATTAGATAGCCTCTTGTGGAATAATTTACTGTGATCTATTTTTCCTGTATGGACAAGCCCTAAGACTATCAACTTAGTTTCTGTGAGCCACCCAACAGCTGTCAAATGCTGGAAACTTTGTGGCTGCTGATGTAGGCCTCATTTGAACATGCAGCTTGTAGTAAAAGTGAATTATAGCTCTTTATTATTCAGTAATGGTTTGTCTGAATTGGGTTAATCAACTGATGGCCTCACGCTTTCAGCTAGAATTCATCTTGATAATGTCTTCCCTGCTGTCCCAAACCAAAGCCAAATGAGTATGACTCTTTCTGATGAATTGGACTTTCCCACTGCCAGCTTTCATTAATAACATCATACAGGCTAACCAGTTCTACAGTGCAGTTAATAGAAGGGAGAAGAGTAGAAATGGTAAGAGAATTCAGAAATGTAGCGGAGTATTACATTGCCCACATGACTTATTTCATTACCTGTGTCTCAGGGAACAGTACTGGCAATGAATATCTCGCTCTACCTGAATCGCTGTTATTTGGACACTCTGAAAATTGTCATGGATGTATTTGGTAGCTTTATTGGTGTGAGACAAAAAGAAGTGCAAAACTCTAGAACTTTTGGGTCAGAGATGATACCTTTTATTAGGCCAACTAAGACATTGCCAAATATGTCCTTTTCTGCAAGCTTTTTCATAGAGTTTTTCAAGGCCAAGGTGACTGTTGGTAGTTTTGTCTGACCGAAGAATTTCACTCAAAAACTTCATCAAACCTGTAGCTTGTATCTGAGCACTGTCACCAGTTTTAGAGAAAATGTTTCAGTATGTTTATTACATATGCCTAACCAACCTGATTTTCTTCTCTAACAAGGTGCTGGGCTTTGGGGATGGTGAGAGGGCAATGGATAGAATAGGCCTCAACTTCAATAAGAAGGTTTTTTTAGTGTGTTCCAATATAGTCTAGATCAGCGGTTCCCAAGCCCAGGTCGTGACCCAAAGAGGGTCTCGGGGGCAATGCTGGTGGTGCTGCACAGAAAAAAGGAGATGCGCTGCGTGCTGGGAGCTCCCCTGCCTCTGTTCCCTAGGACTCCCTGCCACTGTGCTTTGCTCCCAGTGGCGGGGTGTGGAAAAAAAAAAAGGTTGGGAACCACTGGTCTAGATTAAACTAGTATAAGGCAGGAGGGTGCTTAAGTGGTAGGATAAGTGTGCTTAGTGACTGGTTAGGATCTCAATGTTAGCCTGGGAGGAGGTATCAAGTGGGGTGCTGCAGAAGTCTGTCCTGAGTCCACTGCTGTTCAATATCGTCCTTAATGACTTGGAGGATGGAAATGAATGTACAGGTGATATCAAGTTGGGTGGGGTAGCAGATGCTTTGGAGAATGGGGGTATACTAGCAGGAGTCACAGGATGCAACTCTTCTACTCTTCAAGAGTTGTGAGGCTTCACCTGGAGTCCTAGCTCCAGGTTTTGGGCACTGTGTTTCAAGAAAGGCATGGACAAATTGCAGAGTTCACATAAGAGCAAAGACATGATTAGAGGTCTGGAAAATGTGACATGCAAGGAATAGCTGGAAGAACTGGGATTATTTAGTTTAAAGAAGAGAAGATTGGGAGGGGATTTGGCAGTATTGCTGTTGTAGCCACAATGGTGAGGGAATATGTGAGAAGCAAGGCTTGTTAGGTGTACTGTTTTTTTATTGGAACAACTGTATAGTTCGGAGAGATGTTACACAAGCTTTTGGGCACAAAATGCTTTTCCTCAGGTCTGGAAAAGCAGATATAGCCTAAGCTAAATACAAGGCCGACTCATTACTTTTGTTTAACTTTTATTGGGATTGTGGTAAAGGGGCTCTTGATCAGTTGTCCTTTGTGTTTTACGGAGGGCAGAACAGGAAGCGATGAGCTTAAATAGCCACAAGGGAGATTCAAGTTAGATATTAGGGGGACAAACTCAGAGTAATTAAGCATTGGAACAGACTGCCTGCAGGGGTTACTGAATCCCCATCATTGGTAGTTTTAAGTGCGGACAACACAAATAGCTGTCTGGGATTAGACAGGGCTGATCCTGTCTTGAGCTGGGAGTTGGTCTTCCCAGGGTCCCTTCCAGCTCTATTTTTCTGTTATTCTGTTATATATTTTAGAGATGGCAAGGTCTTTGGATTGGAACATGGTGAAGCTTGTGATGGCCGTTAGTTTCTGGGGATCTTATTTTATGGTATTGGACTGGCCCCCAAGAAAGCTCCTTGCCCATCACAGATGGTCTTTCTCCTTGTTGCAGAGGGTTTTATTGTGCTGGAAGAGTGGAGGTATCAGTCTTAGTCTTCATTCTGGCCCAGGTCATTGAGCCCAAAGTTAAGGGCCAAGACCTTGACCTTGTTTTCCAATGTTATAGGGTGCCTTGGAGTGTCTCTTTAAAATGCTGGCCACCGTTCCTGAAGGTGACATTGTAAAGAAAGCACACAGTTCCCCAAGCAAACACTTTTTCCTTCTATAGAAAGACTTGGTCGAGAACGTTAATCAGGTCTCTTTATTAATGAAGGAGACTTTTGCTTCCTCCCAAGTTTTCAAAGCAAATTCTTCCAAGTACAGAGACTGTGTTTCATTCAAGTGTAATTTTTTTTTCTCTTTAAACTGGAAGGTAGCCCAGAGAAAAACATCCATCCTCTGTAGGACAAGCCTTTATGGTCGCAGTGGAAAAACAAGGTGGGTCAAACTGGCTAAACAGGAAGGGGAAGTAAAAGGAACTTCACACATAGTAAGGAAAACTCTAATCTAAATTTAGAAAGAGGCTTCCTCTATACTGCTTTAGATCTTCAGTACATTGGAGGCGTTGTATTTTGGATGAAACAGCTGATCCATGTCTAAGTGGCAAGTCTTACAGTATTTCTTATCAACATGCCATCTGATCTCGGGGAATGCCTTCAGCTTCTAGTTACGAGTTTGATGCAAGAATTGGCGGACACTGGGGAACCTTTTGTTACAAAGGAAGTCAGGCCAGATTACTTACAATGCTTCTTCAAATCTTATGAATACTTTGTGCTCCTGCAGCACCTTTTTCATCTGAGGATCTTGGAGCCCTTTAAAATTTGTAATGAATATGCTCTTTTGTCATAGTGAAATGTCATTCCCTTACTGCAGAAGAGGAAAGCAAAGCACGGAGAGGATAGTGTGTGACATGTTGAGCATAAACATTCCCCATCTAAGTGGAAATCGGATGGATATATCATTTGTGGATAAAACCCTCTATATTTCTTAACTGCCATCACAGGAAATCTGTGGGAAAGGAGATAAAACACAAGTCTTCTCATTCTCACTCTGCTATGTTAACCACATGACCATTCTTCCTGCTGCTCTGAAACTCTCTTAAATCTAGAAGAGTTTTTGCTGCTTAATTTGCCTCTTTCTGAATGACTTCTTGTCTAACCCTGCAAAAGAACTTGAATTAACAGTTGATTTAAAAAGAATGCAACCCCCGATGAAGTTCCGTTTGTTTAAACTGTGGCACATCTCGGTAACCTTGAGAAGAAACTTTAATATAGCCATGTTGTACAGATAAATACTTATGGTTTTCATGCATCCTGCGATACTGAAAGGTGTAGCTTGCTGTGGGGGGAGATGCAGTGATCTCAAGCCACTGCTTGTCTCTCTTGGCTCTATAATGGCACTAGAGCTCCAAGATAGTTTCATCCTCGTGCTCAGGTTGGGTGTAGGCAGTACTGTGGAAATGGCCATCTCTCGTGTTGCCCTGTGCAATGGTTGCATTCTTATCTCTCCTCAATCTTCTGCTTTTTCCCCCACCCTTTCTTCTTTTTTACTTTGGGTCCATGATCCAGGTGTTCATGAAGGAAAGTGGCGGCAGAATGAATGGTTTCTGCAGTATTACAGTGGATAAATTTGGGTCTTTTGATTTAAGTTATTTTGCCTTTTCCATAACAGTGATTTGTTTAATTTTCTACAGCATCATCAAACAGTTTGAGGCTGGACATGAGCTCATTGGCACGTGTTAAGACCATGTACTTTTCGTATACAACAAGCACACTTCTTCATCAGTATGGGGAAAATGCCTAACTTTCAAGTGAGAGGGTTCAAGATGGAGACTTCCTTCCTTGTTCCACCTTGACCTAGTCATAGGTGTATTAGTACTGATCTCAGAAGCCAACCCATCCGTCAAACCATAGGCAATGCTAGCTTTCCAGAAGCCTCTTTCCAATTCCTGCTTCCTCATCTAGGTGACTTTGTCTTGTAGGAGAGGAGTTGGCAACTTATGACCCATGGGGCTAGATCCAGCCCATGAAGAGGTCGATTCTGGTCTGGAAAGGTCTGCATGGGGATCGATGGCACAGGACTGCACTGTTCTGCGCATTCCCTCTACAGTGCTCCTGTCTGTGCAGAGCCTGATGCTGCACCCCATCTGTGCCTCCCTCACTTCAGAGGAATCATGTACAGTACAGTATCTGTATTGAAGGCAAGTGCAGGCAGCTGGAGGGGTTGGGGGGACTTTGAGCCTGCAACCACAGCCAGGTCACAAGCTCTGGGATTTTACTTTCTTCATACTCTCTACTTTTTTGACACAGGTTACAGCGCACAGTTTTGAACGGGAGATTTTTTTTTTTTTCAAGAAAGCTGCAGACTTTTGGAATAACCTGTGCATATGCACCTGTTAATGATACTTAAAGCTGTATAGTGACAAGGACTGTGTCGTGGGTGTTTTCAGTCCTAAAGTTAGTCTCTCTCATGCATCTAGTAAGAATATAAAGTTGTACTTCTTTGTGCAGTGGTATTTGGTGGGCTTTCAGAAGTCCAGGAAAAATGCTAGCAAGGGAAGACCCCTTCTAAATATACACTTGCTGGATAGGACAGATTCTACAGACCTGTTCCTGCTGTTGTGAAATTGCAGTGGTAAAAAATGGTACGGAATTTGGTCTAGGATATTTTTTATTTGAAAGCATAGTTCGTCTCCTATTTCTTTTCATTGTGGCTTGATTGTAAAGATGTGGCTACTGTTTCAGGGCGTCTGAAAATCACAGATTCGGAGTGTGTGCCACTTTCAAGTGTAACATAAATGGTGCTATTTAAAGAGCCATGCTGCTATTTCAGTGCAGGTTGTTAGGTCTGGCTTCTAAACTGTGGTTAAAGACTGTAATATCTTGACCATACTGCCTTCAGGCAGTGTCCTGAAATGCCTGCAACTCTGGAGTCAAGCTGGAACCTGTGCTGACTTCCAGCAAAAAATAACCAATTCATGTCCCTTGACAGGATAAGGAGGAGAAATGAGAGGTCCCACTCAAAACTGAGAGCACGTCTGAGCTCACTGTGATTCACATGAGAAACAAAGATCTGTGTTTATTTGATCAAGACCACATTGTATTCCATATTCCAAGATAGAGAGCCAAGGCTGATATAATTAAGGCTGGTTTTAACAAGTGAGACAGAGTTAGCTGTATTAGTCTGAAGTCAAGTAGAAAGCATGACAGATCTTCCCCTTTATATACTAACCAAAGTATATATCTATATATAGCATGAGGTTTTGTGGGCTGAAAGGCACTTCATCAGATGCCATGAAAGGATGTGCACAAAGCAGTGTATAAGGAGAGAGAAATTTGAATACAATAGGCAGAAGGGGGAGGCGAGGGGACCGTGTTGGTGTGCTGGTAGAGGCAAACAAGCAAGGCTTGGGAACAAAGGTGTCACCAAAGCTGATCCCGATAATGGGATAAGAATCCATAGTCCCTGTTTAAACCATACTTAATGAAATCCAGTCTGTGTATTATTTCTTGCTCTGCAATCTCTTGTTCAGATTGATTTTTCAGGTTTAACGAGATAAACCCAGAGATTTTTAAATAGGAGTCAATAGTGTCAAAATCATTCTGAACAGTTGTGGTTTTTCTGAGTTCTTTGAGACAGAAGAATCGCTCCATGATTTGTAGGAAAAAACCCCCAAGTGACAGCTAAGAACTGGCATTGCCTTGAGTCTTTTAAGGTCAAGAACCACTGGACTATGTTATGAAGCATGCCAGGTGGGTCTAACATAGGCTTTAGGTGCTCTGTCATCCTTTTGTTCTTCCAAGGCATAGGGGAAACTCGCGTTTCCTACAGCAATAGGGCTGGACTGGACAAATTCACAAGCTGAGTTTTTTCCCTGTTGCATTGTTCTCCCCAAATCAGAGCAAGGCAAGCCTGGGCATTGAGCTGTGAGCTATAGCAGGGATCAGGTGATCCAGTGAAGTTGGGGTCTGGTGTTGTACCTCTCTCTTTTTATAGGACTCCTAGGAGCAAGCTGATTTCAACACATCAGCATTAACTCACCTGGCTTTTTTTCCTCCTACTCCACATTGTGCAGCTCAGGGGATCAGTGGGCGAAGAGGATTCACTGCCAGCACTTGCTCCTCTCCTAGGAGGTGTTCCTTGTAGAAGGATCTTGGAGAAACCTACTGATGGCTAAATTGTGCACGGTGCCAGGCAAAGAAAACACTGAGCCCAAAGTTAAGCCTTGCTGCAGCTGCAAAATCTCCCCAGACTACATCCTGTTTAATACTGTATTGCATCACAGAGTCTGACCTCATTTGATGGGTGGACAGGAGAGCATTTATAATAACTCAGACCACAGAACATAGGAAAACTGTTGTCTCATTCAAAGACAGCAGCCTCTGGGAGTCAGAATCATAGAAGCTGGGTCGGAAGGGACCTTGTAGATCTTCAAGTCTGACCCCCTGCCTAGGCAGGAGAAAAACTGGGCTCAAATGACTTCAGCCAGGTCAGCATCAAGCCTCCTCTTAAAGACCCCCAGGGTAGGAGCGAGCACCACTTCCCTTGGAAGTTGGTTCCAGATCCTAGCTGCCCTGACTGTGAAGTAGTCCTTGCGGATGTCTAATTTAAACCTTCTCTCCAATTTGTGGCTGTTATTCCTTGTTATGCCGGGGGGGCTAGGGGAAACAAGGTCTCTCCCAAACCCTTCTGGTCCCCCCTAGTGAGTTTATAGATGGTCACCAGGTCCCCTCTCAGCCTTCTCTTGTGTAGCCTGAACAGGTTCAGGTCCCGCAGTCTCTCATTGTAGGGTCTGCCCTGTTGTCCCCGGATCATGCGGGTGGCCCTCCTCTGGACCCTCAATGTTGTCCACATCCCTCCTGAAGTGCGGTGCCCAGAGCTGGACACAGTACTCCAGCTGTGGCCTGACCAGTGTTGCATAGAGGGGGAGGATCACCTC
>NW_017729033.1:6017279-6023870 GCF_001723915.1 Gavialis gangeticus
GTCCCCCCTCCTCCCTTTTTTAAAGATGGGGACCACGTTGGCTATCTTCCAGTCATCTGGCACCTGGCCCGAGCACCACGAGTGCTCTTAAAGCTGTGCCAAGGGCCCTGCAATAACCCCTGCTAGCTCCCTCAACACCCTGCGGTGGAGAGCATCTGGACCCGCTGACTTGAGCACGTCCAGCCACTCCAGAAGCTCTCTAACCCGGTCCTCCCCAACCTGAGGTCTGGAGGCGTTCCCCTCGAGTTGAAGAAGGTTGTATAAAATGAAGGTGTGCTGAAGGAATGGGGCATTTAAGCTTTTGGGGAAAGCAGGTTGACAGCAGCTAGACCTTCAACCTAATGACTCTGCCATGCGTTCTTTAAACGTTATGAGGTTAATTCTTAGCCTGCTCCTCTGGGAACCACTGCAGAGTGGTCATAGGTGTCTAGGTGAAAGATATCTAGACAAAGCCTTGGGTGGGATGATCTACTTGGGGATGGTCCTGCTTGGAGCAGGGTGTTGGACTAGATGACCTCAGCTCCCTTCCAACCCTCATTTTCTATGATTCTCTGGTTCTAGATGTGTGGACTGATGCCTTCTCTGGCGGAGGAAATCAAAGAATCACAGCAATTCTTTAGGGCCAGCCCTTCTCAGTGTGTTTTGTCTGCGGCTTGGGCTCCTGTTTCCAGCAAGACGTCTGTTGCTTTGGCTTCGTTTCACTCCCAGAGCAAGTTCTCTCCTTGTTCCCATGAGTTAGCTAGGCACGTTACATCCTCAGTATATGCTGCCCTGAGGAGCAAACTTGAAACCTAAAGCACATAGCCTACCCAATTGCATTGATTATTTTTCTTCCTGAGCTCAGAAGGGTTTAGAAAGTAAGCAATGGCAGGTTTGATAAGAGCACTCTAAACAGCCATGATTCATACTCCGCGCGCTTGGCGTGACGCTCTTCAGTTCATTTTTTTTGGCCGTTTTTGCTCTTCCGCTGGTTCCAAGCACTGCATGGAAATGCCCTTTGGCAGGCAACCTGCTCTGCCCATGTGTTAGCTTAACAATCGCAATAGGAACTCCTTTGACTGTGTGCCAAGATGCTTGGGGGCTTGTTAAATATCTTTGGCGTGTCAGCGAGTGGATTTAAAAAGTGGCTTTGGTGTGAATTAGCTTCTGAGCCAGTTCATTTTACCCTTGGGACATTTGAAGGCAGTAAAATAGGTTAGATCATAGTGGTAAAAATATGTGATGCTTTGATTAAAAGCACCATCTAATGGGCTGCCTGCCTTTTCTTTAAGACACACTGGGTCAGAGATTTTTACAAACACCCAATTTCCGGTGACTTTTGGGTGTTTGTGGGGGTGGAGGGGCTTGTTGGGGCCAATGCTCTTGGCCAACAGCTGAGAAAGGATTACAACATTAGCTCTTATGCAGGGCTGTGATGGCTAAGGAGAGACCAGGCTGCGAAGCAGGTGGTATGTGATGCTTTTACATTTTTAACGCCATATGTTGAAACTTAAAAACTCAATCAAAACTGTCAGTGCTCAAGATCATTCATAACCATTTTTGTTCCGGAAGCCCTTTTCTCTCCATGCTTCGTAGTTTACTGTGCTGTTTGCATCCCAGCCATGAATCGCCTTGCAGTGACAAAATGTGTAAGCATTTCATGGACATGGTGAGGTGGCTGTGCTGCAATCCTTCCTGCTGGGAAGACCATGTTGTCATCGAGGAGACAGTCGTTGCATCTAGGTTGTGCACTCTTCGTGGGCTGTTCTCATTAGTGAGATACAAAGCCCACACTTGCTGCAGCTCTTGTTGCAATGAAACTTTGCATAGGATCTGAGTAATCGGATCAGAGTCCGTCGTGAGGTTGTTCTGTGTCGGGGGCTGGTGGTATGCTTTGCATTTTTGCATTTTTGCTTATTTTTGTCTCTGCGTTTTTCCTTGGTGATGTGGGAAGAGGCAAAGGGGACAGCTGTCTTGGATCACACTTCTGAAAAATACTGTTTCTTGGAACATTTTGTTTTTTGTCGAAGAACTGAAATATTTAGGCTTAGTTTTTGTGTGAGATTAAAGGTCTTTAAGCACTGTTTTTGGCATATGGTTTTGGAGTGTGTAGCCCCATAATTCTCAGCCAGGGTGTCAGGGCACGGTGAGGGTGGCCAGATCTTGGAATGGGCGTCCAAGGGAGGTGGTGCTCTCCCCTACCCCGGGGGTCTTTAAGAGAGGGCTGGACAGGCATCTGGCTGGGGTCATCTCACCCCAGCGCTCTTTCCTGCCCAGGCAAGGGGTTGGACTCAATCATCTGTTGAGGTCCCTTCCGACCCTAACAACTATGAATCTATGAACTTCATTGAGTTTTTTATTCATAAAACTAGTAAAGTAGTGTACAAGGGTGGGCCAGTGTAATTACTCCTGTTTTGCAGATGGGGACAGAGACCCAGAGTTTACATGTGCAATTACCATGTAGCAATAAACTCTGGTGCAGTTTGTGTTGGAGTTTATTGCTTTGGGGCACAAAGATTGTATGTGCTTCTGGGACTGCAGCATGTTGAGCTGGGGTGGAGATGCCCTGGCTGGCACAGAGGGGTCATTCTGCCAACCCAGGGCTGCTTCGCCCCAGCTCAACATGCTGTGGAGGGGCTGTCTGGGGCACGAGGTTGCTACAGTGTAGGGCTAACTGGCACTCTTGTGCCCCAGCAGCCCCATCGTTGTCTATACGTGTGTTTTGCCTCATGTAACTACTCCGCTGTAGGATAGTACTTGTGTTGGGCAGTACTATCCTGCAGTGGAGTTAATTAGTTTACTGTGGCCTAATAGAGCTGCACGTGTAGTCAGTGATGCTTTATTGCAGAGCTGATGAGTACGTGGGAGTCTCCTGTGGTTCAGTGATAGAATCCATGTCTGCTGCACAGGAGACCTGAGTTCAATTCCTGGATGCTTATACAGATACAGCCAGGGGGGCATCACGTGTCTGGACCCAGTCTGGCCTTTGGATTCTGTCTCAGTGTCCTAAAGGGAGGATGGAAGGTCTGGGCAGCCTCCGCTCCTCCAAAAACTCCTGCCTAGACATATGCATCAAAGGTCTGGGTGACCTCTCATGCATGATCGGGACGGATTAACGGTTGCCATGATTTAGTCAGCTCTGCAGTAAAGTGTCTTGTATAGACATGCCCAGAGCATAGTGGTTTGCTCAGGATCCTACAGTAAGTCAATGGCTGAACTAAGAAGAAGAGCTTGGTTTGTGTTAATGAATTGTATGTCTGCACTGAAGGAGTGTGGATTCCCCAGCTGGGAGCTGCAGACATGTATAAGGCTGTTCAACTTATCGCAGTTTTGGACAGGTGAAATGAGGAAGGAACTTGCCACAGGTCACAGGACTGGTGGGAAAGGGAAGAGTGAAATCTTAGATCTCTCTCCTTGCTCCAAGCACTAGACAGGCTGTTATCTAGTAGAGTGGTGCTGTGTTTAAACTGACTATCAGGTAACAGTACAGTATGCATTAAATAACTTCACTTAATCCTCTGTGTGCGTCCAGGTCTTGCCTGTTTTGAAATGCTCAGTGCAGCTTCCAGGGTGCATGTATTTGACACCACGGACTAAAAGACTGAACTTGGATAAACAAAGATTCTGGTCAGGGATGAAGCAGCCGCTATAGACCTCCAGTGGGTGCATCTGCTCTGTAGTCAGAGGTGTGACAGCACTGTGGCTACATGTACCTGAGCTAGCTTGAGACCACTTGCAGTGGACTTGTAGCAGCACAGATTTCAGCCTAAGCTGCTCAAGCCTTTCATAACTGGATGGCCAACCTGCACTGAAGTCCATGTTGTCAGTTATTGCCGTCTGAGCTGGCTAGAGGAGAGCTAGCTATTTTTCCTCCTACTCTGTGTTGTGCAGCTCAGGGGATCAGTGGGTATAGATGATTCACTGCCAGCACTTGCTCCTTTTATAGGTGGTGTTTCTTGCAGAGCAGTGGTTTTCAACTTTTTTTTTCATTTGCAGACCCCTAAAAAATTTTGAATGGAGGCACGGACCCCTTTGTGTGGATATTCAGATGATTTTGATTGATCAGGGTCATGGTTTGCGGACCCCTTAGGCCTAGGGGGTCCATGAAGCACAGGTTGAAAACCACTTCTGTAGAAGGATCTTGGACAAGCTTACCAACACTTAAATTGTGCACGGTGCCTCCGTGCTGCATGAACACCTGTGCAGTGCTGGCACAACCTCAGCTTGCATGAAGTCCTGGGGTTAAGATCTCAGCATTGGACACGATAGAGCAGGATTCCAGTAGTCGGACACGTGCAGAGTTTACAAGGCAGCAGCCATCAACCTGTTCAGACCAACGTGGAGTACTTCAGTTATATTCGTTCTTCTGCCTTCTATTGAAATGATTTCTGTCCTTCAGCTGTGCAGTGTAAACAGTCATTTTGAAAAGCATTGTGAGCGGACTTAATGGCTTGGCAGCTAGTGGACTAGACTGGGAAAGAAAGCGGGGGGCGGGAAAAGGAGGACGTTCCCATTTACCATGTTTCCAGTCTCAAGAGCACTGCAATGCTGTTCGCGAGGATGAACATGCTCACTTCTTAGACTGATTCGAGTCTAAATGGAGGAAGAAATTACAAAATGCTTGCTTGCTTGTTCTGGGAGACACGATAACCACAATTAAAAGAAGTAGGGGGCAGTGGTGATAGGCAGGGCTCTGGGAAAGCTGCATAATCCTCCTGCTGCTTCAGGCATACTTATCTCTCTCAAGACATGTGCTGGGATCCATCCCAAGCAGCACCTACCCGACAGAGAGCCTGAATTTTAAGTAAGAAAGGGTGCATGAAGGGCTGTAGCTGCTCGGAGCAGAAGGATTATAATAATCCCTCCCAATGCGTCCTTGCCCTCGCTCAATTTAACAAAAAAACCCGAAAACCAGAGGTGCAGGAGAGGAAATGATTGGATACTTTCTCATTGCATGTAATTAGATGAAGGTTACTTATCACCGCCTGGTCCATTACACGCTTGCTGGGTGTGAATAGCATTAAAGCATTTAATGAGATGCTGGGCTAAACTGTGTATTATCTTTACATCTGTTAAATACATTGCCATTCTGTTTCCATTGTATGATGTTTTTGTACAAGGCTTGTATTAACACTGCTTTCAGGGAGTGATCTCTTTTATTTATTTGTGAGAAGGAGAATAAATAGCCCGTTATCACAGAAATGGTACTACTAGTGAACTAGGCTAAAATGAATAAGCTTTTTAATCCAGGTATCTGAAATGTTTGGGGTTTTATTTGCCAATTTTTTTTCTTGGTTGCTTTGAAAACCCCCAACTGGGAGTCCTGTAGCCTAATTTACTCTTTAAGGGTCACTACAAAACAATACGCACGTGCTTGGAAGTATGTTATACCACACACATTGTACATCTATGTGCATGCATATAAATGAAGGTGTGCATTTAAATGGTGAGGGTCGGAGGAGACTAGCATGACGCTCCAGTCTGCTGTGCTGTATAACTGGAGGCCAGAGAATATCAGCCAGTAATTTAAGGATGAAGACCTTAACTTCCGGTTGAGCTAGAGCAGGGGTCAGCAATCGATGCCCTAAAGGCCTCGTTGGCTTAAAACTGGATTGTCTGTCCTGTGGAGTTGGGTCAGTGGCAGGATGATGTGGTGGCATTTGTAATTTAGGGATGCAGTTTTAAACTGTACTTTTAAACTGTGCTCCTAGTACTGCCACTACTGTCTGTGTAGTTTTGCTGGCCCCTTCTACTATGTCATCTTTACTATAGAGTGCCTTAGGAATATAACTGTGCCTGTGCTCGGGCAGTGCATGCTGTAGGGCTGTTCACAGACTCCTGCCAACACAGCTCTTTCACTTTGGGGTGTGACTGACATCTCTGTCTTGGCAGAAGCCCCAGTACTGATGCAGCTTTGCTGGCAGAGAGGAGATTTGACTGATAGAGCTTGATCTGCCTTGTGGTGCTATAAAGCTAATTTTCAGCAGAATTGCAGCTTCGCTTGTATAGCTCTATTCACATATGGAGCACTTGGCTCATAGAGTTATAGCCAAGGGAAGAGTGACCGATGGGAGTAGTGCTCAGTGTAGTTATGCAGGAAAGTTTTCCTAGGGTAGATGTGATCCAAATACAGCATTTTGGGTGATGTGGCACATCTCCTGTGTGACGACAAGACGCAAGAGGAGGTAAGAATCGAAACGGTGGATCTGGCAGATGGGAAAGCAAGAAGTCTGAGATTAGCATGCACGAGCTGAATGCAGTCTGATCCCATTAAGACCCAACTGCAGCTACCGCCCCTGTTCTCCCCAAGACAAAACGTAAGGTGTTTGTTGTGGGAGACTCCATCCTGAGGGGGACTGAGGGGGCAATCTGCTGCCCTGGCCCCTTAGCCCGGGAAGTCTGCTGCTTCCCGGGGGGCCGCATCCGGGACATTGCAGAAAGGATCTCTAAGTTTCTCCAGCCCACAGACCACTGTCCCGTGCTCCTTATTCATGTGGGCACCAATGATGCCTCAGAGTGCTCCCAGCTGGGTCATGAGGCGCTACAGGGATTTGGGAGCGGGTCTAAAGGGTCTGGGGGCACAGGTGGTGTTCTCGTTGATCCTCCCAGTCT
>NW_017729033.1:6024803-6025076 GCF_001723915.1 Gavialis gangeticus
GGGACACAATGGTTGGAGTCTACTACAGACCTCCCACCCAAAATCCTGAGCTCGACCAGGAGTTCGCCCGGGAACTGGCTGAGGCCGCATGCTCCAGGACCATGGTTGTCGTGGGTGACTTCAGTTACCCGGACATCTCGTGAGAGGATCACCCAGCAAAATCCGAGCGCTCGCAAAGCTTCCTCTCGTGCGTAGATGACCTCTACCTGACTCAAGAAGTCTATGGGCCAACGAGAGGCAAAGCGCTGCTCGACCTGGTACTGGCTACTGGGG
>NW_017729033.1:6026621-6034374 GCF_001723915.1 Gavialis gangeticus
GGTTGGCCTTCCTAACTGCCTCCCCACACTGCCGACCCATGTTCATCTTGGAGTCAATGATGTATTTTCACATTAATTGATCTGTGTTCTGGGAGGCCTCAGCATGCCAGGCCCTCTGTGGACAGAAGTGAGGACCATCACTGCTGCTCTGAAGAGCTCGTCCTCTGAAAGACAAGACAGTTGTTCTTGTGGATGTCTCCAAAGAAGCGAGGTGCCTCGCAGGCAAGGCAGACTCTCCCTCCCTAGAAACCTTGCAGTCTAAGGCCTCCCCTTGGGATCTATGTGGAGGAACCCTTGTGCTGGTGGGAAGTCCTTTACTAGAAGTCAAGTAGACTCCATGAAGATGCACAGGTCCATTGCTGTGGAACCTGTTGCTAGACTGGGAGCAGTGGAGGCAAATGTATTAGGAGCTGAGGAGTTGGTAGGTATTGGAGAGAGGATGTGGAGCAATTGCAAGTCTAGTAGTTTGGGTTGATTTACTTTGCCAACTTGCATTGGTGCTGTTTCAAAAGAGGATTATGGCTTATTTATTTAGGTTTGTGAACTAGAAATGGAAAAGAGAGTGAGTAACAAGTGGTGGGGAGACGTGAGTGAAAGCAAGGGAGGAAGGAGTAGAGAAGGAAACTGAGGAGGGGGGCATGAAGGAGGAAGTGATTAAAATATGGAGAGAAGTGAGTAAGTGGAGAATCCAAATTTGGGACTTTAGTGCAAAACTGGCAGCTTTGGACAATGGAGTATCCAATGGACATTAGCTATTCCCTAGCAAAATCTTGCTGGAGACCTGGCATTGCAGTTTTTACTGGGAGGTGAAGTTAGTTAGTCAACCCTGTCCTTGCCCTTAGCTGACCTGTGGTGCCTTCCTTCCGCTAGGCTTTTACTGGTAAGCACGTTTTACTTATCCCAGAGTACAAACACACCTCTTTTGGCAAGGAAAAAAACCTGAAAGCCAAAACTTGTAAGCTGCTTTGCATTGGAGTCGACATCCACTGCTGGGGAATGGTCTCGCTTCCTGGCAAATCCTGAAGGTAGTGCATTATGCCAAATGAAGTGTGTTTTATGTGCTTATCATATTTACGAGCCCAACACAGTGTATAATTGATTGTGAAGTAATGTGCGGTAGGGAATCATATTTATATGGTATCTTCATTTTACTATGTATAGTGTATCCTGGTTGAGAAACTTAAGCCCCGTGCTAAATTTTAGCTTGCCTTTGAAACCGGGAGAGAGAAAGTTTGCTGGCTAATTAAGGTTGGTTTCTTAACCGGGATACCGTACACAGAAACTACCCTGTTCTTCTCATTTGTCTAGACAGATCGTCTAATCCGGTGTTAGAACAGGAAGGGAAAATGTAATCACTGAGTTTTAATGAAGAGGATTCTCTTACCCCATTAAGGCGAACATTAGGGGCATTGTTTGAAAATCTGAAAGAGTATTTGCTATACTGCTTGCTGTATAGAGATGGTGGAGGGGAGACTTATTTACAGAGATATTTGGCACACACCTATCTGTGCGGGATCTGAGAATATATGAGGTGTGAAGAGTAGTGCAACATTCATATTGGAGGCAGTAAATCCTAAAGCCATCCCTTGTAAAAACTAGAGTAAGTTGTTATAGTGTCTTTAAACCCTTAATGACTAATACTTTGTGTTTAATGCTTGTAGAGCAGGTAGACTGTATATCCTCCCTGCGATGCTGTCACGCAACACAGAGAGGTGACGTGATCAGCAGTTGCCGCATGCAGTGGTGCCACGAGCCTGAATGATATGGGACCTAAGGATCCTGTGTATTTACAAGAAACTAGAGATGTCTGAGTTCTTACCTTGACGGGTTAAAAGAGCCTTGATGTGTGTTTGGAACTGGTAGGAATGGATCCTGGATTGATTTGCAGGCTTTTGGCCACAGGTGCAAGGCTGTAATAGCAAGAAGATTAAAGCAGGGACTGAGACATTTAATAGACGCATCTACTTCCAGATAGAAGGTGAAGGGAAGGAGTAGTGGGGTCATCCTGTGGTAGGAAGCCCAGGTCCCTCTACTCATCTGAGCTAGTGAGTAGGGGGCTGTTCTGGGGTTTTTACCAGGTGCTGTCCCTAAACTCTAGTTCACAGGGTATGAGTGTATGTGGGAAGGGAGGGTTAGGGTTAGGGTTTAGACTAGTAAGGTCTTTACCCAGACATGGAGTCATTGCTAATTATCTCAGAGTACAGGAGTAAGAGTGCCTTGTTTCTGTTAATCTTAAGTCATTTGGAAAGTGGGCTAAATGAAATCTGCTTGCAGAATGGGTTCAGATAAACTGGAACCATTCTAGAATAAGGGATCCCCATCCTGGAAGCTAATCAGGAGCAAGGCCATGTGTCGACAAGTCCTTAAGTACCTGAAATGTGAAGCTCCAAACCAACTCTCCATTACCAAAAAGGAAGATTTGTGTTGTCCTCTCCTTGCTGCTGTGACAAGCAGAAAGGAAAGAGTTCTCTGCTACTCCTTCAAGCTTGGATTATTTTATTTTATTTTATGGATCAAGTTATTCTCTAAGACTGCCCATAACTTTCCCTGTCACCTGTAGCAACCATGTGAAATATGTCTCTTAACGCTTTCACTAGTGTCTGGTAGGTACTAAATAGCAGCAGTAAAACTCACCAGAAACTTGTTACTTTAGTTATTATTTCAGGGATCAAACTGCAAAAGCCAGTTTGGTCACTTACACCGCAAACATATCTGTGGTGGGTAGGAAGTAGGATACTGAATTGGCAGAAGGGTCTTGGGCAGGACCCCCAGGGCTAATACACTTTAGCAAACCTACACTTTTTCTGGTGTGGTTTCTCGGTTGCTGGAGACTGGCTGCAATTAGCTGTGAGCTGCATCTCTATCAGGAGCTCTTTGGCCACATAAGAAACTGGTATATTGCTCCTGGCTGAGCACTTTGAATGTAGTTTCATAGTTGTTAGGGGTTGGAAGGAAAGACTGCTGCGTACAGCTGACCCCAGCAAGATGGGCGTCAAGATGCTTTTTGAATATTGCCGGGGTGGGTGACTGTACCACCTCTGGGGGAGCTTGTTCCAAACCCTTGGTACTCGATTCGTAAAGAAGTTTTTCCTTATGTCTAGTGTGAAGCACTCTTCAATCAGTTTGTGCTCATTATTTCTAGTCCTTCCCTGGGGGGCTTTGGTGACTAGTTGCTCCCCCAGAGCTTGATGTACTCCCTTGATATACTTACAGGCTGCCACCAAGTCCCCTCTGAGTCTTGTCTTCTCCAGGCTGAACAGTCCCAAGTCATTCAGCCTCTCCTTATCTGACCTGGTCTCTAGGCCTCTAATCATGTAGACATGGCTCAAGGGACACTGGTTTAACTAATCCAGTCTCTAACTGGCTGTAACCTGCTATAGTTTTCATACAGAGTCAAGGATTTCTTAGGGTGATACATGTTATTGGACCAGCTAGGTCAGTGGTTTTTCAGCCTCTGGTCCGTGGACCCCTGGGCATCTGCAGACTATAAGGGGTCCGTGAAAGATGACTTTGATCAATCGAGAGTATGTGAATACCTACAGTTACTACCCAAAGAGGTCTGTACCTCCATTCAAACATTTTTAGGGGTCTGCAAATGCAACAAGGTTGAAAGCCACTTCACTAGGTAGTTGGGATAAATTTAGACAAGCTGTCAAATGCAAGACATTCTTCCTCACATCACATAGTCAAGGCATTTTTCTTCACATTTGATTGAATGCCCCACGGATACAAGTAACATGGGACTGCTGCTTGTACCACCCTTTACTTGTCTGCTTATTTGGCCTACTGTCTCCTCTGTGTCTAACATACTACATACTACACAGGGACATTTAGTTAATGTGTGTAAATGCCTGGAGACCTTCAGATGATGGGCACCTTTCAAATGCAAAGTATTTTTGGTTTGTAATTGTCAGTGCAGCTGGTCACACCTCTTAAGGTCACAACAGTCAAGGGGCTATCTAAAGGGCAGATGCTCCTCCACTCTTGGTTCAGCCATTGGTTTGATATCTGGTCTCCATGCTTTGAACTAGGTCCCACTTACCTAATCCCATATTTACATGATCTGAAGCTTATTCTTTGTGGTTGCCACAGAAGCAGACGAAAGCTATTGCAACTTTGCACAGCTAGTTGTCACAGGGTGTGTTTATTTTAGCCTTTACCACAAAATTACCACCTCAATAGGTTATATAAAGAGGTCAGAAATCTGAATTCTCTGAAAATACTCTGCACAGTCATAGCATAGAGGGTAGGGAGAGCTGTAGGCTCCAGTATTAATGCTCAAAACCAGACAGGTTTTTGCAGTCGTTTTTAGAATTACCCTTCTGCACTTCACGTTGGAAGGGGCTGCTTGTAATTCACAGGTTCACCTTCTTTTCTGTGTAGCCAGAGACTTTGCCGACTTCGTCTGCTCTACAGGGAGAAGAGATCCAAGTGCGGAGCGGGCAATTGTTGGCTTGGTTCCTTGAACCCCATTTGTTTGCTTTTCCTTAGGTTCCTTAGAAAGAGAGCTTGGACGGCATGCAAAGTTGTGAAATATCTGGAGACAGCACTGATGATCCTCTTAGTAGTGGCCTACGACGAAATCGACAGCCTCGAATAGTAGTTATCGGTGCTGGGCTTGCGGGCCTGTCTGCTACAAAAACTCTCCTGGAAAACGGTTTAACGGATGTAACTATCCTTGAGGCGACTGACCGAATTGGAGGCCGAGTGCAAAGTGTAAACCTCGGTAAGAAAGATGTTACGTTGGACGTTTTTCTTCAGCCTTTTTTAAAAGAGTTTGTGTCATTGTTAGGGTTCATCTGGCCTTTTAGGGCCACTTTGTGGTCATTTGTACACGCACATGGGGGCTTGGGCATGCACTTAGCAGACAAGGAAGGTGTTCATTGGCTTTCTAGAGAACTCAGTAGGTAGCGGGTGGGAGAAGATGTTTTTCTCCAGGAATGTACTGAGCTACACAGAGTGGTTGGAGCAGGCAGAATAGGAAAAAAAATATTCCTATCACCTCCTCACTCTGCTCCTAGCTAAGGTGTTCTGAGCTGGTGACATTACTGAAGGTTATTGCCCTGTAGCTTGTGTGAGGTCCAGGTGGAGACAGAGGATTTTATTTCATGAGGCTTTTTTATTGGGATTGCTTGCTAAACACTGCTCTACCCAACATGACTAACACTGACCGCTGGAAAAAAGAAGTGGCATGCCGTTTTGCCACGTTTTGGGGCTGTCACTAGTTTTGTGGCTGCTGCTTTCTGCGTGTAATTTTGGAACATGCATTGGATACTTTCATCTTGGGCAGCAGAAAAGGTTTCTAACGCATCTGGCAGTGCACAGTCACTGGGGCAAATTCGGTCCTAACACCTTGTGCAGCTCGAAGTCAACGGAGCTTTTCATGGCACACACAAGGCCCAGATTGTTCTGCCAGGGAGTGAAGGACTTGTCCTTCTTACTCTGTCGGTTCTGCATGTCAAGCAGCTAGTTCTGTTTTTGACC
Organism: Gavialis gangeticus; assembly: GCF_001723915.1. NCBI lineage: Eukaryota > Metazoa > Chordata > Crocodylia > Gavialidae > Gavialis > Gavialis gangeticus. The sequence goes on from NW_017729033.1 coordinate 6,032,106, forward strand.
GTGCTCCATGCAGTTATTAACTTTGGCCTCTAGCTGGCTGCCTTTCTCTTTTTTGGCATGGCCTCATGCCATGTACTGTTGTTCACTCAATAAACTCATCACAGTAAATAAACATCAGTGTCCTGTGAACTTCTGATAGGGAAATGAAAGAAAAAGCTATCTGACAAGTCTGATCTCCAGAGCCTGCATAGGGCACGCTGAATTCTGTCGAGAGGTGACACGGAGATTCGCATGGGAAGCACGCAACCTCCTCATAACAGACTGAGTTAAAAATATCCCCAGTCCTGTCTGCTGGAGGAGGGGAGTGCAAAAGGGGTGAAACCCAAAGGGAGCAATCCCTTTCCTCGAAGTGCTCGTGGAATTTTTTCCGGTAAGAGAAAAGAGCCCATTTCTATCATCTTGTTCCCTACTACAGTATGTTACTCCATGGACAAAAAGCTGCGTTCTTGTCTTGTGCCTATCGTCGTTTAAAAAAAAAAAAAAAGGATGCATATTATCTGATATCAGCTAATGTGATAACATCCCTGACACACCAGGTAAAACCCTCACAAAGACAAAGCAGTTTATAGTTTTAAACACACAGCTGCAGACTGAGATTAAGCCCTACGCTTCAGACTTTATCTTGGGGCCTCCCCACAATTCCCCCATATGCTCAGGAGAACAGATAAGTTCTCGCACAGTTTAGTGGGGAGAAATCACAGTGCAGCTCAGCTTAATGCAGCGCAGAGAGCCGTGGGACATCCTTTCAGAAGTCCTAGCAATGTACATAGAAACAGGTATGGAAAGGACCTTGGGGGGTCATTCAGTTGATTCTTAAGGCAAGATGAACTGGGTCTAAACCTTCCTGACAGATATTTGTCAACTTGCTCTTAAAAGCCTCCGGTGATGGAGGTTCGACAGTCTCCAACTAACCCATTCATATGCTTAGCTAGCCCTTATGGTTATTTAATGCTTCCTCATATAGAGTAAGATAATTAAGATGCATGTATATAATGCAAGCATTCATTTAAGTCATGCAAATGACCTAACCATTTGTCATAGCCCACAGATTCTGATATTAAAAGATGCTGCTTAATATTGAATTAAGCATGCCAGCTAATTCATGCTGGCTGATGGTTTGAACCTGCTTGTGGCTAGTTACCTTGTACTATACTAATGAGGTGTGCTCAGCCTGGTCATAACTATTAGCACCTCATTGAGGCTTTTAACTGTGTTATTCAGAGCACCAGCCCACATGGCCAGTCCAGCCACATACTCCTATGCGTATGTGCTTTGCAGCTAGGTCTGTGTAATCACCAGAGTGGGAGACCTGGTTTAGGAAAGAGAAAGCACTCAGCCTCAGGATTAACTGTCCCATGTGTCATGCAGGTTCTTGTCTGCCAGAAGAACTTGCTTTATTCAGTTTATGTTGTGGCCAAACTCAGTCTCCCTTGCTGTAATTTAAGCCTGTTGCATCCTATCCTATGCCAGAGGACATGGAGGATGGTTTTATAACTTTCCTCTTTGCAGTAACCATCTGCGTGGCTATGCATAGCACAAGGAGGACATGGGACCTTGAGTACGGTAGTGTGGTTGCTCCTGCTTGGGTTAGGTCAACCAGGCCTACATCAGAGTGCAGAGCTAATCGCAGGGAAGCCTTGTCCATGGTGACAGCTACCTTAGGTTTAACTTTTGTTACCACTCTCTTCCTTGACCAGAACTTGAACATGAAGTAGGTACCACCCTCTGTTTGAGGGACTGCTTACTGAGTGGCAGCCTAATATATACAGGCCAGGAGACCAGAATCTGACCTAAATGATGCTACTTGGTTACTATAGCAAGGAGGAAATGAGACTTCCTATGGCTTCTGTGCCTGTTTTTCATACATTATTTTTTTTTAGATACAGATATATAGATATATGCATGTACATATGTACCATATTTATTCAAATCCAAGATGCAGCTTTTTTCCTATTCAGCGTGGGGTGGGGGGAAAGAAACCTTGTCTTGGATTGGGGTATGGCCTGGGGCCAACAGCTGCTGCGGCTCTGGCTCCAGCCCTGGGCCACGGGAGACTGCACAGTGTGGGGTGGGAGGAGCGCAGGGAACATCATGTGGTGCGGGGTGGAGTAGATTGCGTGGTGTGTGGCCTGGGGGAGCGTGCAGGAGGCCACACAATGGCAGCGGAGCTGCTGCAGCTCTGGCTCTGGCCCTGAGCTGGAGGAAGCTGTAGCTGCTGCATAGGGTAAGTGGCTGGGGGAGGAGGTGGGAGGAGAAGGAACGAGTGCCT
>NW_017729033.1:6039374-6048551 GCF_001723915.1 Gavialis gangeticus
GTGGGGTGGGGGGAAAGAAACCTTGTCTTGGATTGGGGTATGGCCTGGGGCCAACAGCTGCTGCGGCTCTGGCTCCAGCCCTGGGCCACGGGAGACTGCACAGTGTGGGGTGGGAGGAGCGCAGGGAACATCATGTGGTGCGGGGTGGAGTAGATTGCGTGGTGTGTGGCCTGGGGGAGCGTGCAGGAGGCCACACAATGGCAGCGGAGCTGCTGCAGCTCTGGCTCTGGCCCTGAGCTGGAGGAAGCTGTAGCTGCTGCATAGGGTAAGTGGCTGGGGGAGGAGGTGGGAGGAGAAGGAACGAGTGCCTGGGGGGGCAGGCTTTGGGGGGCAAGTGGCTGTGGGGCAGGTGCCAGGGGGTGCAGGTGGGGGATCAAGGGGCAGGGGACAGACTGCTTGGCTTCCCGTGGATTTGGGTAAATACGATTTTATATATCTATAGTTCACTGTGCTGCTACTTGACATGATGCCCAGAGAATAATTGTGCAGCCTAAACTTTTATGAATGAGTGCAACAGGCGCTTTTTATGGGGACTTTTTTCTATTCAATTACTAATTCAGATGAGATTAGCATTGGGGTTTTTTGTTTTTTTCAAGCCCTGAAGGGCCCTTGAACTAAATTGGGGTTTTACCTGTTAAAGAATGTGATTAACACTTTCTTTTTAGATAATTTATCATGCGACTTACTCCAGGATGACTCTGGCTTATCTTCTTGGAGTAATGTTGGTTAATGAGTTTCTAAATATACAGGTGAGCGAGGCTATTTTTAGTTCCCTGTATTTAATCGCATTCCACATAACTGCTCCTATGGAAAACACTAAGAAGAAATGGCTCTCCTCCTTTGCATGTAATTTGACAACGAAATAAATGCCTCCAAGTGCAGAGAAGTAGGAACTTGTTAGATATTTGTATTTCTTTAAATAAGCAGCTGTTTTATTTAACTAGGAATCAGATTCTGTTTGGAAATCAGTGGGGATACTGCTGAATGATCCTTGTTTAATTAGAGCAGAATGTGACCTAAATATTACTCCTTTTGCTGCTGATGTGGTATGCTGTGGACTGTAGGAAGAGTGCCAGTACCAGGATGCCAGTTAAACCTGAAATATTTATGAGCGTCTACACCATTTACTACTGTGCAGCCCTGATTTTCCACTAGGCTGGGTGCTCAGTGGGTGCACTGCAGTGCAATAAATATTTTCACATTGGGGTCCTGATTCCTGTAAATGCTTAAGGTTATGCACACGTGTAGGTCATTGCATATTCAGGGCCTTGGAGTATAACGTCTGCCAGAACAATCAGCACTGAACTTAAAAATAAATGGTTCTTTACTTAGACCAAATGTCTGGGGCTTTGCTTTGAAATAATGACTCATTCGTACAGCATAGCATTGCTTCTTACAGCACACCCACAGTAAATATTAGCATGCTTTGAATTGCCATGTGATGGGTTTTTTATGTGGTAAGCACAGTTCTTACACGATCAAGCACGCTGTGGCTGATAGGGAAGAACATACCTGTTAATCCAGGTAAGATGTCCATGTAACCTATTGGATGTTGCAGCAGCGCATGGATTTAACAGTGACATAAATTTGACCCAACAGTGCCCATTATTCACTAAAACTAAATTTGGGAGCCATGAACTTCTACAGAATCCAACTACAAAAAGAAACACTCTGAGAAACTGAATATAGATTCCAGTGGAAGTGGTGCTTGTTTTTAACTATTAAACCTCCACCAGTATCATCAGCCTGAACACTGGAGCATCCGCTTAATACAGGAGAACTTGACCTCAGGAGTGGTTAGACATAGCTAGAGGGACTTCTGAATCTGGCCGATCAGTCTGCTTTGTCCAAACAGAAATGCAGTAATGAAAACTGAATTTTTTTTAACCCAATACCACATCTTCTTGAAGAAACTTCTTGTATTCTTCAAAGGCACAAATAATTCAATATGTCCTGGTTCCACTTTTTGGAAATGCCCATGCTTTTATGTATTTCAGAGAGTCTGTGTCCTTTTTTTAAGTAACACGGGTCTGTCATTGCAGGGCAAGGCTTTCCAGCTAGTGAAAATAATCTGGTCGAGTCTGCCATTACATGGTAGTCTCATTTCCACCCCCCGCCCCCGACAGTCCTCTGCTTTAGGGATACAGATTCCTCTTTCCTTTATACTTGAACAATAATCACCTTCTCTCAAAATAAATTCTAAGTTTGAAGGCTTCAAGTGGCCAACTGACCATTTTACTCTCTCTCAATGTAGTTCTTTTCTGATCCGTTCCATGGTGATGTGAGTAGTCTTTGAAGCTCTCTTTGCAGTGCTACAGTGCAGGTTGACATGCCACTCTTTTTTTCTTTCCCTCCATGCTTTACCAGTGTATACCTAGTACCACAGAAATGATCAATACAGCCTCTGATGGTGTCAACTCTAGCAGTGATAGTAGACACCACACAATCTTACTGTTGCACCACTCACCGAGATACCAAAAATATGTACATCACTTTTGAAGATATTAAACACTGGAGATTTCCCAAGCAGCTTTGCAGTAGGTAAATTAATACTGTCTCCATTTCATAGGTGGGCAAACTGAGGTAGTGACATGCACTGAACCAGTGGCTAAGTTAAGACTGAGCCAGTGACCTTGCATTGTGCCTAAACTGTTAGGCCAGTAGTTCTCAACCTTTTTAGACTCAAGGCACCCCTCAGAAAATGCCGGCTTTTAGTTTTCACTCGGGTTTTTGACTACAGACAAGTACTAGAGCAATTCTTTTGTTGCAAGGAACTCGAAAAGAGTGCAGCAGATCAGAATGGTTTTTTGGCACTGGATTCCTATTTGACATCTCTGGGCTTATCTCGTGACTTGTGTGTAGATGTTTTTATACCAGCAGTGCTAATACACCCTTAAAAGAATGTTACAGCACCTCAGGGTGCTATAGCACTGGTTGAGAATAACTGCATTAGGCTATTGATATCGTTCACATTGGATTTTCTTTAGGGAGCTCCCCAGTTGTGATTTGTCCCCTATTTTTGACACTTCCTTCATGGAGACTGAGGGTGAAAGAGCAGTTGTAAAACCTGGTCCTAAGTGAAAGCACTGCTTCTATGATAGTTGGCAGGGGAGGGGCATTGCAGGGCAAATGCGGCTTCTTTGCTGTGCTTACTGGCCTTTATATGTTGGGTGTGCACACATTTTTTTGCTGGATCAGTTTACCATTCTAACTGACTTATTCCGCTTCAGGGCACGCCACTTTTGAACTGGGAGCTACGTGGATCCATGGTTCACATGGAAACCCAGTCTATCATCTAGCAGAAGATAATGGGTTACTTGAAGAAACTACTGATGGTGAGAGAAGTGTTGGCCGCATCAGTCTCTACTCCAAGAATGGGGTGGCTTATCATCTTACCAACAATGGGCAAAGGATCCCGAAAGATGTGGTTGAAGAATTCAGTGATTTATACAACGAGGTTGGTATTTAGCAGCCTTGTCAGATGGTACGTTTGTCTGAAATCTTTAGCTGCCTGATGGTTCTGAAATTTGGAGGACTCAGAGGCAGTAGAAAAACACCAGTGCCTTGAAATATCTTTAAACAGTATATCATCTACTTAATCTAATTACTGTTAACTGGCCTCACTGCTTCTGGATCAGATGGCTGTTAAAAGTAAACAGTCTTTCCACCTTTTTTCATAATCAGTATGATGATCAACTTCCAGCAAGTCTCAGTCATTTGCTGTAGACTGTTGCTACTTAGCTTAGTTGGCAGTAAAGCAAGATTGAGACATAACATTATGATCTGGGGAAAGCCCAACCAGCAGTTGAGGCACTAAACCCTTATAAATGCTCAGTCCAGCCAGAGGTCTGATAGTATGTAAACCCTGCTAGGTACTAATGGTCAAAAAGCAAATAAAATTAGTCTGGAATTAAAGATAGAAGACTGAAAACACTGCAACCAATGACATGAGATGGAAAAGGTATGCTATCAGTTTGAATACTCAGCCTGTCTCAAAGATAAAAGTAACAGAAGATGTCTAGCAAAGGGAAATAAAAATAATTAGCAGTATAGAAGTATTTGGAAAGAAGAAAATAGAAGAGGACAACTTGGTTTTCAGACATGTGCAGAAAATGTGAAGGGTCTAGAAAAGCTAAATTGGGTAAATTTATCTTCTTAGTAAAAGAATAACAAATGTAAAGATTGTTATCTCTCATGCAATGCATAATTAATGATCCCAGTGGTGAGGAGTCATGACAGGATTTCGCATTTATCCGTAGCAAAAATGTTCAGCTACTTTCCTGGGAAATCAGCACTTGTGGTTTAGGACATAAGCCAACTCTTAATTGACTAGGATAGGAGGCAACCTTCCCATACTCATGTTAGAGCTTAATGTTCCAGTATGGGGGTAATTCAGTTTTCTCTGAAGCTTTGCGTGCTGGCCTCTCTTACAGATGTGGTATTGTAACAGGGAAGGCTTTGTGCAGATTCAGAACAGCAAATCCTGGGTTTGTCTCTGTGCATGTGGTAGAATGAAAAGTATGAAATCACTGTGAACTGTTGAAAAATCAAACTGAGAAAATGTGGATGTACAAAACCCCCACACATTCAGTGATGGATACATAGGATAGCGTGCACTGTGCCTGTGGCTTTGGGACTCTTTGCGCTTGCATAATATGTGGAGGAGAGTATGTCTGTTAACATGCAAACTGACTTAGCATGGCACATGACTTTCAGCTTTTATGTGTTTTTGCTATATTTGGTCCTGTTGGCTTTCCTGTGCTGGGTGGTTTGCATGTTCTTGCTTTAATTTCATAATTAAAAGGGGCAGCTGGGTTGGAAGGTGGGGATGCAGCATCAGTTTTGGATCTCTCTCTCTATTTTGGTTGGTGAGATTTTATGTTGGGCTGTCTTGTAGCATCCCTTAAAGCCACTCTGAGCAAACAGTGGCTGTATCAGTGGTGGCACATAGAGCAATCCTGAAAGCAGGGTGTGTGTGACATGCTTGGTGCCTTTCAGATCCCTGAGGTTCTCTTTTAACCCTTGTAACTTCAGTTAGCCTCCTCAGCTGCAGGTTGGACAGACACGTGGCTGATTTAGTTAGAAACCTGGCTGAAGAATCCTGCCTTGCGTAGGGTGCTTGCCTAGGTGAGTTCGTGAGATGCCTTCCAGCCCTCCGTTCCTGTGACCCTATAAATGAGGTCCCATGTACCCTTTGATGCCTTCTGCAGGTAGGAATAGTTTCCTGAGTAGCTCCAAGTCTCTTAGAAGATCTCAAAACATCCCAGATGAAGTCCTGCTCTCATAGTACCTCATTGTGCTCCTTGAGGTTGGACCTTTGTGTGGTGACTTGCCAGGCTTTGTGTTTTTGTGCAGGTCTCTGTAACATGTCTATACTTTCAGATTTTTGTGTGCATCTCCTTGCCATCACTGGAAGCAAAAATATAACTTTCCACAGGCAAGTTTAGGAAGTGTGGTCAGTTCTGAACTTGGTCAGTGTATTTATATGGTGACAGCCCTCTTTGTCATTCTCTGCTGTTACTTCTCACCTCTTCTTCATATGCATCAGGTTCCTGGGTTGTCATTTGCAGAATTGTTTAGCTCTCTCTCTCAAGAGGAAGAACAGAGGACTTCATGGCTGTAACTCATAGATGATACCACAGGACAAATGATAAATGAGGAGGGGGATGAGATGGAAGCTGGAAGACACATTGATTGGTGTGCACCATGCAGGCATTTCTCTCTCTCTCTCTCTTTTTTAACCCGGTGCCCAGCGAAGAGTGCGATGGACACAAAGACCCGTCTGGTTAACTTCTCCTCTCAGCCAAATTGTAACTGGGTTTTAACACAGTTTTGCTTGTCTTGTGAGTGCATTATCTACTTACAGCCTCCAATCAGCTTAGAAAAGCTGAGCTGCTTTATGCCGACGTGATGTTTGTGGCAGCTTGCAGCTGCATTGGCTGGCAGTGGTCTGGGCCTCAGAAATCGGGGCCGTTGAGGGAGTGCTTGGACTGTGTGTGTTGAAATTCGGTAGCATTTCTCATGAATAGGGAGGGGTCAGGGACTTTTTTTCCCCACCTATGACTTTAGTGAAGAGCAGTGGCTTTTACCTCTTTTGCTTGGAAATCCTTATTCCTAGGATTGACTTAATGCCAAATTTGTTGCCCAAGGGCCTTGTCCCTTTCCTGTTTTCTTCTGCTCATCCTTTGTCTTCTGCTATGACTCCTCGTTATATGTTTTTCCTCCCTACTTCTCAGTTTTTTTTCTTTATTTTTAATTTCTGGGTCTCCTCCTCCTTCTGGAGCATCGAGGTAGAGCAGTTCCTGCATCTCACCAGGGCTCCAGAGGCTGCCCTCCAATAGATCATTATCGATCAGTACCCAGTCATATAGGCAGAGCCTGGGCATGATGCGTGTCACATGGCACACTGGCTATATATATCTTAGCCCCATGAGCTAGATGGCCAGTTCAGCTTGGGCAGACCTTTGACTTTTGCCCCTTTTTATGACCCATCCTTTGAGTTTGTTTTCTCTTCTATTTCTTCCTGTCCTTTCTTTTTCCCCTTCTAACCCTCTCTCCTCCCCCAGTTCACTTCCCATCACTGTTACCACCCTTGTCTTGTCTTGTCTTGTCTTCTCTTGCCCACCTCCTCGCTGTCATAGGGAGCCAGCTCTATGTAGGGCATCAAGGGCCGGGAGCCAAGTACAGAGGGACCAGCCGTGCCAGCGGAAAATGGGAGAAGTCTTGAAGCTTCAAGTGTCCCTTGAAGCCTTTTCTGGGAAGCCAGTATTATGCAGTTCCTAGCAGAAGGGGGGCAGGAGATGTGTGAAGAGTGTTGGGAGGGTAACTAGTGTTTTCCATAATTACTCAGCAGCACCAGTATGTCACAACCATTAATATCCAGCTCTTTCGGAGAGGTCGTGTCATCATCAAAACACCTTTGATGGCGGAAAAATCTCCAAGTCAGGGCCTGGCCTGTATACTTCTAATTCATCATGTTTCCCTTGAGGCATGACATCTAAGTGCAGGTGACTAATCCTAGGCAGACAAGTTGTTATTGGGTCTGGGCTGAGTGTTTTCTGAGCTTTCCTGTCTGCTGTTACGAAATTACTCTGAGTTTTGTTTTGTTTTTTTAATTTTAGAGATGAAATACTGTGAATCACAGGGGATTGTTGGGATCATTTACACAACCAGTGTGGTTCTACCCCATGGGCACAGGTGCTGGAGTGTGTTTGGTATTTTTGGTCAAGTTAACTTCCTCAGTAGAAATGCTGGAGCAAGAGAAGGGCCCAGCACTGTTTTCAAAAGGGGGAATACTTTGGGTAAGCAAGGGGGTTTATTCTGCAGGCTTGGTCCCTTAGCTTAAGGACTTGGATCAACCCAGGACTTGCAGGGTGAGTGGGGACAATAAAGGGACTGTGCTCAGGGGATTATTTTTCATAGATCTCTAGCTCCCTTGTGGTTTCCGAGTAAAATTTTTATGTGCTTGCATGTGAGAATCCTTTAAGCCTGTGTTCACTGCTTTACTTCTCTGCTGTCACAGCAGGATGTAACTGGGAAACCACAGACAGATGGATTCTGAGGGGAATGAGACTGAAGTGGCTGGAGAATCTGGAGGGCTGAAGCGCTGAATCCATCCAGGTCTAAGTGGCCAATAGGCGTCAGGCACAAGGGGTGTGTACATACATCCTGAGTCGACTTAGTGACTCAACTAAGTTGACTTAACTGAGTCAACTTAAGTTAAGCCATATTGGAGCGTACACACTAAGACTAAATCAGCCATAGCAGCTTCTACTGCTCTTTGTATACAAGAAGCCAGTCCCCACCGTCGAACCCTCTCTGCCTCTGCTCTCACTCTGTTAAAACTACAAGCATCAAGCCTTGATGCACAGTAGTCCAGGAATAGCTGCTCTGTAGTCGGCATACACCGGAAGGCAGCTGAGTCACAGACCCACTGGTGGCTCCTGTTTTGTAGCTTGCGTGGCAGGTTATAGCTGCCAGGATTGCACAGTCAGTCGTGGTGAGGGGTATTGGTGGGGGACATCTAGAGGCACAGAGTGCACATCTACATGTGAAGTTAATTGAACACAATAAACTCTGGCACATATTGTGCTGGAGTTTATGGCTCCCGGGTGCTGCATTTATATGTGTGCTCAGGACTGCAGTGCACTGAGCCAGGTTGGAGCAGCCTTGGCTGGCAGGGGTTCAAGGGATCAGTCTGTCAGCCTGGGGCTGCTCCGACCTAACTTGGTGTGCTGTAGATGGGCTGGTTGGGGCATGAGGGTGCTCCAACCTGGCTTGGTGTGCTGTGGTGGGGCTGGTTGGGGTACAAGGGTGCTCCGACCTGGCTTGGTGTGCTGTGGAAGGGCTGGTTGGGGCACGAGGGTGCTCCGACCTGGCTCGGTGTGCTGTGGACGGGCTGGTTGGGGCACGAGGGTGCTCCAGTGCGGAGCTCACTGGCAGGCAGCCCTCACACAGAAGCATCCTTGTGCCCCATCCAGTCCCATCAGTGTCTACACGTGAGTTGCTGCTCAATAATGAATGCTGCTGTAGAATAGTACTAACCTACGGTGGAGTTAATTAGTTTACTGCAGCCTAATAGGGCCGCACGTGTAGACACAGAGACTTTACTGCAGAACTAATTTAGGCAGCTCTGCAGTAAATGTCTCGTGTGGATGTGCCCAGAGTTTCTAAATGGCTCCTGGGTGATATTGAATGTCGATGAAGCTGTGCCAGGTGGCAGCACCCTCATTAGCATCAGGCTGATTAATATGTAGGAAGTCTAATAAGCATATCCATGCTGGAGTATCCCATACAGATGGCACTGCTGTTTGGCACAGTAAATTTTCAGTACAGATCTGGCATAAAAGTACTTCCATTTTGTCTTGAGCTACTGGTTTCCTATCCTCTTCTGAACTAGTAGAACTATTGGCACTCCCAGTGGCGGTCGTAGGGTGTACGGTGAGCCTTCTGATTTGAGAAAGCGGACCTCTTTAACCAATTCTTCACCTCCGTTTTCTTGTGCAGGGACCGGGACTTCCCTGCTGTGATAGAAGCCGGACTCGAGGGGATTGCCTTCAGACCTCAGGTTGGGGAGGACCGGGTTAGAGAGCTTCTGGAGGGGCTGGACGCGTTCAAGTCAGCGGGTCCGGATGATCTCCACCCCAGGGTGTTGAGGGAGCTAGCTGGGGTTATTGC
>NW_017729033.1:6049172-6056381 GCF_001723915.1 Gavialis gangeticus
GTTAGGGCGGCTAGGAGCTGGAACCAACTTCCAAGGGAAGTGGTGCTGGCCCCTACCCTGGGGGTCTTTAAGAAGAGGCTGGATGCCTACCTGGCTGGACTCGTTTGAGTCCCGTTTCTCTTTTTGGGGTTTTTTGTTGTTTTCCCGCCCTGGTGGGGGGTCGGGCTAGAAGATCTACTAGGTCCCTTCTGACCCTTAATCTATGAATCTATGAATCTATGAATCTCCAGTTAGAAGTGGTGAGGTGAGTGGCACATGCAGATTCTGGATGGACAGGCGCTTGGGTTCTGTACCTTTGAAGTTTGATACCTGCTGTGAGTTGCTTTCTCTTTCTGTTCCGTCTCTGACAGGTCTATAACCTGACTCAAGAGTTCTTCCAACGTGGTAAACCAGTCAATGCTGAGAGCCAGAACAGTGTGGGCGTCTTCACACGGGGTGTCGTGCGCAAGCGCATCAAGGCCGATCCAGATGACTCGGAGGCCATCAAGAAGCTCAAGCTAGCAATGATTCAGCAATATCTTAAGGTGCGTGCCTAAAATAAAAAGCAACTCAGTTATGGACCCCAGAGGCCTAGCTAGGAGTTCCCCATTGCTGGGGATTGGCTTTTTGTGTCCTTTTTGCCGTTGGCATGTTCTTTCGTTCAAGGTTGTATGTTAAACTTTACTCAGAAGCTGAAAGCCTCTATTACAGGCTGGCAAAAAGTAACGTCTCATCAGTTAGATTGAATTCCCTGGTGAGAGGTTATAACCCATAGTCCTGTCTTGTCGCTCCTAACGAGGCTTTCTCCCTGTCACTTACTAACAGTAATCAGCCTAATGGCAGCACCCTGAGCATCTATATACGTGCTCCAGGCATGGGGGGTGGGGCGATTGCTTTAATTAGAGCAGCTCTGAGAGCCACTGTAATTAAAGCACTTGGAGCATCTCATGTATCAGCATCCCCTCACTTCAAAATGGTGGTGGGGGTGCTTTATCTAAAGCTCATCAAATTAACTTTAGTTCAAGCACCCCTGCTACCATTTTGAAATGTGGGGACACTGATACACGAGACGCGGAGGCTGGCTGCAGCATGGAAATTCCAGCAGGCTCAATTAATCGAGTAATTACAGCGTGTTGGAGCAGCCTCCGGCTTGTGTATAGGTATTCCTGGGGTCTACACGATCCAGGCACGGTACCGTATTTTCTCACATAAAGTGTAACCTGGAATAAGATATGTACCTTGTTTTTGAATGAATAAGGAAAGCTTTCCTTGAGTAGCAGCAGCTAGGGAGCCAGGCCTGCTTCTTGTTCTGCTCTGTGTAGATTGTGTACAGACTTTACTTTTGCTTTTACCTGGCTGAAGCTTAAGTGGCAGAAATTGCTGTTACTGTATTTCCTCGCACATAATGCACACTCATTTCCAGCAGCTGGTTTTTGGTGTGTGTTGTATATGAGAAAATACAGTGTCTTTATTTCCCTTCTGTCTCTCTCCAGAGCTTGGAAACCAGGACACTAACTCTAAAAATAAAATGCTATTGGAGCAGTCCCTGCAAACTAAGTCGCAGAGCAACTTAAAGGAAGCAGTGTTCATTAGAAAGCCAAGAGAAAGTAAAGCCAAAGGTAAAGGGTAGAAACCCACATCCTAATTTCCTCCTCTATGCTTTGCAAGTGGATCTTGTCTACTTTGTGCCCTTATGGCTTCAATTGAAAGCTCTTTGGGACTAGGACTTGTACAGCACTCAGCACTTGACAAATAATAAATGGTAGTAGTTTGACACATGGGGCCAGATCCTACTCTTTTAAGCATATAAATGCAATCCTATTCCATCCTGTCAGAGTCCCTGAAAAAGCACTAGCATATCTGCTTTTCTAATAGACTGTTCTAGTTTTAAGATTAAATCAGAGACAGCAGCAAGGAGAACGACCCACACCTTTTGCATTATCCATTTTTCAGGGATGTTAGCAGAATGAAATAGGATCATACTTGGGCATCTAAGTCTAATTAGGTGCTTAAGAGGTAGAGTAGGATCCAGACCTTAAAAGTTTATATACTTCACAGAGTGAATAAGATCTGGCCTTTTGTGTTTTAACTTGTCATATGAATTAAAAGGTTATGTAATAAGGAAGGGGAGGCACACAGCAGTCCTGTGAAGTAGGTAAGTATGTTTAATCCTCAGTGTCTTGCTTGCGATTCCCATGTGTCCACCTTATTACCAATACGCTTCCCACCAAATTAAGAATAATGTTTTGGCCTTTAAATCAGTGTTTATAACTAGTGGGTATAGGACAATTATGGGACTATTTTTGTGGCATAACAAAATAAGAGCGTGACACAAAGATTGTCCAATAAACACTAGTTATTTACTATATTATGCACAGAAAAATATCAGTGCAAAACAGTTTATAATTTATGGGGTGCCTGGTGTTAATAGTTACTATTATCATATGTGACTACCACATTACTTTGGAGATTTTTTCTAATCCATGTGAATGCCTCTTACCATGTAAATGGCAGAACAGCAGCAGCAAAGGTTATAATGCAGAGAAGACCCTCTACTTCGGGCAAACAAATATCCTTTTGTGTATTGGGAATCCTCTGCATGGCATTTTTCTCTGATTTATCTTTAAATCAGTGGTGCATCCTGGCCACACCTGCAGGGGGAGGTGCGGTCTTTGGGAGATGGCACGGGACTAAGACCTTAGTCACTTGTGGTCATTAAAGATTTCGTGGTCTTTTGGATAAGAGGATGGGTGTTAACTCTGGGATCTTGGGCCACTTCCACCCTGGATAGTTGTGTCTTTGCCTTCCTAGGATGTCCTTCTGTGCATTTTTGCTGTAGTCAGAATGATGCAACAGCCATTAGTCATCCTCAAAATGGGAGAGCTTCCTATAAACAGGACCAGGGAACTCCACAGTTTCTCCTGGAGTCCACTGGTGGGTATTCAGATGGGCCAGTAGCAGCAGAAGACCTTTTAGATAAAGCCCCTATTTTTTGCAGGATGTACAATACATTAAATTCAGAAAAGGACAAAACCTAAAAAATTACACTTATCTAAATCTTCTTTTAACTGTATTGTTAAAGTTTAAAGCAGTTTCTTAACTTGGGATCATACCAGATGGATTCTAGACCTAGTGCCCATTCTGACTGGGGAGGAAGCAATACTTTCTGTGGTGGGCACAGTTTTTTAGGGAAAAAAAGTACGTTTAATTAGTTAGGCCTCTCTCCTGCAACAAGATCCAAGCAAGTAGACCCGTGTGCCTTTACAGTACCTCATTGAAGACAGTTCTGCATGGGTAGAGGAATATACCTGAATGGATCTGATCATGGAAATGGAGTTATATATGGTGTATACTTCAAGGCAGAAGTCTGTTGTTCTCTGGCTGTGAAAAGCTTAGCATATCTTTTTTAACCTTCCTAAATAATAACTTGTCTGTGTGTATTGGTCATCCCAGTTTAGGAGAACAGAGTCTGCCTGTCATGCAGTAACTAGGTATGCCAAGCCAAGTGTTTGCATGCCCCATGGTGAGAGGATGCTAAGTCTGCCAGACTTATAAACAAGGAAATTACAGTTTGGAAAAACCTCGGTAATTGGCAAAGAGGCAAGACAGATGATTATAACAGTGCTTCTACATTAAACATTAGACAAAAGCAGTCACACTGTGTAATGATCATGAGTCCAGTAGTTAGAAACCTAGAAAGAGAAAGTGGGGAGAGTGGAGGGCCACCTCCCCCTGTTGTTCGCACTGGAGACTGATCACGAGACAGGCCTACCGCTCCACCTGCTTTGCCGTCGGATTGAGGCCTGATGTTTTTGCTGGCATTAACCAGGTGCTCCTCGAGCTTTGCTGGTCAGACCAAACGAATCCAAGGCCTCGCCTTCCCCCTCTCTTCTTATTTAGTTCCCTTTACATCAGACAGCGTCACCGCAGCCACAGATTCATAGCTTGTTGAATGCTAACTGTTTTGTGGCATGCTAAGATCCATGCTTTAGACATAGCTTTGAAAACTTTGTTCAACTGAAGTCAAATCATTGAGTAAGAATCTGCCACCATCAGTCAGGGAAAAATTAAATTAGGCTGATAGCACAGCATAGGTTCATCTTTGGTTTGAGCAACAATTATTAGTTGATCTGTATTCTGAGCTCTGTCTCTTCCCTGGCTGGCAAAATGCAGTAGGATATCAGGATGTTGGTTTAAAATCTTGGAGATGATAGAAATTCCTGCGCTTGAACTCATACAGCTATGCTGAGATATCAGAGTATTGCAGTAAGAAAGCATCTGATTGGTTTTCGGAGTTGATTCGAAGTAGAGCTAGGGACCAGTTTTTTCCAGCACTCTGGCGAGAGGGTGCTGTATTAGTAAACATGGTGTGGGTCTAAGTGCAAGGGACTTGAAAGTAAAATCTCTGAGTTCCCTTCCCAACTCACCCATTAACTCACTGTGTTGGATCTGTACCCTGATGGCATGGGTAGCTCTGTGGAAACATTGTTTTGTGTTACCTTCCACTAGGTGGAGAGCTGCGAGAGCAGTTCCCATAGCATGGATGAGGTCTCGCTCAGTGAATTCGGAGAATGGACCGAAATCCCTGGTGCCCATCACATCATTCCTTGTGGCTTTATTAAGATTGTGGAGATCCTGGCCCGGTCCATCCCGGAATCTGTTACCCAGCTCCGCAAGCCAGTCAAGTGCATCCACTGGAACCAGTCTGTCAGCAAGGAGATCGAGCGCGTGGCCGACCACAACAGCGACAGCACCGAGGAAGACAAGGGCTGCAACGTCTTTGTGGAGTGCGAGGACTGTGAGTTCATCCCAGCCGACCACGTCATTGTGACAGTATCTCTGGGGGTCCTGAAGAAGCACCACAAGAGCATGTTTCACCCCCGTCTGCCTGAGGAGAAAGTGATGGCCATTGAGAAACTGGGCATCAGCACCACCGACAAGATCTTCTTAGAGTTCGAAGAGCCCTTCTGGAGTCCCGAGTGCAACAGCATCCAGTTTGTCTGGGAGGATGAGGCAGAGAGCGAGAGCTTGACTTACCCAGAAGAGCTGTGGTATAAAAAGATCTGCAGCTTTGATGTCCTGTACCCACCGGAGCGGTACGGCCACGTGCTGAGCGGCTGGATCTGTGGAGAGGAGGCTCTGATCATGGAGAAGTATGATGATGAAACTGTAGCAGAAACCTGCACTGAGATGCTGCGTAAATTTACAGGTCAGCAATTGGCTTGTTCCTTTGGCGGGTAGATACGGAGCTGGGGAGGAGAGGTGGAGCTGGGGGGTGGAAGGAGGGAAATGCAGTAAAGTCGTTAGCGGCTCTGTGGCTGCGCAGGGGCTTCCGAAGCACCTGCTGCAGAGATGCATTTTCTCTTCCATCTCCCAGGGCACCTCCTGTAAAAGCCGGTGTCTTTCTGAGATCATAGAAAGACGATGGTGGCAGGCACGCTCCATCAGCTGATCGATTTCGGTGCCACCGGATTGCAATCACTTTGCTTTTTTAGCCCCAGTAGCACTGTGCCAGCTGTAACAGCGACAGCAACACAATGACAGGATTCTTCTGCCCAGATCCTGGCATCCATGACTGTCGTTCCATTCACTCCATGGAGCTGTGCCAGTTTAGACCAGCTGAGGATCTGGCATGTGGGGTCCTATCTTTGATACCCGTTCATGGGAAGTGACATCATCCTACTTTTTTAGGTGTCCATTCATGTAGAAGCCTCAGTTCTCAGGTACCCAGAACAAGATGCTCAGAGATTCATTTTGATTTCAGAGGCACTCCGCACACCCTGGGTCAGTGGCAGTTATAGCTAATCTGGTAGGATCACAGGTGTATCATACAGCCAACACGGGAGGCACCAAACTTCAGTGATTACTGCCATAACCACTTGTAGGTCTGTTGCCAGTGACTTCCTGCCCTTGCCACAGGGAAAGAGCTGTGTTTATTGAGGCTCATTTCATTTAAATCTGCTAAGGTCTTTGAGACCTTCAGATGAAAGTCTATGTAAAAATACAGCGCGTTTGTATGAATAGCAACGATGGCCAAACCATTGTTTACTTTCAGTTTTGGGGTCTGATCTGCGCCAAAACTTTAATGATAATAAAAAACCAATGTCTCATCAAAGGTTAGGAATGTGTCTGTGCCTTCAAGGTGTCTATCCCAGGGCTGACGTATTAGTATCAGCAAATTTCGCCATGCTTTCCAAATTTCAGATGGGTTTCCCACAATGTCTCCATGTCTCAGGGGACTCTGTTATCTCAGTATTTCATGTTGCCAAGTGATAGTCAGGTTTCTCCTCTTCATACAAGGTCCAAGATTTATGGTTTATCTCAAGGCTGTCAAAATCACACTGGCCAGATCCAGACTGTAGGGGTTTTTCTCAGGCTGGAATTGGCACAGGGCAGGGGGCAGTGGCGGTGGCAGCTGTGGAGGTGGCTGGCACCATCGCAGCTGTGGTAGGGGCAGCTACCTTGGCAGCAGTAACTACTGCAGTGGCAGTGGTGTCCAACACAGTGACACTGTAAAAGCTGCTTGTCACATCGGAGGCACACAAGCTGTGATGGGCCCTTACTGCCAAGGGCCATGTCTACTGAGGCCCCAGGTGCTATGGCAGGACTGCCCACTGCTGGCTGCAGGCTAGATGGAGTGGCTTTGTGAGCCAGAACTTATCCAACTGAAGGCAAGATAGTAAATTTGCTAACTTTCCTATATCTTGGCTTTGAACCGTGCTGAGATATGAAGCAGGGTTCGTTGAGGCCACTCATGGTGTTGAGTACTTGTTGACTGGCTGCTTCATGTGGGCGTCTCCTCATCTGTCGTCTTAGATACAAAATAGAGAAGTTACATGCTAAACACACATGGTAGAGAGTGGGGCTGAATCCTGATCCTATTGAAGTCGGTGGGACAACTGCCACTTACTTCAGTGGAGCTGTGATTTCATAGTGCATCCTGATTTCTCCCTAGGCCACTATTCACATAATAGACGACTAACAGAAAAGCAAATTTAGATGTTTCAAGTGCGTGATAGTGCTACATGTTCTATGATGTGTATCGTGAAGGTGCTGAGAATGTGTTTAACAGTGTAGATTTTCTGATTCTGGCCAAAGTCAGAATTCAGGGTTCCTTAAAACTAATGTTGACCAGAATTTTATCTGTCAATGCTGTCCAGTCATCCTGTCCCAGATGCAGTGCCCATTGACATAGATTCATAGATGTTAGGGCTGGAAGGGACCTCGGAA
>NW_017729033.1:6057147-6057706 GCF_001723915.1 Gavialis gangeticus
CTCCCTTGAGGAGCAACCACTCGTCCTGAACTCCCCTCCTCTTTGAGTCACGGTCCCTTTAGGGCCTCACCAATAAGCCTCCTGAGCTTGTCAAAGTCAACTTTGCTGAAGTCGAGGACTTCTGTATTGCTGACTGACTTGCCAGCTTTACGGCGGATGGTGAAGGTGATCAGCTCGGGGTCACTGTCACCCAGCTTCCCTTCGATCTTTAGGTCGCTGATAAGGTCATCCCCCGTTGCCAGAACCAGGTTGAGCAGTGCTTTGCCTCTCGTTGGCCCGTCAACTTCTTGCATCAGATAGAGCTCATCCACACACGTGAGAAAGCTTTGCGACTGTTCGGATTTGGCTGAGTGCTCTTCCCAGGAGATGTCTGGGTAGATGAAGTCTCTCATGACAACCATTGACTGGGTCTCTAGTCGTCCGCCCTGGGGGCCAATGTCGGCTGCTCCCAAATCTCTGTAGCGCATCATAGATTCATAGATTCATAGATTAAGGGTCGGAAGGGACCTAGTAGATCTTCTAGCCCGACCCCCCGCCAGGGTGGGAGAACAACAAAAAA
>NW_017729033.1:6058821-6062121 GCF_001723915.1 Gavialis gangeticus
CCCCAGGTCGAATATGACCCATCCACCACCACCCTCTGAGTGCGACCCCTCAGCCAATCTGCAATCCATCTGACTGTGTAGGCATCGATGCCACAGTCACCTAGTTCATCATGACCTGGCTGGGAGCGCTCATTTGTGCCCGTATGAATAAGGAGCATAGGGTAGTGGTCAGTGGGCTGGAGGAGCTCAGGGATCCTCTTTGCAATGTCTTGGATTCGGGCTCCTGGGAAGCAGCAGACTTCCTGGGATAAGGGGTTGGGGCGGCAGATTGCCCTCTCAGTCCCCCTCAGGATGGAGTCTCCCACGACGAACACCTTATGTTTTGTCTTGGGAAGAGCAGGGGCGGTAGCTACAGCTAGAGGGGGAGGCTGCAGACCCCGAGGGGTGAACTTCTGAGATATTTCAGAGCCGCTTCAGGCAACAGGATTACATTCCTGTGGCAAATCGAGTCATAAAAGAGCACTCTACCCCTCTTGCTCAACCGGCTGACAGTTCACAGGGTAAGGAGCTCTTCTCACTCTGTGCATTATGAGGACATACAGTGTCATTAAAATAAGGATTGAAAGGTATGAGACTGCTGCCCTGCACCCAGCACTACTTCTTCATGCATCCATCTGCAGCTAGAGCCAACACTAAACACGAGCCTGACAAAGAATTGCTGGGGGCCTGTTGTACTCTCAGAAGGTCATCATTTATCTTCTGTCTCATCTGTTTGGAGTGGGAGGTGGAAAAGATTATAAGGTTCATTTTTCCACCCCTTTACATCTGCTTTGGATCTCCAAGTTGTAAAATTAACCCAGCCAGCACTCTTATCCTCGTCCCAGCCTCCACTGGGATTATAAACTGGAGGCCACTAGTACTTTTAAAATATCCCTATAAACTGAATCTCAGTCCATCTCCCTGACAAATTCCACAGATTGGCTCGTACCCCCTGTAAAGGTATTAAAATACTCCACTTTCATTTAAGGTCATGTTCTTGTAGTACCGCTCTACAATGACATTTCCTGAAAGTTGCACACAAGGCAGATTGCCATTGAACTTTCTGTTAAATAAAAAGGTAGTGCTTCTTTTTCTGAATTGTCCTAATTAATCTCTGGAGACGTAAAAGCTTTAGCTCATCTCTCCTCCCGCCCCGCTCCAAACCCACGTAACTCCTACTCCTTCCTCTTCCACATGTGTGCATATCCGCATGCGTACTGTGAGTGTACACACACCGGCTTGGCATTTGTGTCTCCTTTCTGGGGAAGTATTGCTGAAACTTGATCTTCTTTACCCATTGCTGTTTCAGTTGACTGAGCACCTGCTTCCTATCTGTCTTCAGGCTCTTCTGAAGTCTGAGCTGCCATCTAACTCTGCACGGTGTTCATTGTGGCTCAGAATCTCTGCTTTATTTACCAGGGCTGTAACTTAAAAAAGAAGAAAAAAATCTGCCTAGCCTGACTGATCTCTTCCCTTTCAGTCCCTCGTCACTGCAGCGATGCAGCTGCCCCTGGAACACTTCCATTGTACCCCATGGCCAGTTCCAGTTGCTAAATGTTGATGGTGTGGTTCAGCTCCCCAACAAAATCTTAGGCAGACAAGGTTCTTTGGGTAAATCTGTTTATCTTTTATTAGACCAACTCAGATAGTTGGAAAAAAATCTTCTTTGCGAGCTTTCGGGCAGAAACGCCCATTTATGGATTTCCCCCCTCAAAACCCAGAGAGATTCTGGGGAGGTTTAGAGAAATTATGATGCATTTTTTAAAATCTGCGCGTGGCGTGCGAATGGCAGTGCTCTCTACTGAAAAGAAATCAACTACGTAGTTGGAAACATTGTTCTGTGCAAGCTTTCGGGCACAAACGCCCTTCTTCAGGCATAGGGAGAGTCTGCTGTTGTTTTTGCACTCTCCTGGATGGAAGAGAAGCCAATATGCAAAAGGCAGTTCTGTGGAAATGCAAATGTGTGGCAGTGAGGATTGGAGGCCATGGGAAACAATAGGTGTGAGGCAGGTGGTGGTGGGGGAGAGTTGACCTGGTGTTAGAGTGTAGCTGGTAAAATGTAGAGAGGTTACTTGGGGTTATCCAGGAAAACACAAAACAACAGAACAGGTCTTTGTGCTCCAGAGCTTGCAGAGAACAATTTTTCCAGCTATTTAGTTTGTCTAATAAAAGATATCACATCTACCCAAAGAACCTTGTCTACCTGCAGCGATACTTTCAAGGCACAGGCCCAGGGAAGCGAGTAGAAGCTAAGTGTTGCATTTGGCCCATGTTCTATTATTTTAGGCTCAGCACAGCTTCATTTTGGCCATGCCTCTCTGAACAAAGCTTATCCGCCTCTCTAACTTTGCAAAGTAGCATGGTGGATGATCTGGATTTGCTCTGATTGCTAGCGGGATTGTCCTAGCCTACAAACCCTTGACAATCACAATAGTTCACAACTGAGTGGCTGCAAAATGTAGCATCCCCCAAATCTGATTAAAGTACTGTGCTGTTAACCAGTCCAATACAATGGTGAAGCATTGGAGCAGGTTACCCAGAGCAGTGGTGGCATCTCCATCCTTGGAGGTGTTTAAGACCCAGCTCGACAAAGCCCTGGCTGGGATGATGTAGTTGGGGTTGGTCCTGCTTTGAGCAGGGGGTTGGACGAGATGTGACCTGAGCTCCCTTCCAACCCTACTTTTCTATGATTGTATGATATCGTGTACCTGATCTTTGTTGGCCGAGCTGTTAGTGCTTTGAGTCTGGATGTCTGTGAGCCAGGAGACATGAGAGTGTCCAGCACAATGGGAAGTGTGGACCCTGTCCAATTGTTAGGGTACTTGCTGGTGCAGGTGGGTTTATTGTGCAGGTGTTGGCCCTATGTAGTCTGGCCCCTCCCTGCGAAACGTGTTTTGTCCCGTCTACGCTGCACACACTTCCCACACCACAGAGCAGGCATCAGCTCTGAGACATTTAACATTTTGCAATATTTAGTGCAGAATATAAAATAGTGATGCATAAGCTTCTCAGTTTGGCCTTGGGCTGGGGTTTTGCCATTCCAAAAAAAACCTCTCCATTGCCTGCAATAGCGTGTAGGATGGGTGTTGTTTCAAAGACGTCTACAGCTAGATCTCAGCTCTTGTAACTTCTGGGAGAGTGAGATCCTGATCTGAACTTCAGGGCTGGCTCTGAACAAATTAAGGACTTGATCCAAAGGTTGTAGAGGTGAACAAATCTTTCTGTTGGCTGCTGTGACCTGTAAGTCTCTGTATGGGGATGCCATTCAAGGTTTTGAAGAAGTTCAGCTCAAAGGCATTGTCTATGGGAAAATGATCCAGA
>NW_017729033.1:6067121-6072931 GCF_001723915.1 Gavialis gangeticus
TAAGTCTGTATGGGGATGCCATTCAAGGTTTTGAAGAAGTTCAGCTCAAAGGCATTGTCTATGGGAAAATGATCCAGAGGAAGTCAGTCAGCTGAGTCTTGTCTATGGGGAACTGATCCGGAGGAAGTCAGTTAGCTGAGTTTCATTCGTCTTTTTTGCTAGTTGCAAAGCTGGCATTATACAGATAAAACCCATTGATTTTTAAGAGAAACACTCACTCTACTTAATCAGGCCCTAACTTATGATGTGCTAGTAAAATGTATTAAAGAATCCACATGCCCTTTCTCCCAAAACAGAACAAAGAGAGGTGGGTTCGGATCCCATGGGTTGAGAAGTGAGACTCCTGCAGGCATGATAATAATGGGTATGCCCTTATTTTAATACCTTTGCTCAACTGTTGCATCTCTGCTTGGACACTGCATTTGGACTGCTTTTAACAGGTTCCCATATCCAGGTCTGTGCATTTACTTTTATCTGTGCACAAACAGAAGCAACCAGAATGCGCATGCATCTAAACCAAAATGTTGAGAGTCCCACTAGGAAAATATCTTGACATGTTCTCTGTGGATTTGCCTGGGAGAGTTAAGTGTTCCTAATAGCTTTTCATCTCACAGAAAGCACTTCAAGATCCTAGCTTGCAGAGCTCATCTTACCCATTCCTAGTTGTCTCTCCAAGGAGCACCCTTCTCTCTTTGCTTGCAGCAGCTAGCTAGGTGCATGGTAAGCCCTCCTCTAGCACGGAGTCAGGAGATGATGTGTTTCTTGGCCCGCATTTCTCTGGCTTCATACCTGGCCAGGGTGGAAGAAGGGTCGAGTCATGCTCATAGTAGTTGCTATTGTTCTTTTGCACAATCACAGTCTTGTGGGGAGAGCCCAGGACTGAGAGTCAGGAGATCTGATAGGGTTTCTGGCCATGGAGAAGTCACTTTGTTTTGCTGTGCCTCGTTTTACCTCTTGGTGAAATGGGAACAGTAATTTTCTTGCAGGAGCACTGCTGCTTAACTCAGCATGCAGACGCTTGCTAGGATCGTCAAAAAATGACAGGGCTGTTCTTATCAGGAGCCAAGCACTGGCTTTACATAGCACATATATGCATACACTTGCTGTTCAGGCTTGAGGTAGTCCAAACTCTCTTCCTTTCCATAGATTCAGCATCTCCACGGTGTCTGTCACACGTTTATACACTCTCAAAAAACTCTAAACTGGGTGCATCTACATGTACCATTTAAGATGACATGACAAAGTTCGGTGCCGTTTGCTGCTCCCGGGTACAGCATTTGCATGTGTGCCTGGGACCACAGCACTTTGAGTGGAGGCAGAGCAGCCCCAGGTTGGCAGGGGATGCGGGGGATCAGTGCCAGGCTGTGTGATGGCTTTGGGTGACAGGGGGGCTGGCTGGGGCACAAGGGTGCTAAAATGTGGGGCTAGGTGGCAGACAGCCCCCTGCACTTTAGCACCATCATGCCCCAGACAGCCCCTGGCACCGTGTACACATGAATTTCAGCAGAGTAAATTAATCCACAGTAGGATAGTACTGTTCTCAACAGTACTATCTAAGGCAGAGTTCATTAATTTACTGTTTCTTAATACAGGTGCACATGTAGACTGTGATGCTTAACTACAGAGTTAATTAGTCAATTAGTCTTTATACTATTCTCAATTTAACATTCCTTCCTGGTAAAGAAAACATTGCATTCTCACTGTTCTCAGCTTCTTATTATCATCTTATCAGCCCCTGCCCCTGAAGCCTGAAGGCCTCTGCCCTCCTTGACAATATAAAACAGGAACATAGCTCCAATTACAAGAGTCAGGCAACAAAAAGCCTCACTCCTAACCACCTCGTCCTGTTTGGATTGGTGTTTTGCATTACATTGTGGGACTGTTGGGTGTCAGTGGTTAGGAATGCATGCTGTAAGGCGACTTCAGACACACCAGTATTTGTGCAATGTAACAGCCCTTGCCATATGTTCTCTCTGGGCTTGAGCTCAGTCTTTCGTAAATAAAATGCGATATCAGATGTGTCAAGGAAACTGTTATCTCAAAATGTGGTTTCCTGTTTCTGCACAGCTCAGACACTTGTGGCAAGTCAGTGCCTGTAATTGTGGCCAGAACTACTGTTAATATTCCTGGAAGAATATATTTTTATTTCTTTTGTTATGTTTCACCTTATCCCCAAAACTTCATCTGCCTTTTAATGAGCACTGACTTCTGGACTGAGACTCTTTTTAAGAATCAGGGTTGTGTTTGTGAGTTGGTGCCATGCTTCAGTCAGCAGTTAGGAAACCTTACTGAACTTTCCCATTAAGCCATGCTCTGTGCTGCTGTCAAAGGGCTTTTAGCTGTACTCCAGCTTAATACGGTATAGTTTGGTTAGCAAACTTGGTGCTCTTTACAGGGGATGAGTTGAACCAGTTCAATAACCAGTTCCCATTCCCAAGAGATTATAGACATGATCAGTGCAGTAGTAGTATACAAAATACTGCATGACCTGAGTGTAGCCCTTGCATATAGAATAGTTCATAGAATACGCACAGTAGGGATTTGGTGGGACGAGGGGGTGGGAATTTGGCTTATGTTAAAGGGTAGGGAATTGCAAGGCTGTGGTGTGGCACTAAAGAGAGCACGGAGTCTAAAGCAGGCAAAGAGGGGGAAATGGGCCTGATAAGGTGCTAACTTATATCAAATCTTCCCGGCCGTGCTGCTGACAGATTATTATGCTTTCACATGCCTGAAAGAAGCAGGTTAACCTGCCTGCAAAGGTTTGAGAGAGGCTTCCACAACTGTTCGTGTTTAAATGCATAAACTCACACACATCACATGCATTTCCAGCATCTCTTCCCTTGCAAAGAGTGTTTCATGTCATTGCAAGCCATTCCTCTCTTTCTAGGAGGTCCCTAACTCCAAGGCTTGAGTCCATGAATTTGGTGCAGTCTCAACAACTGGCCTACCTGCCGTCCTAGCTATATGAGCTCCAACTTGTGACCCATCCTATTTCAGTAGTGTTTCAGCTGTAGCTGTATTCCCTCTTGTTCTGGTGTGTTCTCCTGAAGTTTTCCATGCTGCCATGCCCACCATGGGCTGCTGGATATATAGGGCATAGTTAACAGTTAATGACTTTGCTGTTAGGCCCAACTTGTCCCATAGCGGAGCTGTTGAGTAGTTCCCTAGTGGCCACAGTGCACCTTTCTTGAGATAATACTTTGCTTTCTGCTAGTGTTCTGCCACCAAATGTGCAATCTAATCCACAGTGGTTTTGCACAAGGTGCAAATCTTGTTCGTGAAACCAAGTGGGATTGCACACGCCTATTTCCCGAACTGATACAATCAAGTACAGCAACTTTGACCTAGCAAACAGAGTGGAAATGGCTGCTCTGGAAGTGAGAGGAGCCATTCAAATGTGAACCCTGCCTTACCCCTCCCAGGAAATGCAGCTGCTGTGAACAGTCTTGGACAGGAGATGCATCCATGCAAAAAACTGCCTGGACACTTGATCTCTGCTGCTGACCTAGAAGCTGTCATCAGCCACTGAGGCACACGTTCAGTATTCCAAAGCAAAACAAGCCTGGTGTTATCAGGCAGAGTTATGTTACCTCAGTCTACAACCCCCCGACACACCCTCCCCGGGGGGTAAAAACTGGCAAGATTATTGTTATTAAGAGGTAACCCTTACATCTATATTTATATTTATATCTGTATCTATATGGGTTATCTCTCCATGTCAGTAATTCTGCAGTTGTTACCCACTTTAGCACCTTTCTGTTTGGGGAGTGGTGAAGAGGGTTGGAGAGGGATTGAGCTATACATAGAAGCGACCTTTTTGTGTTCACGCCTCCCAAATAAAATAAACAGTCCCACCTGATAAGGGTGACCGTACATCCCAGTTTGACCAGGACAGTCCTGGATTTTGAAGGCTGGTCCCGCTGGCTGGTGAAAATTAGAATGATTATCCCAGAATTGCAGCGGTGCAGGCCCAGTCCGGTGGTGAGATGGAGTGGCCTGGTGTACCTGGCAGCTCTGCTTCCTCTCTGGACTGTGCCTGTGTCCTTGCCCACTGGCCTCTGCCATTGCCTGTAGTAGTGCCACTGACCTGGGGGAGCAGCGGGGGAGGAGCAGTGTCCCCGATGTCCTGGCTTTCCTTATGGTCATCCTACATCTGATCCATTTTAGGCCTTGGGGATAGAGTCCTCTGGCTCAATGAGAAGTATCAAAGTAGTAGCTTAAGAAATGGAAATAAGTCAATCAGGCAACGTGGGTCAGTGTGTGTGAGCGCACCTTGCAGCTTTGCCTCGATGTTGCTTCTCCTTTGCTTTGACCGTGCGGTTTCTTTCTTTTTTCTCTTGGTTTTGACCCAGGGAATCCAAACATTCCGAAACCTCGCCGGATCCTGCGGTCCTCATGGGGCAGCAATCCCCGCTTCCGCGGATCCTATTCATATACCCAAGTTGGGTCTAGCGGGGTTGACGTGGAGAAACTTGCCAAGCCACTGCCTTATACTGAAAGCTCCAAGACTACTGTAAGTATGGCTGGAAAACTGTCCCTGCTTCTGGGGTGTACGTGTGACACTGGGTGGTTGGCTTCTAGGGCTAAGACTGGGAGAGACGTGGGTTGGTCACGACTTTAGTCAGCTCTTCTGTGGCATACAGCTTACCATAATGCACTCAGCCTTTTGAGTGGCTGAGGGGAATGGCACACAGACTTCTGCCTCCTGGATCACTGACTTCCTGCCATCCAGAACCAAGCCTCGGTGGATGAGAGAACAGTGAGGGGAATGACCAGGAAATATGTTTTAAATATGATTTGCTGCATGCAAAGTCCTGTTCAAAATTGGGTTTTAAAGTGCATCAGCAACAGCTGTTTAAAATACCATCTATTTTCATAGCATGGAATGGGGATTAGATCGAAGCCCATACCAAGGGATAAATCAGAATGTGTAAAGCAATGGATTGGGAAACACTTCAGCATTGGTGTCCAAACAGTTAAAGAGATCTTGTCCCTCCCTGTCGAGTTCAAGCACTTTGGGAGCTCAAGAGTATATTGTAAAATGCATTAGCTCCTCTAGGCCAGTTCCAGCTGTGGGAATGTAGCTCGAACTGTGTAATGCATAAACAAGGCACATTCCCCCATCTCAGGAATTGGGGCCCCTTTCTAAAGAGAGGACTTGTCTAACTCCTGAGAGCCTGTCTTTTCTCTTGGCTGTAAGTACAGTCTTCCTTAAGTACAAGTACGAGAGATGCATGTTAAAAGGGATAGTTTAGATTTTGAGGTGTGCAGAACAAGATGGTGTTTGGCACTGCACCCTAGAAGGGTAAGCTTACCATGGAGACAGAGGGGCAGCAGAGGTGGCAGTGTTCTCAATGCCCTTGACCGTGGATGGGCTACCGTGGAATTAGAGGTGCACCGATATATCAGTAGCATTTCAGATTGGCACTGATAAAAGGAAAATTAACATTATCGGCAATTTGCTTTTTTTGGCTGGGGTAGCTGATAATGACACCGATAAATCCTGTATGCATATGTGCAGCCACAGCATTGCATGTGGCCAGGAATGCAGCTGGGCAGTGTGGAGAGCAGCCTCCGACCAGTAAGTAAGGGAGGAGCATGGGGAAGGGAAAGGGCCTGGGGGGCACACATTGAGGCCCCCGCAGTGAGGGAGGGAATGGGGCAGGGACAGGTGCTGCCCAGCTGGGGTAGGTTGGAGCTGTAGGCAGCTTGTCCGGGGGGACACATGGAGGTAGTGAGGGGCAGCAGCTCCCTGCCCTGTCCCTGCCCCACTTCCTCCCACACTGTGGGGGCCTTGATCTCCCTTCCCC
>NW_017729033.1:6077931-6079661 GCF_001723915.1 Gavialis gangeticus
CCCTAAGCAGAATGAAAAAATGTGACTAGTATAGCTAGAGCAGTACCTCCAAGCCCTAAGTGGAGGGTTACTAGCCAGGATATGCCTGATTCTCCCCGCCACATGTTTTCTGTGGACCTGTGGTGCAGCTCTTTGAAAATTTATCCTCGGGCACCGTTTCTTTGGGCGTCCATTTGGAGGACAAGAAGGGTTAAAGATGCTGTCCCCTCAGTTGCAGTCAATGGAAGTTGTCTCTTGCCAACCTTCTGCTTTTCTCACCATCCCCAGCCTATGCAGGTGATGTTTTCGGGGGAGGCCACTCACAGGAAGTATTATTCCACTACCCATGGTGCTCTGCTTTCTGGCCAGAGAGAGGCTGCTCACCTCATTGAAATGTACCAAGACCTCTTAACCTGCAGGAACTGAACGACCTAATCTCTGAGAAGAACCACTAACTCGTGATTCCTTTTACAGTTGTGCGTAGGGTTTTTTAAGTAACGGTAGAACAATTTTTATCTTTTTATAAAAGCCCTAACTGTTTTAAGAGTTAGTATCTGTAGCTTATTTCCGTGTACTGTATTGTTAACAGGGAAGGGTGCTCTTTCTGTATGGTAAACTGTTTTTTGTCATTTGAATTCTAATTGCACTTTCAGTGCCTCTATTTTTTTTTTCTTTCTGTATTGTAAGTGCCTTCTATACTAAAATAAATGTTGTAATACAAGTACCTGTGTGGTGGTACATCTCTGGGAGCAGTGCATGATTTTCCTTTTTCCAAGGGGCCTTTAGGATTTCTGTCCTTTGCCATGAGATTGGGAATAGGATGATTTTTTGTTAGGGACTGGGTGTGGGCTGTTTGGCCTAGTAGTTAGTCACCTGAAGCAAGGGTGAAGTCCAGACTGAGTTCTCCAGGGGGTCCAGAGAGGTCTGATGGGAGTGTTAGCCAGAGTCAGGATATGCCAGGAGTCGAAACCAGAATCAGGAACCAGGCTGGAGTCAGGATAAGGCAGGAGTTGAACTGGAACCAGAAATCAAAGCCAGAGTCAGGACCAAAACCAGGAGCCAAGAGCCAAAGTCAGAGATCTGATTAGGAAAAGGTAGGAACACATGGAGGTTAGGAGCAAGTACCTCTGTCTTTGCTTGGACAAGGATACTGCGGGCTGGGTCTGGCTTTTACGGGCTGGAGCGTGTGGGGCCTGCTGCCTGCAGCTTCAGGAAATTGGCTGCCCTGGTTGCCTCACTCAGCCCAGCTGGGACCAGGCCATGGCTCGGGGTTTGCTGCTTGTTCAAGGGGTGTCTTGCCCGAATCTTTTTGGGACTGGCTGGGTCCTGGGTTCTGATCTGCCCTTGTTACATCTTTATGCTGAAGGTACTGCCTTCCCTGACTTCCCCTGTGTGTTAAACATGGGGGTTAGTCTAGTCCACATGTGAGCAACCACACTCTAAACCTCCTCTTGGTTACTTTGAGTGCTGTGACTCATTCAGGGTCATAGTTTCATAGTTTCTAGGGTCGGAAGGGACCTGAGAAGATCATCTAGTCCGACCCCCTGCCATGGCAGGAAAGAGTACTGGGGTCAGACGACCCCAGCAAGGTGTTCATCTAACCTCTTCTTAAAAACCCCCAGGGTAGGAGCCTGCACCACCTCTCTTGGAAGTTTGTTCCAGACACTAGCCGCCCTGACTGTGAAATAGCGCCTTCTGATGTCTAACCTAAATCTACCCTCTGCCAGCTTATGACCGTTGTTCCTGGTCAC
>NW_017729033.1:6080270-6093007 GCF_001723915.1 Gavialis gangeticus
GACCCATTTGACTGTGTGGGTGTCTACGCCACAGCCTCCCATTTTCTTAATGAGAACGGGGTGAGAGACAGTGTCAAAAGCCTTCCGGAAGTCCAGGAAGACTATGTCCACTGCTACCCCTGCATCTAATGATCTGGTGATCTGATCATAAAAAGCCACCAGGTTGGTCTGACAGGACCTGCCACTGATGAACCTGTGCTGATTGCCCCTAAGCATGCAGTCCCCTGCTGTCCCCTCCTGGATGTGTGCCAGAATTATTTTCTCAAAATAAATTTTGGGTCCTAAGGGCATCCCCCATAGTCCTGTGGGGGCTGGTATGTGGATCCATGCCATGGTCATATCGGCCCTCCCTCTGTGTAAGGCCTGGGAAGGCTGCCATGATAGCCACCCCATTTGCTTCTGCTTCATGTGTAACACCTGAAAATGAAGGAATGTCGCTGCCTTAGCGTGGCGCTAAGCACCTGCCCAGCACGACCTTTAGGCTCACTCTTGGATGAGTTCATAGCCATGTATTAAAAACTGATGTACCAGAACAGGAGCACGCAGGCAGTGTGGGATTTATGAAGGTGCTCCGGGCATGAAAGGGAGGGTAGACGTGCCCTGTGCTTCTTCCCAGTGACTGGAGGGAGAGTATATCTGTTCTCAGCACACCAGCAAAACTGTGGGAAGTTGATGAAGGAACATCGACGCGCAAGTCTCCTAGCCTGCATCTTTGCTGCAGAGTGAGTGCATTGGGCTTTGCATGTGGGCAGAGCAAGCTGTACTGCAAAACACCCCCGTAGTTCTGATTGATTGGTGCTAGTGCCCAAAATTCATCAGGTGTTTTCCAAAGAGAGGAAGACAAGGGGCCAAAATCACTGCTATGTCACAGCACTGAAGTCAAAGGATGCTGACAGGATGCATCTTGCCCAGGAGTAACTGTTGGGGAACTGTGGGCTCATCTGTACGAGATATTTACTATGCATTAGCCTAGTAACACTGCGCAGTCGAGTGTCACAGCAAAAACTGTGCTAATAGGCTACTGCACAGTGTTATTAGGCAGTAATGCACAGTAAGTGTCACTAAGGTATTGTGTACTGGTGCTACTGCGCAGTAACTTGATGTACTGCGCATTTAGTTAGTACTTAATTAAGGCAGTACTAAAATAAATGTACTGTAGCATCTAAGGCACATAAATGAACATGTAGATGTGCCCAGTGGGTAGCTAAAGTCAGCCAGGCTATACCCAGGCTAAAGATGTATTTTAAATGCCCTAAATGTATTGGCCAAGATGGATCTGACTTCAGCTCTTGGGTCCAGTTGTCCCTACGGGTACACATCCCCTAATACAAGGGGTATACGGCCAGACATGGCAGCCTGGGCCTATTGGTATATAATTGAAGATGTAGCCTGACTTCAGAGGGAAGAACTAGTTTCAGCACCCAGCTCTAATTTCTTTGGCTCTTTGAGAAAAAGAATATAAACTTTATAAGTGAATGTTAAAAATCATTGATTTACATGGCTTTGTCTGCCGGAAGACAATATAGGACCTTGTGCATGGCAGCAATGTGGTATGGTGCGCAGGGTCCTGTATTCTCTTCCAGCCATACAAGGCCATATAAACACCTTATGATTTACTCTTGCTGTGTCCAAGAACTGGTGGTACCTACAGAACTACTGGAATGAGGCACTTACAGCTTAGGTTTAGTCCACGTTTACTGGAGTTGGGCCAAGCTACGTTCAAAGGTTAGGTGGCTAGCAAGTGTAATTCCCACCATTAAATTTTACCCTTCTGGCACGGCTGTGACCCTTGCATAGTTGGGTGAGCCCCTGGTGAGTTCAGCTTCCTACAGCGGACCCGGGTCCTGCGACAGCTGACAGCAGCCCGTAGGCCTGACACGCTTTGCTTTTTTGCTGGCAGTGGACGTTTCATCATGCCTGGCCGAGAGGTTGAACTGAGGAACGAGGAGGCAACTAAGCTAACCGTGAAGGAACCTCCACCAGCTTTGTTTGCATGCACTCACAGATTCACAGAAGTTTAGGGCTGGAAGGGACCTTGTGAGATCATCGGGTCCAGCCTCCCCGGCTCTGAGCAGGAAAGACGGCTGGGGTCAAATTAGCAAAGTGTGCGTCCAGTCTCCTTTTCAACATCTGCAGAGTAGGTGCCCACACCACCCCTCTGGGAGGCTATTCCAGATTCTGGTCACATGAACCGTGAAGAAATTTTTCCTTATATCCAGTCTGAAACCTAGAAGTCAGCCACCTCCTCCATTTCTTACCCTTGTGCCAAGTGCTGTTGCTGGAACAAGGCACCTTAATCATGACAGCACCTCAGTGCTATGATGACAGCACAGTTTAACCTTCACCCAGATTTAGCTTTTTCGGGGATGGGAGGGGAGTTGACAAAAAATTTAACTGAACAGGAGGAAAGCTGTGAAAGCTTGCCCGGAGTGGGAGAGAATGATAAAAATAACAGGACAAACCTGTCCTGCCTTGGACTACTAGCAGTATAAGACACGTGAGATCCAGCTGAACAGGTCTGATTTTGCCCAGGAGAGGGCAGTTATGTGAATTTTTGGAGAGGCACCTTTGGAGCGGGGGTTTTCCAGCACTATGTTTGGACCGTAACAGTATTGGTGTGAAACGCCAGATGCCACAAGGGAAGCCATCTGTGTCAAATCCCCAGAGCGACTGAGCAGGGTAATCGAGAGCTCTCCCGAGGTCTAATCCATCTTTTGAAAAAGAGACTCCCTGTTTATGTTAAACAAGTGCTTAATTGGGCACTAACATGAACTGCTGTTTGAAGCGTGCATGCATGCACGCGCGTGTGTGTGTGTGTGTGCATGTGGGAGAGAGATTTATTGCCTCTATTGTTTTTCCTTATGCGTGTTAGCAAATATTTGCTGGAACAATCTGTTCCTTTTTTATACTGTAAACAAATGGGCCATAAAACAAAACCTGGCTTTTCAGCACAGAGGGAACGCAACCACGGGTGCAAAAGCAAAGGTCATTGTCATTCATGGTTGTTTTACATCCCCTGAAGAATGTGGGTTGGATGGGCTAGCTGGACAAATGGTTCTGGTTCAGCCCCTTTATATTTGAGGCATAGTGTCACAATGGTAATTGCTGAGTGAGTGTGTGTGTGTGTGTGTGTGTGTGTGTGTGTGTGACTCTTGTGTCCCATGGATGAGAGGGACAGGCACACCAGTGCTCCATCTAGTCTAATATTTTGTCTCCGGCAGTGGAGGCATCTTTGGTGAGTAGAAAAAAATTCTGTAGTCATGAATCCTGTAATAATTTGCCCAGGGAGAACATTTCCTTGCTGATCCCTACCAGTTAGTGGCTGGCTCATGCCCTTAAGTAGAGGTATCCAACTGTGACCCCGTGGGCCAGATGAGTGGTGTGGGCCAGACTGGTCCCACACACCATATGCAGTGAGTGTCCTGGACAAGCTGCACGTGCTGCATGTGGCCTGGACTGGCTCCAGCTGCAAGCCTCATGCAGCACACGCTCCAGCCCAGCCCCACGCCGTATCCTTGACACTCTTGCCCTCGAGCATAAAGGCTTCACACTTCATTTTTATATCCTTTTTGAATCCCAGTACATGTCAATAGGGATGTCCTCACTATCTGTGCACATGCTTAATCCTCCTTTTGCACACAATTAAATTCTTGGCTTTGATTCTATCATGTGGCAGCAAGTTCTGCAGCTTAATTATTCAGACTGTAGTAAAGAGAGTTGTTTTATTGCTTATTAAACTGGTGGTGTTGCACTTTCATTAAATGTCACCTTGTTCTTCTACTGCAAGGACCAAAAGAAGGCAGATGTTTATCTTCTGGTTCATTATTTTTGTATGGCTTATGTCTTCAGCTCATCATTTAACTAAGCTGCTGTCAGGCTGCTCATTTGGGTAGCATGGGCTGGGTTAGGCCTAGTAGTAGGTGCTGTTGCTTTTGGAGAAGAAAACCCCAGGATATTGCGACAGGGAGCCAAGGCCTCCTGCCGCTCTAAGTGGAGAGCGCAGTGAAGTGAGCTTGCTGCGTGGGGCTGCTGCAGAAGGCAGGCTGGCCTTGAAATGAAGGGGAAGCCTCTGTGGGCATGGCTATGGTGGGGGATAGAAGCCATGAATACAGCCCATAAGGTGACTGGTGCCCCAAGGCCCTGATGGGGCCAGGGGGCCACAGTTTAGTGCTCAAGGGGAAAGACTAGGGCCTGCTGGGCATGAGAAAGCACAAGGCTTACTTCCTCTGGCAGCCTTCCTAAAAGATATCAGATACAGCAAAGCATGACAGGCGAGGTAAAAAGGGAGGGTACTTTGAGGAGTGGGGCAGGGGCAGGGGTTGCATAGCCACTGGGAGGCATCATGGATGCCCCTGGGGACTGGGTCCTGCTACAGGTATGAACAAAGGAAGAAGTTATTTTGGGGCAAAATGAGTGGGGCTGTATTGCCTGTCAGCTAGTCTGATATTAGAGCTGCCCGCCTCTCTCAGAAACCCCCCAATCTCTCCGAACCAAAGCACCCTTTCTTGGGATGTATCTGTTTATTTCCATATTCTGCCCATGTTCCCGCACTTATTCCATGGTAAGCTGACGCTAAATAGCAGTATCATAGCTTGCCTTGAAAGAGGCAAGTATCTCAGTTCAGCTTCCACTTACCCCAGGGTAAGAGCAGGCATGTGGGCAGTTATCACCATCCCAGTAAATCTTTACCTCCTTTCATTCCTGCAGGAAATTGTTCTTGTCTCCATACCCTAAGGCTTGCGTAGGGCTAGAAATCCTGGTCCTCATTGAAAACAAGTGAACAACTATAGAGATTAGATTATCCAACAAACAAAGAAAAGCAGGTCCAAGCGTGTAGTTCTCCAGAGACACGTGCCATGTGTCACCACTTAATCTCCTTGCATTTTGCTTATCTTCTCCATCTGTCCGTCTGGTGTTTCATAGTTTCTAGGGTCGGAAGGGACCTGAGCAGATCATCGAGTCCGACCCCCTGCCATGGCAGGAAAGAGTACTGGGGTCAAATGACCCCAGCAAAGTGTTCATCCAGCCTCCTCTTAAAGCCCCCCAGGGTAGGAGCCAGCACCACTTCTCTTGGAAGTTGGTTCCAGATCCTAGCCGCCCTGACCGTGAAGTCGCGCCTCCTGATGTCTAGCCTAAATCTCCCCTCTGCCAGCTTGTGACCGTTATTCCTGGTCACTCCTGGCAGTGCTCGGGGGAACAGGGACTCCCCCACTGCCTGCTGATCCCCCCTGACTAGTTTGTAACAGGCCACTAGATCCCCCTCAGCCTTCTCTTGTGTTCAATGGGATCACGTGGGAGGGTAGTTAAACATTTAAATGTTTGCAGACTTGAGGGTCTTTGAGCTGTTAGCTCTGTGAGGTAGGTACACTTCTACAAAGCCAGGAGCAGTATGTAAACAGCGTCCCCTCTGCTAGGATGACACTGGGTGCCTGTCGAGAGCGGTGCATTGACTGTGGAACTCTCTTCTCCCCCACAAATATCCCTGCAGTGAAAAACTCTTCAGGAAAGGTAATATACCTATAGCCGGGTCACAAAGTTGCCTTCCAGTTCCACAGGAGCTGTGCACATGGGAAAGCAGATACCTGCGGCCCACTTAAACATGGTCACAACTATGTTGCTCAGCTTTAGTATCCTGGGTGGCACAAAAGCCCGAGCTGAATACACTTCCACACAATGCAAGTGCTGCACTGTACACAGATTTCCTGGGATTATCGCCTAATTATCAGAACGATCACAGAGTGTTATAATCACCCAAAGAAAAAAGTGGCAGACCCATTGCTTGGATAAAAATGCAAGAGGTGCCAGGCTGCGTCAGACCACAGATCCTTCTAGCCCAAGTCCTGTATCTCACAGGAGCACAAAACAGATGCTGAGGAGAAGAGTGCTGCGCCTGCTCAGACTGAACTGTCCCTTGTTCCTCTTCCCATATGGCTTTCAGCATTCAGAGGCCTTGGAAGTCCTAACTTGGAGGTTGCTTTCATGTTTAATGACCTGTGGGCATGTCTACATGTGCATATATGCCAGCTTAAATATACTGCGCAGTAGGGCTGTGCGAAACTTTGGGTGGAGATTTGATTTGGAGGAGATTTGGTCCAATTTGGTGGCTGAATCTCTGAATCTGAATCGAATCAGGGGACCATTTAAAAGGTCCGAATCGATTTTTCCGAAGATTTGGAGAGCTTCAAAGATTCGGAGAGCTTTGATGATTTGGGCAGTGCCCTGCAGCTGCAGCCGGACTTGGAGCTGGTAAGTAGGGGGTGGAGTAGAAGGGACTGGGGGAGGGAGAGGGGACCATGAGGGGACCCCTGCCAGCCCCCAGCCCCTCCCAGCTCCCCCAGCTCCCCCCAACCTCTGCCCACTCCCCCAGCCTCCCCATGGCTGCCCCAGCTCCTGGTGCTTTAAAAAAATGCCCCACTCACTGGGTGCTGCTGGGTGGGGGGACAATCCCTGCTGCCCCCCACTGCCCCACGTATGAGCACCCCCCTGACACCCCCTCCACTACCCCAGCCCCACCATGGCTGCCCCACCCACTGCTGCTCTGGCCCTTTAAGAAAAAAAGAAAAACAAGAAAAACTCACTGCTCCTGCAGTGGCTTTGGGGGGCTCATGGAAAAGCCTCCCACGTGGCATGGGGCAGCGGGGATCGCCCCCCACTTGGCAGGATCAGTGAGTGTGGGGGTTTTCTCAGGTTTTTTTTCTTAAAGGGCCGGAGCCGCTGTGGGCGGGGCAGCCATGGCAGGGCTGGGATAGTAGGGAGTATCAGAAGGCTTGTGCAGAGCCTCCTGTGCAGCGTGGGGCAGTGGGGATTGCCCCTTCACCTGGCAGCACCGGGTGAGTCGGGGCTTTTTTTTCCACAAGTGCCGGGAGCTAGGGCAGGAGAGGCAGCCATTACCAGGCTTGGGGGGATGGGCCTAGTTGATTCGGAGATTCGGCAGCAGCCGAATTGATTTAGGACAGTGATTCGAATCATCGAATTGAATCATTGTCCCCCGAATCAGCCGAATCTGAAGCGAATACTAGCCGCTTCGTACAGGTCTACTGCGCAATAAGTTACTGTGCGGTAAGTGGGAATAGATTGGCATCTACACATGCAGGAATTAAAGCACATTAATGCTTGGGACTAAAGTTAGTCCCAAATCAGTCCACACAGTGTTACTGCGCAGTAACTAATCAGGCATAAATTTGATACTGCATGATGCAGGTATCAAATTTACACTCAAGTCAGTGGAAGTCACCATATTTACTGTGCAGTACGGGCGTGCATATGTAGACGCAGGCCTGCACGGCGCAGTAATTTCAGTTACTGTGCAGTAAATGCGCACATGTAGATGCACCCAGTGATGGACTCACCCTTTGTGAATTCATCCAGAGAAGCATCCTGTGAGATGGGCTCAGTGTCCTGATCTCTCTGGGCTCGGCTCCTTGCCTGTCTGAAAAGCAGTGTCCTACCTGGGGTGAGTGGTAACTGCTTAGTCAGAAGCGAGAGGCTCAGACACTGGGCTTGGCGCATGACAGACGGTGCATGGTGCTTAACCAAACGAGAAAACCAAATGTTTTGTGCTTTTGAAGGCGGGGACCAGGAAAAGCAAAGCTGTGTTGCTTTCTCTGATAGGCTTGGTCATCTTTATTCTCTGAAATGAAAACAAAAAAGCAGGGTTGTTGGTGGCTTTATGTGTATTAATGTAAAGTCGTTAGGGCTCAAAAGCTCCTTTCTCCATCTGCACTCACTAACGTGGCTGTCTTTGTCTCTTGAATATGGATCGTGCTGCTTTCATCTCGACTCCCGGGCTGGCTTCCTGCAGGGTGCGCAGCAAGGAGCTTGCTCCGGTGCTGCAGCACAGAACATGCCAGCTCCCTTCAAAGACAGACTTGCTTCCTCTGTGCCTCTAGTGCAGTTGACAGCTTGGTAAAGCCCTAGGAGGTTGGATCCCACTACCTGGCTCCCTCACCCTCACGTCAGTACAGCAGCTGGGAGGTTTATTGATAGTCTTGGAGTAGCATGTGTGTGGCTAGAGAGAGGCCATTTATGGACAGCTTTGCTTTGGGATGCTCTAACTAGTCCACCATGTGATGATGCCTTCAGGGCCTGGTATATGGCTCAAGGGTGTGAAGCATGGTGCAGTTTATTGGCAGGTGTCTCACTATGCACACTCTTGACTGTGGCTTTGCAAGGCGTTTGGGTCCTGGAGTCTCTTGGATGAAATCAAAATAATTCCCTCTGCAGTGCAACACTTAGTGGTCTCATCCTATGTAAAGCAAGCCAAGAAGTTAAGCACCACCAGATAGAATCAGAGACCCATAGAAAGGGAGGGTTGGAAGGAGGTCACATCTCATTCAACCCCCTGCTCAAAGCAGGGCCAGCCCCAACTACATCATCCCAGCCAAGGCTTTGTCTGGCTGAGTTTTGAAAACATCCAAGGATGGACACCACCACCTCTCTGGGGAGCCTGTTCCAGTGCTTTCCTACCCTCCTAGCGAGAAAATTTTTCCTAATATCCAACTTCAACTTCCATTGCTGCAGCTTGAGCCCATTGCTCCTTGTTTTGGATCTGCCCCCACTGAGACCAGTTCAGCTCCATCCTCTGCAACCCTGCTGCGGGGAGTTGAAGGCTGCTGTTAAGTTCCCTCTCAGTCTCCCCTTCTCTAAATGAAATAAGCTCAGTTCTCTCAGTCTTTCCTCATAGGTCATGTCCCCCAGCCCTCAAACCATTTTTGATGCCCTCTGCTGGACTCTCTTCAACTTGTCCACATCTTTTCTCTAGTGGGGGGCCCACAGATGGACACAGGACTCCAGATGTGGCCTCCCCAACGCTGAACCGAGGGGAAGACGCGCTTCCCTTGACCTACTGGCAACGCTTCTACCAGTGCATCCCAGGATGCCATCATTAGCCTTGCTGGCAACACGGGCACACTGCTGGATTATATCCAGCTTATTGTCCACTGTCGCTCCCAGGTCCTTTTCTGCAGAGCTGCTGCCCAGCCCGTCACCCCCAGCCTGCACCGGTGCAGGGGATTGCTCCCTCCTAAGTGCAGGACTTTGCACTGGTCCTTGTTGAACCTCATGAGATTTCTTTTACTCCAGTCCTCCAATTTGTCTTGGTCACTGATGTCACTGATTCCTAGCCCGACCCTCCAGCATTTTTACTACTCCCCCCATATCAGTATTTATTAAAAGCAGCAGGATATGGAGAGGAATAGGTACATCCCAAGAAAAGATGCTTTTATTTTGAGACAGACTGGAGGATTTCTGAAGAGGAGGGCAGCTCCAGTACTCCAAGGCCCCCACACCAGAAGCAGAGGGAGAAATCTGTATGTAGTGATACTCCCAGGGTAACACGGATCTGGTTAACACAGCAAGGAACTTGCTATTCCCAGGTGCACTGGGGTTGCAAGCTGGTACCACCAAGCCTTGAGGTGCAGAGCGCCCTCACTCCAGGAACACCATCCGCCTGGGAAAGGCAGGGTTTTGTCCCATGCCCAGCACCTTACAATCATCCCTGAGTGCAAATGGAGGAGGGAACTCAGATACATCCTGGTTGATTTACTCATCACGTAAGTGAGCGGACAAACTGCGAAGAGGACCCCGGTCACCTGGGGCCAGGCCATCAGACTGCTTATATTGCTTCCTTTGGAATATGTATAATTAATGACTCCTCCCAAAAAGCAGCCATAATATTTTCCTCTCCATTGCGCGTCCTTAAGCAGAGGCTCATGTTTCTTGCAGATGCACTAAATTTAGCAATTGTTTACAGACCGGCACTTAAAATTAGCACTGGCTGCAGGGCTTGGGAAAGGGGGGGTATGAAACACATGTCAACAAGTGGTGACCTGACAACTACCCCTCCACCCCGTTACACGATCCACAACCTGCGCAGCAGATGCACAGACCTACGGGCTCGCGCCGAGTGCAACTCATTAGTGAAGCAAATGCTGGCAGAAAGCGGGACATGCTGCCCTTGATCACAGGCGTTCTCCCAGCAGCCCCCAGGTCCCCAGGGATAATTAGGGAAAGCTCTCCCTCTCCAGCCAAATCGGAATAGCAACACAAAGCGGCAGCTGAGTTTCCAGCGGCTGTTTGCTGTCAGCTGATCTGATGTTATGATGAAAGCTGACCTAAAAAACCCTGACAGCCACAGATCCCGGCTGCGATATTACTTCCTGAAGTGCTGCTTGCCAGTGCGCTCCCCCAGCACCTGTGCTTTACTAGCTCAGCTGCCACACAACCTGGCAGGATTAAGCCGGTGGGTGATGACAAAGGATCTGTGCCTCTGCTGGGCGGACTTGATTGCACACCAGATTGCCCATTCCTCCCTATGGCTGAGCCAACAGACTTTCTGCTCTGACATCAGTAGCAAGACACTTTTAGCAGCGGCAGTTGTTTTAAGAATAAAAGGGAGATGGACACGAGCCACGAACTGCATCTGGATCCAGGTCTCCACGATGTGCCGTGCTGTTGGGATTTGGGGTTTGAGTCTGGCCGGCTGACCGCTGCCATGAGGTGACGAGTATTGGGCCTTTGCAGATATCGTGCACTTTCCGTCAGACCACGCTGCCCCAAATCACACACACACGCATCTTGTTTTTGGGAAGGCAGAAGGAAGGGAGAGAGGAAAAAAAAAGATTTTTCCAGAGTTATGGACACAGAGAGCAGGGACAGAGCCTAATCCTCAGCTCGCCCACCTTTTCCTGCTATGCAAAAAGCTAACTTTTTAAACTCTTTCACAGTTGAATTGTCAGCAGCTCCTGGCTGCTCAGCCAAAAGCTGAAAGTCTAGCTGCTGCTGAAGACTGGAGTCCGTGGGCTGATCTAGGATTCTGAAGACTAAAAATAGCCTGGAGAGGGGTCAAGTAGGAGAAGAGGCACCAGGAGTAGCGACATTGCAAATTCTTTTGCTCAATGGCTGAAGAAAGGATAG
This sequence comes from Gavialis gangeticus, assembly GCF_001723915.1. Classification (NCBI taxonomy): domain Eukaryota; kingdom Metazoa; phylum Chordata; order Crocodylia; family Gavialidae; genus Gavialis; species Gavialis gangeticus. Next base: position 6,091,185 of record NW_017729033.1, read on the forward strand.
TGTGATTAGTGGAACAGCAAGACCATTAACACCTGGTGAGTAAAGAGAAATGAGCAGGAATCAAGTCTGTGAGCCACGAAAGCAGTTGATCCCCTTCAGCACGGCTTGAGAAGAATTGTTGCTGCTGCTATTTTGGGCAGAAAGCCACTTGAGTTACACCCCCAATGTCAGAAGGCTACATTTTGTGGGAGCGGTGTGTCTGGTATGTGAGTAAATGTGGTAGATATGGGATAGATATCTGGCTAGGGGTATTACAGTCCCAGCACTTGTTCCTACCCAGGGCAGGGAGTCAGACTTGCTGATCTGTTCAGGTCCCTTCTGACCCTAGAAACTATGAACTTTGAAACTAAGGTATGTTCTTATTGCCATTTGAGTCTGAGTCGGTGGCACAAGGTGGTGCTCCAGGAAACCACCCTAGCAGTGTGGGGAGGGCCAAGGAGCAGGGAGCACTCGGTCACTAAGGAGGGCTAGGGAGTAAATCTTGGCATCCCTGTGGTTCAGGTGCACCCTGGACATTATCTCTTTTCAGCACCAGTAAGGCTTCAGCTGAAGCATTATGTTCAGTTGTGGGCCCTGCACTTCCAGCAAGACATGGACAACTTGGGACAAATCTGGGCGAGAGCAACAACAATGATCAGAGGTCTAAGGAACAGGACTGACAAAGAACTGATTTTGACCTGGGTTTGTTTTTAACCTTGGAGAAGGAAGGGACTGGGGTGGGGTTGGCTAGCAGTCTTCAAATACCTGAACTGTCTTCACCCCTGGGGTTTAAACCCAGACCTTTGGCATCTGCAGGCTGCTGCACCACCAGGCAGCTGGCTAACCCCAGCTCAGCCTGGGCCATCCCAGGAGGTCCCCAGTGGGGCATCAGTTGACTTGAGCAAAACTATGAGAGCCTGGAGGGCTATAAAACCCTCCTTGAAGGGCCTTCTCCTAGCAACAGTACTATCGCATGGAGCTAATTAGGACTTTTCGGCTCTGCCTCTGGTTAAGTCTTGTTAGTGCCCTGGCTCTCCTGGCAGGAGCAGCTGCTTGCTCTGACCATGGCCCTGTCTTGCTCCTCAGCTTGCCGTCCTCACCTGGTACCTTGGCTTCCACTCTAGTAAGCCCCTTATTTTGCGTGAACCATTAAGACTGACCATCTCTGCTCTAGTCACCCCTTATATGAAGGATGGAGACAGGTTATTCCCTCTTTTTGCAGGGGACAGACCAAGGAGAAATGGTCTTAAATCGTAGCCAGGGACATTTAGGTTGGATACTACAAAGTACTCTCTCACTGAGGGTGGTTAAATGCTGGGGGAGGTTTTGCTAGAGAGGGTGTGGAGTCTCCATCCTTGGATAATTTAAGAGCAGCTTAGACTTGTCCTGTCCTGAGAAGGTTGTTGGGCTAGATGACCTCCCTCCCAGCTCTAGTTTTCTGTCATTGCAAAGTACCAAATGTCAGGCAACTTGCAATAAAATGGCATGAGTTGACTGCATGGCCACATCAGCGACTGAAGGACATTTTTCCGTGTCTGGTCTGGCCCGTGATTCAAACGCAGTGATTGAGCATGCTCTGCTCTGACTCCACTTCATCTTTAGGTGAAGAAGTAACTCTGATACAGCCAACCGCAGCCAAGTAAGTGGCACTTAGGGCTCCCCTGGGAAGGTACGTAATTGCAATGATGGTGGTAGGGGCGGAGGGGGGAGTTCTCGCCTTTTAGCCCCATAGTCTAATGGGGAAGAGATGGGGGGCTAGAAGCAGAGGGAACATGATTTAGTGTGCTGGGCCCTTAGTTTCATAGATTAAGGGTCGGAAGGGACCTAGTAGATCTTCTAGCCCG
>NW_017729033.1:6093320-6126278 GCF_001723915.1 Gavialis gangeticus
CAAAGAGTTTCCCCAGGATTGAGGTAAGACTGACGGGCCTATAGTTGCCCGGGTCCTCCCTCTTCCCCTTCTTGAAGATGGGGACCACATTTGCTACCTTCCAATCATCTGGCACCTGGCCCAAGCACCACGATCGCTCATAGAGCCGTGCCAGGGGCCCTACAATAACCCCAGCCAGCTCCCTCAACACCCTGGGGTGGAGGGCATCTGGACCCGCTGACTTGAATGCGTCCAGCCCCTCCAGAAGCTCTCTAACCCGGTCCTCCCCAACCTGAGGTCTGACTTGGAGGAGAGCAGTCCTGGAGTTCAGGCCCCTATCCTTGGCCTCTGCAGTGCTGGGGCATTTTGTGTTTAATATTGGATAACACACAAGGAGTCAGACGGCGCTGCTCTCCTTGGCACCTGGGCAGTACCTGGGGTCCCCCCCTTGCAGGGTACCAGTCACCTCTGAGACGTACCCCCAGCCCTGGGGGCTAGTTTTCTGGATACAGGGTCTGAACAAATAGATAAGCAGATACACCTCTTACTACAGATGCACATTTGACTACACCCTGCTTGCCGCCAGACAGCTTCGAAGTAAAAAGACTGTTGAAACTTTTATCTGAGCCTAATTTGCACAAAATGAACATTTCCAACCAGGAGATCTTACAACACCTTCAGCTGTCCTGTGAACTATGAATTTGCATTTCCACCTAGGAGAAATGTTACAATTTTTGCATTCTCCTATGCCCGAAGAAGGGTGTGTGCGCCCAAAAGCTTTCAAATAAAGACTTTTTTTTTTGGCAAATATCTAGTTGGTCTAATAAAAGACAGCACCTGTGCCACACGTTCTGATTGCCTTGTGCCAAATGCACTTGAACCTGGCTTGTGAGTTAGGTGGATGTGGGGTGCGGAGTAGGCTGTGATCCAGCCGGGCCCACCTGGGGCTGTGCTGCTGCCTCATCTGGCGGCTCATCAGAGCTCCCGCAGTGGGCACCCAGCACTTCATACATTTGGGAGAGATAGCAGGTGGGCGGGTGGAGCCCGAGCATCAAAGTGCAGACCCACGTTCCTGGCGTGAGTTTGGTCCCCAGCTTAGAGCCTGCATGGTCTTCCCTACCCTCGTCATTACGGCTCTTGATGATGCCACCCCAGTGTCCAGTCAGGTGTTGCCACCACAGGTCTGGTGCCCTAAGAAAACTCAGAGAGAGGTGACACAGGTGGGGTCTAATACCGTGTGCCGCAGTGACCCTTGATAACCGTTTGTGAGGACCTGGCTGACCCGTGATGATTCCTGCCAGTTGTGACAGATGTCACGGCTCGCCTGGCTCTTCCCATTCATCTCGGTACCTTGCTACTTCCCTTCTCAGACTGGACCCCATCCCTCCCTTCTGGACCTCTCCTTGAGGTCCTCTCCCCCACGGGTTTCTCTCCTACTGCTGACACGTGGCTCCTGAATGGATGGAAAAAATCCCGGCAGTGAGAGGATTAGTATCTCTGGCATCCCGTCTTGCTCTCAGGACTGAATAATGCTGAGATCACCTCATTAGGAAAAAGCGTGGTTTGTTTTCTCCATTAAGATGTCAGTAGAGACAAAGGGCTGGACAAAGCACGCGAGTAGGTCTGCTCTGCTGGTTGTGAACAGGGCTGGGCATGGAGAGTTTGCTGTCCGGTCCTTGGTTATCCAGCGTCCTTGGAAGCTGATGGGCTTTCGGCGGTGCTGAGCATCTGCTGCACCAAGTAACCTCACTGGTGACGAGCACTCAACACCTCGGCAAGGCTGGACTTGGGCTTGGAGGGAAGGGCTTTGCCTCTGCCCTTGAGTCCCTTGGTGGCAGTCATGCCCTCTGTGCAGGGATCCCACACCCCGTTTTCTGTCCTTTGGAAATGTTTGTAGCGGGAATGGGTCTGATATCGTGCAGGGCCCCGGTGTTGTGGGGTGTCAGGATAGGAGTGCTGGGGTTTCCCTGGTGTTGCTGCAGCTCCGTGACCTGCTCAAGGTAGGGAACAACCCTCCCAAGCTCAGTAGCCACGGGAGGTACTCTTGCCCTCTAAACAGGAGTTATAGTGGCCAAGTGGGCAAGGTAGAGGTTGGCAACCTATGGACTGCAGGCCAGATCTGGGACTCCTGCAGTGTTTCAGTGCCCACATGGTGACCCAGCAGCTGAGTGACAGAGGGAGACAGCAGTGGTAGCAGCAAGTTTGCCTAGGCTTAGGCCAAGCTGGGTAATTTCAGCCTGCCACTCCTGAAGCATTGCTGCCCCCCTGGGTGAAGGCCATGGACTTGAAATCTAACGGTGTTGCCCTGCTCTGGTTCAAATTTTGCTTGAGATGGTCTTCTTGTTCCCAGAGGCTTACTGCAGTGTAGTGACTCTGGTGTTGGCCTCACATGCCAAAGGTCCCTGGTGCATTTGTAACCCAGGGAGGCTCTCTGGAGTCTGGATGAGATGACCCTTGCGGTCCCCTACCAAGTGTCTGACTCTATGGGTGGGTGTTGGTCCCCATTCATGCACGTTGTTCTCCTCAAATTGTGCAATGTCTTAGAGGTGCTGGAGCCCCCAGCAAGGACTCTGTGTGTGGGGAAAGATCTCAGCTGTGGCACGGGGTTCTCTAAGTGGGGATATTACAGTGGGATGCCAAAGCATCTGTAAGTCTGTCCCCAGCCCAGCCATTTCCCAGAAGCAAGGATTTTTCCTGGTCCTTGATAATGAGGTAGGGCTGAATCTTGCAAACCTTCTTGGGAATGAATCTCAGGGATGGTATCAGCCTCCCTGCCCCTCACATAAATAAATCCCTTGGGTAAGGTATGGGCTCAGCCCCCAGCTCTCATGTTCTCTGAGATGCTGTTACTTTGCTGCTCTGCCTGCCTCAGTTCCCACTAAGGCAACAATTCCTGCCAATGGGACAGGGTTGCCACCAACTCAATAATATATATATATTTTTTTTACTGACAACCAAACTTTTTACAGACATATGTTTTACCTGATGTGAATGTGACCCTCTGCCAGGCCCTGAACTTCAGTGACAAGGGTGGGATTCAGATTATGGGTTGAATTGGGATGCAGCGGTAGCATGTAGCTGGGAGGCGAGGGGGCTATGGAAGTTCCCATGGACAACAAGGCCCCGATAGAGACTTTCCTTGCAGGGCAGCAAGCTGCACTCCTGCTCAGACACAACGTGGGGCTGGTCTCCTCTGTCAGCCCATCAATACTTGCATCCAGACTCATTACAATGACAGATCTTCAATCAAGCTCATGGTTTCTTAGTTTTTTATGCAAAGCACCTTTTTTTTTTTAACAGGCAAGTGGGTTTGGACCTATTTTTACAGTCTGTCCATAAATCTAGAGACACCTGGCAAACCTGCACTGGGGTAGGTCTCAGGAAATGGGTGGCCCTTAGGTAGCACATTAAGGGCATCTGTGGTCCGGCAGAAGTTTTCTGCCCCCTACCCTGTTCCCTGACAAGCCATGGGGGCAGAGTGAACCAGAACAAAGCTTATGTCCTGATCCATCATTTTTTAAAGCCTATTTCCTTCCTTCTCTGTTGCTTCTCATGCTTAGTTACATCCTTAGGTAGATCTGCATCAAAAAGACCCATCACTAGGCCAAGTACAGTCCATGAGCACCATCTCTTGGGGAGTGGGATGTACTGTGGCTGAGCCCAGAGCAAACCCATTGAACTCATGTAAGTCATGGATGTGAGCTGTGATGCTGCACAGGGAGTAGTAAGTGGCCTGGGGCAGTTGGGGGACTGCATCTGGATTTGTGGGGTATAGTGCAGTGACTACTTTAGGCAGAAACCTGATGTGGATAGCAAGACGGGGCCCTGTGGTCCCCTGTGCAGTCCTGCAGGCTACGCAACGTGCATCCTTGGCTGCTACAGGCTGGCAGGCCCTGGGTCACAAGGCAGAGGAGGGTGCACAGTGCTGGCTTGCAGTGAAACCTTCAGCCCTTGCAGTGAAACCTTTGGCTATGGGGGTGGGAATGCCTTTGCTCTAACCTTGGATGGGACCATCCCCACAAAGCAGGAAGGAGAACATCTCTCCCCCTCTTCTGAGGTTGCATCTTAAAGCCAGCCTGGCTGTGCTGCAGGGACAGCAGAGGCACCTAAATCTCTCTGTGGATCTAGGCCTAAATGACTTGCCTCTGGGCCTATTGCAAAGGTTCCCAAACTAACAGTGGAGCCAGAGTCGCATATGAAGCCCAGCAGCCCGAGGAGCTCTCTGCACTCCTCCGTCCTGGGACTATCTCATGCTAGCGGTCCCTGCCACCAGAAGGCTTTTCTGTCTACAACCCTAGGGCAAATACAACAAATGCCAAGGTACTGAGGTGCATGGACACACTGGCCACATGTCTTAAGTAGCTACAAGGATAGAGTTTGGCCCATGGCATTTCTACAGCATCCAGCAAATACCTATGCAACCTCCTACACGGGGAAGGAGTTGTGTGGGAGAGAGGGAAGTGGGCTGGTGGACTATGGGACTGCACAGGGGGTTACGGGGATAAGAGGCTGAGTATGCCAAATTTAAGGCCCTTTTGTGCCAGCAGAGCAGTGGAAAATAGAAGGACCCTGGCTCAGAAGGGGCACTGTCAAGTGACATGGTTTTTTGCTCCGTTGAGCAACTTTCACCCACCGACTCACCCGGCAGGAGGGCTCTCCTCTCCCTGGCCCCTGGCATCTTGCTGCAGAAAAAACCAATAGCACGACGAGTTCTGCAGCGGGACATGTCACCTGCAAGTCAAGGGAAGTGATTCTCCCATCCTGTCCAGCACTGGTGAGGGCTCACCTGGAGCCCTGTGTCCAGGTTTGGGCCAGCACTTCAAGAAAAATGTGGGCACATTTGAAAGAGTCCATTGGAGAGCACAAAAAATGACTGGAGATCTGGGAAACAAGGCTTAAAAAGTGGGGCTGGAAGAACTAGTATTATTTATAAAAGGGGACGGGAGGGAAGGGACCTTGAAAAACCTTGAACGTATTCCTGCCCAGAGCAGGGGGGTTGGACTCGATGATCTTTCGAGGTTTCTTCCAACCCTTCATTTCTATGATTTCTATGAGGCGACTGAAGGGGGATCTGCTAACAGCCTCGGATACCTGAAGGTGGTTATCAAGAGGCGCTGTTAGACTGTTCTCTGTGGCCACAGGAGACAGGACGAATCATAATGGTCTTAATTTGGACCAAGGGAAATTCGGCTTGGATATTAGGAAGGACTTTCTCGCTATGAAGAGGGGTCGGTGTCTAGAGGTGGGGGACTCGCCATCCTTGGCATCCTTTAAAAGTGGGTTAGACGGGGGGGGCACTCACCCGGGTGCAACGGGTGCTACAAGCCCCTTCCAGGGGTGCCATGATGTGGATGCTGCTGTGGGGTTACATACAGTTACCATATATCTGGGCCTTCCCGGCCATGTCCTCTTTTTGGGTCCTCCTATTTCCGGAGGATATTAAACATCAGCCAATGTCCGGGATTTTGCTCTGCCTCTGCTTTCCTGGCTTGCCCCAGCAAGGAGCTGCTTGGGGCTGGGGGGAGCAGGCGAGGGGCACCACATGCGGCTGCTCGCAAGCCCCAGCAGCTGCAGGCAGGTAAGGCCAGGGCTTGGGGACAGTGTGTGTGAGTGTGTGTACACATGCGTGCATGAGGGGGGTGGGTGCCTGCCAGTGCTGGGGCTGCAGCAGGGTGGGGAGGTGAGGCAGATGCTTGCCCCTCCAGCGGGCGAAGGGGCTGGGGGGGAGGGGGCTGCAGGACAGGAGTGATGCCTGCTTTCAGTTTATCCAAAATGAATGAGATGGTTTAGACGAGGCTGATCTTGCCTTGAACAGAGGGCTGGATGGGATGAGGGCCCTTTCAGCACTAGTTTGCTAAGATTTGATGTGCGATGAGGCGGTCAAGGGAAGGGGCAGAAGTCCTGATGCCTGGGACTAAGAGGGGTCTGAGCGACCGATCATAGGCCAAATAGGCCTTTCCCAGCTCTTAACTCCCAGGAAAGAAGGACTTTTTACATGGGAATGGAAAGCAAGAGCTGAATAAAGCCGAGTGACTGCTGCCATCCTGTGGCACTGTAAAGTCCTGTAGCTACTAGATGCAGTTTAAATACAAGGCAAAAGCCAGCTGTGCAAATGCAAGCCTGGCTTCCACGGGCTCAAGTGCAAGCAAATGATATTCATGGCATCATCTTGCACATTGTTTTATAATAGTCCGGCTACTTCTGGGAGGCTTTCCCTTGTCGCTCCAAGTCACTGCCCTTTAGCTCTCTCGTTTGCACGTCTCAGTCTTCAGCCAGAGGCAAGAAATCAGCCTGAGGCCCTGATCTCACAGCGAGATGTGGGTGGGCAGATCTATGGAGGGGGTCTCATGTGGATCTCCATCCTTGGAGGTCTTTAAGGCCCGGATTGACAAAGCCTTGGCTGGGATCTAGTTGGGGCTGGTCCTGCTTGGAGCAGGGGTTGGACTAGATGGGACCTCCTGAGCTCGCTTCCAGCCCTCCTTTTCTATGGCTCGATGACTGAGAAATGAGCACCTGATGTGCTTAGGTCTTTCCCTGTCTGTCTTGCTGCAGACGGCCTCTACTTCATTTTTCTGTCTATTCAGGGTACCTGGCTGGGGCCTTGAAGACCAGTTGCATTTTTTTGGCTCTGGGTTTTTGCGTGTGACGGGACCAAGCAGAGGACTGCCAGGACAGACCTGGCTTCAGTGCTGTAGTGGATGTGGTGCCAGGGTTTTCATTATGGGATTTCATCTTGCTGAGGTTTTAGCCACGTTCAAGTCTGCTGTGAACCTGGCCTGCCATGGAGGAGACTGGGATGGGCTCGGGATCAGTTGTGTAACTAGTTGTTTTCTTTCTTTTAAGGGTTTTTTTTTTTATTGCAACTTGTGAACGGCTCCAAATACAGAGCTGCAGTGATCAGAGGCAGCCATTAAGTGCCTGGGGCGTGGGGGGCCCGGGGTGCAGGGCATGCTGACCACCATGGATGGGGATGGACAGACGTGGGTGAGAAGGGCAGGGCAGGGGCACCACAGTGCTGCTACTGGCATAGCAAAGCCTCCCGATGCCCCCTCATAGTCAGTGCCCGGGTTGGATGCCCCACTCCTTGCCCGACCCTAGTGATGTTCCTGGGAGTGACCTGGTCAGAAAGTCAGGGTCTTAGAGACCAACATTGGTAGCACGGGAATACCAAAAGCTGCCATCACAACCATCCTGGTGATGAAAACTAGATTTCTTTTGGCCTGTTTGCTCAGTGCAGGAGAGGGCATGGCTTTTGAGGCACTGGCAAGGAGGTGCCAAGCCTTCCAGCCCTCTCCCTGGGTGACCCTGGACAGATCACTTCCTCTCTCTGTGCCACGGACCTCCACCTGGAGCACGGCGACGACGGCCTGTCCTCTCCTCGTCTGTCCTGTGTATAGAGACCTCCATGTTTCTCGGGTCAGAGACTGTCCCCTCGTGTCCGAGTACGTATGATGCTTTCCCGGGGCCACCCAGACTGCAGTAATTAATTGGGATCAACTCGTGAGGGACCAGCAGCCCCATCCTGAGAGCTGGACACCTGGCTTTACCACTGCACCCCCTAGGATTTGGGGGGTGCTCAGCACTTTTCAGGATTGTGCCGCAAGCTGTTCCTCTCTGGTGGCTTGTGTGGAAAGCTGGGGGTCTCTGCAGCAGTGGTTTTCAACCTGTGGTCCTCAGTCTCCTGGGGGTCCAAAGGTTATGTCTAAGGGGTCCGCAAAAGATGACTACAATCACGCAAAGTGTATGAATACCCACGCGTGTGACTCAAGGGGCTCCACACCTCCAGGTGAAGTTTCCAAAGGGGTCTGCACTTCCATTCAAAATTTTGTAGGGGTCTGTAAATGAAAGAAGGTTGCAAGCCAGTGATGTGTAGAGTGGCTGGTAAAGAGCCACCCACCTTGCAGAAACCACAGGTCTAATTAGCCCCCGTAGGCTTCTTGGCTAGGAGAGACACGGTTCCTGGGTGGGCACGTGGGCAGGCTAGTGTGGGTAGGAGGCGCTTGTTGGCACCTGCTTGGCGAGCTAAACAGCTGACTATAGCCTCCAGGGGCATCCGCCCCACTGTCTTTCTCCAGCAAGGGGCAGACTGAAAGCAGCTCAAAGTCTGTAAATAAAGAAGCCTTTTCTAATAACCATTGAGAGAGCTGCTGTCTGTGCTCAGCCTGGCCACTTCAGCAAGCGCTGGTTTGGTTTTGCTATCTGGAAAATAAATGGCCCGGCAGAGATAACAGCGATAAACCCAACCATTATGTAACCAGGAGAAACACATTCTCTGGCGCAACACGGACCCAGCCACGGTGCCTCGCAAAGTGCAATTAGGAGCATTACTTAACGGGCAGGCAAACCTACCAGCATGATTAAAGAGCCAGAGGGCCTGATTTATGGAGGGAGATTAAAAAAAAAAACCAGAGCTAATCCCTGCACAGCTTAGCTGGGTGACTGCTAAGGGAAGCGAGGACGTGACTATAGCACTTGTGTATTTGGACAGGGTCCACATCCAGGAAGAAGAGGAGAAGATAGATTAAAGGGCCAGATCACCGGCTGGGACCGTGTGGTTGTCTTCAGCTATGCCGAGGCCCAGCGGTGGAGGAAAGTGGGGGAGCGCTTCCTAGCCTGCAGCGTTGAAAACGAGGCAGGAAAATATACCGTGCTACTGGGTGGGTGTTTTGCAGTGCTTTAAAGATTTAATGGCGGGGGACACTGAGTTTATAGACATTGGTGTAACTTTATTGCCTTCGGTGGACACGAGCTGGCTTCACACCAGCTAAAGATTTGGCCTGGAAAGTGGTAGGTAAGGGCCTTGTCACGCCGTGTGCTGTGAGTTGCACAGATGTTGTAGTGCTAGCGTGGAGTTTGGAGCAATCACCCCCTAAGTCTGGATGTCTTCCCTGCACAGCCCCAAGAGGCCAGGTGAGCAGGGCCTGGACTAGGAGCTGGAGCTGTGAGCTGCCGCTAAAGGCTGGTGAACCGGGACAGGTTTCTATCCCTTGTCTACGGGTGGGGGATCGGAGAGATCCTGGGATCCTGGAGGACTTCAGCTTGGGCAGCACATCTATGGGGAATGGCCACACCGTAATGCAACAGGAGCTGGGTAGCGCGGATCAGAGATAATCCTGCCCTGGGGTGGTCTAACTCTGAGCCGCATAAGTGCTTAAAACAACTTCAAGGTATTAATGTGAAGACAGTCCAGGGGTTAAGAGCTCCAGGAGCGGGTGCAAAATTACCTTCTAAGTCAGGGATGGGGGCTGGACGCAGCCCACGAAGCGACTTTGTCCAGCCCGAGGCCACCTGGCCCAGGGGTGGGGGGAGATGAGAGGTGCAGGGGAGCTTGTGGTGTCCGGTGAGGTCTCGGTCCTCCGTGCCTGGTTGGTTGGTTGGTGTATGCAGCCTGTTCTCAAGTCTCTTCCATGGATGTCTGAGAGCAATTTGTATTGCTTAACTTCTGTCTGAGCATAAAGCAGGAGTCGAGGTGCTCCCTTCTCCCCTGCGGCATGCCCCATCCTCACTCTAACTACTAGAAACTTTCTGAAGCACAGGGAAGAGTTTAAATCTCCTCACTACAAAGCAGAAGAAGGATTGCCTGACGAGCCGCACAGCTCCGGGCCTCGAGGAACGAGTCGACACAGGGCTGCCATTGCCAAGAGCCCCATGCTGCTTCTCCGCAACCTCCTCTCTGGCTCCCTGCTGGAGGCAGGGCATCAGACTGATACCGAGCTGGTCTATCCTGGAGTAGCAGTTTCTACACCTTGGCCCCTCTCTCTTTACAAAGGACGTGTGTCAGATAAAGGCCTGCTCTCACTAGGCGACTGCATTGAGGAATTAATGAGTGAATTCAGAGCAGGAGTGCAGTGGGGGGAAGTATTTGCAACCTATTAGCCTAAGAGCTTTCATTATTTCTGGAGAAAGGGGCTGTTAAAAATAGAAAGCAATTGTCAGGACTTTCTTTTTAGAGAAGAAAACCAGTTTTAACAGGGCTTCATGTGTATTGGGCTCAGAGGAAAGGGGGGGCGCTGCCTTCTGGGGGGGCACAAAAATAGCAGCTGCTGCTACTGCTGGTCCAGCCCCATTGCCACTGGCCTGGCTACCCCATACATTGCCACTGTCCAGGACACAAAACTGCCCAGCTATGCTGCTGCCTCCTGGAGGTTTTAACTTCATTTTTAAACGGTCTTCCTGCGGTTCTTCAATACCACAATAATGAGCGTAATAGGGACAGCACCTGAACATGTAAGTAGACGCAGGTAGGTCTCCACCATCCCAATTCCTGCAAGCTGCCCTCTGTGATTGCTGTGCTATCACGTAGCCCTCTTGTACCTTCTTCTGTGCCAGGATGCCAGGATCAGCCCTTGCTCTTGTGTTTCCAGCTTCATGCTTTCATCCACTCCATTAGACAGCCCACCGACTTGTCTGTAAGGCCACATTGTATTTGGCAACATGAGCCAGACCACTATTTTTGCTCTGCATAAAAACTCCAGCTCATTTAAATCATGCCAGTCCCATGTGTCTGGCCAGTATTCTTCCTCCTTGATGCTTCCAGTTTCACTCCCTGTATCCAAGGCATTAGGTGGTGGTTCAGCATCAACGTGGAAAGCTGGAGGGGTGCGCATGATCCCATCTGATCTGGAGGGAGCAGCCAGCACTGGGCACAGCTCAACATGAAGTGGCTTTGATCCAGAGGCTAGAAGCAAAGCGAGAACGAAGGGAGCAGCGTGCACCTTGGACTCCAACTCAGACAACACATGGGTCTGTGAAACTTGTAACAGGCCGTGTTGCTTTCAAATTGGGCTCGTCAGGATCTATCAGGCATCTGATGAGGCCTTTCACACGTACAACATGATCCAGAGGATCAAAGATTGCTTATATATAAGCAGCACCTCTGCTAATCGTATAGTCACTCACAACCTTTAGCCAAGGGCAGCTGCCTAATCTTGGGTCACTTTTATTGCCAACGGTGAATGCTTCATTCAGTCGCACCTATCCGGGGCGCGAGAAACTCCTTGGCTCTTTCAAAGTGTGTGATGTAACCAGGTAAATCATCCCAGGCCATGCAGTTGGGAACATTATATTTTCAATGAAAACACTCATTTATGTGCCATGCGACAGACCCCTGGTGGGACCTTTGGCTGGCAAAAGATGAGTTTCTATAGCTATTTCCTGATGGCAGCTCCAGGAAAACTGTCAGGAGACTAGAAATGAAAGAAGCAGTTCCTGAAGAATAGACATGTTGAATTGCAGGCTTGTTGTAGGCCCACTGCATGGGCATTTTCAGCTCAATAATAACCAGTTTGTAGCTTTCCCTTGACAATCTGTTTCCCTTTGCTTCCACCGAGTCAGGGGCCAATGGACTGAATAGGACAAAGTCACGTTGCTTTAGGAAAGAGCCTAATTTCTACTGACAGTCGCATCCCTTGATAGAAGTGACTAGTTTCAGGCTTTCCCTAAACGGAGGCCATCACGAGGTTAGATGTGTAGCCTGCTGCATGATGATGGAGGTATCGGGTGGGACTAGACTGCACTTACTGAACTCATTTTTGTTGGAAACCATTATGACTCTAGGCTTCAAACTGAATCCAGCCTTCTGCACTCGGCCTTCCTTCCTATCCTAGCTAGCTTTTACATAGCATAACTCAATTGCAATACATTAGCTTCACTGAAGATGCTCCATTTACCACACAGCAAATGTTTTTATGCAGAAATATAAGCTCAGGAGAGACCAGATTTTGCAAGACCAAGGGCTACCTTGGTGTTCCCAATGGACTATATGGGTGTTTGGGTCCATACAGAGCATATGTGACTCCCGTAAGAGCACCTGGGATTCACATGCGCTTTGTATGGACCCAAACACCCGTTCTGTATGGTGCTCTGTATGGACCCAAATGCCCATTATACTTATGGATGGGGATGTCTGAGAGCTTCCTTGTAGAAGTCCTCAGGACATAAGCAGCCCCATAGGTTATGCCAGGCCAAGAATGATCCACCTTGCCCTGACCTTGCTCTGAAAAACAGACATCAGGAGCATTGTCCCGCCAGGCATCTATTTGCTTTATGCCTTTCTTTCAGTGGGCAGTATGTAAAAACAGCTCAGCCCTGTGAGATCTGACAGAAATGTACATGACAGACTGGAACAGCGTCATCGAATGTCATGCGATGGACTGTCACCTGTCCCTAAACCTAAATCTGCACTGGTAGTTAAGGGGGAGCTTGAAGTCATGCTCAAGCCCATATCTGCTCACCGCTTTGATATAAACCCCTGTGAGGTTGACCCTGCCCTACTCATTTCCCACCATGCAGCTTTGGAACAAAGCCAGGCCTGTACCACAGTCACTTTTCCAGCATCAGTCCCATAAATCACTGTTCCTGACTTCTGGTCCTTCTGCACCCGACGTCTTCTCTTTACTGCCCATAAGTAGAGACAAGCCTGGAAGGAAAGACAAGCAGTCTGCAGGCTGAGTCCTAGATGGGTCCAGAAGGGAGTATAGGGAGCCGGATAAGCAATGGGCAAAATAGTGCATCTTACAGCTGGTTGGACCTGGTGACCCACAAGGTTCCTTCCACCCCTCTGATTCTCTGATTTTGGAACAGGAACCCTCTGATATTTCTGTGCTGTTCTGATCATTTCTAAATCCAAGAGGGAGAGACGAACAGAGAGTTAGTTCCTTTACTGATGAGAAGGGAGAGCAGAAAGATAATGCATAGATAGAGAATGAAGCAGGTGGTTGGCATCCTTTTGTCCGCGAGAGACGGCGGATGTTGCAGCCTATGACACAGATGGTTTGCAGTGTCTCATGTGACTGAATAGTCCAAGCCAAGATCTGCATGATCTGTGGTAGTGGTTGCAAGTGTGTGTCATGGTTGGGTGGTTTGGGAGCTGCTTGCTTCCTATGGACTCTTTTCTCTTCAAGCTGTTGGAGCCAATTCCTGTCGTGGATGTTGATGCCTTGGTGGAGATGAAGACTTGCCAAGGGTTCCCATTGGTCAGGATCAACTGCAAACGCCTTTATATCTCACTTGTGTGTGTCTTTGTAGCGAAGCTTGGGACGTCCGGTTGTTCTTGTTCCCTCCAATGGTTCCCCGTATACCATGTCCTTGGGTATATGTCCATCTTTCAATCTGCTCAGATGGCCTCACCGGTGCAGTCGTCTCTGTTTGAGCTGGGATGTCACACTTGGTAAATTTGCTGTCTGCAGAACCTCTGCGATGGCAATTATCTTGAATCTGATGTTGAGTATGTGGCATAAACAGCACAGGTGGAAGCTGTTTAACCTTTTCTCTTGATGTGCATAAGTTGTTCATGTTTCCCCACCATATATGAGAGTGCTGAGTATGCAAGCCTTGTACATTAGCATTTTGATCTGGGATGCCATCTTTTCCAGGAGCCCTGCCACTTGATAAGGAATCGATGGCTTTGCTTAGCTCTTCTACAGTGAGCTCCACATCTAACTCTAGCATGACCTGTAGAGTTGGTATTTGGTCCAGTGATTTGCTGGTGATGTTTCTTTCTTGTGAGTATAGCTCTGAGTAGTGTTCAGCCCAATGAGTCATCTGCTTGCTCCTATCTGTAACGCCTTCATCGCTCCATGACGTGAGAGAGGCAACCGTGTTAACAGCAGAGCCTAGAGCTTTCTTCAGACCATCGTACATGACTTTTAGGTTTCCTGTCTGAGGCTGTTTGTATCTCATCACAGAGCTAAGTCCAGTACTGATTTGCATGGTGCCTGGTTAAACTCTGTACCCCATTTTTTGCCCATCAAAGTCTTGCTTTGGTCCTCTCTGTTGGCTTCTTGTTGAGTTCCAGATAGGCTACATACTTGATGCTGATGAGAGGTAGTCGTTCTTCTGCATGTTCTCCAAAATGGTCCTTACTGGATGGTGTTTTTCCCCAAATGCAGCTTCAGCTGTTTCATGGATGGCAGTTCTTAAACCTTCCCCAAAATCCTCTGCCTTCTCTGGTAGTGACTTTCCAAACATGCTGCGTTCGAAAGCCCTCACAAACTCTTGTCACTTCCTCTGGTTCTTGGTGTTAGTGGTATTTATTTTGGGCTTGCTCTTAGGTTTTGATCTCTGAAGTTTCTTGGCTGCAGTCTTCACTTTACTGATGATCAGGGGGTGATTAGTGTTGCAGTCGGGACTGTGGAACGTGCAGGTTTTCTGCACTGAAGGTAGATTTTTCCTTCTAACAATAACAAGGTTTAGTTGGTGCCAACGGCCTAATTGTGGATGCCACCATGACACTTTGTGGTGATTTTTTCCAGCAAAATATGAATTGGTAATGCACAGTTGGCTTTGGTGCAGAATTTAAGAAGTTGTTGGCTGTTTCCATTCAACTTGCTGATGCCAAAATGTCCTAGACAATCTGGCTAGGAGTTGTCGGTGCTAGCTCTTGCATTGAAGTCTTTGAGGAGGAATAGTCACCCAGTTGATGATATTCCTTTGACAACTTGGTGCAGAGTGTCTTGAAATGTATCCTCCTCGGGGCTGGAGTTGAGTGTGGGCGCATAAGTGCTGATGATTCACAAAGCCGATGGTCATCTGAAGCCTCAGTGAGATGCACTCTGACTTCCCAATGGGTGTTTCCATAAGCTTTGCCACTTTGTTGCTCACAGTGAAACCGGCACTGTGCAGACAATTTTCTTCAGTGCTTTTACCTTGCCAAAAGATGGCATAATTAGCCCCTTGGATAGAACCAGCATCTGCAAATCTTGTTTCCTGGAGAGCTGCAATGCCAACATTGAGTTTGTACAGCTCACAGTCAATCAAAGCTGACTTCTGCATGCTGCTCAGGTACTGTAGGTCATCATCGTCTGTCTGGCCAGGACACATGGTCCTAACCTTCCAGCTTCCAAGCTGGAAAGTTCTTGGTTTCTCATTTTTGCCAGGTGTGAGGTTTCCTTCTATTTTTCAGCTTTTGGCCTAGCCTTATGCACCCAATGAGGCAGACAGATGGTGGCGGGTCAGCACCTAACTGTCTGGGGGCTTCCTGGCATTATGGTGGGTGGTAGCTGACCAGTGGAACGTGATGATTCCTCCTGCCATTGATGGTGACCTGTGGTGCCCTCCTCTATGCCAATCAAGTGAGAGCTTATGATCCATGACTGCCGTCTTCCATGTTGTGTCCATGTGGTATAGCTGCAATAGCCTGGGCAGTTGATACAGAGCCTCTGCTTTGCCCATGTATCAGCATCCCCCTCTCGGCTACACTGGTTTGGTTCAAAGGAAAAGAAGAAATTGGTACGTTTGTAACCAGCTACGCTGCAGGAATTGCCGGTGCAGATACCTGCCTTTCGGGGCTCCGCTCCTTGATTGGCTGCTAGCCATGGCTGAAGAGCCCAGTCGGCCCTGTGTGGATGCCATTGGCAAAATCACTAGGTGATTTGCTCCTTCACCTTTTGACAGCATTTCCTCCATCAAGGCTTCCAGGACCTCTCCTCAGGCGCTCATCCGCCCAAAGCCGTTTACACTTTTGGAGTTTGCCAGGTTAATTAACCTCTGCCCAGCACTCAGCGTTGACCAGTACAGGTTGTACCACTTATGGTCATAGCGGTAGGAAGTTTTCAATCCTGACCTGACAGCAGGTAAGGTAATTTAGTGACAAAGGGAAGAAGAAATTAGCCAATTAGGGCCAAATCATACTCTACTTATTAGGTGTCTACATAGACACAAGCATCTAAGTGCGATCCTATTCTGCCCTGCTTGAGGCCAGTTAATGTGCCTACATCTGTAGCACCATCTTAGTCTTCAGAATAAGTCATAGGAAGCAACAGGGAGGAGGAGAACCCACCCACCATCTGCATTATCAGTAGGAAGGAACAGATCGCACTTTGGCATCTCAATCCACTTAGGCACCTCACCGGTGGGATTTTATTTAAATGTTATTTATAAAGAACAGAACGTGTCACTTTCTACCCAGAGGTAACCAAGACAGGAGTTTAACTTTGAATTACATTAAAGACACTTATTATGTCCTGAGAGGAAGAAAGATTTTTTTTCTTGCAGGGGTGGGGAGAAATCAGACATTTCTTTAAATTTTTCTCATGTTATTCTTTTTATTCAGTGACTGACTCAAGCTGCCAAGATTATGGGAACTTCAACCATGGCAATATTGCTCATAGTACCAGTGGTTGCTGTGCTGAGATGCCGTGTCCATCCCATTACTGTGATTACCCGTATTGCATGCAGTATTTGCCAGGGCTGGGCTGTCTCTCATTTGGATCAGTGCCTTACCACTGCAATTATACTCCTCCCATGGTTGGAGGTCATGGTCATGTAGCAGGTATGGTGTGTCCCACTGCAGCACTGCCTGGAAATATCTTGCAATAGTATTGGTTTTTATCTAAGACAAAGAATGTTAAAGTGGGACAAAATCCTACTTTTTCTTTAAATTCCCTGGGACATTTTTGTTAGTCACAGCCAAAGTGGGATATTTGGCAGCATGTACAGGGTCATTTCCTAAGTTCCGAATTCTCTTCCCTGCAAAGTTTCTGCCTTTGTGCTGGAGATGAAAGCTTTTGCTTTAGAAGACCGGTCATGCCAAGCCCCTTGGGCGTCTTACATTTTCTGTGGAACGGGTGCCCCAGAGTGAGATACCCAAATGCATGGGAAATGTCCATGCACTCCCATTTATATTTTCTTAGTGCCTTTAGCTTTTATTGTGTATGTATCTAATTGTTAAGCTACCTACCAAATTGCTTTCCAAGGGACAAGGACTGCAAATATGCATGCACATGAATAACGTCTGTAAGAGAGTCCCATTGATTTCAAGGGGAGCGTTAACACGGGCAGAGTTCCTTATGTGTGAGTGTTTGTATTGTTAGGCCCACCGTGCCAGGAGGGACACATTTCAGCTATTAATAGGACCAGAGGGTTGGAAGGGTCATCCAGTCCAACCCGCTGCACAGACATAGGACATAACTCTTTCTAAATCAGGGGCGGGCAATTATTTTGGGAGGAGGGCCGCTTACTGAGTTTTGGAAAGCCATCAAGGGCCGCATGATAGGTAGCTAGGGGCAGATAAATATTAATTTTCTAAATTTTTTAGGGGCCTCGTGGGCCGGATAGAACGGCCTGGCGGGCTGTGTCCGCCCCCTGGGCCACATTTTGCCTACCCCCGTTCTAAATCGATAAATGTTTATCCAGCCCCTTTTTGAAACCATTTGATGAAGTTTTTCCGGGCAGTCCATTCCATTGCACTGAAGTTGGGCAATCTTCTTTTCTTCCTGAAATTTAATCTAAATCTGCTCTGCTGCAGCTTAAACCCATTGCTTCTTGTCCTGCTCTTCGGAGCAGGCATGAGCAGTGGTTCTCCCTCTTCTTTATGGCAGCCTTTCAAATGTTTGAAAAGTGTTATTGTGTCACCTGCCCATACTAACATAATGGGTAAACTGCTGATTTTTTTTTTTTTTTAAAAACCAACCCGTTCCCAATAATTTAAATATTTAAACCACCCAATTCTGACTTTTTAAAACATAGTTTTCTTAAAACAATTAAGAAATTAGTTCATGATGTAGAGAGTGCTGATCCGTTATCTTAACATCAAGACTGGAGGCTTTCCAGAAGATCATCTCAGGTTCAGCCATGTGATATGAACAATGTGCAGAGATGATGGAGTCACATTCTAGGTCCCGTGGCATGGGGGAGGTCAGACTACATGAAGACAATGGCCTCCTTTGGCCTGAAAAATGTTTGCAAATCTGATAGGGAATTTTCCCATCTCCTACAGCTGGGAATTGTGGTGAAGAAACAGCAGCTCCATCAGCTCCAGTGGGACCTGTGTCCCTTCCTTCCCTCAAAACCCAAGACAATTTAAACACAGACCGCTCTGTTCATGTTACATTCAGATTGCAGTTCAACAGAGTCATGCAGGAAAACCCTCCCAGTTTCACTCAAGGTTTTTATAAGAATATGAATTTCCTTTCAGTGTGCTTATTTCTGGATACAGGGGTGTGTTAAATGTCTACAGGATCAGGTCATGAGCCTCACCCATGTCAGCGTGTCCTTGAATGTCATCGAGTCATTTTGGAAGGGTTTGGAAGTGTTGGAAGGGACCTCAGGAGGTCACATCTAGTCCAGGCCTCTGCATCATCCCAGCCAAGGCTCTGATGTGATGGCGCTGCCCAAGTGAGTATGGGCTAATGATAGAAAGTATAATTTAGAGGCATTTCCTCACTTAAACTACAGAAGCTGGGAAGTGAGAGAGAGGCCCTTGGTTAAGCTAGTTAGTTAGAGCCAGACAGAGGCTCTGCAGAGAGGTTGCCTACTGCTCCACAATTAAAGTTTATTATTAGTTCTTCTCATTCATTGTATTTCTGTATTTACTGAACCCATTTATCACTGCATACAGGGAACAGGGTCTGGCTCCCATTAGTACATACTGTGTGGGTGAGTTGTTCTGAACACCTTGCTCTGTGCCTCGAAAACATGCTGCACAATATTTCCCTTGCCCTGAGGAAGTGAGGCTGAGTAGGAAGCTGGCTCCGTACTCTCCTGAATCTCAGTACTCTCTACAGGCCGTTTTCTGGGTTTTCTAAATTCTGGCTCTTGAAATCTTATGTGCTACAGGATTTACCTCTGCTGCCTTGAAATGCCCTTTATATCGGGGCCTGTACAGGGAAGCCAATGGGTGACTGATACAGTATCTGAGCTGGGGCGAACCCCTGCCAGCTGGCTACTTGGTTCTTGTGGGCTTTTTACATGACAATAGCAGCATGCATGGGCTGTGCAGGGAAAGTATCTCACTCCAATCTTGTACGCAAGCGCTGATTGTATGCCCATTTGGGTGTTTCATGCACAGAGCTTTATGCAATAGTAAAGGGATGACATGTGGACTGGATCTTTATGAAGTGTACTGTATTCAGTGCTGCTGCTTGCAGCCATGTGGTGCGCTGGGCTCAGAGGTTTGGCTCCCTCCCCGAACACATGGAGCTTCCTTGGTGTCACCCTCCAAATTGTCCCTTCTACAACTCCTGTGGCAACCTGTTGGCTTCCAGTCAGCCGTTATATTGGGTTCTGTGCACGACGCGGGGAGCTTATGTCCGACCTCTCATAAAACCCTTGGTATTTTTGCTGCTTCATCCCCTTGTGCGCAGCTGCTCTATTCCCCTGGGACCATGCCCAGGTGCGGTGGGACATGGACCAGGCACTCTAGGTAGAACAATTTACAACACTGCATATCAATATTTTTTTAGGGCTAAATAGAGTAGCTGTCTTCAGTCCCTTCAATCACTCTCTCCAACTCATGTCCTCCTGTAGCAGAGCCGAGAAACTTTATGGAGCTGGATTCCAGGCAAACCCACTGACACCAGAGAGGCAGCACGGAGTTGCCTTTTTGTGTGTCGGCACAGATTTTTGCCCCTGACTCGTAGGTGTTGATCGCCTGAGATGCCCCCTGAAATGAATGGGAACTTTCGCTTGAGCAGACACAGCAGGATCAGACCTGTACTTTTGGCAGGGACCCAGGAAGGTGTCCTAATGCCTCCTTCCCACGTGTGACACGGGAGCAAGAAGTCGGTAGTCGTTGCAGCTGACAATTACAGCTGAACACAGTTACCGAGAAACTAGATCAACTTCTAGTTGTACTAGCATTGAAATGAGCTGTGAACCAAACAGGACATTCCACATCTGAAGCATTGAAGAAATCTCCGTGTTGATCTTGGAAGAGCCAGTCTTGGAGCAACAGTGTTTTAATAGACTGTAGCTTGAGTTATGTTTGATTTTCCCTGCACTGTTTGTACCCTGTCAATGCCACTTCATCAAACGTACTGAATGAGTTTAGGAGTGTTATTTTAGGCAGATGCGGGGAGCCTTGTGACTTATTTCCCCCTATAGTTTTATCCTATTTATTTTGTGTGGTTGAGATTCACAGCGGAGCTATTTTGGATACCAAATACCTTTGTTATAGAACGGGTCTGGGAATGTAGGGCACTTCAGTGGAAGTTACTTATTTCCTTACTGGAGAGGAGGAATTTATATCCCATTAACCGGGCCCGCAAAAGAATGAAAATCACAACACACTTTGGCTCTGGGAGCAGGCCTTTTGATTTCTACTGGGCCGATCGTTCATTTGCAAGAGGGAGCTTGATCTGAAGCCTGCTGGCACTGAAGCAAAGTTGCCATATTAGCTCACTGAACTATAGATGAGGCTATGGTGGGACAGATCAGCAGAATAACTAGGCAGGACTGTGCTCGGACAAGAGAGGGGAATGTGCAGGTTGTATCAAGAGTGCATCCAAAGACAAAGCGTTTTACCCTTGTTAAATACATATAGCTGCAGACTTTGGTGTAGGGGGGTATTTCTCTGAGAGGTGCGTATGACCCTCAGGGATAGGAGGCAAATTCCTGAGAGTACACAGAAGAAGAGATGGGAAAGAAGGAAGAGAGGAAATATAAATGGATGAAAGGGAAGACTGGCTTTCTGGTTGTTCAAGTAGTCACGGGGTGGCTGTAGGGGCAGAATGTGGGATTGTTGTTCATAAACCAGAAAAAATGGGGGTGCCCACCCGAGTAACCAGCTGAGAAAGGAGACCCTGCCCGAAAGATCTGGATCGGTGACCTAGGTTTTAGGCGCTCCTCGGCACGCTCCTTTGGATTTGTTTTCTCACTCAGGCGTGCCGCAAATATTTGCTGCTGTTGCTCAAAATCCACTAATTAAAAATGAAAACAAACCAGTGGGATTAGAGATAAGAAGCACATTGGGAAATTGCTCATTTCTGGGACTGACAGTGCCAGAATTTACTAGCCTTCGGAGACCAGCTCATCGGCATATGTAAATCTGCATCGATTTCACTGCAGCTCCATTGATTGTTCCCAGCTGATGATCTGGCCTGATGTCTCGTTACCTGGGGAGATAATTATGGGTGCTGCAATCATTCTGGGAGGATGCCTCACTTTTATATCTCGAATTCTGAAAATAGGTGGCTTGCAAAGGGGCAGGTTTGCAATTTCCTGCAGCGTGCAGTGAGCGTGAAAAAGAAAGCCGGTATGTGAAGCTAGGGCCCTGCTCAGAGCATGTTAAGCATTATCAAAAGCCTGTTAAAGTTAATGGAAAGACTCCCATTGACTTCAGGAAGATTTGGATGAGGCCCATAAGTGGATAAACAGAGAGAGGTGCCATTCAGTGGTGGATGCGGGACAGTCAGCCAGATACTCAAGCGTGGAATTAATGGTTGAAGCATCACGACGCAAGGACTCCTTAAGCGTTAAACCCTTGGACAATGTGCCTCCTGTAACAAGGCAACATTTCTCTCTTTCTAAACAATTATATTTCTTTTACTTGCTGTACCCATGGCAATATATAAATCACGCTTTCTGGCTTATCCACTTGGTCTTAGCTGCCTGGCACCAGCTACAGGAATTTGCTTAATGCTAACTTTGACTTGAGCACATCATTTATTTACACTGAGCCTTATGAAATCCTTCAGAGTCAGGATCCAGGCCCTGAGAAGCTGAAGCCCCCAACCCCACGGGTACTTAGGTTTCTCACTCGCAGTGTAGTCAGTGGTTGCTCAGTACCTAAATGCCCTCGAGGATCTGGGGCCCCTACCACCTGAGAGCCCATTTTACAGCTTTTATTGAAATGTCCATTGATGGACTTCAGGGATCAGGCCTTTCCTAGCTCATATGCAGTATGGAGTATATACACCTGCAGTGGAAACAGACCTGTTGATCAGGCAATACTTAATGCAAGCTTCAGGTAGGCTTCCTGGGGGTTGGAGATAAAAGACAATAGAGCTTATGTCTTTTAGCTCATTATGAAGACAAAAGACAGCACTGAAGACAGCGGAGCCCCGCATTCAATGTGGAGCCTGTAGCTTGAACGACTCATAGAGGGAGCCCAGAGTATTGGACAGAATTCATGAGCTGCGCGTGGACAGATCCAGCAAATGGTCACAGGAGCAATGAAGAGAGGTGTATGGAGAGAGCTGCAGCTGAGGAGGAGACCTTCTCCTTTCTGCTGCTCCTTAAGGCCAAAATGAAATTCATGGCAACTAAAGGTATCACAAACAAAATTGTGCAGGAAGCAGGAAGAATCACGGCAAAAAAACTGATGGATCCACTGGACTGTCGAGATCACGGGGAGCAATTAAAGAAGAAAGGGATGCTGCTGAGAAGCAAAATAATTTTTTTGTTTAAATCTCCATGTCTGAAAATACTGAATAGGGTCCTACTGTGGGCTCTTTTTTGGTAATAAAGATGATGGGCTCCCCTAGGCTGAGGGGTCAGAAGAAAAGGTCATGGACCAAGCTGATCAGCACTGAGTGCCCTTGTGGTTGAGGATGACAATGTCACTATGGGGGTGGCCAAGCCTCTTGGGTCCACGGATGGCTAGGTGTGAGAAGCTGCTTTTATCAGAAAACCCACAGTGCCACTCAACCGTCCTTCCAGATGAAGCTCGATGAACCCGATTGCATGACACATTGCTTGCAATAGCCAAAGACCTGAACTCGGCGACCCAGGACGTCCCTCCCAGTCTTGTGCTTCTGTGGGCCACGCAACAGAAAAAAATCCAGTGTTGATAAATGCAAAGCAATGAGCATCGGAGGGAGAAATTAAACTATTCCTCCATCTGACAGGATTCTAAATGAAGTGTATTGACACAAGAAAAGGAGGCATGCGTCACTGCTGACAGCTCAATAAAAAGCTTCGTTCAGTGTGCAGCTGTGGTCAAAGAAAGCAAACAAGTTATTATGTTGTATAAGCTATAGGCTGGTGAGTCATATGGAGGATAATATCGTGTTTGTATATAAATTAGTGGAGTGGAAGATTGTGTGCATCCTGGGGTCCCCGCATCTCAAAGGAGATATTGCAGAATTAGAAGGGCGCAGGGCAGCATCGTGAGAATGGACGAGGACCTTTAAAAAAACGGGATGAACAGAGGCTAAAACATATGGATAGTTTGCCTAAGAAATGAGCTAGGTTAGATGTGA
This sequence comes from Gavialis gangeticus, assembly GCF_001723915.1. NCBI lineage: Eukaryota > Metazoa > Chordata > Crocodylia > Gavialidae > Gavialis > Gavialis gangeticus. The sequence continues at coordinate 6,116,219 of NW_017729033.1, forward strand.
AATGTTAGGAGCATAAAACTATGCTAGAATGGGCTAGAAAAGGTAGATCATAGTCTCATAGAAAGTTAGGGTTGGAAAGGAGTTCAGGAGGTCACATCTAGTCCCAACCCCCTGCTCAAGGCATGGCCAGCCCAACTACATCATCCCAGCCAAGGCTTTGTCTATCTGGCTCTTAAACACCTCCAAGGATGGAGGATCCACCACCTCTCTGGGGAACCTGTTCCAGTGCTTTACTACCCTCCACACGATAAAGTTTTTCCTAATATCTAAGCTCGGCTTCCCTTGCTGAAACTTGAGCCCATTGCTCCTTGTTCTGTCGTCTGCCCCCACTGAGACCAGTCCAACGCAGCAGCAGGCAAAGTCTGGCCCTCAGGCTGGATCAGGCCCACAGCAGACTCCATTTCCCAACAGCCCCAGCCAGCAGTCACTGCAGCCACTTTCCATAGAGACCCCAGCAGTGACAGGGCCCTGATAGTCCAGGGCCAGGGTTTCCATGGAGACCAGCCCCAGCAGCACTGGAAGCTGGGCGGGGAGCTGCTCCAAGGCTGGGGCTGGGATTTTGTGGTGGTAACAGCATGGTCCAGATCTGGGGCAGAACTGTGACCCGCTGCCTGGGGCATGCGGGCACAGGATTGCAGCTCTGCCCTGGCTCCAGACCACTCTACCACCACCGCAAGATCCCAGCCCTGACCCTGGAGCAGCTCCCCACAGCCTCACGCCCTGCCAGTACTGCTGGGGCTGGTCTCCATAGAAACCCTAGCCCCCTGCTGTCACGGCCACACCGCTGCTGGGCTCTCCATTGAAGCTGGCCACAGAGATACAGGCTGGGGCTGCTGGGAAATGGAGTCTGGCCACAGGCCGTATATGCCATTTTACCCACCCCTGGTCAAGCTCTATCCTCTTTGGACCCACCCTTCAGGGAGTTGAAGGCTGCTATTCAATCCCCCTCAGTCTTCTCTTCTCCAGACTAAATAAGCCCAGTTCCCTCAGCCTCTCCTCACAAGTCATGTGCTCTAGCCCTTGAATCATTTTCATTGCCTTCTGCTGGACTCTCTCCAATTTGTCCATGTCCTTTCTGTAGTGGGGGACCCACAACTGGACTCCAGAGATGGCCTCATCAGTGCTGAATACAGGGGAATAATTAATTCCCTCAATCTGCTAGCAACACTACTACCAATGCAGCCCAGGATGCCATTAGCCTTTTCGACAACAAGAATACACAGCTGGCTCATATCCATCTTATTGTCCATTGTAACTGCCAGATCCTTTTCTGCAGAGCTGCTGCTTGGCCACTCAGACCCCAGCCTGCACCCATGCATGGGATTGCTTCGCCCTAAGTGTAGGACTTTGCACTTGTCCTTACTGAACCTCATGAGATTTGTTTTGGTCCAGTTCTCCAATTTGTCTAGCCCTACCCTCCAATGTGTCTACTATCCCACTCAGCTTGGTGATGTCTGCAAACTTGCTAAGGTTACACTCCATCCAATTTTCCAAGTTGCTGATGAAGATATTGAACGAAACTGGTCCTAAAGACCGACCCTTGGGGCACTCCACTTGATACCAGCTGTCAACTAGACATTGAGCCATTAATTACTACCTTCTAAGCCTGATGCTCCAGCCAGTTTTCTATCCACCTTACAGTCCATTTATCCAGCCAATACTTCCTTAGCTTGCCTGCAAGAACATTGTGGGAGACTATATCAAAAGCCTTGCTAAAATCAAGGTACACCACATCCACAGGTCTCCCCGCATCCACAGGGCCAGTCATTTCATCATAGAAGGCAATCAGTAGGTCAGGCATGACTTGTCCTTGGTGAATCCAAGCTGACTGTTCCTAATCACCTTCTCCTCCAAGTGCTTATGATCCTCCTTGAGGATCTGCTCCATGATTTTTCCAGGGACTGAGGTGAGGCTGACTAGTCTGTAGTTCCCTGGATCCTTCTTCTTCCCTTTCTAAACTATGGGCACTATATTTTCTCTTTCCCAATCATCTGGGGCCTCTCCTGATTGCCATGAGTTTTCAAAAATGATGACCGCTGACTCTGCAATCACATCAGTCAAGTCCCTCAGCACCCTTGGGTGCACCATGTCCAGACCCATGTACTTGTACATGCCCACCTTTTCTAAATAGTCCCTAACTTGTTCTTTTGCCACTGTTAGCTTCTCGCCACCTCCCCAAACTATGCTTCCCAGTGCAGTAGTCTGGGAGCTGACCTTCCCTGTGAAGACCGAGGTAAAAAAGGCATTGAGCACTTTAGCCTTTTCTGCATTTATCTGTCACCATGTTGCCTCCCCCATTCAGTAAGGGTCCTACACTTTTCCTGACCTTCCTCTTGTTGCTGACATACTTGTAGAAACCCTTCTTGTTACCCTTCACATCCCTTGCTAGCTGCAACTCCAGTTGCACTTGGGCCTTCCTGACTTCATCCCTGCATGCCCGAGCAACACTCTTATATTCCTTCCTAGTTGTTTGTCCAAGTTTCCACTTCTTGTAAGCTTCCTTCTTTTGTATTATCTCACTGAAGTCTTCCCTGCTAAGCCAAGGTGGTCTTCTGCCATACTTTCTAGTCTTCCTGAGTAAGTGGATGGTTTGCTCCTGCTACAGTTTCTTTAAAGTCCAGCCATCTCTCCTAGACTCCTTCCCCTCTCAGACTGGCCTTCCAGGGCATCCTGCCATTCCATTCCTTGAGTGAGTCAACGTTTGCTTTTCTGGAGTCCAGGGTCCTTACTCTGCTGCTCTGCATCCATTCTTTCTTCGGGATGCTGAGCTGAATCATCTCACAGTAGCTGCTGCTCAAGTTGCCGTCCACTCCTGCATTCCCCATCAATTCTGCCCTGTTCGTGGCCTCACCCCTGTAGCCCTGGCCTCTGTTATTCTGTGGGGATGGGGTATATACTGTCTGGTCATTACTAGGAGTTGTGAGAAATGCTAGAATGTGCTCAGTAACAGTGACATCTTCAGATCTTCCCAACTCTGAGATGCTTCTACTGAGTATTTGCAAACTGCAGTTTTATTTGCCCTAAAGGCTGGTGCCTTAGTCATCTTGGAGTGCATTTTTACTGTGTTGGTAAAGGCACATCCCTTACACAAATGGACACTCCTGCACGTTTTTAAGTCCATGCTCCAATGCATGAGGGAGCTACAAGTTTTCAAAGAAAAGGTCCCAGCACCTTTTAACGTGGGCAAACCAGAGCATTGTTCAGTAGCCTTGGTCTCAGAAGCAGTTGACCCATTTTGGATGAAAATAGTTATGCTGGTATTTGGCTTGAAAAGAACTGGCTAAATGGCTAATGTTTGGCAAAGCTATAAGCAGCCAAGACAAGGTCTACAATGGGAAGCAGTTTGTTAGAGGCAATACCCCCAGCCCCATGCATGGCCAGTCCATCAGTCCATGTGTCTAGCAAGATGTTTCTCATCTCCATGATAGCTGAATCCCTTTTCCTCATTTCATCAGGCTAATATGATGGTACCTTCATTTTGTTTCCACTCTAGTGATACATTTTAAGGAATTAATAAGAAAGGCCCAGATCACACCTTCTTATGGGGGTCTTCAAGATCACACCTTCTCATGGGGGTCTTCAGGAGGAGGCTGGATAGATATTTGGCTGGGATGATATGACCACGGCACCCATTCCTGCCTGGGGCAGGGGGTCAGACCTGATGATCTGTTTAGGTCCCTTCTGACTCTAAGCACTATGATACTATGGAGAAAATCATGGGACAGGGCTGTGGCAAAAGAAGGCTCTTGAGGATTTCCGGTAACAATAAGTGGTGTTAGAGTGTATACTGAAGAGTCCAAATTTTGCCTAAACAAGGACTTCCCAGGTGCCTAAGTGCCATCACATAAGTTGCATAACAAAGGGAGAATTATAGATGGAGCACTGCATGCTGGGACACGTTGTGTCCTCAGGCTACCTTCAGCTTCAAAATGCACAAATTGTACACTGCAGTACTCCCCTCCCATTCTAGATAATGGCCTAGATGGTGAGTTCATAAGTAAAAAAAACCCCAAACAACCCCCTCCTGCCCCCCGAGGCAAGTTTGACTCTATCCACAGGAGGCAGTGACAATGCGGCCCATGTATACCTCTGCCATTGCTTCGTTGGTACAAGAAACCTGCTACTACTCTTAAAGAATTTGTTTTCCCTCCAGACAGTTTTGTGCCAAAGTGTGTATCTGGGTTCATTTGTGATCTGTCAACGTGGCTGTAAAATCATTATGTCTGTTCATTTCAGGGCCTGTCATCTAAAAATACCTTATAAGCACTGACAGCGACGCCTTTTTGCAGTCCTCTCTTTACTGAGTACATGGTGTCTGACTTCTCAGAGTTCAGCAGAGCTATAAAAGTGTCTCTCAAAGGACCTCACAGTTGACTGGGTATGGTTTTTAGACATTTTATCATAAACATTGGCCCTGGGTCAGAATATTTAAAAACCTTTGGTAATAATAAGGAGTAGTATTGGTCAGCTTCCAAGCCTTTTTTTTTGCATTATTCATACCAGGGGAAAATCATAATCTGCACTATTTCTTTCTCAAATGTACTCTTGTCATTGGCATCCATTGGCCCTGGTGGGGCAGCTTGGGTCCAAGTTTGAGCACTTTGTTATGATTATGTATTGCTCTGTGTGGGCAAAAGCTAAGCAAGCACAAGTGCAAGTTTATTCAATGGAATTAGAAGCACCTGGGACCAAAGTTAAAGTAGCAAGACCAGAGAAGGCTACTGTTGTTACCGGGCACATCTACACAAGCCCCTGACTGTGCAGTTGGTGCTGCGCAGTCATTTAGTACTTGCAGTAGCAAGTGCTAAATGAATGCATAGTACCCACCGGTACTGAGCAGTCCCGGCGGCACACAGGGGATTTTTGACCCTACTGCACAGTAACTTATTGCTACTGCACAGTAGTGGTGGTGTCATGGTTAGCGCCCGATGGCAACATGGTGTCTCGTGACATGCATGGGCCAGCTGACAAAGAGGGATACAAAAGATTATTTGGAATAGCAACATCCCCCGTCAGCAAGTGGCTTCAGCAGAGATGGATATATCTTAATAGGAGTTAAGCAAAGAGGCCTCAGTCTTAGAATTGTGGACTCATAGAAAATAAGGGGTGGAAGGGATCTCAGTCCCTTGAGGTACTACAATAATAATGAAATTGTCCACAGATGTCTCTAAGAAGGGTATTAGAGCAATCCTCTTATAGTAATGTGGCCAAAATTGGACAGCAGCGGTGCAGTGTCATATATGCTATCCAAAAAAATGAGTGTTGGTATGAGTGCCAAAGAGGCCTGACAAATGGTCTTTGGGGAATGCAGAGATATTTTTCTAGCTATAAATGTGTCACATAAATCTAGGAGAGTTTTAGTGGTTGCAGATGACTAAAGCATTTGACATAAATAAGACAGAGTCATGCCCAGAGCTAGAAATGGTATACATTAATTTGATTTTAAAAACGCTTTCTGATCTCAGCTGTTACGTGGACTGTGATTGACACGGCTACTTCTTAAGATGAGATCCCTCTAGAAAGTAATTATGGCTATTAGTCCAGGGTGGGCAGTCTAGCAGATCCTAGACTATATTAGCAATATAAAAGGAAGCTCTTCATAATAAACTGGATTTTGTCTAAAGGCAAGAGAAGACTGACTCCTAAGGCGGTATATCAAATATTTTAAAATGGAACCCTGAAGGCTTTTTAGGAACTGAAAAATCTAAGGGAAGGGCTTTGAATGGTGACATAGAAGATGCTGTTAATGCTTGATGCATATACCAAAAATACAGGCCAAGGCAAGGAAAAAAGCCTGTTTTAGTGACACAGGGAAAATTGTCTTCTGGGAGTAAAGGAGGCTAGAAAATATTAGGAGCCTTTACAGGCACACTACTCAAGCTGATACATCCAGCTTGGTGTGTCAGGCTGGCCATGACTCCTGCTTGGCCTGAAGAGGCACCAGAGCCCTTAATGAAGTCCATCTGGGCAATGGTCATTAAACTGTTCAGCAGTCTCACTCCAGAATGAGTGAGACTGCTGCCTTTCTCCTGGACACTCCCCTGATTCCTCACTCCCAGGACTATGATCCCTGGCTCCCTGACCTCAGCTTGTCCCCTGGCTATGTGACTGCCTCTATCCATAACAGAAAGAGCTATGTACTTGCTCTAGAATTTTTTTCCCTCACCTCCCTGAGATGGTCAACATAGAAGATACTATAGCTAACCAAGGGATTTTACATATCTAAATATTTCCGCACGATATCCTTGCTATAGCTATATTTAACAATGGGGCATAGCATAGCAGGTCTGAGTTTGAATACTTTGCAGTGAAGCATGAGTTTCAGTGCGTAACCAGTAGTCCTTACTATCCACAAGGCAAAAAGGTGGTGGACAATGGGGGTGAAATAATAAAGCACCTGCTACTTTAAATTCCAATTGCCAAATTAAGAGCAAGACCTTATAAAGGGGGATAAGACAAAATGCTGCATTTATTGATTACATGAATTAGACATAGAGGTTTGGATACACCACTCATATAGACACACACAGATTATCATGCACATCGTTACACACAGGCACATGCCAACACAAAACAACCATTCCATTCAGCCATTATAATTACCAGCAGCAGTTGTTCACTAATAGCACTGGGTGGCTGGCCCAGGCCTTATTGAGAGAGAGAAAGATCTTGGAGATAGCAGCTTGGAGTGGGGTGGACAGATATATATGTGCTCCAAGAAAACAGCAGTTGAAAGAGAGGCTCACCCAACTTGGCATTTTTAAAGTCTTCTTTTATAGGGATTGGCACTTTGTTTCAGTGTTTTGGAGTTTTTCCATACCCAACTTCTGGTATTGCGGTTGTTCTTCATTCATCTTCAGCTTATCTCAGCCCGAGGTCAGTTTGGTGGTAAAAATAGGTATCTCAGCCTTGGAGTGTTCTTGCTGCCCATCTAGCAGGTTGTGTGCATTCCTCCTCCTCGTTATCTCCTTTGTGCCCTAGGCCTCAAAGGGATTCTTCAGCCATCCATTAATTAATTTACCGACTGGTAACTTACATTTGGCACCTTGTTGCTACATAAACAGATAAATCTTCTTCTCCCATCTCTATGCCGTTCTCTCACCATTATCCATTTCACATACACTCATTCAAAAAAGGGCAGACAGAGTTCATTCACTTATGTCAAGCAAAAGAATACAAAATGAAGTTTCAAGTTACTTACAGGACAAAACTAACATGGTTACATTGCACTACTATTACACTCTATGCTAACATCAGCTATATCAGTTCAGTTCCTGCTACACACCTACTCTAAAAGGTTGCTGAATCAGATTCTGATCCATACTTAGCACTGTTCCTTTTCAGATCAGCAGCAATGAAGCCTGCAACTGGTTGACATTTTGCTCAGTAGAAAATTGAAAGCCAAAACATTGGTTGCTAGGACCTGTCATCAGAGTCATTGAGGACTTGCAGGAGAAGAAACAGAAGGACTAAGACAATAACAAAATTATTATGTTTGGGAGCTCCCAAGAGCTTCTCCCACTCCAAGTAAAAAACACTGATTGTCTTGGGGATAGGGCAAAGAATGCTTGCAATCTGTAGTGGTACCAAAAGAAGTTGCTGCATAATATTATGCAGTTTTTGTTACAGATGGATGAGTTTTGTGGAGAAATAGACAATACTTTCTCCAGATCCCACAGGGGAAGGCCGTAAAGGGCACTAAGTCTATGGTTTTACCCAAGTGGGTCTCTGACAGGCAACAACTGCAACAGGTTGAAAAAATGGAGCCCTTAGAGCAGGGATGGGCAAAATGTGGCCCATGGGCTGAATGTGGCCCACCAGGCCATTCTATTTGGCCTGTGGGACCCCTAAAAAATTTAGAAAATTAATATTTATCTGCCCCTGGCTGCCTATCATGTGGCCCTCAATGGCTTGCCAAAACTCAGTAAGCAGCTCTCCACCCAAAATAATTGTCCACCCCTGCCTTGGAGCATGGACTAGCCAGATCAAGGCAACTCACCACCTCCCGTCAACATCTTGATGTTCCAGAGGAGGCCAGGGAGTCCAGGTGACAGCCCAAAATACCTCAGTGACAAATGGTGAGTCTAGTTATTAGGTAAGCATTTGTAACTGTATGGTCATGGTTTTAAAGTTTGTTGTAATTCAATTTTGGATTGGAAGGGGAGAACAAGAATAAAATAACAGAATAACTAAGGTCTGTTGCAAGAACTTTAAGTGCTGAATGGTTGCTGAAGTGAGTGCAGCATGGTTGGGTCAGGCCACAGGACACGATGAAAGGGCTGAATCTTCCTGGATTGAAACCATTGACTGAAACTTTAAGGGGGTCCTAGCTCACAACTTTTCCAGTCTGTGTTTTTCCTGCCAAACCTGTGGACCAACAATAGTGTACGGACCCTTTCCTGACTGTCCATCATGAGAAGTGTGGAGTACAGTTATTGGTAGGTTGGGAGCCAAGAGCATCATTTATGCTGGGGCTGGTGATTCCTTTCATTTGTCATCTTGCTCAGTACAGAGAATATTGCTGGTATCACACATATGATGAAGAACAAGAAATAATAACAACAAGTGGCTCACAGAATAAGAATTACTCAGATGTTTCTTGGTTCACTGTTGTCTCAGTCCCACTGGATACCAATGTCAAGTATACATCCAGAATAATAGCATAGTGATTTTTTCACGGATATGAGCAACTCAAAAATAGGTGAGAAAGTTGACCAGTTCACATCATTCTTATTACCAGAGGGTTCAATATGCTGAAGAACTCAGAGGGTTTGATGGTGCGGTCCTTGAGGAATTCTTCTTCCAGGTATACTTTATATTTTTTTGTGCTTTATATTTTTTTGCTCAGCGAGTTCATCCTGGTGTGTAGTTCTTGTCCAGTTTCACCCACATAGTTCCCATGAGGTTATCTGGTGCGCTGATCATGATATCACCTTGTAGGATCCATGGATTCTGATGGTTTTATTTTGGAGGGTGTTGCTTTTTGAGTGGGGATGTGTTGACAGGTTTTGCATCTACTGTTGAGGCAAAGCTGCATCCTTTTGCTAGGCAAATGTGAATTGATTTGTTAGGGTCAGCTCTGGTTTTTCAGTAGTTTCCCTGAGTCTTTTTTTGTTCCAAATCCCAATGACAACAACCCAGTCACTGAAAAAGGATTTGAAGAACCCCCACACAATGATGAGATGGGCTCTTGAAGTTTAAATCAGTCACAAGCTTGTCTATGGTTTTGCATTTTTTTTGTTCTTTCCATTTAGAAACATTGCTTGTATAATCCACGTGTCTATGGTGTGAGCACTTCTCAGACTTCTTCCAAATAGCATTGCAGACAGCCATGTCTACTTAAACAATCTGAAAACTGTTAAGCAGGTCAAATGCCATTGTTAGAAATGAAGTGAACATCGTCCTTCTTGCCGGCTGCTGTTTTGCTTGCAGATATGAAGCACTATGTAAATGGTCTCCAGTCAAGAACTCCAGAGAGTTTCCAGCCCAAAGGGTTTTTAACTGTTCTTTTTTCCATGTGGGTGGTTACTGGTTCATGTTGAGCCATCTATGAATGCATAACACACATGCAAGAGACCTGCTTTACTTCGTCTGGTTCCAGCTAGCCATTCAGAATAATGTAAGTGTCAGGGCAATCTGGCCTGACTCAGCCCTTATAGCTGAGCCTTTTAAGGCAAGTCCGTCTTCATCCAAGGGCTTGTTCAGTGTGGGTTTTTCTGGGAGGTGGATTTAACCCCGATACCAGGATTGTAAAAAGAGGTGTGAGGAAAAGAGGTACCCATTGTCCACAGACTTTCACTAGGACATAGGCCTCTAGGACCCCTCATGGCCTTTTGAATTGTTGCCCTGTGGGGTAAGGCCAACTCAATATTGCACTGTTAGACAGGAGGGTGTGACACAATTGCACATATACAAACATACAAATCAATTAGGTGCATACATACACATCCAAACTCAGGCACATGCATACCTATCACCAATTCAAGCACATACACTATACACCCCAAAAGTTAGACAAAAATCAGTTGTCTATACCCACACACTCAGTGCACATACACAG
>NW_017729033.1:6131278-6137926 GCF_001723915.1 Gavialis gangeticus
AAAAAAGAGAAAAACTGGGTGTTTTGCTACAGAATGACCCCAGCCTAAATGAAGAAGAGTCCCTACCATGATCCCAGCAGCCAAGCTGGTGCTTGTCAGCTGCGGGTTGGTAGTCTCAGGAGAGACAAAAATGCATGGCTCTTGCAGACAGTACGACCCTCTCAGCCATACTCTTAAGTCACAGGTGGATGTATAAGGCAGTGAGCAGTGGCAGCACATGGAGAATCTGTGCTTTGAAGAGAATGGGAGACAGACCCAGGCCCCCTGGGCTGTCTGTCTGGTACTTTTCATGGTTAATAAATCATGCTAAAAATAAATACAAAAATGCTGTGACCAAAGACAGTGTTTCTAACCCTCTGTTCCAGGGGTTGGAAATAGCTGCAGTGGCTCTTGACAGACAGAATATCATACACGGGAAACGGGCTCTAGAAATAAATGCATACACAAATGCATACATATATAAACTAATGTCTGAAACTTGGTTAAGAACGAGAAAGCGTAGCTCACACTGGCACTTTGGGAGAATAGCCAATAACTCATCAGGTAAAGTGTTTTCTCTGTTCATTAAAGGAGGGATGTTTTTCAGGGCATAATTTTTCTATTTAATAGAATAAACTGCCCATCTACCAGGGCAGGTACAGGGTCAGAGACTCTTAAGTCCGGAGGGGTACTGAGAGTTGTTTCCAGGTCTTTGCTGAATTTCACCCTTGTTTCATGGCATATTTATGCCTTTTGTACTCATCTCCCCTTGAGCTAGGGATGCTGCTGTGGTTTTCTACAGAGCCAACGTGTTTAGCTTGTTTCCTAACTGGCGGGTAGATCTTCCAATGGGCAACAGATGTGCAAAAATGCTAGCTGCACCCTCCCCGCCCCCTGGATCCACCCTGGATGTTGGTTAAGATCTTGCTTCTGCAACATCTTGTGATCACCTGGTGATCTCTAGAGGAGAGCAGCCCACTCAGTAATTTCTGCTTGCGGCCCTAGCGATTGCGAGAGCATACATTATTGAAAACCATCCTGTCTTTCCTTACAGGCTTCCAGGGATGGAAGCACCATCACTGGCCTCAGAGATTAGTTTCAGTGGTTAAAAATTTGCAACTTTTTGTTTTTTTAAATGGATTTTATCTGTTAGGTGAGGTGTCCTGTTAAGTCACAGGTGGTTGGGGTCAGTATAAGGCAGGCAGTGGTGACAGCACATGGAGAGCCTGTGCTTTGGGGAGAATGGGAGAGAGGAAGAGGCCATGTGGGCTGTCTGTCTGGTACCTTTCACTGGTAATAAATCATGCTAAAAATAAATACAAATGCTAGCGAACAAAGATAGTATTTCTAACCCTCTGTTCCAGGGGTTGGAAACAGCTGCACAGAATGTCATACATGGGAAACTGGCTCTCGAATTAAATACATGCATAAATATCTACATATATAAACCAATGCCTGAAATGCTGTCAAGAAAGAGACAAATGGATATTCCTATGTCTTTTTTCCCTGCTGGATTAAAGACCTGTCTGCTATGAGAACGCTTTCTCTAGATGCTCAGAAGATGCCTCTTGGCCGTGGTCTGTGAGGAAATGGAAACTCAGCTGGAATCCATATCCACAGGACCAGTGCCGTGCTGAAGAAGGGGTGATGGTCTAGGAAAGGGGTGTCATACTCACCCTGCCCCTTGGGCTGGATTGGGACCATGGGGCTCACTGGTCTAGGACCGCAATTCCCAACCACGGTGTTTTAAGCTTGCCACATGATATTAGCACTGTTACATGTGCAAAGATCTGTATTTGATTCACAAGATAAACTCAGAGATTTCAAATAGGAGTCCGTGGGTGTGTATTGATGAAATGAGGGGCATGTGTGCACGACACTTTAAAACGGGTTAAATGCTTTTGCACCGCTTCAATGGCATTGTTGTTTGCACGCGTCAGCAGCACATTAATTCCAGCCGCTGTAGCAGGGTAATGAGCCTTAAATGTCTTTGGGGCGCAGCAAACTACAACACATGAACGACGTGTGCCCCTGGAAGCTTGGCGGGGGGCACAGCTACCGCCTGTTGGCAACGGTGGTGGTGGGGGCAGGGGCATGGTGGTGGCAAGCAGGGAGCATAGTAGAGCTCGTGTAGATGTCTGATTGGGATCGAATCTGCTTCCAGTTAGCCGTCCACCTTCCCCCTGGGAGCTACCTGCTACTGGGGCGGGCTCTGCCACAGGAGCCCAGGTGGGGACTATGTCCCCCTGCCCTGGCAGCAGGGAGCTCCAAGCACCCACTCTGAAATCATGATCAGGGAGCGGGGACCTGGGAGATCCTTATAAGAGTCCTTATAACGATCTCCCAGGACTGGCCCTGTGACCATGGAGTTGGCACTGGGAGATTAGGATCTCCAAGTGTCAGCCCTATGGTTGTGGAGCTGGTGCTGGGAACTCCCTGTCAGTGGAGGCTGGGGAGCCTGTTCCCCACCCAGCTCCATAAGTGTGGAGCTGGGTGGGGAACGGGCTGGGGAGCTTGTTCTCTGCTCAGCTCTGCACTTGTGGAGCTGAGATGGGAGCAAACTCCCAAGCTTGTTCCCCACCCAGCTCTGTGCTTACAGAGCTGAGTGGGGAACAGGTGCTGTGTGCAGAGTGGGGGCTGGGACCTGTCCTGGTCAGCCCCATCCTCCAGTTGGGTGATTGAGGCATGGGTCTTTGAAAGAGCTGCAAGGGTGGGGTAGGTCCCAGGCCCATGCCCGATCTGCCATTTGGGCAGCTAGCAGTAAGTTAGCTGCTAGCTGCCTTCCCTGCAGCTCTTTCCAAGCCCTGTGCCCCTGATTGGGGACCCAGGGAAAGGAGCTCCCTGCTGCTGGGTTAGGAGTCATTGTCCCCACCCTGGCAGCAGGCAGCTCCAGCAGGCAGGAGCCTCGGCCAGGAGACGGCTGTCTCCCCGCCCCATGCTCCCTGCTAGCCCCTGGGCTAGCACCCAGAGGGAGTCTAAAGCTCCTCCTGTTGGTGGCAGGGGCCCACTGCAGGGCCCCAGGAAGCAGGAGCAGTTTCCTACCATTAGCAGCAAATCTGCTCCTGCTTTTCTGCATGTGTAGAAGCCTGCCTGGGAGCATTTATTCATGAGTAGTTTACCTGCAAGTAAATTGATCCTGGATCAAATAATGCATGTGTAGACATGCCCACTGCCTACACAAGTGCCGGTATTAGGGTGCGGTAGATTAGTTAGATCCTCCTCTATAAAATAATACTGATGGAGACAGCACTATCTATAGCAGGGTACTTACCTGTGCCACAATGCTCATGTAAACGGTGACTGGGGCTGGCTGGAGCAAAAGGGTGCTAAAGTGAATGGGCCGCCTGCCACCCAGCACCTCACTTTAGCACTCTCATGCCCCAGTCAGTCCCTCTGCTACCACCTAGAGCATGGGCGGGCGATTATTTCAGGCAGAGGGCAGCTTACTGAGTTTTGGCAAGCCATTGAGGGCCGCATGACAGGTAGCCAAGGGCAGATAAATATTCATTTTCTAAATTTTTTAGGAGCCCTGTGGGCCAGATAGAATGGCCTGGTGGCCTGCATCCGGCCTACAGGCCGCATTTTGCCCACCCTTGACCTAGAGCCTGGGGCTGACCCCCCTCAAACCTCCAGCCAGCCCGGGGATGCTCTGCCCTGGCTCTAATGGCTGTGGTTCTGGGTGCACCTGGGATGCTATGCCCATGAACAGCTGACTCCAGCGCAAACTGTGCTGGAGTTTATTTCTGTGCATTAATTGCTCATGTAGATGTGCCCAGTGCATAATGAATTTGTGGAACCCCCATGATCACAAGTTGTTGCAGAAGCTGATCTCGTAACCAGGATCCAGGGCAGATCCAGGGGGTGCAGCGGCTTAGTGGTAACCCCTCTGCCTGCGTGGTGTGTATACAGTGGAGCTCTTGCTGGAGGCCTCCTTCCCCTGCCCCTACGCCATTCAGCAGGGGAAGAGAGGATGAGCGGCAGTAGCACAGCTCCTGGTCTCTGGACCTGTGTGAAAGCAGGGCTCAGAGAGCTGGCTCCAAAGCCTCAGGCCGTGTTGCCGTGATGCTGGACCTGCCCATGCTAGCATTTATCACATCTGTTGCCCACTGGAAGATCTACCCACCAGCTAGGAAACAGGCTAAACACATTGGCTCCGTAGAAAACCACAGCAGCATCCCAACCTCAAGGGGAGATGAGTACAAGAGACATAACTATTTCATGAAACAGGAGTGATGTTCAGCAGAGACTTTGCGAAGGACTCTCAGTATTTTCCATCTCTTCTGGATGTCTTTCTTCACAACCAGTGCCGTAGCCCTTTTTGCGGGGTATATCACCACCTGGGTGCTTCTTATGCCTGTCATGCATAAAACCCTCCCTGGACCTTGTACTCAAGGGGTCTTTCCCCACGGGTGTTTTTGGAAAGCAACTGGTGTTATTGGCAGTCAGGGGAAAATATTGCGACCCTGGATCTCCACCGAGCTCTGCCCTTTCCCTAGCGAATCTACATATGAAGGAGGCATATGGTAACAGCTGGTCTCTCACACATGGGCTGCTTTAGGAGGTGGGTTCAAGGGGCCTGTGATATGGAAAGACTTAACACTTAGCACTGAGCTTCTGCCCAGGGAATGGAGATTTGAGGTGCAAAACTGAACACTAGGCCTTGATGAATCGGATGAAACGTTTCCCAAATAGTGCAAGCATGCATTCAAAGGGCTGGGTTCTTAAATATAGTTTCCAAAAAGAGGGTCTGTTGACACCTGCATGTCTGAAAGTGTTTGAAGTGAAAACTCCACAACCATCAAAGCCATATTAAATTCCCTCTAACTGGGAATCGCATCTTGAAGATTGCAGCAATAACCATGTCTGGAATGACTGTAATTTCTCCCCCAAATGAGTGCTACTGCCACCGAGGCAGCAAGCCTTGTCATGCCTTGCCTTTAATAAGAGCAAGGTCACCCAAAGGCACTCCCCGTATTCTCTGACCTGTGATGAGACAACTTTTAGTCAACCGCATGGCTTTGGATGGAGTTGTATACAGGCACTTTGGATCTATATTTCCCTCTTTGGGATTGCCGGGTTCGTTTTTTGAGAATTTTTGTATTCTGCACACCTCCTGGGATGCTCTGAATGCTGGGATGTTTCTAAAAGAGGCTTGTTTTTTCATGCGCTGTTCTCTATTTTGTCTCCCGTTGGATGCTTCTATTATGAACAAAGATGCAAAGAACAAGGACCTCGTCTTTTGGTTTTTCTTGTAACCACGCTACTGTTGCAAAGACTGCGCAGGTGGCAAAGCAAAGGTAGAACTTAAAACCTTTCCCAAAACCTTCCACCCCATAAGTTACTGAAGATTATTATTTTTTGCCTAGCTTGTTGCATTAGACCTTTTTTATTCCCTGCATATCTAGAGGGAAATGGGAACAACCTCTGAGCAGCGTTTTGCACTCGCTGCATGCACGGCACTGGGATCAACTACTGATATTAGCTCTGTGAAATGTCTTTCCACTCAAGTGACCTCAGACAGTATTTTTGTCACTTTAGAGTAAAGGCTCTAGTCCTGTCTGCCCCGTTCTGTCTGTGAGCTGCATAATCACTGTGCATGCAAACTGAAATATGAGGATCATTATAAGTCTTTTTCAGAGAGCGAGGCGGGGGGTCAGTGCCTTACAGTTCTTCCACTCCGCTGTTTCACAGCTGCTTAGTATAGACTCCGGTTGGGTACTGTGAATGTGATCACAGCATCACAGAGCCATTATGACCACCGAGTGTGGGGACTGAGCTGCAGGGCAAGATGGTCTCACAACATACAGATCCTGCTCTCAGCGATGTAGCTCTAGACTGAAAGGAGGACGGAAGGGAAGCATGGAAATGTGTGCCACAGCTTTCCTGAACAGGCACATGAGGCTACGAAAACCGTCCTGATCAATGGGCCAGTTACTTCCTTATTTCACTGGCTTTTCCGTGCACAAGATGATCACAGGGAAATTCAAACCTCCGTAAAACTTTACTGGTTTGGGGGTCTGAAATGCAGCTAGCAGACCGCATTCAAAAAGTTACATTTTTGGTGGAAAATACAGTTCCCACAAACGATGGAACATTTTGTGGTGACTTTTTTTCTTGCGATTTTCTGTCAGATAATGCAAAAAGAAAAATGGTTCGGGTTGATATGTTTCAAATTCAAGCATTTCATAGTTTCATAGTTAGTAGGGTTGAAGGGACCTGAGTAGATCATTGAGTCCGACCCCCTGCCATGGCAGCAAAGAGCACTGGGGTCAAACGACCCCAGCAAGGTGTTCATCTAACCTCCTCTTAAAGCCCCCCAGGGTAGGAGCCAGCACCACTTCTCTTGCAAGTTGGTTCCAGATCCTAGCCGCCCTGACCGTGAAGTCGCGCCTCCTGATGTCTAGCCTGAATCTCCCCTCTGCCAGCTTGTGACCGTTGTTCCTGGTCACTCCTGGCTGTGCTCGGGGGAACAGGGACTCCCCCAGTACCTGCTGGTCCCTCCTGACTAGTTTGAAACAGGCCACTAGATCCCTGTCAGCCTTCTCTTGTGGAGGCTGAACAGATTCAGGTCCCGTCGCCTCTCCTCGTAGGGCCTGCCCTGCTGCCCCCTGACCATGCGAGTGGCCTTCCTCTGGACCCTCTCGATGCTGGCCACATCTCTCCTGAAGT
>NW_017729033.1:6138161-6140311 GCF_001723915.1 Gavialis gangeticus
AAGGCCTTCCGAAAGTCCAGGAAGATGATGTCCACTGCTACCCCTGCGTCTAAGGATTTGGTGACCTGGTCGTAGGAGGCCACCAGGTTGGTCTGACAGGACCTGCCTCGAATGAACCCGTGTTGGTTGCCCCTAAGCATAATCTCCCCCGTTGGCCCCTCGGGGACATGCGCCAGAATAATTTTCTCAAAAAGCTTCCCCAGGATTGAGGTAAGACTAACTGGCCTATAGTTCCCCAGGTCGTCCTTCCTCCCTTTTTGAAGATGGGAACCACGTTGGCCCTCTTCCAGGCCTCTGGCACCACACCAGAGCACCACGAGTGCTCGTACAGCCGTGCCAGGGGGCCTACAATTTGGACTTGTTGACCTGAACTGAAACTCTGCCCCATCCCCTCCCCTCCCCAAGTTAATTTGACATAAACCTGCATCTTCATAGGGTGTCGTTGTGCTTCATATGAGTTGTGTGAGCTGCAAGAAAACCATTTTACGTTAACCTTCAGGGAGCAGGGGTTGTAGAGTTGAAAATCCCCAGAGAGGAGGTCAAAGGAGAGAGGATGTTTCAAGACAAAGGAAGCTTGGGCCAGGAGCGAAAAATTCAGATTACAGGGGACTTGTCGATTGTGGCAGCAGCTGAGTTGAAAGAACGGTAGCTTAAGGAGGGAGGGACTTCACATGAGTTAGAAGACAGGTCATGAGCTGCACGAGGAGAAATTTGGAAAAAAACTCGAGGACTCCTGAGCAACCACCCAAGACTGCTGAGGAACGGTGAGGAAGACAAGGCAGGGAAATACTTTTGTTGCACCTCCATATTTCTGGTGCTGCTGAAAGTTGGGAGTGATTGGTTGTTTTGGGACCTCGGTACAGTCCCCCTTACGTGTGCCGACTTTTGTGTCTCCCTGATTGAGTACACAGGAAATACGATTCAAGCAAGTGTGTCACTCGGGAAACGGTTGTGCTCAAGCTACCGTGCAACCTGAAGGAACCGGCGCTAGTCAAAGCCCCAGTTTTCAGGAAGCAATGCCAGCCCGAGGGTTTGCACCCTAAGCTGGTGAAACTGGGGGCTTTGGTCAGATTCATGAACTTTGGAGCACAGGAGCCCAACCTATTAGGACCCCAATCCAGCAGCCTGGTGAGCATGTCAGACCGGACGGGGGGCTGGGATGGACCCATTCCCAAGCCTTGCCTCCCAGTGCCGAAGCCATTAGGCTCACAAAGATCTGTGCTTCAATAATGAATACCACCCTTGGTCATTCGTCCACATATTTACTGCTGCGGCTTCACCCTGGGGTTTTCGTGTCGGCTCGCTGGCAATCAGAGAAACAGGTATCTCTTGTAACACTCCGACTCTGTTTTTTGGACCTTGGCAAGCAACAAAAGACGTCTTCTAGCTTCACTGCCCGTGGTGCCACTTGTGCTTTCGGGTGCGAGCTTTGCCTGGTTCTTTGTTTCTCTAAGGGCCAATCCCCTGAGGTGCTGAGCTTCCCCAGTTGATGCCAGGGGGAGCTTACCTCCTCTTAGGATCAGAGCATCATTATTTAATTGGCTGCTTAGAGCATCTGAGTCGACCAGGTTTCAGGAATCCTGATGCTGATCTGCATGGAAGCAGCAGCAGGGATTTTCTGCTGCGCTAGCCACATGGAGCGGGTCAGTTATGCAGTACGTCAAGGTGTGAGACAAGCTCTGTCTTCCAGCTTAGCAACCCATGGTACATCACTTGCCAAACGGAGCAGGCAAAGCCAGCATTGCACCAGCTCAGCGCAAGGCAGGATAAAGGAAGCGTGTGAAAGCTCAGATGGGACTGTTTGCCCAGGCAAACGTGGTCACACTAAAGGATCATTAAGTGCATCCAGTGACAGCACTTCCATTTACTTTCTTCAGTGCTCTGAAGTATTGCAAATATTTTAACTGGGAGGCATAAAAGGTCTGACGCTTCTGTGAAAGTCAGGGTCAAAACTGCCAGAGGCTTCACCATGGAGCGTGAGCAGGTCTGCACGCAAATCATTGCAGTGGGTGGGTCATAAATCACTGGCAAATAATTAAGGGAGACCCCTTTAAAAATGTTGAGCTTATTAGCCACATTAATCATGAATAGCTGTGATTTTATGAAGGTAAAACAGTCGTCATAGGGCCTATGGTTGTGTTTCATTGGCT
>NW_017729033.1:6140321-6151212 GCF_001723915.1 Gavialis gangeticus
GCATACATACCAATTCATTCACATGCATACAAAAGGAGACAGGCAGTTCTGCAAATGTCAAGATATTACCAGCCCTTAAGATGCTCGGGTTAGCTTGGTGGCCAGGTCTGCACGCAAATCATTGCAGTGGGTGGGTCATAAATCACTGGCAAATAATTAAGGGAGACCCCTTTAAAAATGTTGAGCTTATTAGCCACATTAATCATGAATAGCTGTGATTTTATGAAGGTAAAACAGTCGTCATAGGGCCTATGGTTGTGTTTCATTGGCTGCATTGTAAAGAGAGATTTCAGTGTCCCTAAGACCGTGGTTTTTACCTGGAACCACTGTAAAACATTTGGGATTATTATCTTACAGCACAATTTGAGTTTTTGGCCAAATAGTTTACCGGAAAAATGAAAATTTCAAGATGTAAAATATGACCATGATACCTTAGGAGTCATAATTTGGTTGTTTCATGTTTGCGTTGTCTTCTGCGGCCTGGGCTCCTTTGCTGGACTTCGTCTTCTATGACGCAAATAGGGCTGCCATGATGCACGGCACCCTGGTGCGTTGTAGGACAAGTAGGCCAGTCAGTCTGCTGGGTTCATGGAGGGTAACGAGGGCATGAGGTCCTTGAACTACAGGACTTGCAAAGCACTATGGTGACATTTTACAACTGCACTATTTCACTTTTTAAGATTTTGGTGCTTGAAGAAACCCAGACATTTCCTACAGAAAACAAACACTGGCTGCAGAAAGTTCAATCAAAACTCCAATTAAAATGGACTCGCAATTTTTGCTGAGCCCATTTCTTACACTTGGCCGTGCCTAGGCGTTAGCTGATCAGAATCACCCCCCCCCCCCAACGGCCTCCACATCTCCTACACCCCAATTAGCATTTTGGGAAGGGCAGGCTCGTTCTGATACCTTGACATTTCAGATCATTTCGGGGCTCTTTTCAAACTCCCATTTTATATCCCTCCTGGTCGCACTTTTCTTGAAAACAATCCTGTTTCTGAGAAAACAAATCCATTACAAATATCTTCTTTTTTACTACAAGACCCCCTGCCCCCAGCCATTTCCAAAATTGCGTAAACCCGAGTCACTCCCCCTTAAAAAGAACACCGTACCTCCTAGCCAGGATTGTGCATGTATTTGGTACAAACAAAAATATGTGCATTCAGTTTTCATAGCGCTTACATCAAATTCAAAGTAACTTGGATCACGGAACAGAAATACTCTGGCTAATAAATACATCTGAGGATGAAAAATAAAAATCTATACATAAAAAAACTCCAAATGTCTGCTAAAGGAAATGTACACTTATATACACACTGTAAACAATAGACAAGTTGCCAAACTTCAGTCCAGCTCAGTGGTGGGGAGGTACAACTCTCTTCTTGGAACAGAAGCCACAAGGGTCTGCTGACTGAATCGGTTTTGCCAGCCATCCTTGTCATTAGGCCATCAAAGCAGCAAGGTAGAGCAATGCGAAACGGAGGCTGGAAAGCCACCGTAGGGAGGATGTGGGAGCAATATGTTGTGGGACGATTAGGCCGAGGCCATATAGCAATTAGAAGGGCCTCAAATACTTTTCCTTTGGTGCAAAGTTGTGGGAGCTGGGGGGGGGTCTTCTCCTTTTCCAGCTGATGGTGATGCTACTCTTCTGAAGACCTGACATAAGATCAGCCTCAGCTATAATTAGATATTTACTCAAATCTAAGACGAATCCCTCCCCCCCCAATCAGCAAGGGTCAGAGACGCCTCTTGTCTTAGATTTGTGAACAAAGCGGGGTGGATGGGGTGAGGCAAGTGGCTGCTGTGGCTCTAACTCTGACCTCGAACCTGGGTTGGGCCTAAGTCAGAGCCGCGGCCTAACTCGGCTCCAGCTCAGGCTGGATTCCCTCCTGGGCTGGAGCACAGGGAAACTGCATCCTCTGCCTGGCCAGTCAGCAGTACCTTTGCTGCTACATGGCTCGGCCAGGGTTGAGCTTGCACGTGCTATGCTCCAGGGAGGGACTAGACAAAGCAGCAGCCGATAGTAAGCGGGGCTGGGGGCAGAGACTGCAGGGAGCAGGGGGAAAGGACAGAGAATGTGGGGACGAGGGAGGAGGGGAAGAGGCTATGGGGGGGTCCCAGCGGTGGTAAAAAAGTGAGGAGGGGGGCAAGGGGCAGTGGGAGGGAGATGAATTCAAGACAGCCCTCTGAAAATTAGATTCGATACTTGGAAAATGATAACAAATTTATACATTCGTCTTAAATTCAGGGTCGACTTAGATTCGAGTAACTACAGTATGCATCCAAGTCAGCATCGACTCAGGTTGAAAATCCCGTCTTTCAAAATTCCTTCGTTTACTGCTTGACGTAAGTAGGCAAGGCATGGTGGAATGATTACACCCAGGTCTCTGCTGAAATCCTTTCCTCGGGTAGATTCAAATTCTTAGCACAAACTATCCTTGCAAGGGGGAAACGTACATCCCTGATTTTATATCTATAATATAAATATTTAACTGTAATGCACTCGACTGCAGCAGTTGGCAGGTTTTATGACACCATTTTTATAGTGGATGCGTCTAGATATTTCTAGTCTATGCTCAGCGGACTCGCCAAACGGCTTGATTTAAACACTGGCACAGCTGCAATTAGCAAATAATGGAGATGTATGTGTATGTGTGTAGGCTTATGCCTACTTTTGTCCCGGCAAATCCCCCGCAACTTTGAACAGAGCCCAGAGGGAAAATCAATAAAATACCAAACAAACAGGCATTGCTTTACCAAGTGCTTTCAAAGCATCGGAGGCTGTAAACGTAAGTATTTTAAGACATAAAAATGAAACCAAAAAAAAGCTAATTTAAAAGATCAGACAGAAGGGTTAGCAACGATCTCAGCTACTAAGAAGAAATCTTCAATAAACTGTTTGCCAGCAACAGATAGAAAGCACTGCAAAGTCTCTAGTTTGTAGGGAAATGTCTATCATTGGGGGACATGACGTTATATGAGTGTACTTATCTATAGGCACATAGAGACACAGCTACACACACACCTCTCGACTGGTGGATGGATGGAGTCTCATTTTGCTGTGTGAGGAGCGACCCATGTCATTCCCTTGATGTTATCCAAGGAGGCCAAATATCTATACAACCTTTTGCTAGGCCCCTATGGTGGTAGGTGCAATTAATATTCAAGGTGCACGCTAGTTACTCAGATGGCTAAATGTCCTACTGGATACTCCCACATTACAGCAGCTACGCACTTGCACCCACAATGACTTGGATCTACAAACTGCGGCATCCAAATAGCAGCCCACAAATGGGTTACCCATGGGTGTGGTTTCTTTCGTTTGCCCAGGAGCACCAGTCCTCCTAATGGCAGACGTGTCCCCCAGCCGTCCCTTCCGAATGGGTTACGCGCCCCCGGATGATGGTGAAAACCTTTCTTCTGTGTCAGTGAACTGTGTGCTCATATGTGTGAAATGGCAGGTGAAGGCAGAATGAAAGGATCTTTTATATCATGCATGTCCCTCTAGACCTGGACCTATGACAAGCTAACACTGGCTTAATTTTCATTGGTTTGGAAATTACACCCTGGTCCTGAGTGGACAGATGACCAGTAGCTGCCATATGGAGGCTGTTCTAGTGCTTTAGGAGGTGAAGGAGCACGTACCAGCCTGTTTCCATAGGGCACGCAGCTACTCCGAGATAACTGAAGGTACATAACATCTGCCTACAAGTGGCACCCACCCCAGTTCATTTATACTGCTGTGTTTTTCTGGCTACACCGGATTCTGGTAAGAACCCTAGTGTAGGGGTTGACATCATGTATCTACTCCCTTTTTACACCAGCAGAAAGGTATAAAGCATTTAGCACAAGCTTTACTCCAGTTGGCACAGTGCCCCCATTCATGCTACGATCAGTGTTTCATTCAATATATGTGGGACTCCCCCTTGTCCTTTTTTCCACAGCTCTACCCAAAATGCCTGGATCCCAGCACCAGCGACCATGAACTGCTCTGGCTTTGTCTATATTGTGCTTTCTTACAGTTCTCTGACCCGACTGCTTTATCTTGGGTTGGGTGGAATAGCCAACTGCATGGATGAGCAATGCTTTAGAGAGGCCCAGTCTAACCCATTAGGCGTCTGTCCATTCACGTTACTGGCAGGAGGAATTTAGCTCAAAATGGTTAGCGTTAATTAAAGAAGAACTGCAAATTGAAAACTCCCACTGATGGCAGTGGGAATCTCATGTGTGTGGTAAGAGCAGGAGATGGCCCATGCTAGAATGAACGCACCTGCTCTTAGAAGCTAAGCAGCTCTGCAGATTGGACAGTATTTGGATGGAGACCCTGCTGGGATTTCAGCTGCTCTAGATAAAAGTCAGGGAGTTGGGAGTGAATGCCAGACACTGAATGAATGGCAAGACCTGATTTTGCCCCCAAGGACGAGGACCCAATAGAGAGGGGAAGGAAGAGTAATGGCCTTGTGCCAAGATTTGTACATCAAACCATGTGCAGACATGGCTCTTACAGTACTAAACAGCTACTTTGTGGGCACATCTACATGAGATGCTTTGAGCGCAGTAGACTAGTTCTACTGCACATTCGTGCGGTGGGCAAACCCTGCGCTAATGCATACTAGAATTAGTCTCTTGTGCACTACTGTCACCTAAAATGCATGTGCCGCTGCTACTGCGCAGTAGTGCTGGTTACTGCAAATTTAGTTAGTGCTGTACCTGTTAATGCAGGCACTAAACTAAGTGTGCAGTAACCACTGGGCATTAATGCATATGTAGATGTGCCCTGCTGTTCCCAGATCTGCCTCTTTTAGCAGCACTGGAGGGTGTGTCTCATGAACCGGAATCAAGAACAAATAATTGGGAAAATCAAAACACCTTTCCCATAGACTTCTCATTGGGAACGTTGCCATCGGCATGGCAAAACTGAGCTGGGAACACCGTCCACCAGCTGGCATTGCTGAGCCAGGACTTCGGCCTTCTCTGAATGCACACGCTACCCAAAGCAGACAGGCTTGGTGTGGGTGCGGCGTTGGCTGGTGCTGCTTCATGCTACTGGCTTTCTGCAGGGAAGGATTCGGAAAAACCCCAGAACTGCTTGTGCAATAACTCATCCAGTTCAGTATCATAGCGAAAAGGGGAGGAAGGTGTTACAATAACTCAGATATGAACCACCCCGTGTATCACATTTGGGTATCCACTAGAGTAGGCTCTCTTCCCATGTCTTTTTTTTTTGTTTAAACATTTTTTATATTGAATTTCTGTTGCAAAGCAAATAGAAAGCAGGAGAAAACCATAACACCCTGTTTTCCTAACTCTGCGAGTCTGGCAGCTAGATTCCTTGTTTTACAAAATGACAGTCAGAAATACTACGTAAACTAGTCCATGCCCCAGTAATGAAAGACATGTGAGGCTCAATGGGCCAACTTCTATCCCAGGTGGGACTCTGCTGATGTTGTTGGGTTTCCACTGGGGACTAATTTGGCATAATGGCTCCACACTGGAACTGGTTTTCCTGTTTCTTTACTTGCATTTGAGAGTGGGCCTGAGTTAACTGAGACTGAGTTAAGATCTAAACGTTTCCCAGGACCACAGAGTTTTTAGATTTGTGGCCCATTTCTTATCTTGAAGGAGGTTTGGTTTGGAGCCTCCTGGGCTCCACAGCTGCCTAAAAACCTCAATAAAATAAACATCTAGGATACACATCTGGCCAGGGTTTGACAAACCAATTGTCCGAGTGCAAATATGCTAGGAAGCGCAACACATAACTTGGTGCCGGGACTCAGTGTATGGATGTGCTACTGACAGTGCCCTCTTGGAGGGTTACACATCATCTTTCTCCACATTGCCTGGGTACCCAGAAGCCACTGCATCCTCCTGGAAGAGGCATCCCGTGTTGGCTCTGTGCACTTTAGACACAATACAAAATAAACAACGTGCCCTTGCCCACACAAATGAGGAGTGCTGCTGGCTACCGACTACTTCGGCTTGTACAACCAGGCAGTCTTGGGTTGGAATTGTATTTAAATGGAACAAGAACAATGCATCTGATCCTGACCCAGATCAGCTGCAAACACCTGAACAGCTTGAAGGAGGAAGAGGCAAATAGATGTGCGAGGAGGAAAGGGAAAGAGGAGAACCATGCATGACCAATATCAAAAGGCATGTTTGGCATCGCCTTCCTCGTGCTGATGCTGAAGAGCTGGGGTGTGGTCAACAGTAGGAGGGCTAGTGGTGCCTATGTAAAGTTCAGAGATTTGGACTAGAAAAAAGACCCGTGCTCTCATTTGTTTCAGTGTGCAAGAATGACTATTGAGGCATAAACCCAGTTTATGCTTAGGTAGTAAACTGCAGCCACCACAGTCCACAGCAGGGATCGCGCCTGGACCAGGATTATGTGATGTAGTGGCCTGCATTAATGAAGGACTGAATTTGATGATCTAGGGGTTTGTTACAGTCCCCTCCTCCATGTGCCTACAAGCTCTTACCACTAGAGCTAAAGGAACACCTCTGTCAGGCGTTACTTGTCGGCAAGGTTGGTCCTTGCTGGAAACAACCTTGAAAGAGCAACATGAGCAGATGCACTAAGACAGTAGAATTGCATTCAACCTTGGTGTCTTAATGGGCTTGATCATGCCATGCTTTTATCGCACGAGATGCATCCTATTTTTCCGTGAGCTGCACAGCTCCTTGGAGACACCAAGGTGCTATTACACTAGATGGAGCGGACCCTGTCCCAAGAGCCCCACTCTCCCACCACTTCCTTCACCATCGCGCAGCATGATCTGATAATTTCCTGAAGCTCCAGATGTTTCCTCCCAGGAGGAACCCCTGTTCTCAGAGCACTGCATAACCTCAGTGGGTGGTGTTTGCATCTGGGGACACCTGATTGTTGCTTCTACTGGACAAGCACACGGACAGTATCTTTCACCCACTCCATGTAATGCACATAGGAAAAAGAGAGAGAGACCCAACAGCTGTCCCAGTGGCTTTAAATATCTGTTTCTCTCAGCCCGCAGCAGTCCGTTAAGTCATACGTTTGATAGTCAATAGTTTCCGTGAAGTCATTAGGGATCGCTATAGAGACGGACTCAACCTCTGTCTTGTAAGCTGCGGTCACACTCCCTTTGCCTGAGCCGCCCCTGATTTTGTGGGAGAGGCTGTTCATCTTCTCCTTCAGCTGGGTGGAGGATGGCTTCTGGAAAGGCATTTTCCACCCTCTGAAGCTTAGCGTTCTCCTCTGACTGGTTCTCTCCTGGGGCGAGGAGTGAAATATGAAAGAGCTGTTCAAGGTGGCAATTCTGGGCTTCATGTCCGGGTCTGAATCCCGCCCAGAGCTGCTCATGGAGGCTCCCCGCCAGTGGTGGTCGTACACCCTCCAAAGCGGCCGCCGTCTCCGGCGGCACTGGCACTTGAGCAACCGGATGAAAGCTCTCTTGAACTCCTTGCTCGAGCAAGGGTAGATGAGAGGGTTCACACAGCTGTTGAAGTACCCCAGCCAGAAGATGACTTTGAAGACCATGTCTGACGGCTTCAGGGATGGAAAGAAGGAACCTGGGAGGAAATCAAAACAAATGAAGTTAGAGTGGGGGGGGAATAGCGTGGCAGCTCAGAAGAGAAAGATCTGCTGGGGAGGTGGAAGGGATCTTAACCCTGCCTACGGTAGGCGTCCACCAGAGCTAAGCATTTGGTTGTGTTACTATGCCCCATGTGGAAGACCACCATTGCCGTCACCATGAGCTTGTTTCTGTGCCTGGTTCCCTAGGGATCCATCCAGCCCCCTCTACTCGGGGTGCAGAGGCTCTCCCAGCACCAGAAAAGGTGAAGTCAGACTCTGGAATGGGAGTCAGATGCCTAGAGGCATCAGTAGTGGTAGTGGTAGTAGTCATGGTCATGGTCGTGGTAGTCATGAGCTGCTTACAGGCCAACATAGCTTCATGGGAGTAGCTTTAAAAGAAGACCCTTGGATCAGGGGAATGAGTTCTCTTGTCATCTCCTTGCATACCTGCTCAGCCCCCGTCCTGCCCAAGGGGGAGAGGATTTAGGCTTAATTTTTTTTTTTTTTAGTTTCCACAATTCAATGGAGGGTTGGAATCCATATTCCAGGCAACGGGGACCTCTTCTAATGTGAAGAGGTGCAAGCATACAGCTCAGCTTGTGTCACCCACCTGCGTGGGTGCCTGTACCCACGGTATCTTTGCAGCTCTTCACCTTAACCTCTGTGCCTCAGATGCACTATTCAGATAATGATACCAAGCTTCCCCCGCTGGGTTTTAGGAGGCTTCATTCATTAGTACTTCTAAAGTGCTCTGGGTATCTAGATCCTTTATTGGTGTACATGATTTATTGCTACTTAAGAAATCAAAGTCCCCAGGAGACCTAAGGAGATGTATGACTTACACATACAAAACCACAGGGTGCTCTAGTGCTGAGACTTAATTTGTTAATACTGGGAAGAGTTTTATGACACAGTGCCTACTGGGACCAAAACGGTGCCCCTTGCGTGGTGTGGCGTAGCCCTCCTCAGGGAATTATGGCCTGCAGCTGGGGGTGAATAACCAACCACAACTGGCCATGAAAATCTCTACTTTGGAGGGCCTTTTCTGTGAACCTGCTGTAAAAAGGGAGGCAACCCAGGTTTATCTGGTACTAATACCCAAGACCGCCTTGTATAAGTTCTTTAGAAATGAATCCAAAAGCCCATATGATTTAACACGCAAGGCAACCTTTTCTGCCCAACTTTAAAATCGGTGTCCTACTTGCAAAACCCTATCGGCTGGTTTTCAGACTCCTCAAAAAAGCCATTGCTCTGTACAGCCCTAGAGGACTTCTCTGTCGTCATGTTAGCCAAATGCTCCTGTTAGCCAGGCTACAAGATGCACTGCAAAAACGACCTTTTCCCCTCCCTGTGCCTTTTAGGCCTCTGCATATCACAGAGCACTAGCACCTTAATTCTGTTTTTAATATCCCCAGCCTGTGTCACTGTATTTTCACATATACCATATGCCCTTACACACTGTCTTACACATGACATGCATCCCACAGTAAGACATGCACCTTGTTTTGAGGTGGAGTGAAGACAACAAAGGGTTTTTCCAGAGTCCACCTGGCCACAGCATGATGGCTGCATGCTCCTGGCCCCTCGTGTCAGCTTCACAGTTCAGACTTGAACCTTATCACAGTCACTGCCAAATTGGCAGCAGCTTGTGTCTGCTCAGCCAAAAGTTGCTGCCACTCCAAGAGTGGCTACAGAGGTGTCAAAGCTTGAGCGGTGGAGTTTGCAAGGCCAGAGTCAGCAATAAAGTCTGCCCTTCCTTGCCTGCATCCTGGAAAGGGGAGGAAGGGCAGCACAGCCCCCAGCAGCCATTCCAGTGACCACATGGCTGCACCCTGGTGGGAAAATCAGCTTCCTTGCTTTGAACATGCACCCCAAATTTTGAACGGCTAATTTTTGGAGAAGCGACGTGTGTCTATGCGGGTAAATACAGTAGGTGGTGATCTCACAGCAACTGTATGGAGCTGGCTCTGTAGTCCCGTAAGTCCCAGTACTGTTGGGCCCAAGCCTTAAAAATCAAAACGATTTTACAGTACTGCAACAGATTCTTCTTATTTGCCCTCTAGTGTTGATCCCTCTGCAGGTGACATTTTCAAGTCTTTTACCACAACCAGGATGTATAGAAACTTGCTTAGAAAGCTGAGCCCTTCCAGTAGTGTCATGACTCCAGAAGCTGGGGCTTTGGATGGGAAAGCATCCATCTTTAAGACTTGGAAAAACTGTTTTTTTTAAAACTCACTTGTACCTTGGATCTGTATAGCAGTTCCTGCGTTAGGAAAAGACCCTAAGACACAAGGTCACCCTCTCATGATGCTGCCTTTAACTTGCCAGCCTTACATGCCTATTGTCTAATCTGTGTTTTAAACAGGGATCGGCACCAGCTCAGGGCATCACCTGAAGCGGGAAGCCCACCAAGAGAAGAGCGCCGCAGCACAGAGTGACCACAAGTTCCAGCCACTATGGGGAGCAGACAGGAGACACCACAACCCAATGAGCATTGGGTGCTGCCGGCTTCATCAGACGAGCTGCTTCAGCACACGTACCCGACAGCCCTCCCCAGCACAAATGCTGAGATGGCAGCCGCCCAGACACAGCTGCTCCTGTCAGGTGGTAAGTGTGGATCAGGGAGATGGATTTCCCTGCCCCACCAGCTGCGACTCTGGATTTCCAGCTCAGCAGAAAGTGTCAGATCTTTAATTAAACATAACGGAGCAAATGTGGATTTAGAAACAGTATGGAACAGCAGCAACTACTGGGTTGGGAGCCAGGAAAATTGGGCTTCATTTCCACCTCTGCCACAGACTACTGAGATCCCGGGCGAGTCACTCTACGTCTCTGTGCTTCAGTTTGTCCACCTGTAAAAGGTGGATATTGGGTGCATCTACACATTGCCGTATGGCGATGTTGCTACGGTGCCATGCTTTAGTATTTCCTTTTGGAAGTACTACAGCATGGTGCAATATGGGTGGTTACTGCGCCACGTGTGTGGTGCATGGCTAACTTTTGTTGCTACATTGCCGTAGCGGTGCACTATACTTGGGGATGCGCCCAATGATACTGAGCTTTGCAAAATATTTGATACACCCATGCACATGCACATGTGTGCGCGCGCGCACACACACACACACACACACTATGCATGCTATATAATATACATAATAATACCTTACATGATAAATAAGGTATTGCATATTACCGAATCATAGATACGTTGAGTGAGCGAGCCCTCATCTGTTTGAACCTCCTGCTCAAGTGGGATCATTCCCATCTAAATCATTCTAGGCAGGTATTTGCCTTAAAGCTTCACATACAATCCTCTTGCACATCTATTAAACACCAAGAATA
>NW_017729033.1:6156212-6158275 GCF_001723915.1 Gavialis gangeticus
GCACACACACACACACACACACACTATGCATGCTATATAATATACATAATAATACCTTACATGATAAATAAGGTATTGCATATTACCGAATCATAGATACGTTGAGTGAGCGAGCCCTCATCTGTTTGAACCTCCTGCTCAAGTGGGATCATTCCCATCTAAATCATTCTAGGCAGGTATTTGCCTTAAAGCTTCACATACAATCCTCTTGCACATCTATTAAACACCAAGAATATCCTAACTTGCTACAGGTCAAGCAGAGGGACAAGGGCATTGTCAATGTGATGCCATTGCAAGGACAGAAAGCTGTTTGTTAAAAGACACTCAAAGGAAGGTGAAAGCCCCCATAGTCCATGCCAGTCTGACTAAAGGGTAAAAGTTCTTCCCAAATTTTTCCCACATCCCAAGCGTGGCTATTATTATATTAAATATTAATATTATAAATAAATCCAAAGTATGCATTATACCATTGTATTGTAAATAAATCATATTATAAGTACCTATAAACTATATATATTGTGTCTGTGTTATAACACAAATGGATATAAAATTGCTACTTCATTGCTAATGAGCTACTCTCTAGGTATTTTCACAAGCAAAACACTGCTTTGACTCCTCATTATTTCCCCTCTACTGTTTTCTTCATTATTTTGAAAAGAAAACAGAAATATTTCAAGGGAATGAGCAGGGGATGACTGCTATACCTGAGTGACCTCAGAAACACCAGTTCCACTCACTTGCTTTTGCAAACCTCATCTTAACTGCATGCAACAAGCCTGGGTCCTAGACTCACAACAACTGAAGCAAACAGCCATGTCCATCACTGTGCGTCTGCATGTGCATTTATGTTCACTTAAAATTAGTGCACAGTAAGTTACTGCGCAGTAAGTGGGACTAGGCCGGCATCTACATGTGCAGGCATTTAAAGGCATTAACAAAGTCAGTCCACACACACAGTGTTACTGCACAGTAAGGCCTCTACACATGCATTACTGCGCAGTAACTAATTGGGCGTAAGTGTGATACCTGCACGATGCAGGTATCAATTTTATGCTCAAGTCGGCATAATTCACCATATTTACTTCACAGTACGGGTGTGCAATGTAGGTGTGCACCTGTACTGTGCAGAAATTTTCGTTACTGTGCAGTAAATGTGCACGAGTAGACGCTCCCACCGAGTGCTTTGCACCTGAAGGCTTTAATGCTCTTCTCCAGGCCAAAGCTCAGTGTTTTCCCTGTTCCCATCAGCAGATGTCACTGTTGCTCCCCCATCCTTCAGCCTCTCACTTGGCGCACAGGAGAGACCGAAATAACTTTCTGACTCAGCCTTATTTATTTTTTTAATTTTAGCTGGGGATGACAAATCACGACACTATGTGACTGAGCGTTTAGAGTTTAGTAAATAATGTTCACTCTGGATATCATTATTATTTCACCCTCACAAAACCCTGGTGTCCAAACACTGGGACTGGCAGGAGACTGCAAGAAGCCACAAACCAGCCGAGACTGTCCAGTTAAGTCTTTAACTGCCCATTGCCCAGTTAGATGCTTCTTCGAGAAAAATGAAATTGGTGAAAGCCATGGCTCAGATTCAATAAAGGACATAAATCCAGCCCCTGTTCAGCACAGCACCAAACTGCATGCTTAACCTTAAGGTCAATGGAAAATAGATAGCCACTGAAGTAATGCGGTGAGTCAGGCTGAGCATAAATAAGCATGGTCTTCAACTGCAAGCTTAAGGCTCAGGCCCGGAAAGCAGGCAAACAGGTGCTTAAGATTAACCATGTGCTTGGACCCGACTGAGATTGAAGCGGGTGCTTAAATTTAATCATGGGCTACAACAATTAGCAGAATAAGGCTGCTTCCCAGGACTGGAGCCAAGAGCTCTGTGCTGAATTGCAGCCTGGGCGGAGATTACAGGTGTTCGCTCTGCCGGGCTCGGGGTGTGAAATGGGCAGTGAGAAATGTAGCCCAGAGGGTGTGAGGCTTTCTGGTGGAACTGCTTCAGAGCAGATCCCAGTTTCCATTCCCATCTTTGCGAGGCTATGCCATTAACTCATAAT
>NW_017729033.1:6163275-6169247 GCF_001723915.1 Gavialis gangeticus
AATGGGCAGTGTGAAATGGGATGTGCCTTGGGTGGTGTTTAAAGAGTGGGGTTTTATTCTTGGTGGTGATAGAGCCTAGGCTCAGACACGACCACCTGCAGTCAGCCAGTGTCTATTAAACACCAATCTAAAACGAATCCCTGCTCTGAATTTCACAGCTCTTTTCATCGTGATTACGTCTCGAAAAAAAAGTGCTGGATCTGGACTTTTAGAAACTCCAAACTCATGATCCACACCTACATTTTTCAGGCCTGGATCTACTTAAAACTTCACAATGATTGTGTGTGTGCGCGCGCGCGTGTGCGTTAATGCAAAGAGAGGTAGTGATGTACAGTAGTTGGAGCTTGAGCCTGTCTGTTAGGGATGCTGAGAGCTAAATCTGGTTATGCCATTGCCTTGATAAGCAACGGCAGACAGATTACGGCAGCCCTCCATGCTTCAGTATCCCCAGCTGCAAAACGGGGTAGCGACGTGTATTGAGTTTCCAGCACTGTTGTGCGGCTTCATTCACTGATGTTTGCAAAGCGCTGTGAGTTCTGGGCAGGAAAGGAGCTGTGGCACGGCAAACGCTGGAGGATTTAGAGCAGAAGCAAACCAGAAGCTACGACGACAAAGAAAAAAGAAGTTGCCCTTTAGAAAGCAAGAAGCAACTACTTCCTGAGTCGTGCTAGGTAAGAGATTAGCACGTGCCAAAAGACTACAGGTTTTTTAACAAAACTCAGTATTTATATCTCACAGAACACGACTTCTGTATCATACCCCTCCTTTCAGTGTTTCGAGGAAAAGCTGTGCGCTTAAAAAAAATAAAATGAGTTCACTGAATTCAAACACCGGCCGTTGTTCACGCAGTGCAACTTAGTGTACATAGAAAAGCAAGGAGCTCATTAACATCCCGTTAGCATGCAAATATACACGCTCCTCTGAAGACATGCATAATGAGTGCCTCCATCACTTATTCATCCCACCGGTGTTCACTGAGTTCAGAGTTTATGTCGCTGGTTAGTGCTTTTATACCTCGAGGAGACTGTGTGTCCTTCCGTAACTACAGGGAGGCTGCTCATAAGGAGTAAAGCTGAGTCTTAGATAACGTAGAGAAGCAGCTAGTAATATATGAAAGAAACCACCACATTTTCCTGAATCTAAGACCACCCTGAATTTAAGGTGACCCCCAATAGTTAGATTCTATCTGTGGAAAACGCATAAATTGGTGGTAATTTTTGAGGTATGGAACCTAAATACTGGAGGGTGTCTTCAATTTGTCCCTCCCCACTGCTACAGCAGGGAAAGCAATGGCTGGGGGGAATCAGGTGGCTACGAGGGTCAGGCAGCCCCCTTGCTCTTTGCCCCCCCCCGCTACCCCTACAGCCTTCCTTACCCCCCTTCCATCTGCATCCCACCACCCCTATCTCCCCACAGCCCACACCGCCAGCATCCCCCACTTCCCAGTCTTTGCTCTTCCCCCTCCCCAGTCTTACTGTCAGGCAGGGCTGGGGCTTTGTTCCCTCCCTGGAGCGCAGCAGGTGGAAGCACAGCCCCATCCTGTGCTGTTAATGCCTGGCGTGTACATATTGGGGATTGCATGCTTCAAGGACATATTTGCTACAGCACCTAAATAGTATTATTATTATCATTTAGATTTATGTCCTACTCTATCTGGAAAGGCTCTAGCTAGGTCCCAAAAGGAGTTGGCTCCCTGGGGAAGTGCCACGCAGCACGCTGAGTGATGGGACTCAACTCCCTCTACCGTGCAGGGGAGAGCTAGGCCCTCAACATAGCAAGGTGGGAGCACCCACTTGCCAAGCAGGGCGACAACACGGTACATCCTGAACCTGGACTTTCTTCCCAGCTTGTCAGCTCCATCCAGGTGAGACCCACAGCCCAGGACTCAGCCCTGAGGCAGGCACCAATGTTCATTTTTTGACCTCTTTTAAGAGCTGCGGTGCTGACACCATCCTTTTACACAGAAACCTAGTGGCTTGAGAGATTTGGGATTCTTGGCTAAGGAGCGGGGTTGTTGGTTGTAGCTGTGTTGGTCTAAGGACATAGGCAGGCCAGGTTCTTTGGGTACATGTGATCTCTTTCATTAGACCAACTGATTACTTTTTCCAGCTGCTCAGTTGGTCTAATAAGAGAGATCACATCTACCCAAAGAACCTGGCCTTGCTAAGACACAGCGCCCTAGAAAGGGAGCATGACTCTGCTCAGGACACGCTGCTTGGAGGGGACATCCTGCGGTCCGATCCATCCTCCTCAGCCTACTTCTACATTTCAACCTATGGCTTGAATGTAAACTACAGAAACAGCCCCGGGTGCATGGCTCTGCTCCCCCAGGGCAGTGCCCTAAGCAGGAGACGATACAACCATGCTCCCTCTAGCACATGGTCCCTCCCTAGCTCCATGCTTTTAGTCTTCAGCTCTTTTCTCCACCATGGCACCACTTCACCAGGACTTGGGGGGGAGAACATCTGTCCTACTCCCAGCCCAGCTTTGCCTACACCCTGCTGCTTGGGACACCTTCCTGGGGATACATGCTTGGACTCCTTGCAGTGGATAAGGGAACCTACCATGTTGCCTCGCTTCCTGAGTGCTTGAACCATCATCCAACAGACCAACCTTGCCACCACCTGCTCCTGTGGTGGGCTTTCAAAATCAAGTGGCCACCACTGCCTTTAACTGGGGTCCTGCGCTTGCTGGGGTGCGAGTTAAACCTCCTTGGAGAACACGTGCTTGATGAACTTCACAGGGGCGTAAGTGGAGGAATGGGAAGCTTCTCAATCCTGACTGGGTGGAAAAGGGACTTAGGTGCCAAGATGAGGCAAGTCAGTCTGGAAAGGACCTCAGGAAGTCATCTAGTCCAACCCCCTGCTTGAGGCAGGATCAGGCTGTCTAAACCATCCGATACCATGTCTGGAAAACCTACTCTTAAAAATGCAAAACCAGCTGCCGGACACAATACTACAACAGGCCAAGCACACCCTAAGTTCCCACAGGTAAAGCCGGGGGGGTGAGGGCCCTGCTGCAGAGACAGGAAATACTTTGTTAACATCCACTTGAGAGATGACAAGAAGAGGATGACATGCCCGGGCAAGAGAGGAAAGTAAATCCCCCCCATAGTCCATGTCCATCTGATTGTGGAGCAAAACTCCTGACCCCAAAACAGCAATCGGTCTGACCCTGAGTGGAGGTGTGGGTCCCTCTAGCCAGCAACCTCTGGGTTTCTTAGTCACAGCACAACTACGTTTTGGGCATGTGCAAAACGTTAACGTGCAAATAAAGACCCCTCGGGACGTCAGGAGTTTCCCGAGGGAGGTGGCCCCTGTGTGGGATTTGTGTTTCGGTTGCTCTCAGTGTGCACAGCTTCAGAGAGGCTGACGGGTCATGTTGGCCCTGGATGCATGGCCCACCCTGAGCGTGTGATAACGGGGGGAGTTGAGAACATATAGGTATAAAATATGAAAATGAAAGGTGTTTGGCAATAGTCTGTGTTGCCTCGGCAGCCTCGGGTTGATCTTCCTCACTGGTTGGGATACGTACACAGGGAGGTGCCTAGGGAAATGATTTTATTTAAGGATGCCATGACTCTGAGGCCTACAGCAGCAGCTCCCTCCCCGAAAGACAGCGTCTGGCCAGTCCAGCAACTCTCCTTCTGTGGGCATTGTACATGGGATGGCAGCGCGAGAAAGTAGGTGAAGAAGTACTGTATCGTGGCTGAGACGCATTAGGGTCTCATGGGTATATGCGGGGTACAGGGGTAAGGTGTAGTGCCTTGGAGCCTGGGTCCCAGTCTTGGGAAGTCTCTTTCCTTCTCTGTATCATACAGAGACCAGTGCTTCCTTCTGCTACAGAGGCCTGGCTGAATGGGGTACATAAAACATCCTGCTCCTGAGACCCCCTTTTTTGGCCTTTCCTACGGGAAACACCCTCTGTCGCCTTCCCCACCCAGGGGAAACTCAGCTGGTTACAACCCACGGACCCTGCTTCCTCCTGGCCAACACGGGTTGTGCTCCGCAGGCTCCACGGCACATCCTAACTCGGTCTGACCCGGGTCATGTTGTGAGAGATGATTTCATGCCACAGCTCTTACTTCTCCGTGCCTCCAGCCCCTGACTCAGTGTAAGGGGATATCGTTGGGTTGTTCTGTGGGTTCTCAGTCCCACTTCGCCACAAAAAAATGACAAATGGAAATGGACTGGCTCCAACCTCATTTTGGCCTCGGTCCCCTGAACGCAGCCAGAATCCGCGAGCCGCTCTGTGCCTGCAGCAGCTGGCACGGAAACAGCTCTTTGCAAAGGGCACTGTTTATACAGCCTGTCCTGAATCGCTGCCGAAGGGACAGGCCACAGCCCCTCTGTGCTCAGACACGGGACGGAGGATGGTATAAATCAGCGACAAAGACCCAAATCGAGGGAGGCGGGAAGATACCCAGGAGGGGGTCCCAGCTTCTGCACGCTGACCCTCTGGGAAAGTCAGACCTAGCCAGCCTGCTCTCATTACTGTAGCATCAAGGTGCTGAGATAACACAGCGATGGGTACCAAGAACGGAAACCATTGGTTTGGGTATTCAATGGGAGCGTAGGAGGGGCGGTGGCAGGCTTCTTGCTATGGCTTTGGATGCCTGAGTATGAGTCTTGCTCTGGATTGGTGCCAAAGACCTCCCCAATCACCCAAATGTGAATGGTCCCTCATCATTTGAGAAAGGCATTTGGATTTGATGCTCACTACAACTGTCCCTTGTGTGTCCTGGCTGCCCAAACTGACATGCCTTCACCATGCCAGCCCAATGGGCCATGAGGTTTGGGGGAATCCTGGATCCTGATACAGCACGCGCTGGCTCCCTGGTTCCTGACACAGCATGTGCTGGCATATACCCAGGACACTGGGTGGTTATTGCAGACTGTGCTGAAGCTACAGGCTTCATGACTGTCTGTACCCAAGCTAACATGGGCAATGGCTTACATTGGATTACACTGAGACAGGTCCACAGACTCCCCAGTGGGGATAATGACACTTCCTCACCTTGCAAGAAAGCAAAGGTTTGAGGAGTAGACAGGTGTCCGGTGAGCAACGCAATGACAGAAAGTAGCCTGAGTAACCCTTCCAGCCAATGGATGTGAGGTCCAGGTGGACCTGATCCTCATCTGCAGCTTGCTTACCTAAAGTTATGGACAGGTATTGGGGGTGAATCAATAAAAAATCATGGTGTGGGGGGTCATGGTTCTCAACATCTTTTGCCTCTGGGAGAATATTAGGAAGGGTGTGCAACAACACTGATTCAAGACCTAGGCCATGTGGTTTATGAAGAAAGGCTGGAAAAACAAGGGGTTTTCATCTGGAGATGAGAAGACCGAGGGAAGATATCATAACCGTTTGCAAAAGTCACGCCTAGGAGTACGCCATGAGGCATGCCCCGCCAACTCATGCCTCCCTTAATCCTGCAAATTGTGTGCCCATAAGGACACCTGAGACACAGGGTTTCCAAATACCCGTGGGTTGGCTATAAAGAAGATGGTGACAGACTTCTCTGTGGCTTCAGGGGCACGGCAAGGAGATATAGTTTTAAAAGGTGACGAGGTAAATGTAGGTTGGCTTAGGAAGAACTGGCTCACTGTGAGGGTGGTTGGACTCTGCAGCAGATATCCAGAGAAGCTGTAGAAACTCCATCCTTGGAAGTTTTCAAGAGCAGGGCAGACAAACACTTGGCTGGGATGGCTTAGACAGGGCTGACTGTGCCTTAAGCAGGAGGTTGGACTCGGCAACCTCATGAAAGCCTTTCCAGGCCTATTTTCCATGATTCCCCACTGACTTTCTGTCAGACGGCAGCACTTCCTCCCTGTGGCTGCAAGAAGAGCTGAGCCCATAAGTGTCACTGCTGCAGTGCCATCCTGGCATCCAGGTTGGGCGGGTGGGGGAAGAACTGTGGATGTCACCCCACCATCAGGATGGGATTAGGGACCTACCTTGACCACGCAGAG
>NW_017729033.1:6174247-6188597 GCF_001723915.1 Gavialis gangeticus
GTCAGACAGCAGCACTTCCTCCCTGTGGCTGCAAGAAGAGCTGAGCCCATAAGTGTCACTGCTGCAGTGCCATCCTGGCATCCAGGTTGGGCGGGTGGGGGAAGAACTGTGGATGTCACCCCACCATCAGGATGGGATTAGGGACCTACCTTGACCACGCAGAGGAGGAACATTAGAAGCGGCAGCTGAGAGCATCGACAAGAGCTGATGCCCCTTGCTGGGGGATGGAGCTTGGATCTGAGATGGCCCAATTTTGGGATTCTTCCAGCTCAGCCCCAGAAAACAATCTGAGGAGAATGAACAGCTTCTACCATGCACCCAAAAAGCCCAAGCAAACCTGGGCGAGTTTGCATGCCTTTTTCAAGAGCTGCTTTGCCTACCTGTTTTTACTCAGTGCGAGTGTCACGTGGACTGTGGAATGGGTAATGCCCTCTCCCTTCCCTTTGCTATTTTCTGAGCTCCCAGTATACCGCTCCCATCTGGGTTGGATTGCATCTCTTCTTTTGGGGTTCTCCATGTGGCCTGGGGAAGTGCTCCTGTCCCCATAAATGAACCAGGCAAAATCGGGTTGTGAAGTGGTGGGGTCCAGGTCAGAGCTCCAGTTGCCCCATCTCCAGGTCTTAGCCCCAACCACTAGCCCATGGAGACCATTGCACTGCAGCCCAGTTATCACATGGGGGATACTCCCTGGCTCCCTGTAGCTTCCTTCATCCTCATTTGTTCGCCATGCAGTCTGAGGACAGGGGGATTGTTTTCCAGATGCCAAATTAAGAACAAAAGAGGCTCTGTTCTGTATGAATATTATGGGCCTAAGTCTGTTCCACCTAAGCACGAGTCTATTCCACCCAGCTCAAGTCCCTGAAAATCTACTAATGCAGCAACTTTTGAACCTGCCTAGGACTCAGTCACAAAAACAGTAGAGAGGAGGAGGCGGACCCACCCTCTTTTGGTGCTAACTTCTCAATGCAAATTGATCTTGGGCTAACAAGGCCATCACGATAGCAGAGTGCCAAGCATTGATGTGTCCATTTCTAGAACAATGAGACTCAAGTGCATGGAACTAGCCCATGAGGTCACTAAGCTCAGGGGGACAAACATCTAAAAGCAGCAGAAGAAAAGGCCCTGGAAATTATTGAACTTGTAACACCAGGCAGCTCAACTGCATGATCCAACCGACGATCTCAATGTACTGAGATAGCAGAGTGTGCTGAGCTTCATTATAGCCCCCCTGTGAAGAGCCTATGCATCATCACATTCATATTTTAATGTATATCCTACTCCACAGCAAAGTGGAGCAATTCACCCAGGATAACGCAAGAAAGGCCAGGTCCCCTCCTGGTGTCATGCCATTGACTACATAGCTGTTACAACAATGATGAATGCAGCCCTTGGCTTATCTAAGAGCCAGGAGCCGCTTGGGTTGCAGCCCTGTGGTGTGACCACAAAAACCTCCCTTCTCCTAATGCACATACCAGTCATCTGCATGCTCTATAAATCACACTCGTGCAAGAAGAAGAGCCTTTCCCCGCCTAGGATGGAATAGCTGAGCGTGGCAGGGAGCTCGCGTGTTAACAGGAACCAGTTATTTTTGAAACAGTACGCTGACTGGGAAGACCGCAAAGAATTGTCATGAATATTTCAAACTAAGCCACGGTTGTCAATAGCGATGAAGAAATCCCATAGCTTTTAGAAGCTGTTTGCTCTTTTAAGTCAGTGAGCCACAAAATTCACCAAGTTGCAATGTGTCCCTCAGCTGTTAGCAAGGATCTGACTGTAATGGTGTAGAAAGGTTCATAGCTTGATAGATTTACAGTCCACAAGGGTCTAGCTGACTCCCTGCATAACACAAGCCAGCAATTTCTACCCAGTTACTCCTATGTTAAGGTCCACAGGTGTGTAGTAGAGTGCCTAGGGTGTCTTACTCTGTCTTTAGAGGCATGAATTTCAGGTCTGCTCCAGGCTATTGTGGAAGGCTGCCTTCAGCTGCCCCCTTTGCCAACAGGGACCTGCTGAGCTGGGCTAGGAACTCAAAGGTCGACAGATGTGATGCTAGAAACCTCACTTCTTTGTGTGCCATCATCTATGGAAAATGGTGTGTTTAAATCACAATAGTCCAATGGGCTGGGATCCCTGGGGGACCTTTGCTCTGCTTCATGAAAGCATAGCAAGTAAGTGGTTAAACAGGAGCGCAGTGCAATACTCCTAGAAGGGCAGAGGTTCCCCTCTCCTTCCTTGCCTTCTTATTACTGCTGTCTTTGTGCTTAAACATTCAGCATTGCACATGTACTGTGTGAGAGCCTTAAATGAGAGCACTGCTCTGTAGGAGTCATGGCTAAGGAGACAGTGCACAGTGAAATTTGGATGTTTATCTTGCTGGGATCCTATGATCCCTGCTGACTTCCTGCCCCTGGGGCAGGGGGCTGGACTTGATGATCTTCCAAGGTCCCTTCCAGCCCTCATGTCTATGGATCTATGAAATGCTTCATTTACATGCTGAGGGTCACAGCCCAGGTCTTCCCAGACATACCCATTTTTAATGTGTGCCCTGGACAGTACTGCCAGGGACTGGAGGCTGAATTCAGCTCAGTGCAGGAGGTCTTGATTGGCCCCCGTAGCTTCTGCCCAGGCGTGTGCTGCAATGCAGAAGCCTTGCACGCCTGGCTCTGAACTTGGCAAGCCACCTAGGCGTTCAGCCCCCCACGGGGAAACAAGAAACACTGCGCCTGGTACTTCAAGGCCTTGTGCTGTCATTTGCCATCAATGCAAAGTGGAGGGGGAAGCTGCCTTGATGGCTGCCAAATCCGGGCGTGCCGCTCACACAGCGATAACCTTTCCTGTCCATTTTGCATGTCCTTCGCAACGGATATTAAAGAGGAGAGGCAGCCAGAGGTCAGGGACACAGCATGTAGGATAACTGGCAGGCACGGTGTTGTCCTGTGTGTTTAGACAGTGCTTAGCACTTTGTGGGCAGTCCCAGAATGCATTCGTACAACCGTACCGATATGCTTATGAACTGGCCACAAATGTAGGCTCAGTTACACAGGGGTAGCCACTGGGATGGTAAAGGCCAAATCCAAGTATTGCCAACCCAAAGTATCCACAATCATGTCAGGTCCTGCTGAATCATGGCATTGGCTCAAAGGGTGCCTATAGACGTGCTTGTTAGTGTTCTAATTAGAACACATCAGAGCCGACTTAATGAACTGAGCCTGCTCTGTGTCCTAATTATAACGCTCCAGGGTTCCTCAGCAGCATGTGTATTAAGTTCCCCATGTTTCAAAATGGTTGCAGGGGCATTTTAACTAAAGCGTGTCAAATCACCCCAACAGCCATTTTAAACCCTGGGGGTGGGGGGGTTAATACATGTGACGGAGCCGTTTTTTTAGAGTGGCGGTATGGGAACGGTTTAATCAAAACGCCCCCTCCCACCCCCACCTCTGAGCACGTGTATAGGCAGCCAAAAAGATCATGAGATTAAACAGTATTTGGTTTTTTGCAATGTGCTCTTTGGTACTAGGAATATTGAGAATCATGCTTCCAAACTCTTCAGGATGGCTTGAAATGAGCTGTTAAATGAAAGCTGTGATTCTCCAGTGATGCTCCAAAACTACCGGAGACTCACAATAAAATAGAAAGGGTTGGTGATACTGGGAACACGTGTAAATGCATCCAGGGGCTGCTGTTTGTGAGTTGAAAAAAATGCCCCTTTGGAGTGGAGAACAGCTGTGGGTAGCTGAGTTATGATCCTCAAGTGTTCACATCTTGTTAACTAGAGAGAAAAGGAGAGTGGAAACTGCTGGACAGAAGGAGCTAGGGGAAGCTGGGGCATTGGAAAGATTGTGATAAGAGTCTGGCTCAGGTGCTTAGTATTTCTTCTGCTTACATGGCAGTGGGGGTGTAGGCCTGAAAAGCTGCTTTGGCATAACGGATGCCATTTTTTTTTCTTTTGGACACCATGAGCTGCAAGCAAAATGCGCACAGGGGCAACTAAATGCCGAGGCAACTTAAACAACTGCAGTAGGCAAAACAAAATGTAGGTAGCTGTAGATTATAGGAAAGCAAAATAGACTAGAGAAGTCAAATGAACCCCAAGAATAGCTCAACAGGTGAGAAGCAAGATAGAGAAGCAAAAGAAGCAGGAGGGTGGCGGATGGATGAGGGAGGAACTGCTGTGAAAGGCAACTGGTGAGGATCTATAGCATGCCCATATATATAATATACAGAAGAGAGCTGCATAAAAGCCTAAGGAGACAGCTTAGATTTGGGGAGCTGTCACCATGCCAGAGGAGACCGTGGAGGTCAAAACTGCAACCCCCGGTGCTGCGAGGAAGCCTAGCTACTTGAGTCGTCGTGCATCGTTCAGAAGGCCTGCATAAGGATATACCTTTACAGACGGGTTTGGGTTTCGCTTGAGTAGTTGCATTGCTTGTGCGTTCAATAAATTTAGATTTGAGACTGGAGTGGTATCACCAGCCCTTTCATTCCATTCACGCCATCGCTTAATCAAAAGTAAGTGAAACGGGGGCAACTGAAGAGCTCTCAGCTTTCAGCAACCAACGGGCTTTCCGAAAACACCCACTTGTGCTGGGACGTGAAGGAGCACGGCTAGTGCCCGATGTTCCCTAGAACTGCTCAGGAGTCACTCAAGGGATCGCCTCCGTGGAGTCCACGTCCTGCGTGCTCG
The DNA here is from genome assembly GCF_001723915.1 of Gavialis gangeticus. NCBI lineage: Eukaryota > Metazoa > Chordata > Crocodylia > Gavialidae > Gavialis > Gavialis gangeticus. Next base: position 6,178,932 of record NW_017729033.1, read on the forward strand.
GGTACGCGTTGCGCATCCAGGAGACCAAATGTCAGTGCCTGAAAAATGGAGAACATCTATCTCATCCCCGAGCCTGGGTGGACAGGACTACATTGCTTGTTTTCAACTGAATCCTTGGAGACTCTCTAGCATTTTGTGAAAGGGAGCTTATAGACTGAGGCTGATGGGTGGGTATGGTGCATGGCACCTGGAACATAAAATGCACCAGAAGAGAAACTCAGCCACACACAAACTGTCAGCAAAAGGCAGCCCCACATAGGTCCTCCTCAAGCTCAGGTGGGATTTAAATGGTGCATAAACCTGCCACCGATTCCCTGCAGAGGGGTTGATGTTCATGCATAGCAGATGTCACTGGACATTGAACAACTTCCTCCGTAAGAACTGGACTGTTTTGCTGCCAGGTGTAACGTACCTTCCGTGCCGTTTATTGCTCTTAGCATCAGGAGGTTAACAATCAGCCAGCTAGGGCCGCTTCCTCAAAACCAGCTTTTCTCAGCTTCGCTTCACAAGCCCTGAGCTGGCTTTGGGGAGTTGCTGATGTTTGCAGCCTAGTCTCCTAACATCTGGCCTTCAAGACAGAGCTAGAGCCAGTTCAAGAAAAATCAGAGCCGTACAGCTCTGAAGATCATCTGCACTTGCGCTCATCTGCACTGTGATCCCTCCCCATCTCTTCAGCTTCTGAGTGGTGATGAGTGAGGCCAGCACGGGAGCACTTCCCAATATCCTTGCTATGAGAAGGAAGAGGAAATTGGCTGCCACTATTCTCCTCTTGTACAGCCCCCGAACTGGTAGTGTGCTAATTGGCTGCTAGTGATCACTCGCCAAAGACCCCAGTAATTACACTGGGTAAAGAGTTTACAGCTCGGGGCTTTGGACCCCCTCTTCAAAGTTATCAATCCAGCTGCTCCGGTGACTCTGCCTGCATCCATGACATGCCTATAAGGGATGCCTACTCTTCAAGGATCATGAAGCTTGCAAAGCCCTGGGTGAAGAGAGTGGAAGCCAGAGATGAAATGTTCTCAGTTGATATCATTCTGGGGACTGAACTTGATGGGCCACCATGACCCTTCCTATCTCCTGTCCCCAGGCGGTGTTGAGGAGGTCCCCAGGCAGTGTTGAGGAGGGGTTGGCTGTAGAAGCAGACCACAATGGACATTAGACTAACCTGGGGCCTAACCAGCCTATTGAGAAAGCTTCTCATCATGGCTGGAACATAACTGAGCAAACATCGTCACATCGTCCCTATTATTACTTACAAGGATGGAAGAAATTGTGTGTATGGGGCAGAAGGACTTGTCGAAATCTCTCTTTAATCAAAGAGACCCTCCCATAACAGAAATAGCCAAGAGATGGCTGCTGTGAATGGCCAGCTTGTTACCTGAAGTCATTTATAAATCTGTATCTCAGTATTTATGTCAATGAAACAGGGAGCGGAAGGCTGAGAGAAGACCTTTATTGAATCCTTCGGCCTCATGGCCAGAGCGCGCTATCTCTGTAATGTGTAAATAGTTCACGGACATGGTGCCAGTAGATGCTGCTCCAGAGAAGGGAGTGCAGTTCCTGGGTTTTGCAAGATGAATCAACAGTTGGGCTTTGCACTCAGCTTCCTTTATGCAGCACTGAATACCAGCTCCTAAGACATCCTCCGGTCTCCCCCTGCATTGAGCCACTGCTTCTCTGAGAAGAGGAACAGAAGTCTGGCTGCAACCCACCGCCATGATAAAATGTCCCTTTCAATCAAGCTGTCTCCTCAGCTGTTGCCAGAAACAGTGAGAACATTTTTTTTTCCCGGAGACAGCTTGGGAAATCCTGGAGAAAAGTTGGGGGGAGGAGAGGGAGGGAAGCAGAAAGAAAGAATCTCAAGCAAGTCGCTCAAGTCCTGGAAAAACCTCTGTGTTTGCTGGGCCCAGCCCAAGACCGCGCTTTGTTTTTCCAACTCAGAAGATCTTTTCTTTGCTCTTGGTTTTCTAAGAATGTGAACTTGGAGGACCCTACCCCGCCCCGTCCTGTTTAAAAACTCATAAATATGTAGATCAGATTTGGCTGCAGGAGCTGCTCTGGAGTGTCTGAACCCCATGGGGAAGACATGACATTTTTTTGCACGCTGGGGCCAGATTCTAGCGGTGCAAAGGGAGGGCACGGTCTCCTCTTCTCCCAAGACTCTTCCCTGCATAAGGCTCATTCAAGACACATAATATTCATCCTTGGAGGTTTTTAAGACCCAGGTAGACAAAGCCTTGGCTGGGATGATCTCATTGGGGCTGGTCCTGCTTGGAGCAGGGCGTTGGATTAGATGTGACCTCCTGAGATCCCTTCAACCCTCGTTGTCTATGATTCTTCCAATATTCCCCAGCGTGGGCTAATGGGCTGTGGACACTACCCTTTCTGGGATCTGCACTAGGTTGAAAGTCTCCCGAGCCGAACTGGTCCAGAGTGGCTGCACTGCACTTGGCTGGGACGTATAGTCTTCCTCGAGCAGAGGGCTGGACGAGATGATTTTGTGAGGTCACTCTCAGTCCTGCTTTCCTATGAGCCTACCTATGTCTGAGAGCCCCGGATAGTGGCAAAGCTAGGATCCTCCACCCTAAACGCTGGATTGTGGCCGGCAGCCAGGATGGGGAAAAATCACTTTATAAATGGCAGCGAGAGAGACCTTTCTAATCATCTTTCCACCTTGCATACCCCGTGCTACTCTTTTTGCATCAGAAACCACTGGACAGAATGGCACTAGCACAATCCTGCATCCTTTCCACCTTCCCCATGGCTTTGCCTTAAAAGCTATAGTACAACACAGCCCAGGCCGGCGGCAGCATGAGAGCAAGTACCCCCTGGGTGTGGGCACAGGAAAAGGGCTTTGGGGATGTCACAAGGGAAGGCAGCAGGATCTTTTCAGCTCTAATTAAAACCTCAGCAGATGCCTGCTGAGCACGCTCAGGCATGGTTATTCAGAGCCAGCCAACGAACCCAGTGCTCCTTTTCAAGCCTGGTGGTGGAAATTCTCCAAATCACACCCTACTTACCCACCAGGTTTCAAAGGACAGGCCTTCCTGAGCTATTCAGCGAGAGACAAATCTGCATAATTTCCCATCATTTCTTGCGGGTGTTTTTCTTCCCCCTCTCTCCAACTTTGCCCCATGCAGGAGGGGGTCACATGGATATCCCTGAGACTCTCACAAAACAGCCACCTTCGGGCTGAGGCCAGGTCCAGGGACCCATCTGCAGAAACTGAGGAACAGGTAAAACCCAGGGCTGGAGAAATGAAGCTGTTTGGTAGCCTTCTCCCCACTATCCTCCACCACACAAATGCTAACGTAACAGCAGCCACCGAACCTCCTACACTTCCCCAGGCCAGGACTTATGTTCCCACTCGGCTTCAGCAAGTAGCACAGCATATGATTGTTTTGGGCCTCATCCAAATGCTGCTGAAGTCAGTGGGGAAACTCATAGTCACTGTAAGAGGAATTGGATCGAACCCTTAATACCCTACTCATCGTTGACTTGACACAGTCATTTACCTCAATGCAAACCGAGGGAGCATGCCTAGCTACTGTTTTTAAACCACTGCCATGGTTATTGGTACTGCAGTAATGTCCCCAGTCATGACCTAGAACGAGGCACACCAGAGAACCAGCCTTCATGCCTAAGAGCTTGTAACCTAAGTATAAAGCAGGAGATGACCACTTAACTGCTGTCAGGTATTTCATAGGCATTGTGGTGCCGGAAGGTTTTATGGAGGGTGTTAAAGAAAACAATGAGGTAGGTGGGGGCTTGTAACAGGAGAAGCAAAAAGGCCCCTTTAAAGGAAGGGTTTCTGTGAACCGGACAAAGGCAGCTGGCAAGGCCGGGGTTAATAAACAGGTCAGCTGGCAGGGCACGAGTGGATGTGAGCAGGGCTTTGGGCATGGCCAGAGCTAGGCAGTCTTGGAAGGAGATCTTGGAAGGATTGCTGCAAGGGGATGCTTGGTTGATTGCTGAGCACGGACTAGGGCAGCTTGATTCACTTACAGGCATATACAGACTGTGGGTAGAGGCAGTTTCAAAGATCATATAGGCTACCGTCTCTTGGAGAAATCTCAGCCCACCCATAGGTACCCATCTCCCAGAAAGTGATTTCTTGTGTCCAATATAGAGGATACTGGGCGCGTTTACATGAGACACTACTGCGCAATAGTTCTTGCTCTCGTGCAGTAGCATTGGGGGGCACGAACCGTGATGTGATGCTACTCTGCAGCTCGTTGCTACTGCACAGCAGGGTCAGAAAAAACCCATGCAGGGATGCTACTGTGCTATGATGTCTGTTACTGCGCATTAGTACTTGGTTGTGGAAGTACAAAATGACAGCGCAGTAACACTTCATAGCCCACCACTTGTACAGATGTGGCCACTGAGCAGAAGAGTCTCAGCTATGTGCTACAAATTCTCTAAATGGACCTTTGCCTAAACAGCCCAACAGAAATCTAGCTTTCCTTCAAAGCCTGAAAGCTTACCTGCACGCTAGAGTTATGTCCACAAAATAATCTTATGGTCCCCAGCTCACACGTTACAATTACCTATGGATGAAGAGATTTCTGATAGAAAGTGGCTTCTAAATTCAGCAGATTGTGGCATAATATGATCCACTGGTTAAAAACTAAAGTTAAGAGTAATACTTACTAGAAATAAAGGACAAATTTGAAATTGGGAGGCTAAATGGAACTGTTTACCTTGGGTCTGGGTGGATCCTCTACCCCTTACAATCCCCAAGTCAAGACATGATGCCACAAGCCAACTATAGTTCAAACTGAAAGTCATGGGCTTGATGGAGAAATTATTGTGGGAGGCACTGAGACCCTCTCAGACAGAAGACCACACGAGACATGATCATGAGGATTCCCTTCTAACCTTCAAATCCACGAATCTGGTTTGAACAGAGATCCTTTCCCATAGTTTTCATGCTAAGCAGAATTCGTACAGGGGGGACTTGCATGGTGAGAGAGCTGCAGAAAGTAACCGTGCCCCAAATCGGTGCAGACGACACAACTGCAGGAGCTGTTACGGAAGCAGGCGATGCATTACTGACCTGCTCTAACTGCAAAGAACAATGCAGCCTTATCACTAGGGACCTGCTGAAATCGCAATTTTGTGGATTTTGCAGATTTCACGAAATCTGGCATTGCCCACAAAATCTGCTGGAAAAAAAGAAAACCTATGGAAAAAAAATGTTGGCTCTGCAGGAGCCAGCAGTTGTTAGGGCGCTGTGGCAGCCTGCTGGGGCGGGGAAGGGGATGTGAGGGACGGGGACTGCCTGCTTGAAGGGCTGCCAGTAAGATAGAAGCCATCCCCACCCCTCACTGATGATTGGCTGCCCGTGCTGCCGATCACGTGGCCCTGCCCCTCTCCACCAGTCATCGGTGAGGAGTAGGGCTGTATGACGGACAGTCCTCACAGCCAATCAGTGGTCAGGGGCAGGGCCACCAGGGCCCCTTGGCCTATTAAAGGCATGGGGGAGCCTGCTACATTACACTGCAGCCATGAAATGGCTGCTGGGCCTTGCATTTTGCCTGTGAAATCGGGGGGCAGACCCCTCGAATTTGGCAGGCTCTTATCACCCACAGTGAGATGGTTCACTGCAGTTGTCACAAGCATGCCATAAAGCAGCCCACCCTGCGGTGCCTACGAGCGTGTGCATTTTGTCCTAATGAGAGAGAAATGGCAATGAATCCAGTCCCTTTGTCAAGGGGTTAAATTGTGCATGATGAAGGTTTTGCTGCTTGGGGACCATGCCAATGTTTCATTAGGGAGACGGAGCTGTGACGCTGGTGTTCGCAACCGCATAGTCACTCTGCACTCTCACATCGAGAACAATTATCCTTTGGTCTCCTGATAATGACCAGCAGGAAATGAAGCTGGGAAGAAATCAAACCACATTATTCACCCTTAAAACAAGCAACCCTGTGTTGTTTTCATCTTATTCTCAGCCCTGCCGACATGCCTTAGACCAAACTTCAGTGGATCTGTATCTTGCCGTCTCGGGGTGACGTCTGTCCCCTACCATATCTGTTCCTGGGCAGTGTCAGAGTCAGGAGGAGTAATCAGCCTTTCTGCCCAGTCTGCTCTGGTGCTATGGAGTCTGACATCCATAATCAGGGAACTATTCAGGAGTTTTGCCTGAGGACCTCAGTGCAGTTTACAGAACAGGTCCCAAGGGGATGATGCCTCAAAAAGCACCAGTGCCATGGCAGCTCTACAATGGGATGGTCCAATGCAAGAGTCAGGGCCGTACGGCTGCAAGAGGGAACCAGGCCTTGAGTGGCCTCCCGTCACCTGTATTGTAGCTGCAGGGGTTGACAGGAGTATGACACACGTCCTTCTTTTTGCTCCTGCTCTTAAGATGGAGAGAGGGGGGCCAGGTTGCGGGTTGCGTGGGCAGGTCACGTTGCTTGGCCGGTAGGTCTATGTTGAGCCTGGGCCTACGGGGGAGAAGGGTCAGTGCGAGACTTGCCTAAGTAAGGCTCACTGAATACTGCCTTTTTAAAAACGACATCTCCCCTCATCAGAAAACTCCCATGTCCCTCATCTGTGTGGACACAAGGTCTCCCTGCCTGACCTTGAAACCAGCAGCTGGTCACCACCGCCATGAGAGAAAACAGAAATCAGCTTGGAAAAATCCCCTGCCATCCTCTGGGGGCTTGCAACATTTTTCACAGACTTTTTGGGAACGGTCTCCAAGGGGCCGAGGTTGCTCAGCACTGTGGAATCCACGCTGGGACCCCAACGTGAGGCTGTGCCCCCTGCCTCAGCAAGAGGGCTCACGGCAGCCTGATGCCAGAGGAGCCCTGGCCTTGGCTCATTCCTGCCTGCTGGTGCCTCCCGCGCGGATGGGGGAGACCTGCCAAAAGACACAGGCTCATTCCTGCCCATGCCCAAATGAGGCAAATCAATCCCAGTGCAGCCAGGCTGCGGCAAGCTGGCACACGTGGCCCGTTGCACAGCCGTACTATAGTCCTGAGCAGGATTAGCTCTGGGATTTGGGAGGTCTCTGACACGTTGCAATCTCACCCGTATAAAATCTATAAAATCACGGAGGAGGTGGGCCAGTGAACGGGGAACTCTTGTTCCCCACGTCTCAGGTTACTAGAACTAGGGGGCATCTGCTGAAATAAGCTGGTGACAGGTTTAAAGCTAACGAGAAAGTCATTTTTTTTTAATGCCATGTGGGTTTGACTTGTGCAATCCATTGCTGCAGGAGATGGGGGAGGCAGATAGTACAGCCAGCCTCCAAAAGGGACTGGATAAATTTGCGGGTGATAAATCAATTAATGGCGATTGAACAGAACATTTGGAGGTGTTTCCTCTGGCATGTCTAAAGCAATAATGGTGGATAACAGGGAGGGTATCCAATAGGGGATAAATCATTCTAGAGAGATCTGGTGCAATGGTCTCCCTCTTTAGCATCCATTTTTGCCACTGTCAGAGACAGAAAATTGGGCTCGGAGGACCACTGGTGTGACCCAGCATGGGACTTCTTAAGTTCCTGTGCTCCTAGAGGTGATGGGATGGGACAGGCAGTGTCCCCCTACTCTGCTGCCTCTAATGCAGTCGGTCCTTTAGGGTCTTCTCAGTGGGTCTCTGTACAGCACTTGGGCTTATCAAAGCCAGCTGCCGGGAGTAGTGGAGAGAGAAGCCACGTGCCCTATAACTGCAGTGGCCATTGGACTGGTGATGCTCTTGTCTGCCTTCTCCCTTGCAGACCCTGTTGGCCAAATTGTTGCCTGTGAACACAGGGCCTGGGCTGAGAGCTCCTCTCCAGTCCCGTGTCCCTTCTCCATTCCCACTGCCAGCTCTGAAGAGGCTGTTAATTGTAGTGGCTGCCCAAGGGTCTCGGAGATGCGAGCCGCAAGTAGCAGCTTGTGCTGAAAGACAGCCTCCGTCTTAAAGGAGACTTATATTAGCAAAAATGGGCCTTTGGAGCCTATAGTGCTGTAATATCCAGGGAGGTGGGAGTGCTGGCACCATGGGACCCACAAGCCCTGCTGGGAGAAGAGTCTAAGTCCAGCTGGACAGAAATTTGCAGTGGCAAGCATTGGTTTGGAAAATGTGGAGTCATCCAGATGGATGTGTTTTACAAGACCATAGTAGTTCAGATGAAACTTTGTCCCAAAAGGATTTGCAGCTTCAGGACAGACTTTCCAGCCAATACCAGAGGGAGAGAGGCCTGTCCTAGAGAAGCCAAGAGCCACGTGCTGAGATCCTAGGCAGAACCAGGCAGACAGAGCAGGGCTGTGAGTGTAGCTCTCCTTTGTCTCAGCTCTTTTGGGGTCAGTCTCTTCTGCGGAGCCGTTTCCCTTGGTATAGTTAATTAAATAGCCATTGACTTATACCAAGCTGACTCAATAGCCCTAGGCAGGACACCCGAGATCAAGCTCCGACCACCGTATTAGACTCGGTTTTTGTGCAGACATGCTCTTGTTCCTTCTGCTGTTGCAATGAAAATGTCGATACATCTTGGTTTCTTCCATCGGTGAAACACCATCTCAGAAACCCTCTGGGAAGGAGGAAAAAAATATTTCCTGCCTAGATATGGACCAAGCTTCACTGCCGAGGGGCTGGACTCGACCCCACACTTGGGATAAGGGTCAAGGAGGTGAAAAATTATGTTGCCTATGTGAATCTTCACAGGCTAGGTGCAAAGCCTGTTGGAGACAATGCGTTCAACCTGACTTGCTTACACACTTAGGATCTCCTTTTTTCCCTATCTTTGCACCCTGCCTTGGAGGAGCACAGATAATATCTGGGGGCCAAATCATCTGCGGTGTAACTCCATTGGGCTCATTGCCAGGCATGGGCTTGACCGCACATCTGTGCTGCCTGCCAAGTAGCCATTACTGATGAGCGCACTAATGAAGACATTGTATTCCTGGCTTCCCCGGACACTGAGCTTTTGGCTGGGTTCGCAGCGATGCCACGGAAAGTGACCTCGTGGCGTTTGCGTTTGGAGGAATCAAGATAACTCGCCCGTGCTCTGGACACAGCTATTCTGATCCGGCGCTTGACTCTCTCCCGCTTACGCACAGGAGGTGCTTCCACAGGCAGGTGGCTGGGTCCTTTCGCAACGCATGTCTGATTTATAGAGTGCACGACCCAAGAGAGTCGGAAACAGAGCAGTAATTACACTCTGCTGCAGGCAGCTCCTCTGGCTTTTAAAAATTGCTTTTCTAACCGAACAAAAGTTCCTATTAGAAAAGAATATATACTGAAGGCCTCAGGGGCTTCAGAAGAACATTGGGAAGGAGAGACAGGGAGTCCAGGCTGAATGATTCGCAGGCCCACAATGCAGACGTCATATAACTTAGCCCTTTTAATTCCAACCAAGGTGCAGGCAGCGACACCCCTAAATCAGAAATGGGACCAGACTACGCACTCCACCAGTACATCTGCACTGCCTTAGCTTTCCAGAAGGCATGTGGGCCTGCCCAGTCGAGCAAGGGGAAGCACAAAACTCCCATTCAGGACTGAGTTTTCCCCAAGTTCGGTGGGTTTAGCTCTGGGGTACTATTTCAGGCTTCATCCCTCCTCAACTAGGGCACTCTAAATACAGCCACTCAGTGAGGGTCACCCCGAATGGGGAAAAAGAAGCACACAACAGTTAAGCAGCTCACACCTGAGCTGGATCGAGGGAAACGAGGG
>NW_017729033.1:6193597-6194515 GCF_001723915.1 Gavialis gangeticus
CTAGGGTACTCTAAATACAGCCACTCAGTGAGGTTCACCCCGAATGGGGAAAAAGAAGCACACAACCGTTAAGCAGCTCACACCTGAGCTGGATCGAGGGAAACGAGGGGGGTTTGAGTGAAAATTAAAATTCAGGTGTTGGCAGCTCTAGCCCAGAGGCTCAGATTATTAGCCACCAGCTCTCTCTTAGAACAAGTCTCTACAGCTTTTTGATCATCCCTTAAAGGAGCCCTAGGCCGCTGAACCTCATCCTTTGGCTTCCCCTCTGCTTCCCATCAACTCAAAAATGGTAAGATTTTTTTGAAGGTTTGGCCACATACCGCAGTGCCTGGATGGGAGCCCTCGGGTGCCTTGAGATTTTTTTCAAGGCTGCTGCAAAGCGCCACACAATGTTAGCACGGTTAGGCGTGCAAACATGAGTCCCAAGATTTCCCATTTCCAATGGGAATCCCTAATCTCAAAGCTATTCTGACCTGCTGTGGTCTTGTTGAGTTCAGCAGAATTTCTCTATGGCTTTTCTGTAGTCAAAATAAAAATGAAAACTAAGAGCTGGCATTTTCTGAGGGCTACCTGAAGTCTAAAAAGATTGAGAACCATTGGTTTAGACTGTCAGCTGCTTTGGACAGGGACTGCCTGGGGAGCAGCTATGGGCCACCGTCTTATCTGGAGCATGCAAACACTACTGTATTAAGATAATAATATGGGAGGCTAGAATATTATCCTAAATTAGACAGTAGAACCAATTTAGTGACCACAGGCATAATGCTCCTAATGGGCATCTCAGTCTAGCTGGGCGGAAAATGGAATTTGCTTTCTGTAGGAAATTCCAGCTTTTCCAAATTTGTTCAAAATCTCACTAAAAAGTCAAAATTCTGAAAGTCTTGAGGAGCAGAAATGCCGCCCCCCCCCCCCCCCCCC
>NW_017729033.1:6194748-6196967 GCF_001723915.1 Gavialis gangeticus
GTTAGCTCTCAGGCTATTTAAATAGAATCTGTAATGTTAAAAGTTGGAGTCAGTGTGGTGGTACCCGGTAACCTACCAAAGGCGCAAGCCCCATGGTCTCCCGAGACCGATGGCTGCCAATGAATGAATGTTCAAAATTAGCATTATTTTTAACCCGAAGAAAATTAAGTGATGAAGTCAAAGTTTCAATTGGATTCAAATGGGAAAGTCAACGTGAAGGGGCACTGTCTTATCAAGGGTTTTCTTCCCCCCACCAGCTCTACCTGTCAGCAGTGGCCTATTATTAGATAAATATGTCTCTCCCTATTACCAGCTTACCATGGCTGTCAGTTTGGGAGAAGGCAGCCTAGATATGCATTTTATTGACCTAAATAAGGGGTGTGTGCATGCGTGTGTGTGTGTGTGTGTATGTGCCTTTTTTAGTGTGTACCTTATTTACTTAATCTATAAAGGTGCATATCTCTCCTACCTTCTCCCAGGCTGACAGCCCTAGTAAGCAGTTGATGATAGGGAGAGACATATTTATCCAGCAACAGGTCACTGCTGACATATAGGGCTGATGGGAAAAAACCAGGAACTTGTGATAGGACAGTGTTTCCTTGGAAACCGGTGATTTATCAAAATTAAAATATTTCATGGGGACTTCTCAAGTGTGACACCATCTTTTGACGGGCAAGTGCTGAAATGAATTGTGTGTGCATGTGCGCGCGTGTAAAGTGTAAGCTTTTGTGAACCCAGAGTCACTTCCTTAGATGTTAGTGAACTTGGGTTCCTGAAAGCATGTGCTAATTTATAAGGTAGGGTAGATATGTACCTTTACAGGCTAACTAAATAAGGTGTGCATGTGTGTGCGTGTGTATAGAACACACTTCTGTGAACCCAAGTTCACTGGCACACATGCACATTTTATTTAGTTAGTCTATAAAGGCGCATATCTTCCTTGCCTTCTGGCTGACTTCAGCATAACACAACTAACTACCTCTACCAGTCTTGACGGTCATGCAAAGGACATGCTGACAGTCAGGCAGCACTACACTAAAACACAATGGGCATTTATACATGTGTTCTGGGAGTGGGGGCGAGCGGGGGCTTTAATTGGAGCAGCTCCAAGAATTGCTCTAATTAAAGCGCCCAGAGCGTCACATGTATCAGTGCACCCACACTGAAAAATGGTGGTGGAGGCATTTTAATTAAAGCTCATCGAACGAGCTTTAGTTAAAGCACCCCATCACCATTTTTCAGCGTGGGAACGCTGATGCATGTGACTCTGGAGTCTGCTGGAGCATGGTAATGACCGTGCTCCAGCAGACTCGATTAATCGAGTCTGCTCCGATGTGCTGCAATTACAGTGTCAGAGCAGCCTCGCTGCACGTGTATAGGTGCCCAATATGTCCCTGCTGCACACCCAGAGCTGGATGTAATGGAGACGCTTTGAACTGATGGAGCAGTGCCAACCAGCATGGCCAAGACAGACAGTGTCTTGGCATGCACCCAGAGCTGCACCAAGGCAGCCATGTTACATCTGTTTCTCAGTGCATGCAGAGCTAGCATGCAGACTGCCCCTGCAGCTCTCCCTACAGAGGTCCAGAGCTGGGGTAGCCATGCTTTAGGAAACCAAGGACTAGAAACTTGCAGGTGCATAAATAGAGGATGACTCAGTGCCAGTTTGTATCCACTCCAGTGTGTGCTAACAAATTGTAGGAGGCAGCGGTTCAGCCTTTGGCTAATGGCTTTTAATTAAAGACACAAATAATAGCGCTTGGAACGCTGAATAGCGGTGGCTTGCATTTCAGGTACAAGTACCCAGGAAAACACGCTGCTGTTGCTGTCATTCCTTCCAGCAGAAAGGGACAGTTTGCTCTCCTGTTGTTCAGGGAAGAGGAGCGGAGCCTGTCTTCTCATTGCCCTGGTGTAAACCAGGAGGAATGGCCCTGCAATCGGCAGACCATCTTTTCTTGTGTACATTGTGGGCTGCAAGAACATAAGATAAGTGCCTTGCTTTGAAAGGTGGAATGAAACCAAAAAAGATCTTTCCTCGTAGTCAAAAGCGGAGTAGCAGAACTCCGGGCCGGCTCATGGTTCTGCTCCCCGTGGATGATGAGCAGACTTTACTTTTGCTTTCCTGGTTGAGACGCAGAAAGTGCCGTTAACCATATTTCCTCACACATACCGGATGTGCCAATTTTCTCTCTTGGAAGAAGGCACATACATGTGAGAAG
>NW_017729033.1:6201967-6204170 GCF_001723915.1 Gavialis gangeticus
TTACTTTTGCTTTCCTGGTTGAGACGCAGAAAGTGCCGTTAACCATATTTCCTCACACATACCGGATGTGCCAATTTTCTCTCTTGGAAGAAGGCACATACATGTGAGAAGCTAGATAGTCACATGGGTGCAAAATGGTGGGTGGAGAGAATCAGGCCATGCCGTCTGCTAGAGACAACCCAACTGCATGAGAAGGAGCAGGCTGTAACCCTTCTTGTTTCGCTGGTGAGAGCATTGGTGGAGGGGACTGTTTGCCAGGGACACAGCCTGGTCCCACATGGTGGGGCTGGCATGGCCCATCCAACAGCTTTGGTCTACGGGAAGGTTTGGGAAAAGCCATTCGGAACCCACTTGCTTCTGCTCCATCGTCAATTTGAGGTCAAAATAGTTTGTCCTGACCACAGTCCCTTATAAAAAGCTCTATCCCAGCAGCCCAAAACAGCCAGAATACGTTGCATTTCACTGACATCCCTTCTTGAACGACAGTGAATAGGTGACTGTCAGTTTGACTGAATGTAGCTACTTTACACAGGTACCCACCAAGTACGAGCTCCCCATGCACTGAGCATGGGGCATATGCAAACGGGTAGGGTTTGTTTCTCAGCAACCCACTGACACTTCCTCTGAGACTGCCTTTGGTATGTCCTTTCCTTTGAATTATCCAAAGACCTGGGCAGGGATCTGATCAGGACACTGCAACCGGCAAGGCAGAGGCGTCTCCTGACAGGGCGTGCATGCCGTCACAGACGTGCATCTCTTGCTAAGTCTTGAGCTGTGCTAGATGGATGCTATGCATTACCTGTACCTTGTGTCTTTCTGTACATAAGGGGAGACTGCCACTAGCTCAGAGGCCTCCCTAGATGGAGGCAGCCCATTGGGATTGGGGCCCATACACATAAGCATGTGCTTCATGCAATGTAAATAATGCTGAATCCTCTATAGGCAGACAGACAGATTTTATCTGATTGCACAGGCCTAGCCCCAAGTGGTCTCTCCCAGTACTTATGCTCCTATTTAGCTACATATGAAGTTGCACAAAATGACCTGTCCATCGGAACCCCTGACTATCCCCTGGGTGAATGGCATTTTTCTGCTTAACTGGGTTTTTTGTATATATTATTATTACTATTTATATTGGGCCCGTTCCAGCCCCATTGAAGTCCCTGATCAAAAATTCCCAGGGTTTCAGTGTTACAGGATCCATTTGGGAGGTCCCAGTTTACCAAAGCACATCAGCCCGTTCTTAAAAGGCAAGCTGGCTAAAATGTGGAATTTGTGATTCATAGGGAATTTCAGCATTTTGAAATGTTATTTTTGTCCCAATCCGCAACAAAATCCATATTTTTGTCAAAATTTAACATGACACATAAATTCCCCCATTTTTTGTTTTTCAAACACATCACAAACCAGCTCCTTCTCAGGTGGCTAATTTGGACAAGAGGTACTTTGGTCCATTTATGTAGATTTGGGATCCTATTATCTCCTGCACAGCACACCTTGCCACTCTGCTCAGAAGGATCTACTCTGACTCCTTGGGATTGGGAGTGATCCTACTCGACTCAGGTCAGTCTATAAACTCTATGTACATCTCCAGAAACCTTAGCTTAGTGGTTAGGGACACTTGACTAGGAAGTGGAAGTTCCCAAGTTTCTCATACAGAAAAGGCTAGAACCTTAGCAAAATGCTGTGGCTAGCAGACCATGAGCCAGGCATGTGAAAAGTAGCCTCCACTTCTCTTGAAGCTGATACATAGGGCAGCCATGAGGGGAAGAAATGTGTGGCTGGGTGACATAGGCACTGATCTAGAAGAGAGGCAGAAAATATCCCACTGCTGTCTTCTGTTTTAACAAATGAAACTGAATGCAAAACGCCAAAATGACACTGGGGCTAGGGACAGACATTCAAAAAGCCTGAGCCTGAATTGATTCAATCTTTGCAGGTTAGTCTAACCTGCCTAGGTTGAACCAGTTTGCAACTGTACAGATGCTCCCTTTGGATTAAAGAAATGAAGGAACATGCCTGCAGTGGCTCAGGTTGGAAGCTGTGGGATGCTAGAGCAGCCCTCCCTTCCCCTCCATAATGCTGAGCTGAGGGGGTGCGTGGCCAGACCCCGGCAGGGCACTCTGACTAGGGAGGAGTGTAAACCCCTACCCTGCCTGCACCATCCCAGGCTTTTCCCCGCTTGCTGCTCAAGGGGCAGGAG
>NW_017729033.1:6204305-6208354 GCF_001723915.1 Gavialis gangeticus
CGAGGGAATCAGCAAGGGTCTGATAACACAGTATGTATCAGCCCATCAACAAAACAAAAGACTCTCTTATTAGTTTAAGCTCTTCTTAAACAACTTTTTCCAAGGAAGGACTGGAGGGACATTACCAGCTGACCTGCTGATTAGCTCCAAAAAGCCCTAAGCGGATACTCCTTTGTCTTCCTGTCCCAGTGAAATTGGAGACACATACACACAGCTACATCTCAGCTTTAGCTAGCATACCAAATGCATAGGGTCCATGGGGCTGGGGTCTGTCCTGTGGGATATGGGAGGGAGGGGGGTTGGATCCCTGCTTGAGCAGTGAGCAGTGAGGGGGGTGGGGCAGGGAGAAGCCAGGCAGACCCTGCTGTACCTGCAGTCTCTACCAGAGCTCTGGATAGGGAGCAGACAGCTGCACCCAGGGCTGCAAAGCATCTGGATGCTGGGGGACTCTGGTTTAACTTAAATCAGGAAGGGGTCTGGGACAGACATTGCATAAACCGGTTAGGCACAAATCAGTTAAGTCTGATACGACATTTAACAAGGTTTATCTTAAACCAGTTTCAACCATTTTGAAACTGGTTTATGTGCACTGAACTTATGTTCTGTTACAGGTTTAAATCAGTTTCTGATCACTTAACCAGTTGATGTGTAATGTCTGCCCCTAGACTGGGCAACTAGATAAGCCAAGTTGCTGTCTAAAGGTGGAGCTGCATTGGGTCATAGGGCTTCCAACTGGAGATATGCTCTCAGGACCCTTTGAGCGGCTAGTGGAAACAGACGTTCTTATCTTAACCTAGCAAGGTGAAGGGTTAATTTTTCAAAGAAGCCTCTGCTTTTGCATTTGCACATAATTATTTAGCTTTGCAAATGCAGAAACACTTTATAGTTCTCTGATTTCTAGTGTCCTGCATGCAATGACAAATCAGTTCCCTAGATAGCTGAATGCTACAAAACACATCTGCAAATATTTACACCCATGATTACTTTGCAGTGGGAAGAGAACTTAATCCATGGTCTGAATGTACAATGCTGAGATGAGTAACGGGAGTGTCAGGCTGGCACAATGATTTCCCTTTCTTGTCCCTCAAGATCTGGAACAGAAATATGCCTCTGCTTGGGTGATTTCACTTTGAATGTGAGGGGAACGTTTGTTTAGATTTGGAACAAGTTGAAGAAAGTCAAAAGATGGCAAGGGAAATGAATGGTGAGTCCCACTTGAGCTTACTAAGAACATGGTTTTCATTTTTCTGAAATGTTCAGTCACCCATATATTCTGCTCAAACCCAGAGTATCCTACAATGGCCCTATGAGGCCATTAGAAATGGGCAAAGGAATGTATGACCTCTGTGAGGAACACACTTCAGCCTGTAAATGTAATTGAATGGGCATACTCAAGGAGGTGCCCTGCCCTGCCCTAGTGCTGGGTTATATATGCAAGTAGAAGACAGGGGACAGTAGACTGTGCTGGGTGAGCTGTTACTAATCGCAATCACTCCCTTGGATCCTGCTTGATGGGCCAACTCTGAGGGGGTCTGTAAGATGGAGGTCTTCAGGTAGGATCTTCTGAACTGTTGGGAGATATCCCCTGTTCAGAAGCCTGAAGGTAAAAGCTTTGCAAGATTGCTTCCTGTCTGAGGCTGAGACATGCACTTTGCTTCACGCATCTTGACCTCCCTTGGCTTGATTCCCTTATAGGACCCTGAGGAATAAATAGGCCTGGAAGTGATTAGGCTGCATGAGACAGTTGCTTGTAAACTCATCCTTGACATTATGGCACAACTAATAATTTCATGCTCACTTAACATGCTGCAGTCTGTAGGCTGAGAGGTGTTGCTCTTCTGGCTCCCTAGGTATAACTGCCAGGTTTGCTTCTAGGGCCTGGCCCTATACTGAGGCTACCCAGCCCTCCTTCAATCTGGTGGCCCCCTTTGTGACCATCTAATTGGGCCAGGCTGCACCTGTGGGCTGCTCCACAGCTTGCTCAAGCCCCTTAAAGTGGCAAGCACTAATGGTGCCCTGCCATATCAACCAATTATTCTGAGCTCAAACAAGTTAGCAGGGGGGTGGGAGCAGGACTTATTGTGACTCGGCTTGTTCAGAGAAAGGTTTTCATGTGTCTGCTCCATCTTATTATAACTGAATCTAAACAGGGGCAATTTATCCCTTAATGAAACAACTTGTAAATGGCCATAGTTTAGCTTCCACCTGGAAGACCAGGCACATGAACTGGGTATAGCTTGACACATAGTGGGTGCAGCTACACAAGATGCTTTACTGTGGGGTTGACTAATTTGCTCTGCAGTAAAGCATCACCATCTACAAGTGTGCTCCTATTAGGCCAGAGTAAACTAATGAACTCTGCCATAGGATAGTACTGCCTGATACAAGTATTATCCTGTGGTGGAGCTATTTACTTTGCTGCAGTGCACATGCAGCCCCTGTCTGGGGCTGGGTGAGGCATGAGGGTGTCACAGTGCAGGGCTGCTTGCCAGCTAGCCCTGCACTGTAGTACCCTTGTCCCTCTGCAGCACGTTGAACTGAGGCAGTGAAGCCCTGAGTTGGTAGGCTGCACCCCCCTAGTCCCCTGCCATCCGGGGCTGTACCACTTTGGCTCAACATGCTGTGGTCCTGGATGCATATCTAAATGCTGCACCCAGGAGCAATAAATTTTTGTGCAAACTGTGTCAGAGTTTATTGTGCCACATTACTATCACATGTCGAAATGCCCGGTGAGTCCCTTCCCATTTTAACTCAGTATAAATATTCAGTCTGTCTATACCTTGTCTTTTCATAGATTTCATAGATGTTAGGGCTGGAAGGGACCCTGCAAGATCATTGGGTTCAGCCCCCTGCCCAAAGGGCAAGAACGTCAGCTGACATCAAATGACCCCAGCAAGGTGAGTATCCAGGCGTTTCTTGAATGTACCCAAAGTAGGTGTTTGCACCACTTCTGGGGGGAGTCTATTCCAGAGTCTGGAGACTCGGACAGTAAGGAAGTTTTTCCTTATGTCCCGTCTAAAACGGTCTTCCAGCAGTTTGTGACTGTTAGACCTTGTCTTCCCTTGGGGTGACCTAGTGAACAGACATTTCCCCAAATCCTGATGCACACCTCTTATATATTTATAGCCTGCCACCAAGTCCCCCTTGAGTCTTCTCTTCTCCTGGCTGAAGAGTCCCATGCCTCTCAGCCTCTCCTTGTAAGGCCTATTCTCATGACCTCTAACCATGCACGTGGCTCTCCTCCAGACTCTCTCAAGCTTCTCCACAGCCCTTCTAAAGCGTGGAGCCCAGAATTGGATGCAATACTCCAGCTGTGGCCTCATCAAGGCCGAGCAAAGCAGGAGGATGACTTCTTGGGTCTTGCTAGAGGTGCATCAGTTGATGCAAGCCAGAGTTTTATTTGCTTTGCTGACTGTGGCATCACATTGGTGGCTCACGTTCACTTCTCCATAAGCATCAGTGGTTTGAGGATGCAAAGTATCATTTGACAGAAAACCCATAAGGACTGTCATAAGCTTGGACATCCACAGCAACTAATTGGGGTAGGGTGAGTACCGCAGTCAGCTCCTAGGCATCGCTGTTCCGGTAGTCCCCTGTATAGGTCATAGTCAGCTGGACTCAGGCATCAGCTGGTTCCTGCCTACACAAGCAATCCCAAGGCTTATTCATTCTAGAAGCCTTTGACAGGTGTCCCCTTCTTCTAGGAGGCTTCGCCAGGCTATGCTTTTGCTCAAAGGCCGTAGGTAATTCTGACTAACGAGGAACCATGCTAATGAGAGTCCAACCTGCCTTCCCTTCAGGAGGCTCAGATTGCTGGTGTTCATGAGCAGCTCCAGACCTCAGCTGCTTTCTTTCCCAGGCACTGAAGATGGGCACTGTTCCCTTCCCTGGGCTCCCATCTCTTGAAGGTCCTACCTCCAGGCTTGACAGGTACGGTGGGGCTGGTGAACACCAACATAACTTTTTCCTGCCTGAGGCACAGTTTGTAAGCAGACTCACAGGCTGATATTGCTAGGAGAAAAGTGGTCTCAGTGCTCTGAAGACAATGG
>NW_017729033.1:6213354-6215109 GCF_001723915.1 Gavialis gangeticus
CTCCAGCTGTGGCCTCATCAAGGCCGAGCAAAGCAGGAGGATGACTTCTTGGGTCTTGCTAGAGGTGCATCAGTTGATGCAAGCCAGAGTTTTATTTGCTTTGCTGACTGTGGCATCACATTGGTGGCTCACGTTCACTTCTCCATAAGCATCAGTGGTTTGAGGATGCAAAGTATCATTTGACAGAAAACCCATAAGGACTGTCATAAGCTTGGACATCCACAGCAACTAACTGGGGTAGGGTGAGTACCACAGTCAGCTCCTAGGCATCGCTGTTCCGGTAGTCCCCTGTATAGGTCATAGTCAGCTGGACTCAGGCATCAGCTGGTTCCTGCCTACACAAGCAATCCCAAGGCTTATTCATTCTAGAAGCCTTTGACAGGTGTCCCCTTCTTCTAGGAGGCTTCGCCAGGCTATGCTTTTGCTCAAAGGCCGTAGGTAATTCTGACTAACGAGGAACCATGCTAATGAGAGTCCAACCTGCCTTCCCTTCAGGAGGCTCAGATTGCTGGTGTTCATGAGCAGCTCCAGACCTCAGCTGCTTTCTTTCCCAGGCACTGAAGATGGGCACTGTTCCCTTCCCTGGGCTCCCATCTCTTGAAGGTCCTACCTCCAGGCTTGACAGGTACGGTGGGGCTGGTGAACACCAACATAACTTTTTCCTGCCTGAGGCACAGTTTGTAAGCAGACTCACAGGCTGATATTGCTAGGAGAAAAGTGGTCTCAGTGCTCTGAAGACAATGGGATCTCGGCTCTCAGCACCTCACACACTTCGACTTGCATAAATGTCTGTACTGAACCACAGAGAGGATAATTAGCACTATGTTTTCCAGTATTCAGCAGTGCTCATGCAATAGTTAAGCTGTTGCAGTGAATGCTTACTCTGAGATGACCATTTGTGCCAAGAACTGCAACACGGTTGATAAGGTACAAAATTTGAAAAGCCTAGCCAAACCCTCAACCAAGTGTATGTGCCCAGACGGAGACGTCACAAACAATCAAACCAAATCACCGAAAATCACTTCCTTCTATTCTTGGAAAGAAAGCAGGCCCTTTCTGAAGATGGGGAGTAGAACATGAAAAAAGAAAAAAGAGCCAGTGCTCTATTTTTACACTAATAATTTGAGTTCATTTCTAACAAACAACCTTAGCTCCTGTTACCAAGAATGGAAAAGAGAAAGACTCTAAACAAAAGAAAGCCTTGGACAGAAACTTTCAACTTCTGCACGTGGAAAGCAACAGTTTGGCGTAGGGTCACTAACAGAGACGAGAGGTAGTAATGCAACTTGTGAGCCTGGATGCACAGGGAGTGTTTGTAGGTATTCTGTGGAAAGGCCTTTTCTCCCATCAGAAATGATGAACTAATTGCTTCCTGCAATCAGCTGACCCAATGGATCATATATAGACCATTCTTGTCTAAGAAAAAGAGGGTGAGCATTATCTTCACCCCTTTATAGACTAATCCTGTGAGCTAAAAAGAGCCCTTTAATGTCTTGAACTGTGTTCAAGAGGCATGACTTTTACATCCAAGATTTTCTGAATACAGTAAAAGCTCCGTTATCCAGCACTTTACAAGCTGGCATGTCTTATTACCCGGTATGCCAGCTTGCAAGGTAAAATGAAACCAGAAATGCCCACTGGTTTCTCTGAGCCCCCCATGGCCCGGGGGAAAGCAGCTTGCGCTGCTGAGCCCCCACAGCCTGGAGCATAGCAGGCTGCGTGGGGCCCACCTCCCTGTCCCACAGGGCTCACGGG
>NW_017729033.1:6220109-6223295 GCF_001723915.1 Gavialis gangeticus
CCCATGGCCCGGGGGAAAGCAGCTTGCGCTGCTGAGCCCCCACAGCCTGGGGCATAGCAGGCTGCGTGGGGCCCACCTCCCTGTCCCACAGGGCTCGCGGGAGGGGCAGCAATGCCCTGGATGGGGCGGGAGAAGTGGAGGCCCAAACAAGCAAGGATGCCTGTTCAGGCTGCTCAATTAACTGGCATATTTTGTTATCCGGCATCCTCCATTCCTGGGGGATGCCAGATAACAGAGCTTTTACTGTATATTGTTGCAGTCAAGAATGTAAGAGGGCTCTGTTCAGGAATCAGACATTTCTTTGGACAACAAGAACATCCTGTCACCTACGGTAGGTCACTGGAGTTGGAGGGGAAGTGTGGGGTGCCTCTTCCAGTTCCTACTCCCCTTGTCCTGACCTGACTTGTCACTGACATGCTAACGTCCAGGCACCCAAGGACACGGGGGTGCAAGTGCTCCTGTAAAAACCCAAGCAGAGATGAGGCCTGTGGGATCTCCACTCCAACACCTAACACTACCTGCTGATTCCCCAAGGACTTTCTGAATACCTGGCTGTAAGGAGGCACTTTAGGATTACGCCAGACTTATGCAAGGCTTTCTCTTCTAATTTTGGCTTATTACATTGCATTTTAAGTTAGACTAAGTTGTGTGTGCTCTCGCTGTGTTTTACTGGGATGTATCTTAGCTTAGGTAAAGATTTTTGCTTGTTCTTTGTCGTGTGCTCAAGGTTGCAAATGGCTGTGTTCAATACACGCTCGCTTCAGAGGAAGGACTATTCTTGTTCAAGCTTTTATGAATTCAATGCCACTATCTTTTTCACCACCAACACCCTCCTCAGCCTGGGATGGGCTGCCCTCTCCACCCCCTGGAGTGGGGAGCGGGCAGTGCAGAAGCCTGCCCCCCCTGCCCAGGCAGATCTGGGCTGAAGGCCCATGCGGACCAAGGAGGAGATTTAGACCCCTACCCTCCAGCGTGCTAGGCTAGGGCTGGGGCCTGGCCATGCACCTTCCACTTCAGCAGGGAGGAGGGAAAAGCCTTGGAGCTTCACTCCCTTCCCTTTGGCAGTGGTCAGCAGGCGTACTCTAGGACCCCACAGCTTCTGGCCTGACCCAGTGCAGGCAGGCATATGGCTGCATTTCCTGAATCAAAAGTGAATGTCTGTACATTTGCTTCTCAGTTTAATCTCTGCAGCTTAGACTGACCTGCAAAGACTGAATTGATTCAGCCTCAGGCTTTTTGACTGTCTGTACTTAGCCTTTGAATTGTTAGTGTGGGTATTCACATACTTTTGACTGATCATAGGAATTTTTCACGGACCCCTCCAACAGTCTGCAAATCCCCAGGGGCCTGCAGACCACTGCCCTAGAGGATGTCAAGGGGTGGGCCAGTGGTTGGGGACAAACAGGGCTCAGGGCCACCTCAGACATGACACCTTTCTTTTTTTCCCTTCCAGATCATTTCCCTACACAGTCTGTGGCAATAGCATGCGGGGGAAATCCCTTGTGACCAAAGAAGCTAGCTCGAGGGCTGTTTTTTTTATTTTTTAAATCTGAACACATACTAAGCTGCTCTGGAGTCCTGTACAACTGCGTCCACAGCCAGAACCAGAGCCGCTGTAAAAAGATACAGCCCGGTTGACTTCAGACCTGTACAGCAATCTGGACTGACCCCATCACTTTACAGGCAGGAGGTGTAAACCTGCAGCAGATAGCTCGGGCTCCTGTGTATCCAGGAGGCTGCAGTTATCAGTGCTCCACTGCTGTTATGACCACAGAGTTCGGTGGCTGTTGCTTTTCTTGGCACTTTTCACTTATCTTGCAGCCAATGCTGCTGATAACTCACAGGCCAGGAATGTTAAACCGACCCCTTTTAATCTGTACTGAAAAGCAGGGTGACATCCCTCTCCCAAGACTGCCCATGACCCTCTTTCAAATGTGGCCAATCGGCATGGGCTACAACCAAGCCATCTGTTTCCCTCATCATTTCCTAACAAGGCTTTCCAAGCCTGCAGTTCTCATCACGCTATTCTGTACCACTGAGAGTACGGTAAGTTGGAGGGCTTTTTCTCTCGCAGTGTACACGGGGCTTTACAGTTCTGCAAAATGGACGGCATTACCGCTGTACCTAGCAATACACTGCATTTGTACAGCACCTTTTGACTCGGGAGGATAAGAAACCGCTTTATAGAACATGGCCTGTCTAAAGAGATTACTTCCCATCTCCTGCTACATGCAGAGATGAATTCTTCTTGATTGGGGTAGGACAACAGTTTGGAGCTGAATATTTTATCTTATTCAACAAGAATGAAAAGAAGTGGACATTGCGGTGGGTCAAATCCATTTGTAAAGTCAGGTCAAATTCATTCAGTTGTTTTGGCCAAAAAGAGAGAGAAAACAACGTTTTGTCTGATGTTTTCAGAATCCGTTTGATTTTTTTTCACATAAAAAGGAAGTTTCATTTCAATATTTGCTGACACTTAAAAAAAACAGAATGAAAATGAAATGAGAAGTTTTGCTCAATCGAAAACAAATTTCTTTTTGAAGCCAGCAGACTGGAAAATCAATCAATTACCCACTTAGCTGCACTGAGGGTTACTTAGACTATTAACTCGTTAGTGCAAGACCTGCATTTCTATACTCTCTAACCTAATGGGTCCCAGGTCTGTGAAAAGGCCTCTGAGGCATGACCACACCCCAGATACTGATGATGATGATGGTCATTTATACTTAGTAATTAAGGATATTATACTATCAATTAAGACTTTTAGTAGAATTAAGTAGTGTACCAATTCACTTAATATACTTATATATTTGTATTCATATTTATTAATAATAACTAATACTGCTGCTACTAACAATTATCAAATAACCAGGGTGTTTTTTTCTTCACTCTTTTTTTAAAGAACAATAATACTTCCTGAATTGCTTGTCATTCTTTCAATTGCTGGGACTTGAACGTCAAGGTTTTTTCCACTGGCTTAACTCACGCACACATCTCTTCTGTCACATGCAGGAAGATCAGGGGAGTAGTCCTAGATTCAAACTGATGTCACAGAAAGCAGCATCTGTCAAAACTGGTCCAGCCCAAGTGATAATGTCTGTTCAAAAGCTGCAAACTGTCAACAGTGTGGCCTGCTTTGGGGGTTTAATCAAGGGCATGAAATTCAGTTAAAAAGAAAAAGAAAAA
>NW_017729033.1:6228295-6231296 GCF_001723915.1 Gavialis gangeticus
CTGTCAAAAATGGTCCAGCCCAAGTGATAATGTCTGTTCAAAAGCTGCAAACTGTCAACAGTGTGGCCTGCTTTGGGGGTTTAATCAAGGGCATGAAATTCAGTTAAAAAGAAAAAGAAAAAAAAAAAATCAAGAAATAACTTACTAACCTCTTAAGAAATAACCTCTTAACTGAGGTCTCCCAAGAGGAGTTGTCTGGGAGCATGTTTATGATGCTTAAAAGTGCAAGGAGAACGTGGCACAAGGAGCAACCCTGCACTAGCAGCTTAGGATGAGATCACCAAAGTGGTCTTTTTGGTCTCCACTTCTGTGCTTTGGGGTCCAGGATGACCCTAATGTCTAAACAAATGGAAAAGAAACAGTAAATTTGTATCCTTTGGAACTGGAGATGGGCTGAGGAAATAACATATAGATGTCAATCCCCAGGTTGATGAAACATCAAGATTAAGGGCTGTGGTTGGAGCTGACTGATGAAATCTTGCTATCTGTTCTCTCTTGCCATCTTTTTCTGATGAAATTTAGCTATTTGCTATTCTGGGGAGGAACACACGAACAGACAGATGGGACACATGCCCCCCCCCCGCCGTGTCCCTCCTACTGGTCACCTATGCATGGATCCAAACAGAATCCAGTCCACTGATCCTTATCAAATGGCATTCAGATTCATGACTCTTATTTAAATCAATGATGCTCGTTCTCCAGCCCATGGGCCAAATCTGGCCCACAGGTCTTTCCATGGGTCCAGAAATGTGGTGGGGGTGGGGGGGACAGTGTTAATTAACACAGCTTCCAGCAGATTCTGGGGCTGGACTGTTGCCTGGGGTTGCTCCTGGGCTGGATACGTCATGCAGGATCATATCTATAGACCAACCCTGCACACCAACCCCAAGCTGAATCCAGCCTGCTGACTGACCCCGCCTGCAAGACCCAGCCAGTGGACTGGCTCTCTGCCACTCATTTGGCCCACAGGGCCATAAGGTTGAGTATCACTGCTTTGCATTATAGTAGCACCTTGAGGAGTGGCTTCAGTGGACACGGGACCCCATAAAACAAGGCACTGCACAAATGGAAGCAAAATGCAGTCTCTGGGCCAAAATGCCTACCATCGAAATGGAAGAGTTTTCAAAATTCATGGATCAGAGAGAAAGAGCAGCAGAGTCGCATGTTAGCTGAGCGATGAGGACACTCACTTGGGAGCATGGAGAAGCTGGCTCTGATCCCCCTCCAAAGACAACTCGTGGATTTTGTCTAACGACTGATCTATGGAAAGAGCAGACAGGCCACGTCTACATGAGACACTGACTATACAGTTGTTACCGCGCAGTCATGTAGTACTTGCATACCCCAGTACTAGATGACGGCACAGTAACCGAAGCTACTGCTCAGTAGTGTCCCTGCACGGCTTCCTGGGGACACCAGCTGTGCAGTAGCTCAGTATGACTGTGCAGTAGCATGCCACCCTGGTGCGTCCCATGCAACGCTATTGCACAGTAGGTGCCTTGTGTGGATGTGGCCACACTGTCATTGGAGCAGGGACTGAAACCCAGGACTCCCCCAGCCTAGATGAGGGGCCCTAACCATTAGGTAATTAGTCATGTGCTTCCTCTCTCTGACCTAAGGAGCCTTCAGCTCCTAGGACTTCAGATGAGCCCCAAGTCATCTTTCAGAACGAACCTGGAGTGACTTGACCAAGTTATACAGGGAATCTGGAATAAACTTCATACCTCTAGGGTCCCACCCAGCCCCTCGGTCACAAGCCCACCCCCATCCCTTTGCTTTTTGCTGCCAATGTAATGAGGCAGAAGAATAGTTTGCGATGGAAGCCCAGTCTGACGACCCTGAGATCGCTAATTGGAAAGGTGTTATCAGGGTCCCTGATCAGGCATGGCAAGCCCGTCAGCAGCCATACCTGGTGCAAGCCCCCTGCTAATGAACTAACAGGTGGAGGATGAGGTTTTCATTCTAGAGGCAGGCAGGGGATTTTCTTCTCCTCTGTCCATGGCACTGTACAGTTGCTTTGGTGCCCACTTGCCCTTGATACACTGGGTCCTGGCAGGTAGTGGAGGCAGGTAAAGGACTAGGCCATTCAGCAATATCCTGCTCTTGCCTGGCATGCTGGAAAAAGAGGCTATGCCTGGTCTAAGGGATAATCTCCTCCTGCTCTTGCTCACTCCATTTCTTTATGGGGAATGAATTCCCCGTCTTGCAGGAAGGCAGCAGGTGTTGACACCGTGAGCAAGGGTGGCCTAATTAGCGAGCACCCCTGTGAAAGGGGACCCGCGTGCTTTGACGCCTGGCGGATGCCGCGTCCTCGGAGCGCGGGTCACCCCCCGAGAGGAAGAGCAAGCAGCGATGCAAAAAGCGACCGGAAATAAATAAATAAGGGGGAAAAGAGAATTGACTTCCCCAGCTCCTATTTCCAAGCCACTTGACCCAGTCGCCATGGCGATCGCACCCAGGTGATTTGGAGACGCGGTGATTCACATCTGGCAGCTTTTCTGATGCGGCGTCAGGAGGTGAATGCAGCCTTCTCCCTGCTCCCTGCCGTGTGCTCAGCCTCCACCTGGGCTGATGCGGCAGGGGAGGCTTTGAAAAGCCCCCGACCTACGTTTGCAATATTCAGGGCCACTTCTACGCCTGGCTTTGGAAGGGAGCAAAACACTGCTGCCTGGCCAGGTCGCAGCCCCATGAAGCAGAAGGACTGCAGGAGGCAGAGACAGGCACGTGGAATAAGCCGCTTGGAGCCTGTTAAGCATTTCTGCGTGCCCGAGGCGGAGAGCAGCAACTCCTTGGACGAGACTCAGTGTTGGGATTGTCATAAGCATGTTCGACTGCGCTCCAAGGAGCTAAAAGCTGAGGCTGGAGCAGCCAGCTTGTGGCACTGCCACCCTCCATGGTGTGAAGAATGAATCCACAACAGTTGCCTCCGGGCAATAGGCACAATAGCAGCATTTGCATTAGTAGTTTCATAGTTAGTAGGGTCAGAAGGGACCCGAGCAGA
>NW_017729033.1:6231307-6232580 GCF_001723915.1 Gavialis gangeticus
GAAAATGGAGGCAAAGAAATCGTTAAATAGGTTAGCTTTGTTGCCTGGTGTGACGACTAAATTTCCTCTCGTACATCCACGTGGTTCCAGGTCTCAGCAAAGCCACGGGGGCCGCACAGATTCCCAGACTGGGAACCAAGAGGGGACCAAGCTCTCAGGGCCATCCCTGCCGTGCTCTTGGGAGCCCTACTCTCAATCATCAGAGATGATTAGAAGAACCTGGCTTGCATAGTCCTGCCAGAAACAGGCTACGATAGCTGTCCGGAAACACGCTGGGGTGCACACCAGGGAGGGAGATGAATGAGTGGATACAAACTGGCCACGGAGAAATTTAGGCTGGAAAACAAAAGATGATTTCTAACCATCTGAGCAGCAAGGTCCCAGAGCAGCTTTCCCTTGGAGGAGCAGGGGCCAACCACCTCACTAGACTGAAAATCAGTTCACGAAGGGGACGCTGCGAAGTTGGTGCCTGTGCCAGCAGAGCGTCGAACGTGGTGACACAGGGGCCCCTTCCAACACCCGCGTTTCTTAACATCAACTCCAGTGACCCTGGCTAAGAGCATCGCTCTGATCAGGGCGAGCAGGCCAAATGTGAAGGCTGCTGCCAGCGGTACCCGAATACCGAGGGGTCCACGGCTTGATGGTCTGAAGAGCGCGCGTTTGTGATGAGGGGCTAGTGGGCTACAAGGGAAGGAGGTGCACTCCTCCTTCCTCTCTGAGAAAGGGGCACAATGTCGGCTAATCACCTCGTCTGAGGAAGAGCTGCAACTGTTCAGTGCTTCTGTCTGATTTTCCCACCTGGAGGATGTTATGTTCAGCCGCCCCTTGCATTCAGGATGACCCCGAACCACTTCGCAGCACACGTAAGGGAATTCATTTGCTCGGCACAGAAAAGCTGCCACCTCTGGGGTGGAGGGAGCTTGCTTTTAAACAACGCTCAGCGATGATGGTGTGAAGTCCCGCTCTTGGCCCGTGCTGCCCCTCGCGGCGCTCTGCGTGCTGGCATACCAAACGCGATGTTGCCCTTGTGATTATTTCATCCTCTGGCGGCTCGTCTGAATAGAAGACCTTCCCTTGCTTCTCCTTCAGGTCGGCAGACCCAGATGCAGGGGCGTTTTTGGAGCTGGGTGGTTTTACCTCCATTGCTTGGGGTGGGTGGCTTAACTGACCATGGCACCTCTAAATATATTAATGCTTCAGGGCAGCTGATCCATTATGACAGTAGCTCTATATGCGAGTCCAGGATGGAAAGCAGAGGCCTGAATCTTTTCCA
>NW_017729033.1:6237580-6239969 GCF_001723915.1 Gavialis gangeticus
GTCCACTGCTACCCCTGCGTCTAAGGATTTGGTGACCTGGTCGTAGGAGGCCACCAGGTTGGTCTGACAGGACCTGCCACTAATGAACCCGTGTTGGTTGCCCCGGAGCATAATCTCCCCTGCTGGCCCCTCATGGACATGTGCCAGGATAACTCTCTCAAAAAGCTTACCCAGGACTGAGGTAAGACTAAGTGGCCTATAGTTCCCCGGGTCGTCCTCCCTCCCCATTTGAAGATGGGAACCACGTTGGCCTCTTCCAGTCCTCTGGCACCTCTCCAGAGCACCACGAGTGCTCGTACAGCCGTGCCAGGGGGCCTGCAATGACCGCAGCCAATTCCCTCGGCACTCGGGGGTGGAGATCGTCCGGACTGGCTGATTTAAATACGTCCAGTCCCTCCAGACGCTCCCTGACTAGATCCTCCCTGACCCTTGACCTAGGTGTGCCTCCCCTGGGGCCTGAGGGGGGTCCGATGGGGGGCTGACCTGGTCCCTGCTCAGGAAAATGGAGGCAAAGAAATCGTTAAATAGGTTAGCTTTGTTGCCTGGTGTGACGACTAAATTTCCTCTCGTACATCCACGTGGTTCCAGGTCTCAGCAAAGCCACGGGGGCCGCACAGATTCCCAGACTGGGAACCAAGAGGGGACCAAGCTCTCAGGGCCATCCCTGCCGTGCTCTTGGGAGCCCTACTCTCAATCATCAGAGATGATTAGAAGAACCTGGCTTGCATAGTCCTGCCAGAAACAGGCTACGATAGCTGTCCGGAAACACGCCGGGGTGCACACCAGGGAGGGAGATGAATGAGTGGATACAAACTGGCCACGGAGAAATTTAGGCTGGAAAACAAAAGATGATTTCTAACCATCTGAACAGCAAGGTCCCAGAGCAGCTTTCCCTTGGAGGAGCAGGGACCAACCACCTAACTAGACTGAAAATGGCACTCAATCAGTTCATGAAGGGGATGCTGCGAAGTTGTTGCCTGTGCCAGCAGAGCGCCGAACATGGTGACACAGGGGCCCCTTCCAACACCCACGTTTCTTAATGTCAACTCCAGTGACCCTGGCTAAGAGCATCGCTCTGATCAGGGCGAGCAGGCCAAATGTGAAGGCTGCTGCCAGCGGTACCCGAATACCGAGGGGTCCACGGCTTGATGGTCTGAAGAGCGCGCGTTTGTGATGAGGGGCTAGTGGGCTACAAGGGAAGGAGGTGCACTCCTCCTTCCTCTCTGAGAAAGGGGCACAGTGTCGGCTAAGCACCTCGTCCGAGGAAGAGCTGCAACTGTTCAGTGCTTCTGTCTGATTTTCCCACCTGGAGGATGTTATGTTCAGCCGCCCCTTGCATTCAGGATGACCCCGAACCACTTCGCAGCACACGTAAGGGAATTCATTTGCTCGGCACAGAAAAGCTGCCACCTCTGGGGTGGAGGGAGCTTGCTTTTAAACAACGCTCAGCGATGATGGTGTGAAGTCCCGCTCTTGGCCCGTGCTGCCCCTCGCGGCGCTCTGCGTGCTGGCATACCAAACGCGATGTTGCCCTTGTGATTATTTCATCCTCTGGCGGCTCGTCTGAATAGAAGACCTTCCCTTGCTTCTCCTTCAGGTCGGCAGACCCAGATGCAGGGGCGTTTTTGGAGCTGGGTGGTTTTACCTCCATTGCTTGGGGTGGGTGGCTTAACTGACCATGGCACCTCTAAATATATTAATGCTTCAGGGCAGCTGATCCATTATGACAGTAGCTCTATATGCGAGTCCAGGATGGAAAGCAGAGGCCTGAATCTTTTCCAGCTGAAAGTACAGAATAAACCCTCAAGTAGTGCACGTCAGATGAAGTATTTGGAGAAAACGCTGCAATACCATTCCTTCCCCTGCCTGCTCCAAAAGCCATCAGCTTTTGGGGGAGTTTTGATGTAAATCCCCCCCCCCCCGAGCCAAACTAAACCCCTAGTTCCATACACAAGTTCATAACCAGATCCCATGAGACCCACGGGTAAAGAGAGCACCGTACCATGCAGTTCTTCTGGAGGTGATAAAACTGATCAGTATTTCTGTGTCTGGAGCACAGTAACACTAATGAAGCCAGCATAGGACCCTGATGCCACATTTTTCTGTCCTGAACCAGTTTCTGTATCTCAGTGCTACCAGGTGCAAAATGCAGGGCAGCTGCAAATGGGGGAGCCCAGTGGACCCCCTGGAATACGCCCTCATTTCCACAGATTTCCACTCGCTGCGTTCATGCTCCGAAATAATCTCTAACGAACAGGGAAGGCCAGTTCCCCAGCTGGTCGCTAACTCAGCGTCGCCCCACCGAACTGCAACCCGTTTAACCGGCTGAAGAGCTAATCCGCAGGATCCAAGTTCCAGGGAGGTGATGATGCAGGCCTGCTGAGCGGCC
>NW_017729033.1:6244969-6249161 GCF_001723915.1 Gavialis gangeticus
TGGAATACGCCCTCATTTCCACAGATTTCCACTCGCTGCGTTCATGCTCCGAAATAATCTCTAACGAACAGGGAAGGCCAGTTCCCCAGCTGGTCGCTAACTCAGCGTCGCCCCACCGAACTGCAACCCGTTTAACCGGCTGAAGAGCTAATCCGCAGGATCCAAGTTCCAGGGGGGTGATGATGCAGGCCTGCTGAGCGGCCGAGGGTTTTCTCTTCCAACTGTGTCTTGAAGTAAAAAATAAAACCACGCCAACAAAGACTTGCTCATCTCATCACGTTGGCTGTTGGGAACATGGCTCAAGGTAGGACCCCCCAGGCCTGGCAAGCAGGCAAGGCAGATTGGTCCTTAGTGACGGGCCTCCTTCCAGGGTTGTTGTGAAAATGAATGCATGGAGGATTTTGAGGTGCTCAGATGCTTTGGGGAATGTGTCTTGACCTTAAGGCAGGCATGGTTCTTTGGGGTAAGCTGATAGCTTTTATTAGACCAACTCCAATAGTTGGAAAAAATCTTTGCTGCTTTGCAGCACATTCTTCTTTGCGAAGAAGAATTTGTCCAGCTCTTGGAGTTGGTCTAATAAAAGACATTGGCTTTCCCCAAAGAACCTTGTCTGCCTATGTCCTTAGATCAACCTGGCTATAACGTGGACCCCTGTCAAGATCTTAAGAAAACTCTTTATTCTTTCTACTGGTTTACCGAGTTTTAAAACAGAGAGCAGGGGATTGCCCATGGTAGCAGTTAAACAGAGTTGATTGCTGCAACCTGTTACCTAGAGCATCCTAGGCAGAGCTAGTCGGACAGGAAGCTGGGCATTTTCAGCCTGGCACCTTCAAGAGTTCAAGCCCTAGCTCCAAAATTGGCCTGATTTATTCCCACAGGATACCATCAAGGTATCATGCTTCAGGGCACAGCCCTCCAGCTAATGGGAGATGAGGAAGCAGTTGTCCCTTGGGGCAGGCTCCCCTAGAAGTACCTGCAGCGGGGGTCTTTAGCCTCATTTATAATCGTCTGGAGTGAAATTACTCCTGCAGTGCCAGTGAAAGGAGAAGCGTGCCCTCTGCTTCCCTTGTCTGATTTCCACATGTTTTCCCTTGGTACAAGAGAAATCCCACTGGACAAGGGGAAAGCCCAAAAAAAATGTGCAACTTGCCCAGAAGACTAGATTCAAGTCGATAAGGAGACAGGAAATCAATGTTGTTATTTTTCTAATGAATTTAAGGGTTGGAGAACTCCAGTAAGGAGAACTCTAGGTCAAATAATGCTACACCAGCTGTGATGAAGAGCATCAGATGCTTGAAAGACCCAAAGCATTACTACCAGACTGGGCGAAGGACAGAAGTGGAGAGATTCAAGCGGCTGGCTGGATCGCAGATTCCTGATGACAATCTCCCTGGAAAATACAAGATGAAACCTGGATGGTGCCCATCGAAATGAAGGAGAAAAGGTGCAAGCTGGAAAGGCACAAGTTGGGCTGTCAAAAGTTTGGGATTCCATTTTTTTTGGTTCTGACACAGGCCACCCATGTACCCTTGGTCAAGTCACCCAATCTCACTATGTATCTGTGAACCGGAGGGAATCAGACTAGTCCCGCTCCTTTCAGAAGGGTATGAGGACAAGACCACTGGTTCAGAGAGGCTTTGGTGAGGGGGTGAGGGGGCCATGTAAGCAGACAGATACAATTCTTGGCTTTCATCGGAAAATAAGGATCCCACAAGTGAAAGGAATGGGTAATTTTGCATTAACATGAAATCAGGGTACTTTGTTTTAAACACATTCTCGCACGTACCGTTCGCACTTTTGCTCGTGATCCCCACGGGGTAGGGCTGCTACACGCTGTGTGTGTGTGAAGAGCATCTTGTCAAATGGGGCCTTGATTGGGTTTCAGTATTACAACAGTATTAAATAAGTATTCTATACATTTTTCCTCTGATCAAGTCCAACAGGGGTTGCAGGAGCTCTGGGCACCAGGGAGAAAGGCTGGAGAACTAGTCCTAGATTAAGAAAATCCATGTCTGACTTCCCGCTTTTACCTCCACTTGCTTGTGTGACCTCTCTTCCTCATGCGTTACTAATGTGCCTGACTCTCATTCATTTCAGTGGGAGTTTGGTGCCTATATACATTTTGAGGTGCTCAGATGCTTTGGGGAATGCGTCTTGACTTTAAGGCAGGCACGGTTCTTTGGGGAAAGCTGATAGCTTTTATTAGACCAACTCCGATAGTTGGACAAATTCTTCTTTGCAAAGATCTGGGCCTCAGTTCCTCATCTGTGAAATGGGCACAGTTACAGTTGCCTTCCACGCAGGGGCATTGTGAGGTAAAGTACATTCATGACTATGGCCTTGTATGGAAGGAGCTCTCCATAAACATCTGTAAAGCTTCTGCATAATCTTTTTGAAAACTGCCCTTCACTGTCTGTCCCACTGATTAATGGTGCTCCCTGGGACTCCTCAGCCTCCTGCCTGTATCTGTCTCTTGTCCTAGCATGCAAACTCTTTAGGGCAGGAATTGCCTCTTGATTCAGTGTTTGTACAACACCTAACACAGTGAGGTCCCAATCCACGACTATGGCTCCTTGGCACCTGGGTTGCATTTAGCCCCACAGATAGATCAACTGCCCCTGAAAGGCTGTAAGGGAGGACAGGACCAGCCGCTGAAGACATGCAGGGCATTTTGCAAGGCGACGCTGCAACTCGCTTTCAAACCTTCCTGCTTTCACAGGCAAAGCCATGGCAGACAGGAACCAGAGCTGAAGGCGTTTTGATCTCTTTCCCAATGAGTCTCATCCTGCTGCTTCTGCCTAACCCCCTCGCAGCGCCAGGCAAGCCGAAGGCAGAGATTGCGGCTTAAAGGATCGCGGTTAGTATCCAAAAAAATCTCAAGCCCGGCCTCATTATTGAAGGAGGCAGACAAGCCCGTGGCTTCGCGCCAGCCTGACTTCACAACACATGCTCACAGCCTTCACGATAATTCCTACAGAAAGGACCCCGAGACCAGAAATAGCAGAGTTCGGACAACTTTCCCAGCGCATATTGTTAACCGTAGCTCCGAATTCATTAAACCTCAAAAACCTGAGGATCCTTTTCAGAGCCTGGCAACCGCAGCTTTCTGCCGGGGTTTGATCATGGGACCTCTGGTCGTCCCTGCTCGAATCAGGTCCCAGGTTCAGCATTTCAGGTCAAGCAGTTGACAGCTCTCCTCATTGCTGGGAACATCTCTTTTTCGTGCCTTTAACATTGTGTCTAACCCAATCAGGTTTCTCTCAGCACCCGTTCGGCAGTAAGGCCTACCAGGCAGTTTAGGAATATGGTGCTGGGACCCCCAGGCTGAAATCCCAGCTCTGCATGTGAGTTATTTTGGGTCTTGGGCAAGTCATGTAACCGCTCCAGGCCCGAGTCACCCATGCAAGGGAGGGGATGTGTGTCCTGGGGGAGGGCAAGGATTTGTACTGTCTTCATCGAGCTTAAGTGGACCTGATCCAAAACGCACTTAAGTCAAAACATGCTCCTCCAGATAGCAGTGAGATTTGGATCGGTCCCCTGGAAATCAACTGGGGGAAGCAGCTGGCATTGAGTTGGTGCATTGGCCTCATGCTCCGCCAGCCAGCTCCATGCACTTCTTGGGCTGCTTCTAGGCCTGGGAGGATGCAGGTCCCTTGTGCCACTCTGTTCCTCCATCCCTATGGCCTTATTGCCATGGGGAAGGTGCCACAGCCAGCACAGAGGAAAACACCCTAACCCTATCTCCTAGATGGAAGCGAATACGTGTTTACAGGGGTTCATACCTATTAATCCCAGATGCACTGTACATTGCTACTCGGAGCAAAGTTTGCTTTGGTTTCTCATGCAAACCCTTGGGTCTGCTATGGTTGGGTCTCCTCTTCTTTTACACCAAAGCAGATATTGCCTGCAAAAGCTGTAGGTGACCCTGAAACAGAAAGACAAGGTTTTTGGGGCAAATCTGATATCTTTTATTAGACCAACTTAAATAGCTGGGGGAAAAAAATGTCCAACTATTTAAGCTGGTTTAATAAACGATATCAGATTCACCCAAAGAACCGTTTCTGCCTGTGTCCTTAGACCAACACGGCTACAACCTACACCCCTGCAACAGAAACACATTGAAGAGAGCCACACCTCCGCTTTCGGTTTCCTACACCTACGGGACGGTCAAGGCCAAGCACAGGCTGGGGCA
>NW_017729033.1:6254161-6259573 GCF_001723915.1 Gavialis gangeticus
TTTCCTACACCTACGGGACGGTCAAGGCCAAGCACGGGCTGGGGCAGAGCGTCCGGACAGTAGGAGCCGGATCCTCTGCAGGCTCTGCAACCTTGAGGGGTTGTGAAGTCGCTGGGGTTATTCAGAGCTGCTTGCAGCTGGCTTTGATTTACGGGGCGCTGCTTCTCGGATCAGCAGCGTGGGATGGGCTTCCAGCTGAGTGGAGAAGTGGTGCCCTTTGAAGGGAGAGGCAGAGCAAACAGCCGAGCTGTTCGCCCTTTCCTCACTGTGAACTGAGTGGCTTGCAACCACCCAGATATTGCATCCACGTGTGGCATAAACATCTCCGTTCCCCAGAGCATCTGAGCACCTCAAAATCCTCCATGCACTTATTTTCACCACCCTGGAAGGAGGCCAGTCACTAAGGACCCATCTGCCTTGCCTCCTTGCCAGGCCTGGGGGTCGTACCTTGAACCACCCCCATTGCACACACACAGCTCCTCAAAAGAGGCAAGGTAGGGCATGTGCTTGGTGCCTTTGTGTGCTCTCTACCTGGTCATAGGAGGCTACTTCACTTCCTCCGGGGAGCTTGGCATCATTCGAGTTAACTCAGATTATTACCACCCCGCTGAATTTAATGATAGCTTTGCTGAAGCACTTGCAACCCTTGTGTGGCTGCAGCACCTACACCCAGCGGCTTCTTTTTCATGGAGGAGACTACAGGCCAGTGCTTCAGGCCTTCAAGTCCATGAGTGACTTCCCAACATCAATGGTCAAATGCCCATCGACAGGACCGGGGCTGAGTTTTCATCCTGTGGCCACACAGGGTTTCACCAAAGCAGTCTGCATTGACACTTGAGGGGCAGAGCCAGGGGGAGGTGGGAAGGCACGTCTGGCATCACCACCGTGGTGGCTGAGCTCTTTGCAGCAGAAGAATCGCTCTGTTATTTTTCTGCCGTCAAGAAATGAGCGGAGGCCAAGAGCTGGCGTTTTCCGAGGGGCACCTCAAGTCTAACGAGGGGGCCCTTCAGTCTAATGAGGTTGAGAATCAGAGAGCTGATTTTCAAGGGCAACAGGAGCGCGGCCCAAACTTCCCTTTCAAAATCTCCCTCTACAACATGATAAAAATGGACAGGACTTTTCTCACGGTCGGAAAAGTAGCATTTCCATCCCCTAACGCCACAGCTGTGAAATGCAACACGTGGAGGGCATCATGGGCATAAGACGTGACCTCTCTCTTGCTGGCTGGCAGTGCGATTTTGCCACGACAGCTGATAGTTTCCTGGCTTCGTACCAAATGCATTCGTGTAGTGCCCTCTCAACAAAAAAAGGCATCCGTTGGGACTAGGTAAAGATATCTTTACCTAGATATGCCTTTTTCATATCTGCCAGTCGCTCCAATAAATCCACTGGAATAATCACGCCAATAAAGTATGGGACAGTAAGACATGCACAGCAATTTTTACACGGCAAGGAAACAGGCTTGTTTGTGGTCACAGGCTGCGAAAGCGGGTTAGCAGCTCTGTATGCCAATGACAGGTCTCTGGCACGTCATTTGATGATCTTACTTTGCCTCAGTTTCCTTGCCTGCCACCTGAATGTAACAATGCCATATGGGACAATGGCCAGGGGTGTGGGCCTTTCCTTTATCCCAAATACTTTGACTCATAGCCCCTCTGAAGCCTAGGAAACACTCTCCTTCATCCCACACAAAACAGACCTAGTTTTTGAGGCAAGAACATCTGAATTATATTGCTGTGATGACAATAGTGGAGCTTCGCCAGTCTTGGCTCCCAATGTCTTTCTAAGACATTTAAATGATACCGTAGTTCTGTGCCCGCTGGGAACTTAATGGTCCTGCAGCCCCAACCGTGAGCCTAAATCCATCGACCTCCGTGAAGGGCATTGAGATCTCTGCAAGGAAGGTGCTAAATAAGTATAGTTTAAAATATAATCTGAAAATGTAACGTTTCTCAAGGCGTTTTTATATAGCCAGCCAACAACAATAATTATAATAATAATTAAGCAGCTGGGATGCTGAACAACAATCATACAGCAATATCTCATTAACTTAAAAACACCCCAGCTTCAACAGAATTACAAACAGATGGGTAAACAAAACCAGTGAAAAACCCCTAGCAGCAGTGGCTGTCGTCAGAGCGGAAGAAACAGCTCTGAAAAATAAGTTGTCATTTTTTTTTTTAAAATGCAGAGTTTGAAATGAAATTATTTTGGGGTTGGGGGGGGGGTCTTGATTTCACACCAAGAAGTCCTATATGTTGGACAATGCTCTTGCAAAACCACCTCGCAAGGAAAAAGCAAGATGGATGTCTTGAATGGAACAAGAGCCAATGCCATTCAGCCGCTTGTATAGCATGAAAACATATCTAACCTGAGTCCACACCAAATGGCAGGCTGGCTAAAGCAGGCCAAATGTGATCGGGATAGCTCTACCCCATGAGCACCTGCCCAACTGCAATCTGAATGAGCCGGTGGATCCAGCAAAAATACAGCACAAATAGGAACCGCAATGATGAGGTCACCAAAGCACGCATGCCATGCCCAGCCCATCACTAGATCAGCTACCCAAACTTCATAGCTGAGAACCATACTTCCAAACAACACCTACAATGTTGCTTCCTCTGGTGATCAAAAACACCACCCCAATTTTTAAGTTGATTTAAGGTGTCTGCTCAGTCTGAGGAGATTTGAGGAAAGAGACATCTGTTGTTGAGCAAGGATCATCCACACCATTGTCTTTCCAGGGTACAAGACAAGGAAACGCGGATGCACCCAACTACCAGTATTATCTGGGCATGACACCCGAGTATCATCAGCACATGGATAGCACTCTGTCCCATGCTCTTCACAAGGATCTCCAAGCCACGGGATCTCACTCGGTGCTTCTTCTGGTTTAACGCTGCAAAGTGGTCTGCAATATGAGCCAATTAATTCACCCAACACATGCAAGATTGCCTCGTTGATATTGTAACCTTACAGATGTGCTAAAACAAGGGGGCCCTGCCTTCCACTGCCTTTGAACCTCATGGGATGATTTACTCATAGGCAAAGTGATTGCAAAGCACCACCCAATGAGACAGTAAGGAGAATATTTTGCCCATTTTGCACTCGCAGCTGTAAGTGAGGGCAGAAGATGCCATGTGGGGAGAGCCCAGCTTGATTTTTCAGCTCTAGAAATGACAATTAGCCCTACCTGCTCCGATTCAGCGAAGAACATAGGCACGCACTGGACTTTCAGCACTTGAATGGTCCCATTGAAGCAAAGACAAGGTTTTGCCATCTTTGCTTCAGTGGGTTTTTCAACTGGGTTTTCTCATCGCCTCCTAAGAAGCACCACCTCCTCTCCCCAAGAAAGGAGACTGTGGCACCAGGAGGAGATGCTGTCCAACCCCAGGGAGTCCTGGCCTCTAGAGGAGAATAGGGGCTGAAGACACCCAAACCAAATCTCCCATGATGCTATGCAGTAGTACGTCTAAAGAAAAATACAGTGGGGTTTGGACAATATTTTGCTGTGTTTACATTTCTACTAAAAGGAAAAAAAAAACATCCAGTACTTCAGCCAGCTCTAATCCTGACCCTATTATTTGCAATGTAGGGATGACATTCAATATATCTGTCATAATGATTTTCCAACATTGAAAATACCCGTAGGCACTCATCTGAGTGCCACAGACGTCAACTAAAAAGAAACCAAACCCAACCATTCCCCTGAAGGCAACTGCATTTGGAGCAGGCTTGTAGCAAATGTATAATTAGTATGTTATATGCATCTAAAAATTCTGGGCTCCTTTGACTTTGATACAGCTACAACAGTTCACCCCGCTGTGGGTCGAGCCCCAAACAAACACCCCCCATTTCTGATAATAAAAATCAAGAACGTCAGCATTTTTTCCTCTGCTGCTTCTCTCGTCATCACATGTAGGATACAACTTGGCTCATTTAACCTAAATACCAGGGCTCAGGTTGTGCGGATGGCATGCATCTAATACATGGCAGAGTCATAACAGTGATAAGAAGCTTTGATGACAAGCTATATTCAACTGCACACGAGAGCTGTGCTGAAAGAACATTACCACGGCTGCAAAGACAAGTGCTCAAAAGACAGGAAATGTCAGAAATGCATCTTTAATTTTACTCACTTATATTAATGCACTATATACACACAATCTATTACCTCAACAAGACTCCTGCCAGTCTGTGCACAAAATGTCCTGAATGGATGCTATGCTATTCGCGAGTAGCTATTCAGTAGCTATTTTTTCTCCCTGCGGTTCAATGTGTAGCCCCCAGGCCTTATTTAGCATACACCATTCCTACCCTTTTCTCAAGACAGAACTATTGATCTGTGCCTGGGTTTTCCTATGGTGCTCAGCACGGGAGTAGCTGAGTGCTTCACATGCATTAATCAGTTTATTTCCACAATGCCCTTGGGAAGTAAGGCTATGTTAAGGTATTCTGTCCAGGTGGGGAACTGAGATTCAGAGTAATTAAAATCATTTTGCGTGAGATGTCTGGGACCCAGTTTTCAGAGTGCCTATCATTAGGAGAAGCTCATCTGTTCATAGCCCAGCCCCCGGCAGCTGGGATTCCTCAAACTTTTGCACTTCAAGTGCCAGGGTTTAAGCCAGCTGCCCAGATAAATGAAACACCCAGGGCAGAATCCTATTTTATTTTACACACCTAACAGCCCGCGTCTACGTGTGTGGCAGACTTACTGTCCAGCCATTTAGTACTTGCCTAAGCAAACAGTTCCCCCCCAACCATGACGTTGCTGTGCAGTAGCAATGAGTGTCTCGTGTAGACGCCCCCACTGCAAACTGCATCGGACCTGTTCTGGGCACATAGTCAACCCAGTCTCTTCCCCTTCTCACAGCTCATCCCTGTCTTTTTGTCCAGCCAGTCTCATTTTGGCTCCTTGTCCATCCTGCCTAGCTGCCTCCTTCATAGTGCCCAGCTGTGCCCTGCTCATGTTTCTAACTCCCAACTAGTTCCTAGTCCCAGTCTCCCACCTTAGGCCCCTTGTCCTATTTCATTTTGTCCACACCAGGTCTTTGTCCCCATTCTCTTGGTCTTGCCAGTCCCCCTACCCTGGCACCACATCAGACGTTTCTTACCATCATGTGTGTCCCACTGGATCCCAGTCCAAGTCTTCTCACCTAACCAGTCCCCATCTTCCTTCTTACCCCACAAAACATCTCTTTCCTGACCCCTCCACCTTTGAACCATGCAGCTTCCTCCTTCCTACTTCTTAGGCTAAGAGAGCTTGTCCTATGCTCAACACTGGGCCCAGTTTGGAGAGCATCTTCCAAGGCTTTAGCTGTTAAACTAAGAAGTCCACACCGAGCACGTGTGAACGGTCATGTTTCATAGATTTCACAGACATTAGGGCTGGAAGGGACCTTGGAAGATCAT
>NW_017729033.1:6264573-6272573 GCF_001723915.1 Gavialis gangeticus
CAGGTCACCCCTGAGCCTGCGCTTTTCCAGGCTAAAGAGCCCCATGGCTCTCAGCCTGTCGTCGTAAGGTCTGTTTTCCTGACCTCTGATCATGCGCGTGGCTCTTCTCTGGACTCTCTCCAGCTTCTCCACATCCTTTTTGAATTGTGGAGCCCAAAACTGGATGCAGTACTCCAGCTGCGGCCTCACCAAGGCTGAGTACAAGGGGAGAATGACGTCCCGGGATTTGCTTGAGAAGCATCTATGGATGCAAGCCAGCGTTTTGGTCGCTTTACTAGCCGCAGCATCGCATTGCAGGCTCATGTTCGTCTTGTGGTCAATGATGACCATGGCTTGGAACCTGGCTAAATTTAAGGAGATTTTTACAGTGACGGCAAAACTCACCTCCCCGACCTGAAGGCCGCTCCATGCAAAATTCCAAATCTCTGCTCCAACAACCGGGCTTGCTAGTGTTTTCCATAGAAAAGGCGGCCAGAATTTTGTAACGTGGACAAAAACATCTTTTCCTCTAGTTTAGCTTAATTCTCAGAAGTACCCGAGGCATTTTGGCTTAAATGTGTCCCTCTCCCAGTCCCTACCTCCCCCAAAAAACCCCAACACCCCTGCTCCAAAACACCCTTTGATAGGCACCTGGCATTGGAAATTTCAGTTCAAGTAGGTAAGGTTTGTAGATACAACAAATGAAAAAGGGGTCTTATTTGGGCAGCCTAAATAGATAGCGATGCCAGCTCCACCCTCTAGAACAGGGCTCGATAACCATCTGAAATAAAAGTCTCGATTCATCACACTAGATATAATTTGAGCTTGTTTTTCATAGCAGATTAATCCATTTCCTTAAATGCATCGAGCGTACGCAATGTAACGTATTCACTATCTTAAGCGACTCTGTAATTAAAGATTTTTAGGCAGCACTGCTTGGCAGACAGGATGCCTTTAGAACATTGCTTGTTCTAATGACACACCGGTTAGTAGCTTTAGGTAATTGTATTTGTTCTGGCAGGATCAATTAGAAACAAGCTGGTAATAGAAGATTAAGGAGATGTGCTACAAGAGCATTCAAAGCTGCAGCCCCACCCACTTGTGGCTGCATATCAAGCACCAATTATGTCTCATTAACAAGGTTATCAGATTTAATCAGCAAATATTTACCCATATTTGAATTAACAAAGATGAACAGGCTATTTAAGTAGTCCGGGCCATAACTGCGGGACAAGTGTAACAAGGCTATGGGACCTTATTACTTAAACAAAACATTTCATATTTATACCATGCACACTTCAGTCTGAATTAATCAAGAACGACCCCCTTAGAAGAAGTGAAATATATCTGGGGTGAAATATCAGGACCAAAGAGGTCATGCTCTGGCTCTCAACAGAAACGAGAAAGCAAGAAACAGCTCTTAAATAATATCAGACTAACTACCCTGGGCAATTTTTTTTGGTAGCTCAAAATTGGAGCTCTTCCATTCTCGAGATATCAGCAGAGAATTTGGCCCAATAATAACAGCAACTGCCGTGGTTTTCCAAGCACGGCACGAACACTAACTCATGCATCCTGAAAGCACCCTCAACGTTGCTGAAGACCACGGAGGGAGTCTGTGTCAGAACCAGAGCCAGCGTGTCTGGCTCCGGGTCCGGTGCTCAGATCATTAGGCAGCAAGTCTGATTTGGGCTCCCTGGTGCTTGCAACACAGCTGATTCTCAGGTCCAGACCCCTGTCTTTCATTCTCTGATTGGGAACCAGATAGATTTTGATGCCTGGTATCACTAACTCTTCTGAAACGAAGACACGACTTATCAAAAAGCATTACATAGCTGTGCAGACAGCAGCACAGTCATGAATTCAATTGCTATAACTCCCAATAACTCTATCCACTGTAAAATCCTTACCTTTATCTATTAACCCCCCCCCCAAAAAAAAACCTTTACTATTTTGAATCCAGAGTGGAATCTCCAATATACTTAGAATCATTTTATTTAACATGATCCAATTTCACTTGGTTTCACGTGGGACTTCTGACTTCTATTTCCAGCTCTGTTGCTGCATCCCTGTGCGACTTCAGGCAAACACAGCAGATCTGCTTTACAAACCTGGGTGCCTAAATCTCCATCTTGGGCACAGAACATGGAGTCAGATCACATGAAACCCACTCTCTATATGGCTGGAAGAGTAAGAGGACAACATCTGGACACAACTGGATCAGTTCATCATTTCTACTCACTGTGCACAGTGATCAGCTCTCCCAAAGTTTCTGGGACAAGTCTGAATTTGGGGACTTTGTTGCAAGAGTACTTGACAGGAGAGTTTATAAAGAATCGCCCCCATCCACCCCGCTCCTTTTGAGCATTCCCACGCCAGGCTGTGTCATGCTGAGAGCTAATTAGTAAGACAGCAAAGCCCTACTTGTGGGACACTGTGCCAAGGCTAATCAACTCTGTCACTCAGCAAAACTAATCACCCTGCCTGCAACACTGCATTAAGGTGGCTTCATCACCCTCTTTCCGTTTCCACTTACAATTACTTCTGGTCCTGAAGGGCTGA
Organism: Gavialis gangeticus; assembly: GCF_001723915.1. Taxonomy (NCBI): domain Eukaryota; kingdom Metazoa; phylum Chordata; order Crocodylia; family Gavialidae; genus Gavialis; species Gavialis gangeticus. Next base: position 6,267,115 of record NW_017729033.1, read on the forward strand.
GACCTAAGTAGCATCAGGGGCTATGTCCCAGCTTTTGGGACCCAAAAGTTATTCACCTTGACTATACCTGAACATACACAACCAAATGACATATATCTGCTCTGTTGCTCTGCCAGGCTTTCTTGGCTTCTACAGTAGAAATTAGGAAAGACTGTAAGGGGCTCTCAAATTAGTAGACAGATACCACTCAGTTCCTTTTACATCCAATTTTCCTCTTCATTTACTGCAAAAGGAAATGGAAAACAACATTTACAAATGTTATTGAGTAGCTATAATTAAATATACAACCAGCCTTTGGTCTTTTATTTACTTTTGGCCCATTTTTCTGGAAAAAAAAAATATCCCAGACTATTCTAAACTAAGCAGGGATATTTGGAGCACTTTCTTCTCCCAAGAGCAGATTCACAGATTTTCATACGTTGTTCGGGGCTGGAAGGGACCTTGCAGATCATCAGGTCCAGCCTCCCCGCTCTAGGCAGTAAGCGCCAAGATAGCTGGGCAGAGCAGCAGACACGGAACAAGGTGGACGATTTCCTATGTCAAGACTTGAAAGCATCACTCAGAGGAATGAGAGTCTTAAAAACAGAGGTTACTTAAGATATCCAGCTAAGGCCAGCTCCTAAGCTGAAGACTAGGAGAATGCAAGACAACTGATGGAGAGAAGGGGAAAGCAGATCTGGATTTCAAACACCCCAAAGTGCACGAGGATTTGGTTGTGGGACTCGTAGGTCCATTGGAAATTAGCTTTTGTACCATGAGAAGGTACGTTCAGTTCTATGATTTTAGATGTGGACCTCTTTTAGACCTCACAGAGTGTGAAATGCTCCTTATTCCTCCCAAAGCCCAGGGGATGGCAGAGCAGTGGCAAACCACCGGAGCAGAGCATTATTGTTGGAAGAGCCCCAAGAAGGTCAAAAGGTTTTGGTGGGGAAACAGGGAGCAGGGAAGGCTCCAATGGCCTGAAGCTGAGCCATACCGTATGAGCCTCCTGATTCTGCAATAAGGCACTAGAAGACTGATGAGAACAGAGTTTCTCCTGGGATCCCAGGCATTTCCTCTTCCACTCTTAGCCAGAAATGCCATGAGAATCAATGGCTGTTTTCACGATAGGTCAAACTACTCTGGACACAGTTATGGCTAGAAATCAGTATGCAAATAACAGTCTAAATATTACAATCAAGCAACCATCACCCTTGCCCTCCTCAAAGTTTACAACCCAGCATGAATTCCTGAAGTGTGGGGAACTGTACTTTTAAGAGGCTTTATCGAGAACCAAGCTGATGGGCCTGCATTGTGCGAAGAAACCTGAGATCCCCTCTCTCGTTTCCAGAATGGAAGGAGATAAAAGGTAGGACACCTTTCCTGAGAAGATATGAGACAGGCAACAACCATAGCAGAATGAGACAACCAATCTTCAGGGTATGAACTAACCAGGCCTAATGGACTTTGGCCATCTGACAACAGTTATACCGATATCTCAGGGAAGACCCACAGGTTATGTCAGGGAAGAACTGAATATTGCCGGTTATGGGGCTTACGCGTGGTTCAAATTCTGGGTCATGTTAATGATCATTGTGAATGGTGAAGGTTATGTTAGGCCAGGGAAGGCAGATTGGCGCATTTACAAGACTCTTGCAACAGCCATTGGAACCAGTTGCACGGTGCAAAGCTCTTGCTGTGGCAAAGATGATTAGGCAGAAGTCAGACACTGGAGGAAGCCCATGCAGCAGACCCTTTGGCTCGGCGTGATTTCTGAATAACACACACAGACTGAGCTAATGGATCCAGGCCAGCTCCTCAAAGGCACTTAGGGAACAACCCACCAGACCCAAGATTTTTGACTAGCCGCTTGAGTCAAGACAGATAGCAATCTGAACACATGTTTAATCCACTGAGAAACAATTCAGAGAATGACCAAAACCCAGGATGGTGTGAGATCATTTAAAATTGGGGGCTCTAGTCCTGGCCCTGATCAATGAGCAGTGCACCAACCCAACTACTGCAAGAGCGGCACCAGGAAGCACACTTAGGCAGGGGCCATGTCTAGGAGCTCTTCGCTGGGACAGTTGTGCCTGTGCCTTTGTTGCTAGAGTTTACTTCAGCCCTGAGTGCAACAAGCTATTTTGGGCAAAGTCCAATCTTGCCATTGGAAGCTGTCTTCAGAGTAAGGCCTCCTGGTGGCACAGCTGTCAGGCAGCGATGATCCTTCATGCTACCCTGAGTCATCACTGCTTTGCAGGCACAAGTCTGGTGTGTAGACATGGGCAGGCCCTCACCTCTGAGTCCTGACTTGTCACATCCCGGCTCCCCGTGGGATATTCATTTACTGCAGCACCAGAAGGTATCCCTGCAGGATCAGCCCACTTGGCCAGCAACAAGAGGACGTGGCTCTGCATCTTCCCTCCACTTCTGCCACCCTGCTCTTGGCTTGGAGCAAGCAGGTGAGGAACCTCACTCATTCCTACATGCCTGCACCCAGGGTATGTCTATGGACATGGGGCTCTTGCACCATTTGATTCCCTTGCATAAGCACCTAATGAGAGTCCGAATCTAGCCACTGACTGTCAAATACGGAGGTAGGCCTAAACTGAGAAATTTCTGCTCTGAATCCGAGATGGCTTCAAACCCAGGTTTAATCAGGGCTCACTTCTAACCTCTCCCCTGAAAGTGAGCCTGGGGCATTATTAGAAAACCAATATGCTAGGAATTTCCTCTGGCTGGGGTTGCAGAACAACACAGCTAGCACCACTTCCTTTTAATGAGGGTAAGTAATGGGAGCCTAATGTGCTATCTACATGTAAGGCTGCACCTGAAAAGAAATAAAGTCTATGGGATGAATCTTTAAAGGTATTTAGGAACCTACCAATGCAGATTGGCACCTAGGCAGACCTTCAACAGCAGCTGCATGTGTTTAACTCCCAGCAGAGACTTAGGTACCTTAAAGAAATCCCAGGCTGTATCTGCCCCTTCTGGGCCCATAATTCCCTTAAAAATATCGCCAAACCCTGGGTTCACTTGAAATAGTTGTGCCAGTGTGAAAGGTGCAAGCATACAATGCAAGCTGCTTGGAGGGTATAAACGGGCATCGTTCCACAGCTGCGCCCCACAGAGTCCATGTGTTGCCCTCTGTGTATGCAGGCAGATGTCCCATGACTGTCAATACAAGCTCCACATGTGTAGAGAGGGAAGAATACATCCTCAGGGGGTATCTTTCCTGATTAGGATTTCATTCCTTGTTAAACAAACAGCTTCTTAAAGAGTCATTAGCCATGAAAACATATTCTTATTAATTGCACCGATGCTCTTGACAATTGTATTGCATGCTTGGGGACATGCATCATAAAATCAGGCAGGAGCGGAGTTACGCAGCAGATAGCATTGCACAGAGCTAGCAGGGAGTACATCTGGATTTAAAATGGATTGAATGCACTGACAGTACATTTGCAGTTTATTCAATGACCCAAAAAATAATCACTAGCAATATTTCTGCTTTTAAATACAGTTTGTTAGCCATCTCTCTCAAGGTGCTTTGGCTATATTCATTAGCTACCCTTCACAAAACCCATAAAGTAGGCAACTGTTAGCTTTCCTGATGTGCAAGCTGATTCACAGAGATCAGACAAGATGTCCAAACTCACACAAGTACCAAGAACTGAACCCTGATGTTTTACCCAAGTCCTGGATAACTAATGCTAGGCAAAAAATCTGTTTACATACTTTATTCGCTGAAAAATGCCTAGTCAGATCCACCAAACTATTATTAAACTTATACCAGTTAAAAAAAAAAAAAGAGGAAAAAATAAGGAGGCATTTAATTTGGCATTTTCGAATGGAAACATTTTGATTGTTCGCTTTGAATTATTTTTCTAAGTTCTTTTAAATGGATGACCTCCTTCCCCCATGACACACGTATTGTTTTTTAAGTTGAAAAAAAACATTTCAGCAGTTCCAAAACGAGTTTAAAGTTTTTATTTAGGTGGAAAAAAAATATCGTTTCAATTTAACCTGAAATGAATTTTGCAATTTGTTTTGGTTTGATTAATACATCAATTACTTGCTTTGTTAATAACCGCTGAGGATGCTTGTTCCCAGAGAGTGGGCCAGGCCTTTTAGCGGGGTGAATGTATGTAGCTACATAGGAATTGCACTGGAATGCCACTGATTTGCATCAGCTGACGAGCCAGGCCTATATGTGGAAAGGTCTTTTCAGAAGCTCGCCCCTATCCAGCTAAGCATTACTGAGTGGTTCTCACATTTGAAATTACAAATTGCAGTTCAGGGATGTCAGAGGCAGCAATTTTTTTTAAACTTAAAAAAGTACGACTCGATTTAGGCGAGGTTCTTGAGCCATAAACAACACCGGGAAGCACGCAGCCAAGTCCTTTGCATACAGAACCTGGCAAAGGGCATGAAAATGGGGAGAGCAAATGTGATCAGGAAATGTGCTCCAAGGAGAAAAGCCAGATCTTCATCTAGCGTCAGTCAGCAGAGCACCAGTGACTTCAACGGGCCTAGCTTGATTTACATCCAGAGCTCGAACGGGCGCAAACTCAGAAAAACAAAAGATTTTCTCCTGAAAAGAAATGTGGTCGGGACCACTACCCAATGATTCCTATTGATGGCAATGCTACCGTCAGAAAGAAAAGCTCCACATCCCCAGCTTCATGAATGCCAGGCAAGTGAGTCAGGATAGGGCTTAATAGGGGGATGTCTGACCAACCTTGTCCTGACTAGTCAAGAAGATGGGGTTGGGGTCACGACACCATCAGGAACGCAGAGCTGATGGCAGAGATCATTTCTACTACTGGTGTCTCTGCTCCTTTTGTATTCCCGCAGCACGGGTAGATCAAGCCTCTTTCCAAACTCTTTAGCCTCATAACACTGTGCAGAAGGCAGGTAAATCCGACTGTAGGGTTGCAGAGTAAAGCACTTGCCTAAAGTCACCCTGGGGCAACCCTGAGAGTCCTGGCTCCCCTTCTCCTGCTCTGACTAGCACAGGACATGCTCAAGGTGAGAGGTGGGCTCTTTGAAGCGATAACTTTAATTCTTACAGTGCCCTGACTCTTGGCTTATCAGGAGAGGCAAACAGAGAAGGGATTTGTACCGGGCTTGAGTGTCTTTGGCAGGGTTAAACCCCCAAACCCAAAGGCTCCTGGTTCTCCACCCCTCCTCTCCCCTGCCCTGAACTCAGACCACCATGAGTCCTTCACGTCGATTTAGATTTGCAAAGTGCTGCTGGCAACGGTGGATCGAAAGCTTTAAGACAGAAAAAAATCATCGCAGCCAAACAGCTTCCAGAACTGCTGATCAGACCGAGTCGCACCGTCCCCGGCCGTGCTGGCTTTCCCTGATGCACCGAGTGCATCTGGCTGCTTCAGCCCCTCTAAGAGGCAATGACAACATCGCTGGGAAAAAAAAATCTGACTCCAAATCAACGTGCTGTATCCTAGATCTGACAC
>NW_017729033.1:6277573-6280328 GCF_001723915.1 Gavialis gangeticus
GAACTGCTGATCAGACCGAGTCGCACCGTCCCCGGCCGTGCTGGCTTTCCCTGATGCACCGAGTGCATCTGGCTGCTTCAGCCCCTCTAAGAGGCAATGACAACATCGCTGGGAAAAAAAAATCTGACTCCAAATCAACGTGCTGTATCCTAGATCTGACAGGCAGAGCCTCGGATGCCTTGGCACCTCCCTGTAGGGTCAGATGACGACAGGATGGAGGGGGAAAAAAAAGTAGCACGGATAGCGTCAAAAAGATGCATTCTGCCCACTGCCTGACCCCGCAGGCATCCCTGCAGCAGTAACGGAGGGCATGAGATGGCTTTGAAATGTCCTGGGCTATAGGATTTCTCTAAAGTGGTTTCCTTTCCTGAGTTGCGTGCGTGGGCTGTGGTTGGAGAAGGACGGCTCGCAAAAGGGGGGCATACATAAGAGACTATGCTGAGCCATGCTGATTTACAACCACTGAGAGCCTGGCCTGTTACAGTACTTCTGTTTGCAGGGGGAGGCAGGAGAGACAGCCGGGGGGGTCTCAAGCTGCCTTTACTTTGCAGACGGCTTGGGCTGCTCCAAGGGTAAAATCCATCTAAGCAACGTGCTAAAAGCTGAGTGTGGAGCCGGCAGCTCTGGCTCCCAGCAGGACAGAGACTGCTCCGACTATGCTAGAGAAACACTGGCAGCAAGATTTTAACACTCAGAATAAAAGCTGGGAAGATTTGCCAAGGGGATGGGGAGGGGGCAATACGTATCCTACCGCAGCTCTGTCCTGTACAGCATCTCAGAGCGCGCCCGGCATTGGTCCCCTCTCTGGGAGGTAGGTGAGGACTGCATGCCTCTTACACACAGACACCCCGAAGCCCAGGGAAGTTAAATAACTCTCCTGATGCATCAGCTCAAACTGCCAGCAGACTGAGTGCTAGGACCCAGGCACTGAGCAGAGGACAGCTGAGCCAACAGCACCTGAAACCGGGCAGCTTCACAGGGTCTCCAGGGGGTGAAGGCAGAACAGGGATTTCCCTCACTGAGGAGCAGCACACACACTGGTAGGAGTCAAGGCAGAAAGAGGCTTCCCTGCTTGAGGCTTCCCATACCTATCCCCGATATAACACATGGGCTGCCCAGGCCAGGGGTTTAGCCCCAAACCCTACTGTCACTTTTACAGCCACACTCAAAAGATGGCCTCTCTACTTGCAAAGGTGATGCCTGCTCCAAAGCCCGTCAAAGCCAACAAGAGTCTTTCCATTAACTTCCGTCAGCTTTGGATCGGGCCCTTTTTCCATCGGCAGCTCTGAGGGTTGTGAGGGGCTGCCCGTGGGGAGCCTGAGTCGCAGGGGCACGAGCAACTCAGACAGCCCACAGCACGGAAACAGTGGAGAGAGGGAGCGAATACCAAAGCCTTGCCACTCGCGGTGCAAATGAAGCATCCGGATTCGGTCTCTGCATGTGCCTGCCTGCGCCTGAACTTCAGCGCGCCTGGCCAAACCCTCCTGCTCTTTCCGGGCAGCTCGGAAAGCCTGTAGCAGCAAGCGGGTGGCATTTTTGTGTTCCTTCTCTACACCACGAAGTCCATTTGTGATAGAAAGTAGTGCCTTCGTGGTGGGCGTAACGGAAAGGCTCCAGGATGGCTGGCAGGAGCCTGCAGCAACTCTGTTTCCACGTACTGTGAAGTTTGGAGCTGGCTGATTTTAGCTCCAGATTGCAGAAGGGCCCCGTCCCCCAACCTCGCCGTGCGAGCCCGGAAAGTTGGCTCATGGTGGGCCTCAACAGATAAGGGTGGGAAGGGGGGGATACTTCTCTCAGGTGGGGATCAGACACAGTGGGCACAGGACCACGGGGGCTTGGGGGGCGGGATTCACTTACCGAAGGGCAGGACGAAAAAGAAAGGGAACCAGCAGAGGATGAAGACTCCCACCACAATAGCCAGGGTCTTGGCCGCCTTCTTCTCGCGGGAGAACTTGAGCAGGCGCACCGAGAGCGAGCTCCGGAGGTTGTGCCCCTTGTTCCTGGCGCTGGAGAGGGAATCCTCCAGCACGCTCCGGCAGTGGATCCTCAGCACCACCTCCATGGACTTGCTCCGCTCCTTCTTGACCCCGGCTTCCAGGCTCTTGGTGGTCCGCCGGGCCACCACGTAGATCCTGAAGTACATCACCAGGATGACGGCCAGGGGCAGGTAGAAGGAGAAGAGGGAGGAGAAGAGGGCATAGCCCGGCTCCTCCGTGATGCTGCAGATGCTCTCGTCGGGCGGCGGGGGCTCCTTCCAGCCCAGCAGCGGCCCGATGGAGATGACCATGGAGGAGAGCCACACCACCACCAGGATGACGCCCGCTTTCCTCTCGGTCATGATGGCCGGGTACTTGAGCGAGTACTTGACGCCAATGTAGCGGTCCACCGAGATGATGCAGAGGCTCATGATGGAGGCCGAGCAGCACAGCACGTCCACCGCCGCCCAGATGTTGCAGAAGACGCGCCCGAAGACCCAGAAGCCCAGCACCTCCAGGGTGGCCGAGAAGGGCAGCACCGTGGTGCTGAGCAGCAGGTCGGCGATGGCCAAGTTGACGATGAAGTAGTTGGTCACCGTCTGCAGGTGCCGGTTGCAGGCCACCGACAGGATCACCAGGATGTTGCCCACGATGGCCGAGAGGACGAAGAGCGCCAGGAAGACCCCCAGCCCCACGGCCGGCAGCGCCAGGGCCGGGCTCAGCGAGGTGCCGTTGCCGGCCGCGGCGCCGTCGTCCCCCGGCGCCCAGCTGCGGTTGCC
>NW_017729033.1:6280602-6281291 GCF_001723915.1 Gavialis gangeticus
GGCCGCCGGGTGGCAGCACCAGGCCGCTGTCGCCACCCCCGCCGCCTGCTCGCGGGCGTCCTCCTGCCCCAGGGATGCGCGGGGGGCATCGCCGGTCCCTGCCCCGCAGCTTCCTTCAGGCCCAGCACCAGCCGCCCCCGTCTCCCAGCACCCGCCGCAGGGCTGTGCCAGCATGTGCCCCGCGCTGGAAACAGCCTCCAGCCCCCTTGGCGGGATGCGAGCGGCTCTCAGCCCCTCCTAGTAAAGCCCCACCGCTTCCCAGCACCCCATGGAGACGCCCCACTGTCTCCTGGTACCCCATGGAAATGCCCTACCACCTCCTGGCACCCCATGGAAATGCCTTACCATTTCCCAGTGCTCCATGGAGATGCCCCACCACCTCCTGGCACCCCATGGAGATGCCCTACCACCTCCTGGCACCCCATGGAGATGCCCCACCATCTTTCAGTACCCCATGGAGATGCCCTACCACCTCCTGGCACTCTGTGGAGATACACCACCATCTCCTGGTACCCCATGGAAATGCCTTACCATTTCCCAGTGCCTCATGGAGAGGCCCCCATCATTTCCCAGTACCCCATGAAGATACCCTACCATCTCCTGGCACCCCATGGAAATGTCCCACCATCTCCTGGTACCCCATGGAGATGCCCCACCATCTCTCAGTACCCCATGGAGATGCCCTACCA
>NW_017729033.1:6281709-6286411 GCF_001723915.1 Gavialis gangeticus
ACCATCTCCTGGTACCCCATGGAAATGCCTTACCATTTCCCAGTGCCCCATGGAGAGGCCCCCATCATTTCCCAGTACCCCATGGAGCTGCCCTACCACCTCCTGGCACTCCATGGAGATGCCCCACCATCTCTCAGTACCCCATGAAGATGCCCCACAATTTCCCAGTACTCCGTGGAAATGCCTTACCATTTCCCAGTGCCCCATGGAGAGGCCTTATCATTTCCTAGTACCCCGTGGTGATGCTTCATATCTCCCAGCCCCCACGTGGGCACCCTTCCTTCTCCCATGCCCCCCCTCCCAGCTGGCGCACCCCAGGTGCTGCCACACCAGCTCATGGCTCCATCCCAGCCTGCAAAAGAGCTGCCTGGAACGAGGAGCTCCTCCCAACCCAGAGGCACCGGGCGGGGGAGGAAAGCCCTTGCTAGGAGGGAGTGTGTGGGCTGGGCTGGGATCCTGCATGATCAATAAGTCACCCCCTGTAATTGTAACTCCCTGCATGACTGCGAAACAACAGATTGCGATGAAAATGTATAGGCACTTGCTTGTGACTTGTTTACATGGTCTCTTTTCCCACTGATAAAAGCAGATCCTGTTTACACTGATTTCTTTCTAATGGGCCGTCCCTCCAGCCCCCATACGTTATGGCAGGAGAGTGACCTCTGTGCTCTGCTGGATTCGTTCCGAAGCCAGTTTTTAGTGCACACAGGAAATATTTGCCTCCAGTCTGTTTATCTTGCATTTTAACAACTCCCTCTCTCTCTTTTCAGTCCAAATGACTGATTCAGTGGCAACGTAAATGCACAGTGTGGCGACTTGAGCTGTAGCCCAAGCAAAGGTGTGCACTCATTTGAAGATCAAAGCTGGACAAAAGTGGTCATTTCTTTGAAAAAGATAGTGGAGAAAATGACAGTTTTTCATTTTTTTTTTAACTGAAGATTTTCCTCTTCCCCTATTTTAATTGTGGAGTTGAGGAGAAGAAAGAAAACCCAAAATTTCTTTTTTTGTGTGTGCTTCTCTCATTGTTATTGCAAACTCACCAAAAACCAAACAAACAAACCCCCAGCTGAAAACTGTCCATTACTGGCCAAAATCTCTCTTTTTTTTTTTTTTATATAGAAATATGTTTCAGGGTCAAAAACAATCTATCAGCATTATTATTTAGCATTGTTTCTTGCTGGGAAACACAGTTCATCTTGGTACCATTTGAGTTTCAGGAAATTTGTCGCCTTATGTGCATAGCTCTAGATAGATTCCCCCTCCAGATAAATGTATCTAGTCTGATCTATTTATTTTCTCATAGAGATAATGAAAACACATACATTTTTTTCCACAATTAAGGCTGAGCCGAGTTTTTTGGTGTAGTGCAGTATTCAGTTTGAAGGCAGATGTCATTCATAATCAATATGGCGCCATAGGGTAAAACTGTGATTGTCTGGAGCCCTTAGGGCTTGTTGGCTTGCAGAGTTGCAGTGGCGTCACTGAATGTCTGATTTTAAACTGATTTTTTTTCCACTGGTCCAAGGGCTGGGTGCAAGACTTGGAGCCATTCATGGGTTAACCAGTGGTACATCGTGCTGCCCTAATTTAAAAATGCTGCAGATATAGAAATACAGGGCTGGAAAGGGTCATCTCCATTAGTCCTTGATAACCACACATAACACTTCCCACCTTAGGGCCAAGTTTGCTGCCGAATAAAAACAGGCTTTAAAATACCTGCTTGTCAACCTGCTTGGCTGGGAGAAGCCCCAGTACGATTTGGTCCAAGATTATGCCTCCGACTTGACCCCTCCATCCATGTGTTCCTGGCCATCTTTCTATTTAAACCGGGATTACTTGGTTTAGAGAAAAGTGTTGAGGAAACAACCCACTCTGGAACCCAGATAACCCACTCCCGAGCGTCCACACTCACACTTGCCCTGGCTTGCTTTGAGGTAACGTGCGCAAATCTGTGGGTAGACAAGACCCAAAACACCAATCCGCTCAGTTCCTGATTTGAGGGTGCAAAATCTTCCCCTTTTGACAATTGAGGGTGCTTGACTCATACTTGCTCAGTCTCCTCTAGCTTTCATTTGACTTCATACGTACCACTTGGCATGGCAGGCGAACGCAGAGCCAAAGACAATCTTGTGAAGGGGGCGGCTTTTACAATTAAAAGAAGGCATTAACAAAAAAACCAAAAGCTGCTCATCAGTAGGCTGCTATTATTTGTTGTTCACATTTGTATAGTAGAAACACCACAGGAGGCAACAGATTAAACAATAATTTGGAAAAGGGAAGGATTTTAAAAAAAATATATTAAAAAACCCCAAGGACTTCACATTTCACTCAGTCAGTTATGTGCTCCGAGATGCTTCCAAAAGCCACAATGGGCAATTATGGTAAGTGGTTTTTAACCTTAGGAGCTCCCACATTTCAGAAAGGTTAAAAAGGCCACAACCGGCACAGGGGGAATATGCTGGGAAAGCACTGGATGACCTGGGTTATGCGACTATGTCCAAATGAGAGAATTGTGCTGACAAGTTGAGCTAACTTCACTTTTAGCTTTATTGCCTCCCTTGCGTGAACCTGCTTGAGTGAATGGCTCTGCCAAACTCAAACGAGGCTTTTGCTTGTGGACATGAGTTGAGTTGAGGGCGACGTTTGAGCTACAAAGCTCAAATGACCTTTAAAGGAGAGATCCCCTTTGCGTGGTTCAGGTGATTCAATGCGGGTGTTTATTACCCAGTCCCCTGAAGGGCAAAGTGGAGCTGGAACAGGTTTCCATCTTACAGCACATTGCAAAGAAGAGTGGACAAGCTGGAATATGCAGGCAGTGTGTGATCTGCTGGGCTTAAGTTTAATTTTGTAGCAGCAGTAATATCCCTGTGGAGAAAAAAAGCAGACTCTCAGGGAAAGGGAAGAAGAAAAGAAAAGCTTATGTTGAACAGTTATATTTTCAAGATGCTTCTTAGCATAGCCTGGAAGACTCCACTATTGAAGCTGCTTTTGATGAGCTGTTACAAAATGTCAGGGTATAAATTAATTTGGATCATGGGGAAAAGCATGCAAGAGCCAAAGGAGCATGTGCCGCAGGAGATGATAGATTGTCAAAGTCCTCTGAGCTCAGTCTGTCTGCTAGGTACCATCGAACAAATGAAGTGTGGCTCAGCTGGACCTCACAAAGCAATGGATGTTGCTACAAGTAGGGTGCAGACTAGGGCAGAAAGAAACAACCACCTGGGCCTAAAAGCTTGTCTCTGTCTTATGGAGTGAAAGAGAACCAGGATCTACTGGTTTGTCTATAGGGTTCCTGGGGACAGAAGTCATGCAGCAAAGGCTGTAGCGTTGATACCAGCATTAGACACAGTCGATAGATAAAATGGATGGATTCGGTAGCTACAATGGGTACTAGAGTTTGTCAGATTGTTTTGCCTGGTTTTCCAATGGCAAATGCTGAGTTGTCAAAATCAGCACACTCAACAGGGCCAGCACGGTGACTCCAACCATCAGACTGAAGTGCTTCGGTGTCAGAACAGAGTGTTTGGGTCTTGCTTTTCTCGACACCTTTTCTTTCTGAACAGAGCATAATATAATACAACCCCAGTTGCCAATTATGAGATGGGGCGGCAATGAGCAACATCAGGCCTGCAAAGAGATTTTATCCAGGCCACCAGGCTGGGGTGGTGGCAGCAACTGGTGGCGGCAAGAGGAAGTACCAGTAGCCACATCACAAACAACAGCTGGCCCTTGGACCGAGCTATGTTAATTCATCCCATCGTTGCTGAAAGGTTGCCAACCCCTGTCCTAGATCAATTTCCAGTTACTCACTGATATAATGGCTGCAGATGACCTGTTAGAATACCAATTAAACCCATTTCAAAATAAATTTCAAATCAATAATAATGATGAAATAAAGCAAAATGCAAAGCTGTAATAATACGTGAAGCCAAAAGCCAAATGTTGCAACAAATACCTTATTTTCCTGCATGCATCATACACCATTTCCCCAAAAACAGCTGCTGGAAATTACAGTGCATATTATAAGTGAGGAAATGTGATAACAGCAGTTTTTGCTGCTTAAGCTTTTATCATGGGAAAACAGAAGTAACTCTGTAGATAACCCACAGGGAGTGAAACAGTGATCAGGCTCCCTCACCACAGCTACTCAGTTGCTTGCTATGAGGAAAGATATTTTTCTCTTCCTTCTGCCTTTTGAAAACCAGGTGCATGTCTTATTCTGGGGGCATGTTGTATAGGAGACAATACAGTATTTTCATTGCATCAAAACATGTTTTTTTCCTCCATTGATTTCATTCCAGAGGAAAATCTAATATGCCACTTTTTAACTAGGGGCAGAACAATTTCCCCCCAAATATCTGAATTTATCACAGGCTAGGAATTCTGCAATCCCACCACCTTTAAAGGACAGGTGCTATAGAGCCTCTAAGTTCTGGATCCCTTGTTTAGCTTTTCTTCTTATTGTGGTCTGGACCCAAACCAGCAATCCCAATGACCTCTGCCCAGAGTCGGATCCAGGGGGCACGGTGGTGCAATTGCCCCCTTCTTTGATTTCTGATCCACCCACATTTTAAAACCATCTGCCAGGGGAGGCTGCAGTGTTTCTATTCAGCCAATGCAAAGGGAATCAATTGACTTCCTGGCTTATTATAATGTAGCTGATTCCTGCTAATCTCTTTTCTCACCACAGATGTTAACAACC
>NW_017729033.1:6286422-6286838 GCF_001723915.1 Gavialis gangeticus
TCCTGCTAATCTCTTTTCTCACCACAGATGTTAACAACCCTCTCTCCTATTTAATGGTCTTGATGTTCCATTAATCAAGCTCTCCTTTCTTCTGTCCTATCCACAGTCAAGATGCTCAAGAGGCTATATTTTGTTTTACAAATCTAAATCAGAGATGTGCATTTAACTATAGTGACTTTAACTATAATGTACATTTGACTGTAATGACTACAGGATTAATAAAACAATATCTTTGGACTATTTTTGCCTAGTTGTATTTTTAAAAATTAATATATAGGCTAGCAAATTAGTACGGATTCCAATAAAGTTATATTTGTTTGTACTTTGATCTTAAGCTGAATAATATAACACTGGGCCCATAGCATATTAATAAATCTTCTAGTTTCTCTTTAACTGGAGAAAATGCATGTTGTGTT
>NW_017729033.1:6291838-6297779 GCF_001723915.1 Gavialis gangeticus
GCTGAATAATATAACACTGGGCCCATAGCATATTAATAAATCTTCTAGTTTCTCTTTAACTGGAGAAAATGCATGTTGTGTTATGTGATGATGCACTGCACCACCTGCACCCCTCTTTTCAAATCCCAGATCCACCCATGTTGAGCTCGAATCCAACCAAAAAAACCCAGCAGCACAAAGCTCTGCTGTCTTACATTAAAGTCTAGAACAAAAATGGCATCGTTGTTTCAGGGCAATCAGAAGCCAGCGATGTGCATTTTAGGACATGCAGGTGTCAATGAGCCAAAGACTTTATCATCTAAATAAAGACAGCAGAGAACAAGTGGGTACAAGACAAATACAAAGGGAGGGAGGAATGGAGACAAGCGTGTTGTTTGTAAGAGTCGTGCAAGTATCTGAGTGGGTGTTGGAGTCAATGTGTTATTGCACAAATTGTGGGCAATTCTGTGGGGTTTTCTGAGTGGACACATGTTAGGTTAAAAGTGGGCGAGATGGAATGGGAGGAGAGAGGAAATGGGAACATGACAGTGAAGAGAGGGGAGGAGAGCAGGGAAAAGAGGGATGGGAAAGAAGAGAAAAATATAATGGGTAAGGGGAACTGCACTGCTAGGAGACAGAGTGGATCAATAAGCAATAAAGAGGGCACAAGAAATGCACGTTCGCCTTCTCTGAGACAAGGAACAAGGGCTGCTCCGACTTTGGGTGCATTTGGCTGACACTTGGCCACTGAATCCGATAATGGTACCAAATAGGGCCAGAGGGAACCTCAGAGGCCATCTCCTTCAGCCTCCGTCTCCTAGCAAGGTCATCTCTCTCTGTTTGGATCTAGTTCAGATGTCTATGAAGCTCTCTCCACCTTCCCCATGAACTTTCTCCGTGTTGTATCACCAACCTGGTGTCTCTCCATGCCCACTCTATTCATTTAAGCACGGGTCTTTTCTCTGCCTCATCAAACGTTTGGGCAGACTGGTAGGGGAGGTGCTCTTTCTTTGCAGGTCCTCCCGCCTGGAACAGTCCCTCTAGCTATTCCTGCCTCTCCATCTCCATCTCATCTCAAGCCTCAGCTGAAAACTCTTCCAGGCTCTTTTTGCTTCTATCCCTTAATTTCTTTTTCTGTATATCATTGGACCAGATTCCATTAAAGTCAATTGCAAAGCTCCCATTGATTTTTCTATCTCCGTTTCTAGCCCAACAAAGTCAAAATGAGTCCTTTCATGGAGGCTGTCTGGCTCTATATTAGGTCCTCAAACATTTGCCAGTTCGGTACACATGCTAAACACTGTGTAAACTAAAATTACATATACTTTTTTCACGCTAGCTTATGTTCACTTCTTCTTGCAAACATAAGGACATTTCAGACAGCAGCTATGTAATTAAATGCAATTAGATGCAAACAAACATAAACACAGAGGATGCAAATGGATGGCAGAGACTTAGGTTAAAATTAACCACTGCAATCTGGATTGTGTACAGTCTCTGTCCTTTTGGGTACAAGGGAATGAATTCATCGGCTATCCTGAGATGAATGAAAATCGATCAGGCCATACTGGAAAGAGAGACATCCAAGTTTCACTTTTTGTTTTGCCTCTATTGCATAGGAGACATGCAGATATCCAAGTACAACTTGACTCATATACAACAGCACTAACTTGGGATCACTCCTCTGTGGTTATGAGAACGTGTTGACTTCTAACTGTAGGCTGTAACCATTACACCTCCCATAGAAATTCATGCAATAAAACCACTTTAATCCTGTTTCTTTCTCAGTTACATTTACCATGATTTAGCTCAGGGGCGGGTCAGGGAATTCTGGGATGGAGCTAACAAGGGATGTGTCCTGCGGCAGATTCTGGGGCTATAGGGACTGTTGGGCACAACTATTGGCAGCAGGGAGGCATGTGAGAGCGGTGCTGATGTGCTTGGCCTGCCACTATTTGCCTTGTAGCTTCTTGCCCCACTGCCTCCATCGCTGGTCTTGTCATGGCTGCTACTTGTGCTGCCTCCACCATCACCTCTGCAGCTGCCCTGCCACCCACCGCCAATCCGATCTCGCTTGTGTGGAGCCCCATGGTTTGGATTGGACAAGGGGTGAGTTTGACAGTCCTGGTTTATCTTTCTGGTATGGCTACAGGAGCATGCAGAGGTAACAGCTAATGCACACCCCCAACAGGTAATTCCCTTTCCTCTTTTGAAGCAGTTTATTGGTCTTGCAGCTGAGTGGAGTGTGGTTGTTCAGCAGTCTAGCCCACTGGGGCCAAATTTTATGCCAAATTATAGGCAGGTGGGCAGGACTGGATGGAGAGGTAAGTGAGCATAGACTTAGGCCCTCATGTAGTGGGTTGTGCTGATGAAGACAAAACTCCAGTGGCCTTGTCCCAAGAACAGATAATGCTGTACCCAGCATATGCAGCATCTGTATAGCAGGAGAATGCTAAACTGTAGGCGTGTCTACACGTGCACATTTACTGTGCAGTAACTGCAATTCAACAAAGATAAATGTAAGGTAATAGTTGACTCCAAGATAAACATGAGCTGGCAGTGCAATGAATAATATAACACTGGGCCCATGGCATATTAATAAATCTTCTAGTTTCTCTTTAACTGGAGAAAATGCATGCTGTGTTATGTGATGATGCACTGCACCACCTGCACCCCTCTTTTCAAACCGCATCAACAAAGCCTTGTCATGTATTAGCAGATGCATGACCAACAGGTCGAGGGAGGTGATTCTCCCCCTCTATGTGGCGTTAGTAAGGCTGCAGTGGAGTACTGCATCCAGTTCTGGGCACTGCACTTCAAGAGGGACACGGAGGATCTGGAGAGGGTTCAGAGGAGGGCCACTTGCATAATTAGTGGTCTCTGTGCAAGACCCTACAAGGGGAGGTTGAGAGATCTGGATCTTTTCAGCCTTTACAAAAGTTGGCTGGGGGGTGACCTTGTAGCCTCCTATAAATTTATTAGGGGAGGACAGCAGGGAATTGGTGATGTGCTGTTTACCAGAGCGCCCAATGGAGTAACTCTGAATAATGGGTTCAAACTAGTGGAGAGTAGATTTAGGTTAGAAATTAGGAAGGAAATTTTTACTGTAAGGGTGGCCAGAGTCTGGAATGGGCTTCCAAGAGAGGCGGTCCTATCACTAACTTGGAGGTCTTCAAGAGGAAGCTTGATAGTCACCTGACAGGGGTTGTATGATCTCGGTCCTCTTTTCTGCCAGGGGCAGGGGATCAGACACGATGATCCACTGGGTTCCTTCCAACTCTATAATCTATGAAGCTATGAAATTACTGCACAATATGGGTGGCATCTACACGTGCATGCCCATACTGTGCAGTAAATATGGCGACTTATGCCGACTTGGGTGTAAATTTGATACCTGCATCATGCAGGCATCATATTTGCGCCTGGTAAATCTGTTATTGGTAGTTACTGCGCGGTAATTCATGTGTAGATGCCTTACTGCACAGTAACACTGTGTATGTGGACCGACTTGGGACTAACTATAGTCCCAAGTTGGTTCACACGTACAGCGTTACTCCACTTTAACGCCTGAATGTATAGATGCCGGCCTAAACCGACTTATTGAGCAGTAAGTTACTGCACAGTAAATTGAATGCGCAATAAATGCATGTGTAGCCCTGCCCTCTACAAATGGAAGGAGAGAGAGGAATGGTTTCAAGCTACTCTCAGAGTCTCCAGCTGAGCAACATTGACAAAGAGCATAAGGGGAAACCTAGCAGCTGATCAAAGTAATTAGCAAACAACAGGAAATAACAGTAAAACTGAAGGTAACTGTTGGCTTGATCAGAAACGTAGCGCCTGCTGGGCACCTACCGCACTCAGGGGCTGGGAAGCCGCTCCTCTTCACCTCCCACCGTGGCTGCAACACGCCTGCCTGGCCCGCATCGAACAGCTGGGCCACAGGCACATCCGGCGAGTGGGGAAGCCTGCAGCCCTTGGTCACTGGGCCCAGCCTCTACCACCCCTCCTCCTCTCTCATTCCCACTGCATTCATTTCAATTAAGTACATAAGCATACTGTGTGTGAGGATTGGATCCAGACCGAAAGATATTCTGTCTTGATGCCAGTATGTATTACCCCCGTTGCTGTCTTCTTGTTTAATCTCTGCATTTTCCATTTTAATATCACGCTTGTTAAAAAAAAAGAAAGACACAAAGGCAGGATTTAAATCTTTATGGGTCAGCTTTGTCCTTGGGCAAAGTACACGGAGTTACACGCATCTGGAGAGGTGTTTGGAAAAGCAGTGACACCATAAAGCATCTTATCATTACTCTTGTTGCTCATGAGTGGCTGTCTCTAATGGGAATTCATGGCTGCAGACTTCATTCAGATCCCATTTACCGGCCTCTCTCAGAAAGGGGTCTGCTGACCTTATATCTATTGAAACCTATGGAGCCATGCACTTTTACACCTACTGAGAATCTGACCCAGTGCACCCCATACACTGATTAGAGCCCTTCCCTGGTACCATTAACAAGCCCCTTGACAATAATGAGACTCCATAAACCAAAGCGGATTTAATGTAGTCCATCTTCACCAAAGTGCTCCTAATCCAAATAATGGATATGTTGATACAATAGTCCATTTTGGCAGCTCTGCAGGGTTTGTTATATTCTGGCCAGTGCAAAACTGGCTCTTTATTTCAATGGGCACAGACAGGCAGAACAATTGAATCCCTGTCAAAGGATCTCCTACAAGCTGTTAAAATGCAGCTCTTATATCTGCATAATTGTGTTGCAGCAAAGCAACTACTGCTGCAACCCTCACCCTGTTTCATTTAGGGTCTCAGTTAGGGCAGTTTAGCAACCTTGTATTGCTAAAGGCTCATGCAGACTCACATCCCAACAGGGGATACATACTCCCAGGTAGGAGGTCCCCTGATGCATTTGCAGAAGCTAAAAAACCCTTCAGTGCATTTTCCAAATCTCAAGGTGCTTTTCAAATATCAATGAGTTGCCTCCCCTATAGAGGTGTCAAGAGGCATGAGTGACATCCAGCATTTTAATCTCTTGTTCCAATGATAAGCTGACCCTATGATTCGTATTTTTAGATTCCGTTTTGAGACTAGCAACTTCTCTGGTCAGTCAAGTGCTACAGATAAAGATCTTGATCTGCTAGGGCGACAGCCGACTCAAAGAACCGCGTAAAGGTCTAAAGAGTTAAATGCGCTAAAAAAGTTGACCTCAAGGTCTGGCCGGCTGGATCAGAGTTCCCCCATTTCAAGCGGGAGCGCTAGATACAGGATCTGCACACCCAGCGTGGACTCAGAAGCCCAACCCTTGAGACGATGGCTGGGTGCTGTCCATACTTACCAATCCCAAGAGCGTGGAGGGCCCATTTCACCAGCCTGGTGGGCATCCACTAGGAGAAGGGGCAGGGGGTCATTAAAGGTTGTGACGCACCCATTGTTCCTGCTGGTCTGAACAAGGCAACTTGAGGACTGGGAGCTGCAGCACTGAATTAGCCTTCTTCATGGGTAGAGTTGCTGGGGTTGAGGCTGAAGACCCAGCTGGTGTAGACCCATGGGGAACGAGCCCCTTCCTGTAGCATCCTTCCCCTTTGGAAACTATCCCAAAGTCCTTTGGAGCAGGGGTCAGCGACCTGTAGACACTCCTCTCCACCCAACTCTGGAGAGCCCAGGTTGTCTG
Source organism: Gavialis gangeticus (assembly GCF_001723915.1). NCBI lineage: Eukaryota > Metazoa > Chordata > Crocodylia > Gavialidae > Gavialis > Gavialis gangeticus. The sequence continues at coordinate 6,297,505 of NW_017729033.1, forward strand.
CTGCCTTCTCTGCCACATGTCACTGCCTCCACCGTGTGTGCTCTGTGCCACCGATCCCCATCCCCAGTGGCAGTGGGGAGAGGCAAATTCAGTGCATGGTGAGCGGTGCGTGCTGCTGGCACGAGGGAGTCAGTAGGGGATGCTGCAAAGGGGATCAGTGGTGCAGGGCAGAGTGAGGGGACACACCTGGCATGTCACCAGTCCCCAGGAAGGCTGTGAATTGGATCCAATCACTTCATGGGTCAAGATTCAGGGGGGGCAGGGGGAGAGGGATT
>NW_017729033.1:6297790-6301571 GCF_001723915.1 Gavialis gangeticus
AGTTTTTTAACTAGGATTGGGTGAGAGACGGTGTCAAAGGTTGGTGACACCTTCTTTGTTCTCCCTGCCCCACTTCCTATTTAGACTTCAGTCCTTGGAGATCTCCTAAGATCTTTATCTTAATCCCTTATGTCCGGTCAGCTGACTTGAGTTGTGGGTAGTAACAGGGAGGATTATCTGCTTAGAGGGTTGGCAGGTCCCTAACTAGCCATATGTATCCAGAAGCCAGATGGCAAATCCCTTGCTCCATTAGCAAATACCAGTAGTTACTCATGCACTAGTCCTAGTCACTGTGCTGGCATGATTTGTTCAAGTAGCTGGCTCAAAGTGTGTCACAAAACATGCATCGGCACCACTATACCTGTAACTGAGGCCCCTCAGATCCACAAAGAGTACCAAGGCCTCCCCACCCACCCAAGCCAAGCCAAGCCAAGCCAAGCCAAGCCAAGCCAAGCCAGTGCCAGACTGGTTGTAGGACCCTGCCTTCCCTGGACCCAAACTCACCTGCCCCTCAAGCCACCCTTGTTTCTGCAGCTGCATAAATGGTCATGGTGAGCTGAGCCCTAATTGCATTTTACACCCTTTTAAAAAAAGCTCTCATTTTCAAACACGGCCTCTCTTCCCCAGATGTTTGGGGCCTGGGATTTGTATATAAACATGGCATTAAAAAAGGAAGCACATAGGGCTGCCACTCACAATGCCAGTGACAAGCCAATTGCAGGAATTAAAGCCCCAGCACACCTGCCTTGAGCACACCTGCTCCTGGGGTACACTGCTGGGGTCTGTGTGTGTTCCTATCTGTCAGGAGAAAGCCAAGGTTGGCATGCAAGTCATTAACATGCCCCTGAAAGCATTAGCCAAATCAATCTTTCTAATCTTGGCTAATAGGGAACTTGAGAGCTAATGAGTCAATCAGACACAAGGCATGAGTCCCAATGACTCACGCAAACAATATCTGAGAAGACAATTAATAATACCCCTGCACTGGCAGGAAAAAAGAGGTGGCTCGGATCATGAAATCTTGGCCCTTACTTGTGCTATTATTATTTTTAGTAGCAGCTAGAGGACCTGGCGTGATGGAAATTGTACATAGGCAGAACAACCCCATCCCCTGGAGATCTTGTACTCTAAAAAGCAATGAAGGAAGAGGTGTCAACAGACTGGACGCTGGGCAGAGAGGAAATCCTAAGATCCTAAAATGTCACTTTTGACATTTGCTAACGCTAACTTCCAGTTTGGCATTGCCTTGATTGCAGCCTGTGTTGTAACGGCAATTAGAGAATTACTGTAATCCACTCCAGATGTCTCAACAGCAAGTGAATCCTGCCTTTTGGCAACAGGGCTCCAGCATCCTGGAAATGACTATGGTTAGAGATTAGTACTTTCGACTACCTCTGTATTAGAGAATCAAAAAGCAAATGAAACGCTAGTGAAAGTAATTTCACAAGCACCAATAATGTGATTAAAAAGGTCAGTTAAGAGGCATGTTTAAAGGCACCCTAATGACCAGAAAGGATCTGAGATTTAAATGCTGGTATTACTAGGATTATATCCACTTATTCAGAATCCATTTGTCAATGGTTTGGAGACAAATCAGCCAAGGCATATCCAGGCCCTCACATATCCTTGTATGGTAGTTGTGGTCTTAATGGCAGCTCAAAATAAAGGCATGTACAGCTTGTAATCGCGGGCACACGTGGCATTGTGAATCCAAGTAATTCCACTGAAGGGGAAAGTTCAGCAGGAGTATTTAGTGTGAAAGAGAGCATCTGTAACAGACTTTTATGCCAGCAAAGTTGGGAAGAAAACTAACAAAAGCTAGCAAAGTTATTACCATGACATGGTGTTGGGGGCCAATCTCATTGGCTTCAATGGACTTTTGATCAGGTCAGAAGAAAAGAAAGAAAAAGCCTGGCTGGAGACTACAACCTGATCAGAGTCAGGAATCGGTCTGGCCACCAACCCAACAGGAAGTTGACCATTGATGGCTTCATGATCTTTGCAACTAGCTCTACAGTCTACCCAAGCTTGGCTTCAGATCCTGTCTTTATAACAGATAAGGAGTAGAAATAAGGGCATGCAGGGCAGACAGAGATTACTTCACACATACAAGTAGGACCATACTCCTCTGGTCTAGTCCCCCACACCTGCCCCTCCAGCTGTCTTGACAACGGGTACTTCTCCCAAAATCACTAGGGACTGCAGGTAGAAAGGGATCTGCTAGGATGTATGTGCATTGCCCAAAGCCCTTCTGTTATATATTTTTGGTAAGGGCTCCAGAAAGAGCAATGTGCTTTGTACTGTAAAGCCTCCCTTCAGAAATCATCCTTATTATTTTTACAAATGCACTTGGATGCATCAAAATCTGGGTTTTGTTGTGTGCGGTGCTGCATGGGCCCGTAGCGAGAGTGTCCCTGCCATAAAAAGCACAGTCTCGGCAAACAAAACAACTGGTGGGAGTGAAAACAGATGTGATACAACTTCCCCAAGGTCACACACAAGTGGGCGAGAGACAGAATCTGGGATAGCGCTTGGGTTTTCTAAGCCTCACAGAATACCCCATGCCCCGGACTATGCTGCCTCGTTGATGAGAGCAAGCAAAGCACAGCAGGCATAAAGAGGGAGGGGGAAGGGTTGAAGAGGGAAGAGGCTTGCAGTAGTGATCTCTTCACTGATATTGGTGATGCATATTTGTGGTTGTGTGTTTTTTAAAGATCCAAGCCAAATTCAACCACCGGCTTCGGCTGAGGCCTGGTTAAGTCATATATAACTGTCTTTGTAGCTTGTCTTCATACGTACCTGTACAGCTGAGGGTGACTTGTGGTGTGAATTGTCACCTAACTCAAGTCCATGTTTAAGTGTTAGCAGCTAGAGGAAAGAGGCAGAGTGAATTTCCTACCAGAAACAAGGGGTTGGGACCTTAAATCCACTCTTATGTTGGCAAGGTTTTCAGGAAATGAAAACGTAGGCAATGCTGATCTACATGCAGTTGGCAAAGAGGGAAGGCTGAATGACGTCCGATTTGCTTTGCAGGATACACTTACTCCCAGATGTCTGCTGAACTACATGGATGCATTCCTCTCCCAGCAGTGGGTCTTCGAATAAGGTTCGCATCCCTCCAAAGTTATGCACTCAGCACAGCACAGCACAGCACACACCAGACAAGTGGAAAACATTTAACTGGGCAAATTTGCCTTACTGGAACATCTTCTTGGGGACCGGTGTGGCCCTGCAGTTGTGAATGGCAATGATGGTTGCTTAACTGGGACTGCTTTCACCAAAGCCTTGCATGCTGGGAACACATTGAGTAGGACCTTAACTAAGTGTAATAAGAGGTTTATCCAAATGGGGATGATATCAAACCCACCCAGGCTAGTGCATTGCTGACTTGTTTGCTTGTATACACGGTTAGCACCCTGGAGTCGAGATCCATGACTAGCAATCCTTTCTGTTAGGGGCCACACAAACACAGGACCAAAAGATAGCTTCCACTCCTAAAGAACTCACAATCTCAGCACAAGGCAAGACACAACAGATGGCTACAGATGGGGAAAACCCAAGGAATCAAAACAATATTGGCCAGTATGTCAGGTCTTAACTTCCATTGCCAAGTTTTTTATATAAATGTGTCCTTCTCTCCTGCAGACTGGTACACGATGCTTTCCAGAGAGAACCAGACATAAACACCAGGGGATGTCTTGAAGTGTGAGCCAAGGAGGTGGAGGCGATATTCGTGAGAGAACATCAAAGGAGGTATCTGGATACAGTAGATGAGGCAGCC
>NW_017729033.1:6306571-6333692 GCF_001723915.1 Gavialis gangeticus
GTGGAGGCGATATTTGTGAGAGAACATCAAAGGAGGTATCTGGATACAGTAGATGAGGCAGCCCCGCTGAGCCTCCCACACCTGGATTCCTTTCCTTAACTTGTTGTGGGGAGAGAAGGAAGAGGAAGCTGGGCCCAGAGATTTCCGGATACAGACAAGTAAATATTACAAGCAACAAAAGAGCATCATTTTAAGCTCTAGACATTTGGTGGGGGTACGGGGTGGGGGGAAAGGCAATATTGCATCATTAAAACGAACAGACTCTGATAGTAATGCAAAAGTGGCCACTGGTGTCCCAAGCCAATCACTCCTCTGAAGCTTCCTGTAGGCAGGGGGATGAACCTCTTTTTTTCTAGCTGTATTAGCACCTGTTGTGAGGTCTTAATGAAGAGCACCCCAGCAGCACCTGCTTGCTAGAGAGAGAATGGTGTGGGGGTCCAAAGGTAGCTTGTGAGGGTAAATACGTCTCGTAGGATGGGAAGGCAACTAGGAACTGGATTCTGACATGGAGAAACTTTCTGTAGATGTGACAAGTGACTCCAAAGAGCTCTTCCTGGAGGGATTCGCCAAATCAGGAGTACTGGGGAAACTTGGCTCTCCACTACTAGATCTCTGACTGGTGGAGTCCCACAAGGATTGATTCTCTTGCTAGTGTTTTGCACAACCAACATACAGCCATTAGGTGGCCTGGTCAGACTACAACGGGCTGAAGTGTTTGTGATACACAGACAACGCAAGCACATGCAGATCTTCAAGGGTTTCAATCACGTGTGCCCACACGGATGCAGCGGAGATAGGCCAATGCTTGGCTGAGATCATTTCATGCATGAAGACAGCGGGCTGGAGCAGAATCTAAGCAAGGTGGAACTTCTTGTGGGCAAAGAGAAGCATGAAGATAAAGAGGGTTTGAAGACATCACAGCCATTCAAATGACTGGCTGAAGGGTCACAGGCACCCAGCCCTTGTGCTCCCTGCTGGTTTCTTCCACAATATCGAAACAAGCCTCAGGTCTCCATCAGTCTCCGGGCACTCTGGGGCTAAGGCACCTGAAAGATGAAGACCATGACTAGCAATTCGCTCTTCTGTCACCATGGGATTTTTCACAATCAAGGTAAAGCCATTCTTCGAAGGAGACTGAGTTTTCATTGGGACACATTCAAGACTGTGTCATGAACGCCCCAAGGACAAACGACCATCCCAAACATCCCCACTGAGGTGCGAAGCATCTTTGGTTGACCTTGCTTTCTCCTTCGTGAGTTCATAGCAACAGATTTAATATTTCAGTTGAAAAAAACTACCCAAAACAAGACAGCATTGCACATGCTTCTGTCCCCAGGGAGAGGACAAGAATACAAATGACAGATGTTTGGCATGGCGTTTAATGCACTATGGGAAGAGACTGAACTGAGGTGGCATAAAATCTCAATGGACTAGAATACAGAAGACAAAATATAAACTGTGCAAGAAATAATTGCTCACCTTCTGCAGCTATAAAGTAATAGCTACATCAGACTAATTTTCTGTTGTTGTTGTTGTTGTTCCCTTGTCAGTTGAACACCTTGCTCTAAATTAAGAGGAGTTAAGTGTGCTAAAGCTTCGAAATGAGGCATTTTTTTTCCCCCTAGAGGATATTAAAATAGCTGCTGGAGGAAATACAATGGAGAGTGACTCATACACCAATTAGGCTCAGAAACAAAACCATGAGGAATATAAATGATCCAGCCAATAAAGTGGGCAGAAGTTTCCACCCCCGCCGCCCCCCGTGCTGCTTGATCCATGTCTGTATTACATACCTCTGAAGATTTCTAGGTTGATGTGTCACAGCTGATGAATTGTCATCGTCTATATGTTTTCATGGGGATGGGATGAGATAAATCCCATTCAAACTCTGCGGTGACTGACCAGGGGATTGACTCTGGCCTCCCTTTGTGCCAGGTACTTTTATTTAATGTTATGACTGTTCAGGGGATTTTGGTCCTGGTGAGGGATGCTAGATGCACAGACCTGTACAACCATACACTAAAAAGCTTTGTGAGTAGCAGTAGTCTGCTCTTCAGGTTGGTAACATCTTCTGGCTGTGGATCCTTCCAGCCCTTAGCCTTGCCGCTAATGCAAACACAGCAGCTGGTAACCAAGAGCTCACTGAACTATGCTGGAGAGAGTTTCTCTCTCTTTCTTATTCACAACTTGTCGACATACATTTTTAATTTTTTCAATGCACAGCATGTTTTGGCACTTGGGATTCCTTGCAAAAATGTTTGTGATCACTCAACCGTTTGCTTCACATTTCAAGTTCACTAATTGATCCTCCCGTAAGATCAGAGCCTTAAAAGGCAAGCCATAGGAGGAAAGTCTGAGGGATCTGGGGCTGTGTGTAGACAAAACTAGAGGCGTGTGTGCATGACAGTTTAAAGCAGGCTAAATGCTTTTGCACCACTTTAAGCGTGTCGGTGTTTGCACGCGGCGGCGGCGTATTGCGCAGTAATTCCAGCCACTGTAGGAAATTCGGTGGCGTAATGCACCTTAAATGACTCGGGGCACAGCAAACTAAAACTGCTTCAAGGAGTTTTAGTTTACTGGCCTACAGCCGTGGAGCGAAGCACCGGGCTCTGTGCAGCTCTGCGGCTCTGCAGGAAGCCCTGCAGGCAGCCTGGCAGCAGCCTGGGAAAGCAGGCTCTGCCCAAGAAAAGTGGTGAGCCTGATCCTTTTTTTTTTCCCCCCTTGGATCCTGCCTGCGCTGTGCAGGGGCCTGGTGCTTCCCTCCACGGCTGCGGTGCCCCATGGGACCACCGGGTACCTGCAGGCGGGTCCTGCCTCTGGGGGCAGGGGCCAGCGCTGCTGTGGAGGGAAGCAGCCCAGGGACTGCTCTACCCATCGGCAGCTTGACCTCCCCTCCCCTCCAGAGAGGCAGGTAAGTCAGGAGGGTACGTGCACGACAGGGGAGTTTAAACAGCCTTAAATTGAAGCTGTGTTTTTTAAAACCCACGGCTTCAATTTAGGGCTCCCATTTCCTCTACACATGCCCTGGGACCCTTCAGCCTGAGAAGAAGGAGGCTGAGAGGGGACCTGGTAGCAGCTTACCGCTACACTAGGGAGGGACTTCAAGGGCTCGGTGAGCAACTGTTCACCAGGGCACCCGAGGGGAAAACCAGGAGTAATGGTCACAAACTCCTGGAAGACCAATTCAGGCTCAACATTAGGAAAAACTTCACAGTCAGGGTGTCCTGACTGTGGAATAAGCTCCTTCCAGAGGCGGTGCAATCACCTACCCTGGAAATCTTCAAGAGGAGACTGGACAGTCACCTTGCTGGGGCCACCTGGCCCCAGTTGTCTTTCCATCTTGGTGCAGGGGGCTGGGCCCCATGATCCTCCGAGGTCCCTTCTGGCCTTACAATCTATGAATCCTTACAACAAAGTTTTATGGCATGTTCTTTTGTTTCCTGATTGCTTGCTCGGGCCCAATTATTCCCCAGATAGTCTGGTGGTGACTCCCACTTGACACCACCTCTAATTGCAAGCCCCACTCGTTTTGCAACTTTCCCTTGGGTTTGTGAACTGGCTTACAAATGATCCAACCCCATGTGGCGTCGTGCCCTTAGACTAGAGCCACTGGCTTACCCCATGTAAAGTACTTCCATTTTTGCTCAGAATAATTTTTTTTTTCCCTTAAGGGCAGAGCTAGCTCTTAACACATGTGGTGCCCCCTGCAAACCTGGCATAGAGCATGCATATGAGAAATATTACATATGAATTCTAAAGTGGACGCTTCACGGAAGAGACTCTAGTTAGAGGTACTACAAGAAAGTACAAGGCTTTTTAGTGTTTTCCCCCTAAATTTTGAAACAAGAACTAAATTCTTTCATGACCTCAGTGCCCCCTTAAAGCACTGGGCCACGTGGCACTTGCTTTTATACTACTCAGCCATCTTTAGTGATGAATGCAGTGGTAGCTTTTGAGATGTATAAAAACCAGGCAGCCGTCCTCCTTGGAGATTCTTGGCCTTTGCTTGCTTGCTGGGTGAATACTCCTGCAGGATACAAAACCGCCTCCTGGGACAAAGTCTCAGCACCAACATCCAGGCCCACATCAAAGTCATGCGTCTTACATGGAAAGCTGTTTGAGAGATGTAATGTAAACTATCCCTGGCCACACAATTTATGTCATCAAGAAGATGAAAGCGCTCCTTTCTTTTACACCATCCAGTATAATTCAGTATCTGTTAGAAATGGGTGAGATGACACTGGTGAAACTCAAACATTGCCTTGATTTAGGATTTGGGGGGTTGGGATATTATTATTCTGCGTGATGATGGTTCCCCCCGCTCCCAGATTTTTAGGTACCTACGTAGCATTTAGCATTAGAGTCTGAGGGACTGTATGCAAGCAGTTCTCAACCTTTTCAGATTGGAGGCACTCCTCAATAGACACGAAGCACCCCATGGAAAATGCTAGCTCTTTGATTTCACTCAGTTTGTAAACATGGCAAAACAATGGAGACGTTTTTCTGCTGCAAACAACTCAGAAAGATCACAACAGCTCCGAATGTTTTGCCACTTCGGATCCCTATTTGAAATCTCTGGGTTTATCTTGTGAATCGTTCTTGCACGCCTAAAAGTGCTAACATTGCATAGCATCTCGGAGCACTCTTGAAAGGAACCCAAGGCACCCCTGGGTGCTACAACTATTGCATTGTATATGCAATTTTCAATATAGGTGAAGAATTTTATACATACCGGGCCATATTGTGTCTTTGGCTATTGGTGTCCAGACCTGTGATAGGCTTCGATGGGTGTAATGGAAGCGTGTTTCACACCTGCTCTTCACACAGTAATCCAGTATCTGCTCGTGCCATGGTAAGAGCTCACAGTGCAAAGGCCACAATGAGATGGAAGTGAACGACTAAGAGTTATGACTTGTAAAATCAGCGAAGAAACAGAGAACAAAAATACCCTGCTGGCCACTGAGGGCCTGACTTCATTTCTGTTGTGTAACGACTTCGACGTCTTTGGGACAACAAGGTAACAAACTTGCCAATACACCGAGCCCTTTATTTGGCTTGTGCCAGGCAAAATAAATCAGACAGAGTTTGTGCTATTTTCGGAAGTTCAGACAGTTCAGTAAAAAAAAAAAAAGGAAACATAACAGAAACCAGGGATCTAATTCTGCCAATCCTTCCTCATCCATCCGAGCACAACACGCTCATGTGAGGAAGGGTGTTTAGTTCTGGCCTCCAGGCTTATCCCTGTAGCCCGTTCGACTGCACTGTTTGGTCAATGGTAATTCTTTTTTTAAGCACGCTCCCTTCCCAGGCCCTCCGAAACCCTAGCCTGGCACCAAGTATATTTATATTTACAAGAGTTATAAATTATAGATGCCACATGAGCAGATATCTGCAGCAAAGGCTGTTGCTTTCAGAGCCTATGGTAAGTAATGGCATGGCCCACAACGGCCAGAAAGCATGACTTCCAAGTTGGAGGTATTTAAAGAATTAATAATTTGGCAGAACAAATGTTCTCTTAAGATCCAGCGTCGGAACACAATCTGCCCTCCAAGATTCTCAAATAAATCAACTCCCCCCATTTATGAATTGCATGCAGTCGATCCAGTCATATAAACTTGGCCAAAGAGCCATTGGCGCGGGGGCAATAAAGTGAACCTATAAGTGAATCCATAAGCAGAGCTGGTCAAAAGTTTTTGTTTCATTCCTGAATATATTAGTATCAAAATGGGAATTTTTTTTAATCACAATGTTAACAATTTAATAACTTTTTTTAAAGCGATGCAAAACTTGCCAGAGCCGAAAGACCTCTCAGTGTGTGGGGAAACCTGGAGACAGTACAGAAAGTTTCCTAGTTCCATCGTTGGTAGGGGCTGGCTCAAACCCGAGTCAGTGAAATGCTGTATGAGAACAGGACACAGCCCATACCCAACCAGAAGTTACACAGTGGCAAACCCAAAACGCAAGACATTATGAACAGCCAAAGGGATATATTACTGCAAAAAAACCCCCTAAAGCTCCAAACATTGGAGAGAGTGTTTTCCTTTTTTGCAAAAAATAGATCGGGAAATTTTTGACCGCGTCTTTTTATAACTACTTGACTCTTTTTGTGCTCTTAATGCGAATGAGGGAGACTGTAAAAGAAGAGCCGCAACTGAGAAGGTGATCCCAAGGAAACTTCTAGAGATGTTCATGCGGGGGACTTTTCTTCTCTCTAGTGTTCAAAAGAGTAATTGATGATCTGAGTTACTGATTTTGTTCTGTTGCTTCTGTTAGGTCTAGCCTGTCGGTCCATCACTATGGGATCTGTACACTAAGGGATATCCAGAGGCAGGAAGACTGCTTGAAAGGCTATGTTCTTCATCCCTTTCTCACCTCCCATTTCTGGGGAGCTTTAAATACCTGTTCCTCTTCTCCTCTCGCCCTTGTCTAGATAGATACCGACCATGCTTTATCTAAAAAGCAGGTAGACTAGATATCCCGCAGAGATGAGATCTCTGGCTATAACTTCAGAAACATTAAAACTCCCCAGACTAAACGCAGGTTTATTTGGGGGAGAACGATTCCAGTTTACAGGCCAGACTAAGAAAAGCAGGTTTAACCCTGGTGCCATGCCTCCAAACAGCAAGGGCAGCTGAGCTGCCCAGGGACAGAAACCAAGTGAGAATATGGGTGTCGGACCTGATGATCTGTTTAGGTCCCTTATGACCCTAAGCACTCTGAAACTATGAATATTTGCTGTTTCAGAAGAAATACAAAGACTCGCACTAAAGTTTGAAGTCCAGGAGGCGGGACAAAGAGAAAGAAATCACGAATGTAGGCATCAGAGTTCAGGGTCCCTAGTCTGTAAACCAGCGACTGAAGAGACAAATACCCAAGCTGAGACAGCCTGAGAACCATTAAAGAAATGTTCAGCCCAAAGGTTATAGAAAGGGGTCCAGTGATTTATGGAGAGAGGTAATTATCTCTCTGCTTAGACTGTGTACATGCCTATCAGATGCCCGAGAGCCCGAATGGTTAGCGTACAGGGACGTAGCGTGGAAATGTTCAGGGATTCAATCCAGAACAAATCTGCCAGCCCATTCACTGCTAAACTGGAAACTATTAATTATACAGCCAGCTCAGTTACAGCCAGAGTGTGGATCCAGCTCAGTGAACTGTTATCCTAAGCCTGGCAAAAATGCTGAACAGATCGGTTTGCTTTCTGATGAAGGGAAACAGTTAGCAGAGGATCTGGAGGACACCAGTGATCAGCCACTAACTGGGCTGAGGCAATGGACGGCCACACACTATAGCAGAGCTCAAGGAGTGGGGATCTGAGCACAGGGCCTCTTCCTTGAGGCCCCTCAAAGCAACAAAGGTACGTTTGGCGGTAAAATCAACCCCCAGGACTGGTGGAACAGGAAGAGCAGATACCGATCTGGCAATACTGGGCCAGCACAGTTCACCACACCAGGGCTTAGAGAGATGACCAAGACAGTGATGGATGGGTTAGAGTCAAACTCCCAGGAGGGATTATCTGCTGCACTCTAGCAGATAACAACTAATGCCATATTAACAATTACCTGCTGCTCCATATCAATTAGTTGTCAGTAGTAATAGAACCGTAGAATCACTGAAAGCTGTGGCGGGAAGGGACCTCAGGAGGTCACATCTAGTCCAACCCCTGCTCCAAGCAGGACGAGCCCCAACTACATCATCCCAGCCAAGGCTTTGTCTAGCTGGGTTTTGAAAACATCCAAGGATAGACGCTCCACCACCTCTCTGGGTAACCTGTTCCAGTGTTTTTTAGTGAGAAAATCCTTCCTAATATCCAACCTCAACTTCCCTTGCTGCAATTGGAGCCCATTGCTCCTTGTTCTGTATCTGCCCGCACTGAGAACAGCCCAGCGCCATCCTCCTTCGAACCCCACTGCAGGGAGTTGAAGGCTGCTATTCAATCCCCCTTCAGTCTTCTCATCACTAGGCTAAATAAGACCAGTTTCTCAGTCTTTCCTCATAAGTCGCACCCCCCAGCCCCTGAACCATTTTCATTGCCCTCCGTTGGATTTTCTCCAGTTTGTCTGCATCCTTTCTTCAGTGGACACAGGACTCCAGATGCGGCCTCACCAGTGCTAAATAGAGGGGAAGAATCACTGCCCTTGACCTACTGGCAACACACCTGCCAATAGCCACTTTGTAAAAGTACCTGGATCCTATGAGACAGCAACAGACTCAGCACAACAGTGAAGATGAAACACAAGATACCTGCTGCTATTCCCAGCACCCCTAGATAGTGCTTAGTGACCTGGTTTCCTTATCACAAAGCTAGCACTACAGATGGCATTGTTGGTCACCCTGTAGCACAGCGATCAAGGAAGAGATGAGCCTCTTCTCTGACCCAAGCTTTCACCCCTTGAATTTGTCCCTCTAGGTTAGGTTAGAAGTGCTCTGTCACTGGAGGTGAGGGCTGCGCTTCGATGACATATCTTTTTGGATTGCAAATGAAGAGCTTCTGGTTCTTGCCCCATCAGTCAAGCAACTTTACTTCCTCGGGAAATCGCATTTCATACTGCATGGTTTTGTCTTATTTTAAAGAGTTGAATGCGTTCACTATGGACATTGTAGCACCCAAACGTCCGAACTCGGTCTGGCCTTTGGATCCTGTCTCCATGGTCTAAAGCGGGGTTGGAAGGTCTGGGAAGCCTCCACTCCTCCATACTCCTGCTTAGGTATCTGATTTGAAGGTTGTGGTGACCCCTCAAGCATAGGCTATGATTCAGAAGGATCAACCTTTGCTTACTATACATTCAGAATATCAGAGATGCTAAATGACTGGGGAAAGAGCTCTCCATGGAACCCATTTCAGAGACATTCACTGGTACGAGGTTGTAGAGGACTTTGTTAGAATTGGTCTGGTATACTTAGCTTTGGTCCAGTTGCTTTATCTGTGGAATACCTCCAATGAGAACCGGAGAAAGATCATTAACTGGTTATATTAAATCTAGAAAAATGGCTCCCAGCCAAAAAGTGCTTAGCCCTAGTTAGACACTATTATTCATTGGGAAATTATACTTATTGTTCCAATATGTTAATAATGACCAGATCCAAAAATGATTCGCTTCAGTTGAACTTCCAAAAGTTTTGACACTTCTCCAGAGCTGTTTGTTCTATAAAATAGCCAAACATGGTAAAAATAGCTGTTCTCGTGGCATTCCTATCAATCTGCTTCTCATGCATCATGAAACAAAGATGTATTGGGCCAAGGAAAAGCAAGGAAATGGGCTTGAATGTTATATGAGCTACTGTAAGTGCCTACAACACTGAGCTCTAGTTAATAATAAAATATCAGCCCTTGAGCTCATGACGTTATTTTTTTTATTTATTTGCTTCAGTTTCTGAAATGAATCTAAGGTGGCAGCAGAAACTGTCTCCTTTTACCAGCCTCCCCCAAAAATCACTGTATTGTTGAGAAATGACTGGCAGGGAAGTCCAGATTTAAGCGAGCGTGAGCAATCTTGACTGAGCCTCTTGTGTGCCTGTGTTACAATACAGACTAATTAGTACCAAATTGTGTACTTGGTGCCTACGCACTGGCATTTTTTTCTTAGATATAGCTTTTTAACAGACTTTTTATAAAGGGGGAAGATAAAATAGGACAGGAAACAAAATGAGATACAGAGTTTTATCATCTAAAATGTTGAACCTGCTGGCTTCCAAAAAAGTAGCAATATTGAATGTGCATTGCACTATCAGTCCTCTTACCCATATTGCCATAGTCCTTTTTGGGATATCCTGGCTAGACGCTGTATCATGGCAGCTGGTAGGTTTCTGAGGGAGTTATATGATGAATGTGTCTGAGACAACAGGGGACTGGATTTGATGGCCTAGGCCAGTGGTTTTCAACCTGTGGTCTATGGACCCCTGCGGGGCTTCACAGACTACTATATCTAAGTGGTCCGCGAAAGATGACTATAATCAATCAAAAGTATGTGAATACCCACACTTACAATTCAAGGGGCTCTGCACGTCCATTCACATTTTTTTAGGGCTCTGCAAATGAAAAAACATGGAAAACCACCAACAGGCCATGCCCACTTTGTACTAGACAGCTGTCTTTGACCATCTTCAGGGTGGAACTGCTGTACGTGGCCAGAACAAACTCTTCCAAAAAGCCCTAATTCAGTTAAATCCGTACCATATCCAGGTTGCACCTGAGCACTTAAACATTTCTCATGGAGGGTTGTTGCATTTTTCACTTCCTGCCTCCAGCATTTCAGCTAATCAGTTAATAGCGAGCATTTCAGCTGCTTGGTAATAGCACAGACTCCCCGTACCATTCTCAAAGACACCCAAAAGCTGAATGCTGTCTGTTCAAATGTTAAATAAAGACATTTGCCTTCAGGCAGGAACCTGAACTAGAATAATTCACCCTGAAAAGTCACAAGTTTAAGCAAATTATGAGTGACAGAGAGAAAAAAAGATAAATTTGGAAACCCTCTTTAACCTGCTTTAATACTTAGATTGTAGATACTGTTTTTCACCAGCCGATTTCAAAGCATTTTATGAACCTGGTAATAATCGTTATTCCCATTCAGTGGATAGGCGGAATTGAGGCACAAAGAGGTAAACTGAGTTATTCATGGTCACATGGAGGGTCATTGGCAGAGCAAGGAATCAAAACGAGGTCTTTGGAGGACCAGTGCAATGCTCTGATTACGAAAGTACCTTGGCAAAACACATGGACACAAAAAGTTCCTATAATGGGTTTCAAAATGTTCCATCAAATAGGGGCATGAATAGAGGATGTAGTGGTTCAGCGGGGTGTAAGAGCTGCATGAGATGCATTTTTGATGAGTATGGAGGAATAAGTTATATGTCAAATGAAGCTTTTATGCTACTTAGAACGGTCGCTTCCCAAGGTAACTCTACCACGTGCTGCCCTACGAGGTGATGGGTGAATGGGAAATCTGGATATGGAAATGCAAGTAAAGTTTAGACGGTTCAGCCAATGCGGTCTGACTTGACACTCTTTCCTCACAGACACACACGCTCTGAACATATCAAGCAGATGTTTCATAGCCTTTTACCATCCAAATGGGCCAATATGAGCATATGCTTTCATTTGCAGCATGACACGGGCCAAAGAGGAGCTTTGGCATTAAAGCAACTCCAGTTTGAGCTCCAGAAGCTCAGGGGACCTTTTACCTGCTACTGAGATACGCCCAAGCGGGGTCCGCCTTTCTTACGCCCTGGCAGCGTGGAGGGAGCTGGCGTGCCAGTGAATACTCATCCGGTTGAGTCAGGTTGAAAATTGACACTCAGGGTCATGTCGCCTTGAATCACCGGGCTCTTAGAGACGGCATTAGAAGCAGCATAGTGGGAAACCCATCGAGTCTTAAACACCCATTCATTTCTTTTGAACTGCAGCTGCCGTGCCATCCATTTCAATTGAGTCTGATTCTCCAGCATTGTGAATGGCTATAAATAGAGGAGGCAGCTTGAATGACACGTCCAGTTTCAGCATTTCCTGTTATCTGTCAACAAGCGGCTACAGATTGTAATAGATTTTTTTTTTGTTCCCCCCCCAATTGGTTTAACTGCAGATTTGTGGCATTTCCACCCTCCTGCTCAGGCACGACAGAAAACTAAAGCTGGGATGTGATTTCTTTACTCCAAGTGCCTCTTAAATCAGTGACAAAAGTGGCATCTCTCGCCTATGTAGAGTCCTCGGGACAAATTCTGCTGTGGGCAACCTGCCAGTTTTATCCGTGCCAGCTTGGATGCATGCTGTTAAAGGAGAGTGTGGCCTTTGTGATTTACAGATGATCTCTGGGAAGCAGTGCTGGCGAAACCAAAGCTACTGGAAAAAATCCAAAGTCTCTCTGAAGGTATGGGTGACAGCCAGGTCATGCTGAAGCCAAAGGGAAGCTCCATAGGGGCAGGATTTCACTCTCTCCCCATGCATGGTCCAGACTGCTGCATTTGCTCTCTCTCTCGTCTTGCATCAACTGCGCTCATGAACAAGGCAGTAGAAGAGAGAGGGGAAAAAGAGCCGAGAGGGAGAACAAAGCAGGGGGTTGATAAAAGACCCCCCCTCTGCACTGCTCAGTCATTCAACATGGGTCATACAGCCACACACATTTGGGCCTGATCCTTGGGTGTTGTGCACCCCTTCATCTCTTGGACTCCCGTTTGAGGGATCGCGAGACTGTGATGTTCTCAAGGACAGACATCCTCACCTAGCTCTGTTCACTCAAAGGAGCTGTAGGATGATCCCAAACAAAATGCATGGGTCTGGTAGCAAGGAAAAGCAGCCCACCAACGGGATGCTTATTTGGGAGATCCCGTGTGGTTCCCAGCTCTGCCATAGTCCTCCTGTGTGGCACTGGGTTGCTCATTGAATCCATTGGTGCCTTAGTTTCTTCACCTGGGAAATGGGTAGAACAGCATTATCCTGCCTCCAAGGGGTGTTGTGAGAATAAATGGGTTAAAGGCTGAGGGTCAGACACTAGTCCAGCCACTCTAAATGGACTCAGTGCCTCAGTACAATCCTATTCCACCCTGGTCACATCCAGAAAATCCATTAATGCCCCTCCTTTTGTAACACGCCAGTCATCCGACCTTGGAAAGTGAGTCACAACAAGCAGGGAGGAAGATGAGGGGAGCCACGTTAAGTGTCTTGAGTTCACCAGGGAACGGAGAGTCTGGGCAGTAAGCTGTTGCGATTGCTCTGTGACCCTGTCATATTTTACTTTGCTTCATCTCTGTTCAACCGTCTGGAGGATGGCGCTGTGCTCCTGGGACATGGGCTTGCATTTCTGAACCGGGGACTAGCTGGACCGTTTCAACTCTGAGATCTGCAGCAATAGTATCAAGAAGTTCCTGCCTGCCATTCAAAATCTAAGCTTGGCTTTTTAATGCAAAAAAGCCCCACATGCCTGCAAGAAGGTGGGGCTACAAGTTACGTTGGCAGCAGTACAGAACATGGGAGAAAATTTAGGCAAAAAAAAAAAAAAAGCAACCTTTGCAAAGAGGCCCTCTGAATACTTCTGATTTGCCAAAGGGGACAGACATGCTGAGAGTAACAAGGCCAAGATAAAAGCTGCAGCACATGCTAGCTCTTTCTTGACTTCTTCTCAGCCCCCAGGCTATATTAGTGCATATGTGATGCTTTGCTGTTCTGGAAGAGGAAGGGTGGATGCAACAGAGGATCCTTTCTTTGAAGAGCAACACTCAGCTAGGCTAAGCAGCTCAGGGTGCTGGGTTGGAAAGGGAAAAAGTATGATTCTGTGATGACGACAGCAAGAGGCTAGGAGTCAGGAAAGCAAAGTTCAATCCCTCAGCCTGGTACGATGTATGGCAAGTCACGTCAGCTCACTGTCTCCCCCCTTCATAGGAATGCTGCAGGGGTTTTAATTCACTCGTAATGTATTTATGAGGTGCTCTGATGCATCAAAAATACCATATTTCCTCCCCCACCCCAAATAAGACATGCACCTTGGTCTTGGGCAGGTGGAACGAGGAAAAACATTCTCCAGGGTTATGGCTGCATGCAGAAGGGATAGTTCACCCTCCCCTTTTCTGCTCAGGCAAAACTAGTTTTAAGCTTCTTAGACTTGCCTTGTCAACAGCTCTTGGCCCCTCAGCCAAAAGCTGAAGCTGACTGCTACACGGTCTGCAAAGCTGTGAAACAGGAAAAAAAAGAAAAGAAAAAAAAAGAGAGACCAGGGACAGCTAAGCTGCAAATTCTTCAGCACAGTTGCTGAAGAAAGGATAGCTTGATTAGTGGATGTCAAGATCATTCGAAAGGAGAGTGATAGCCAGTTGGATACAATGTCAAGCTCTCCCCTTCCCCTAGTCTCTACTAAGTTTATAGCCTGGATGTTTTGCAATCCTTTGGTTTTGCTTCCTTATTGCATTTTACTTATTAGTTTATACCATACCGGGTTTTTTGGTTTTATGTTATAGTTATAAAATGAAAAATCAACCAATATTATAATTACAAAAAAAAGAAAAAAAAGAAAGAAAGGAGAGTGATTTGTTAAGACATGCCGTGTGAAGAGCAATTAGCAGGAATCAAGCAGAATATAATGAGCCATGATGCTAATTGAGTCCCTCAGTGCTGCTTGAATAGAAACACCACTGCTGCTATTCTGGGCAGAAGATCGGCTTCCCTACTTGAAACACTTAGCCTAGTTTTGGAAAGCTAATTTGTGGGGAAAAGGCTATGTGAGTACATATGGTACACACCAGGGGCCAGTTCACTGGCTGGTGTAGCTCAACTAACATTATTTTATGTACTAATTTACAACCAACGAGGATTTTCCCTGTGAGTACAAAGTGTTTTTACATTCTGACCACATTTTCCCTTGCTTTGGGGTTATTTTGTACAGCACAAAGGACTTTTATTACAGAATCCAAGATGCTGGCTAATTCAGTAGTCCTGAACGTATTACGATGCCATTATATAAATAAATGGTAGGCCTTCACTGGAGAGCTGTGTTTAGTTCTGGTCGTTCCATCTTAAAGGATAAAAACAGAGAACAGAAATAGGAGGCATCAGAAAGAGGCAATGAACATGATCAAAAGCCTAAAAAGACTTGCAGAGGGGGAAGACTGAAAGTTAAGACTATTTCGGAGAGGCAGGAAAGATGATGGCTCAGACAGAGCGGATGATGGTACGGAGAGTATGCATCAGACCACTTCTAATCACCCCATAGCTTGCAAAAGCGCTAACTGCCCATGCAGCTGAACAGCAAGGCCCCAGTTTATAAAATCATGATTCTTTTGACTCAAGTGTGTGATTTGCCTTGGGGACTTGCTTGCTGCAGAAGCCAAGTTCAAGGTCCAGGCATCAGTTGCCCGATATCCAGAGTAAACGTCTCCCGAATGCATATACGTGGGATATAAATCCTACTGCCGTTGGAAGCAAATCTACTGCTTATCGCCGGTGCTTAGGAAATAGCTGCTATGGGGCAGGGTGCTCCTTAATGAGCCATTGCAGGGTTTCTTGTACCTTCTTCTGAGGTGTCTGAGAAGGCAGGGTCTTGTACTAGATGGACTGCCAGCTTTATCGGCACTGCAAGGCCTACCTTCTAACTCTGTCAAGACATCCTTGATGGATGTGTATCCAGTGTTTCCCTTCCTTTTTATCTAAAATCTGCAAAATGAGTGCAAACTGCTGTCAGTATTGCAATTAATGCCGATTGCCTCCTAGCCCAACATACCATTCCTACCTAGACTGCTAATATTGATCTCTCAGTACATAACGGGGCAAGACAGATGCAGTCTCATTTACGTTGTCTCATGAGCATCCTGATATATAAGAAACCCAAATCCTCCCCACCATCTTCCTCCCGCTCCTGGGAAGCACAATGGGGGAGTGAGAAATTTGGAGAAGCAACTAAAGCGCATTTAAAATAATTTTTTTCACTAGAGGAAATACGGTGAAACAAAGCCAGACAAAATCCAGATACGCTGCAGGTTTGCAATACATGCAGTGGGGAAATGGGGAAAAAATCTGTTTTCTCTTAGCTTAGTATTTTGTTTTCTTCTCCCCTCTGCCAACATGGAAAAAAGAAAAAAGGGATAGAGGGAGAAAAGGGAAAAAGAAAAAAAGTTTAAAATGTGCACATGGGTACGTGAGAAGGAGAATCACACAGACTCCTTTACTGTACCCCAACGGTGAAAAGAAGTTGAAGAGTAGGATTTTGTTTTCCTTATAATTAGCTCCTCCTGCTCTTTCCTCTGTTACAAGCTCCTATTTTACAGCCCTGCAGGCTGTCTTGAAGTCTAGCTAGAAACATTAACTCAGGTGTGGGAATAGCTGCCAGCAAAGCACTGGATGCCCTGTCAAGATGCTCAGGAGGGCTAGATTTTGTTTTATGAATCTAAAAGCAATGCTAATTTTGTGTTAATGACTGCAGGACTAATGAAGCAACATATTTTGATTATTCTTTGCCTAATTTGTTATGTTTTTTATGCATAGTATACGATATAGCAAAATAATGAACATTGCAATAAATTGATATTTGTTTTTGCTCTTTTCTCAAATGGAATAATGTAATCCCAGGCCACTAGCTTATTAGTAAAGCTTCTAGTTTCTTTTTAACTTGATAAAAAATGCACCTTGTATTATACATGGTGATGCACCACACCATCTGCACCCCCTGCCCCTTTTCAAAATCCTAGATCCACCCACTGGTGTTATTTAAGTACCGTTAGGGCTTGTCTATATGGGAACACTTGGGAAAATTAAAGTACACTAAACTGAATTCAATACCACAGTTTGAGTAATTGTGCCCACATGGGGGTTTAAAGTGAATTAAACTGCGAATTAATTAAACTGACTATAAAGTTGCATCTTTTGCTATTTAGGATTAACTTCCCTTTGTAGAAGCCCATTGAAAACAGTAGGAATTAGATGCCTTTTCAGGACCTGGGTTTCTATGCCTTGTATCCTTTTGTTCCAAAAGCCAGACCATGAAAATTAAATAAAATCACTGGACCTGGTTCTCCTCTCACTTCCCTCACTGTAGATAAACGAGAAGCATGTCCAACGAACTTAACGTGATATAAAATTCAAACAGGAATCATGCCATGAAAGGGGCATCCACAGTATTTAGAAAAGAATGGATAATCCCTAATCCTGCCAATGCAAAACAACCTCATTTTTTAAGCAGACAGGACTATTCACACAGTGGTGAGCTTTGGTGGCGAGTAAAGCTAAGTTATGGCTTTAGAGTACATGCTTAATATGTGATAAGTGTAACGTCTGTACAGGCCCTAGATGTCTGTAGAAGACCTCACCTCAAGGACTTGACAGATTTGAGAATGAAAAAGTGGATTGTAAACCGTGTGGATAGGCAGACTCACACCTCGGTTTCTCATCGACAGGGCATATCACCATTTCACACCATCACAGATTCACAATATGAGGATATGCTGCTAACTGGAATAACCACAAGTGGACAATGAGTAGACAGAAACTGGGAGCAGCAGTGTTATCTGTCAGACTAGATATCTAGAAAGATATCTTCCACCCTAAATGCCCGTTTCTCCAAGTTAAGCCAGTTGCTTCTTACCTTGTCCCCAGTGCTCAAGGAGGCCGACTGATTACACTGGCTTCTTTATGCCAACCTTGTATATAATGGGAGGCTATTAGTGTATCTCCTTTAGTCTTCTACCTGAGCTTAAAACCTAGACATATAAGCTGTGTCTTCAAAAACTCTCATCAGCCTCATTGATCTCCTCTGTGCTCTTTCCAGTTTATCTGCCTCTTCCTTAATGGGCTGTATTTAAAACTAGAGACAGTCAGCCAAGGCCTCCTCCCTGGTGAGAGGAACAATGACACCCCCCCCCCACACCAAAGCCATACAGACAACACTCCTTTTAATACAGCTAGAATGAGCTATGCGTATTTTTTTTTGTGCAAAAATGTCATGCTTATGACTCATATTTGATTTGTGATCTGCTTTTTCTGCCTGACTGCTGCCTGCCCAGTTCTTCCTCACTTTATGTTTGTGCCTTTGAATTTTCTGCTCTCTAATTGAAGTGCTTTGTACTTGTCTTTATTGACTCCCACATGGTTAAGTTCAGGTCATTTCTCTAGTTTACCACTATCATTTAAATCTTAATCTTAGCCTCCCAGGGTAGTGAGGGACCTCAGAGGTCATTTGAGTCCAGCCCTCTGAACAGATACCAGATTGGCTGTTCCTAACCAATTCTAGGCCAATGCCTATGTCACGGAGCAGGGTCCTAGGGGCGACCATGATCTCCCCTAGCGCCCCCTACCATGCCAAGTTTGCATTAAAGCACCCTCGTTCTCGCCTGCCATGTCTTGGTCTTATGTAAATTAAAGGGAGGCTGCCTCTCGTCCTCTTGGTCACGGTTGTCCTGCTACCCTGAGCCTGGTTTCTATAATGGGGTTCCAGGCACCCCAGCCTTATGGGCTGTGCGTGGCTCCAACCACCCCTGTACCATGCCCCAAGCCTCACTGATGTACCGGACGTTGTTCGGTCCCACGCCACCCCCCCTTGCTCTGGGGCTGGGGCATCCCACGCTGCCCCCCTTGCTCTGGGGCTGGGCCGTCCCACGCTGCCCCCCTTGCTCTGGGGCTGGGCCGTCCCACGCCGCTGTGGGTCCCCTATGAGGCATCCTCCAACCCCTAATAGCTTTGTCCAAACCACCAGTAGTAAACAGTAAACAGAAAACTCAAGCCCCTGGGCTGCAACATAAATTCAAGCCGCTTGGCTATAACATTAGCCCCACCACATCCAGGGTGCTCTATACTTCCCCAGTCTTGGAGCTGTACTTGCAGTCTGGCTTCTCCTCTTTGTTCAGTCTGGCAGAGCTCCTTGCCTCATGGCTGCTGGCAGGGAACTGCCTGCCTGGCCTTAGCCTGGGAGTTAGGCCTTGCCCCTTCTGGTCAGTTGACTCCCACCAGTTACCCTGGAAACCCGCAGCTGGGGATCCTTACTTGCTGCTCCACAAGTAGCAGGCATCTCGGTGCCCTGCGGCAGCCTACCCAGCTACATCATGGAAATCTCCAATTAATGAGGCTCTACAACATGTCACTAGATGAATGGCCCTTCAGTAGTGATGAGATTTTAGGATCTTTAACTAGATACAAGTCTGGGTATACCAGATCCCAGCTCAGTGGAGAATCAAGTTTTTTTTTAAAAAAGGCTGTTTTTAACCCTTGCAGCCCTTGCTTCTATTAGTAGCATCAGTTTGTCTCTGACTGATGCTATTGGAGCCATGCGGGGTTGCCTGGTGGTCATAGGATCAGTGGCGTTAGGGAGTTAGTTGAGGATGATTGTGCCCAAAACAACGGCACTTGAAGTTGTCTTTGCTTGGTTGTTTAAAATCTTTCAAGAGTACCTAAAGGAGTTACAGGTAGGCAAAGTTCTTTGGGTAGATATGATACCTTTTATTAGCCCAAATAAATCATTGGAAAATATGTTTTTTGCAAGATTTTGGGCACAAACACCTGTCGTCAGGCATAGGGAGACTCTCCTAGTGTTATGTGTTTTCCAAGGTAGAAAAGAAGCTAATCTGCAATGTGCAGGTCTGTGAAAATGCAGATGAATGGTAGTTTGGGAGATAGAGGGTAAAGACAGACGTGGAAGGGGTGGGGGAAAGGAGGGAAATGTGTGAAGGAATGTAGCTAGCTGGACAGCTGCAGGCAGGTTACCTGGGGTATCAGACATCAGGCAGAATGTAATGTGCCATAAATCCAATGCATATATTTAGTCCATGATTTTTTGTAACCAGTAGATTTGTGAAGTGAAGTTTGTAGGCTTGTCTATGAAAGGTGTTTTGTAAATTCCCTTTGAGGATTAGAACTGAAAGATGAGAGAGAGAGGGATTGCCTTGTGAAAAGTGTGCCCCCACGGGTAATTGGGTATTCTTGTCTTTGATGGATTTCTGGTGTGCGTTCTTTCTGGTGTGCAGTTGTTATTTGGTTTCTACTACGTATTTTCCATCAGGACATTTGGTGCATTGGAGGAGATCTATGACATTTCTGGAGGTGCAGCTATAAGGTCTATGGATGGTGATGGCTCTGTTGTGGAGTGTGGTTATAGTGGGAGTGGTGGAGATGTGTTGGCAGGTTTTGCATTTCTTGCCCTGGCATGGTCTGGATCAATTTGGTGTGGTTTGGTCTATAGGAAGTTTGCTTCTGGTGCTGAGGTTAGCGTGTTTGGTGCTTGTTTAAAGGCTAGGCTGGGTGGTTCTGGAAAGATCTATTTAAGAACTGGGTCTTCTTCCAATATGGGCTGCAACTGTTTGAGGATTTTCCATATAGGTTCCAGGGAAGGATGGTATGTCATAATTAATGGTGTGCAATTTCTGGGATTTTCTTTTTGTACTGCAGCAAATCTTTGTGTGGTATCCTGGTGACTCTTTCAAAAGTGTGATTTATCTCTCTGGAGCATGGGTTTGATGGTGCAGTTCTTGAGAAATTCTTCTCCCAGGTGGGCCATAAAAACGTTGGCATATTGTGGGGCCATTTTGATGCCCATAGCTGTGCCCATGATCAGGAGGAAGTGTTGGTTATTGAAACTGAAGTTGTGTGTGAGGATGAAGTGTGTAAGTTCAGTAATATCTTGAGGTCTGTACTCTGAGTTGTAATCTTGCTCTTGTAGATATGTAATGCAAACTGGGGTGTCATCCTGGTGTGGGATGTTGGTATATAAGCTGGTAATGTCGATGGTGGCTAGGAGGGTATTTTGGGGAAGGTGATCTATGTTTTTAAGTTTTCACAGAAAGTCTGTTGTGTCTTGGATAAAATGTGGTGATGTGTGCTGTGAGCTCGCCCATCCTATGCTAAGGTCACTTGGCTCTGTCTGTGAGCATCTTACTTTTTCCCTTTCTCTACACCCCGCTCTCCAGGGTCTTTTCCTGCAGGAGTGCCTCAGAAGGCAGGAGGGTATCTGTGTAGCTGTCTTCCTCCTACCCTGCATCTATCCAGCTTATTTGGGCTGCAGGCTTGTCAAGGCAGGGACCATCTCTTAGGTATTTGCCCAACGCCTAGACCCCATCCATGGTTATATGAGCCACATTGCTACAGTATCTGGGCTTCTTCACAGAGAATTAATGTACTTTACCCATGTCAACCTGCTGCAGTAGGGAAACACTGACCCATTTTACAGATGGGGGACTGAGGCATAAAGTGGCTTCAGTGCCGGATCCATAACGAAAGAGGATTTAAGTGCCTAAAACAAGATTTTAGGCCTAACTTTGCCTAAATTGTAATCCCAACACTGCCTTCTGGAGGCTTCTACACTTACTAGGCCTTCCTGTTTTTGACCAGGAACTTCCCTAGGTGCCTGCAATTCTGCAGGTGCCTACACTGCTCTATCCTGAGCACTCAGCTCCTGTCCAGACCACATTGGGATTCAGAAAGAAGCACAACAGCCTCTGAGTCTGTCTGATAGGCATGCCCAGAGCATGGCTGAATCGCACCGACCCCCAAGGGAGTGGGCTGCCATCAAGGGAGTGGTTGTAATCAGTGGACCAAGGCAGGGGGGTGGAGGGTGCACTCAGAGAGACTGACTGGAACTGAGCTAATTACAAAATACAGAAGACACAGCCTCTCCCTTTCAAAATAATGGATGGAGGAAGAGGTGCTTACCTTTTATGTCCTCCTCAGAGTAAGGGGAGACATGCTCCCAGGAGAGCACCGGGACTACTCGGCGGGACTACTCGGCTACACAAAAGTCTAGGGGGAAACAGGCTTGATCCAGCCCCACAAAGCAGTGCAGTGCAGGATCGGGCCCCGCCGAGTCTCTTTGCAAATTGCCAGTGGCAGAAAGTCTCTAGCTCATCACACCTGCTCCAGCCCAGCACAGGCAGCTGTCACTGCTTTCATACCTGGCTCCTGTAAACAGCAATCAACACCTTGAAGGGCATTCACAAATAAACTTGCAGGGTGCTCATGGCACAGTGGTGTAGTGCGCGCATTGAGCTGCCTCACGGGAAAGACATTTTCATTGTTTCCAAAAGTGAGAGGATGCTGGAAGCTGTAACCTCTGGGTGCCCAGCGGAGTGTATCTCAGCCGAGCAAAGCATGAGACGAACGCTTTAACGCTGTACCTGCAAGGCAGGCTCAGTCCTGTGAGTAAACTTTGCAAAACTTGTTCCCTTGCTCCTTGTACTGCACTGGGGACTGCTAGTGGGTAGAGATGTATGCGCCGGTGAATGGTGTCTCAGACTGGAAACCTCCAAGAGGAAAGAACCTTGTTTTTTTTTTATGTTTGCAAAATGCTATGCACATTTGGCACTATTTAAATATCGAGCAGATGCAAGCTGTATCAAATGCTATGAATTTTGCACATGACGACGTCTGTAACAGGGGAACTCTGCCCCTGTTACTAGTGGGGCGTGAGAGTGTATTCTGTTAAGAATAGCAGCTCAGGTGGACCGAGCCCAGGGTTGATACGTCCAGGTGGCTAATGAGCAACTGGTCACCAGGTGCAGTGGACCAGTCATGTGGCCAAAAAGAGATGAGCCCAGCCTGGGGCCATGTGTGGGGTGGGCAGCAGGGAGAGGAGCTTTTGAGAGCATGGGCACTGCTGGAGCTGGATAGGCACACCAGCTACCCAGGGAAGCTGGGGAAAAGACTCCTAAGCTGGGAAGGGCTATGTTTAGTATTTAGCTGAGGAGAGAGACTACCTGTTTTCCTTTGGAGCAGCTGGCTTGTGTTTGTTTTTTGGTCTGGACTTGTGACCAGAGGACCTGATTGTGACTACAGGGGTGGAGGAGGCCATGAACAGGGGTGCTGGGTGCATCCCCTGCTCTTGGGGCTAGGAGACAGCCTCAAGATGCGAAGCAGAAACTAGCATTTTGAGACGGAGGCCAAGGGGGTGGGCTGGCATTAAGGTCAGGGCCGTACCCCAGAAGCTGAGGTCTTAACTGATGGACCAAGGTGGGGAGGCGTAACTAGAGAGAAAAAAGGGGCCTAGGATATGATAGCTGCAGCCCTGCCAAGCCCTCAGAAAGCCATGAGAGCAACCTCTTAAAGAGGGAGCATTGTTTGGGTGAGAGTGGATAAGTGACTTAGGTAGTGGGACTGGCCTTATCAGACAGACCTGGATACTCATGGGATTGCTACTGGCCTGAGGACTCCCTGCTCCCCAGCAACAAACACTGAGAAACAGAAGGTATAGGGAGGCTGGGAAAAGGATCAGGCAAGTGGGAGGATCTTACCTGTATTACACCTTGCATTTAAAACAACCACAGGGACTGGATGCCTTTTGGTATTGGTCTTTTAGGCTATGTTCTTCAATAAGTCTGTTTTGCCTAAGAAGTAGGAAGCAATTTCTTATCTCTGTTTTTTTGCCCCAATCCTGCTTGGGTTAAAAAGAAAGGAGCTTCTATTTCCTTGACAGGGATGGAGCCTGAAAATGCACTCTAGTGAATAGTTTTGCAAAGGAAGGTGCAGCGGGTTGGGGAAACACTCAGCTTAAACAGTATCAAAACTCAACACAGTTTATTTCCTGGGTACACTTACCCCTACAGAAAACCTCTTAAACATAAATCGGTCTTTAGTAACACAACTTAGAAGAGTTCACACTGGGCACACTCATGGTCCTGAGTCTTCTCCAGCCTCTTAAGGTTTCCTCCAGCTCTCTGCTGCTCTCTCCGCACTGCAGTCTTCCTTCTCAGGCTGTCTGTGACTCCTTTCCCTGGCATGGTGCTGCTGCTTCCAGTCTTTCAGCTATGGGTCTTCTCCCAGACCCTGTGATAGTGCTCTGGCTTCGTGTTGCCACCACTAACCAAGCACTCTTTCTCTCTGAGTCCCAGTTTTTCCATTCCCTGTTTTTGTCTCTCCCTAGTTCTCCCTAGCTTCCTCCTTGGCTCCTTTCTCTGGGAGCTTTCTAACTCCCCGTGGCCAGCCAATTATCTGTATCAGTTGGCCCCCTTTGTCAAGGCAGGATGCTAATCACCCTCTGTCTGCTTCCAGCTGTGCTGCAGCCTGGTGGTGTGCACTGCACTTCCAATGCCTACAAGCCAGCAGTCTCCTACAGAAGGGACTGACAAAATATGGTAACTCTCTTGCAGCTGCATATTGTATGTTGCTATGGACTAGATTTTGAAAAGAGCTCAGCTTCCAGTTAAATGTCTAAACTGGCAGTTCTCAACCTCAGATTTGTGGCACTCCTTGGAAAATGTAAACTCTTAGTTCTCACTCAATTTTTTGACTGGAAAAATCCTAGAATGATTCTTCTGTTGTAAAGAACTCGGACCACAGCGGAGCAGATGTGAAATCTTTTAATAGAGCAAGTAACTGGAAAAATTGTGCTTTGCAAGCTTTCAGGCACAAACATCCTTCTTCAGGGATAGGGAGACTCTGGTGGTGTTTTGTGTGCTCTCCCGGGTAGAAGGGGAATTTGTATATTTGCATATTGGCTTCTATACTACCCAGGAGAGCACACACAACACCACCAGACTCTCCCTATGCCTGAAGAAGGGTCTTTGTGAGCAAAAGCTTGCAAAGAACAATTTTTCCAACTTTTTAGTTGCTCTAATAAAAATATCACATCTACCCAAAGAACCTTGTTTGCCTGTGGCCTTAGACCAACACAACTACAACCAACAACCCTACAGCAGGGCAGAACACTTTCAATGCTATGGATTCCTATTTGAAATCTTTGGGTTTATCTTGCAAATCATGTTTGCACACCTAATATGGCTAACATCAGGTGACACCCTGAGGCACCCTTGATAGGATCTCAAGCATGATACTCTGGTTGAAAACCACTAGTCTAAATTAATGGTCTGATTTTCAAAAGTGCTAAACTCTAAAGTAGCCTGTATTGCACACGGCGTAGTTTATTGAGCATGTTTAGAATCATATATAATAGGGTGTCTCTGAGCAAATATGTATGTGATGTATGAATTTCACTATGTCTTGGTAGCAGGGGAACATCTTTGTAGTTTTCCTGTCTATTAACCAGGGACATTTCTATTAAACTTCTATTAAAAGAAGACTTTTCAGGTAGACCAAAACATACTTCTGCTCTTTATTGGACATCTAATGGTGAATTTCAATTTTTATTATTTCCCAACGGCGTAGGAAATAATGCACCAGCTAATGAAGAACAAGAGTCTAGCTTCAGTTTGTAGGAGGGAACTCAGTGGGTAGCAATCATCTTGCTGAAGCTTTGAAAGTTCCCGATCTGCTTGTGGCTTAATGGATCCTCTAATGCACTAGGTTAACCAAAAGCAGAATGCATCACAGTCCCATGGGCAAGAGGGGAAGACCATCCTCCCTAAGGGTGGTGTCACACATTCATCTTGAAACTTCAAGTGAAGTCACATATTACATATGCTATATCTTAAAGTTAGAACATGCAGTGAGCAGTCACATGTTAAAGGAAGTTATTTCTTGCCTTCCCAGCTCTCTTTTCCCACTAGAAGTCTGGCAAGCTAGGTCCTAGGCCACTCTATCCCTGCTCTGAGTGGCAAGGAGCTGGGAGCGGAGCATCCTGGGATGCTGGAGGATGACAAATGGCTTGCTTTATCTCCATGGAGCAGACTAACATAAGCTAGGTATCATGGCCCAGAGTTAGCCCTTGCCCAAGTGGCATTACTTTGAGATGTTCACAGTGCACTTAGCATGAGTTAATGAGCTGTAATGTGAGAACACTCACATTTTAAGTGCCTTTAGTATTGTGTAAGCGTAGTGTGCAACTTCAGCCTTACCAAGTGAAGTTAAAAAACAGCAGATGGACACTGAAGCAGTTTAGGAGAGGGTTATCTTCTAGCACATACTAACTTTAATAGGTCACTACATTTCCATGGTTTGCAACTCTTGCAAGCGGACATGTGACAAGTCCCTAATATTGATCGGGCCACTTCCCAAATCACTTGGGCAAGAGCATCTGACATAAATACACCTGTCTCCTTGGCAGATGCAAACCTAGCATGTGACAGGAGCAGCCGGTGTTTTTATCTGCTTGTAGAGAGGCAGAATATGGAGGAGGTGGGTAACAGGGAAAAGGCATCTTGCAATTTGCATGGCTTACTCTTGCATTCTGGGCAATCTGACAAAAAAAAGCAGCTTCCAGAATGCGATCTGGATTACGTTTTTAGGGGGCGGGCTTTGATGCTGTACCTGAGATGAAGCCTCTCCCAGGGACAAGCCTCGACCCCTTGCACTTGCTTGAGTGGACATTGCAAAGGGAAATCATCCCCAGTATGTCAACACACTGGTGTTTCCAATTTGCAGAAGAGAAATCCTTTGTCACCCCAAGGCTAAGTACAGACAGGTAAAAAGCCTGAGGCTGAATCGATTCAATCTTTGCTGGTTAGTCTAAGATGCATAGATTGAGCCAAGAAGCAAGTCAACAGACATTCACTTTTGATTCCAGAAATGCAGCCCCATGCCTGCAGTGGCTCAGGCCAGAAGCTGGGCGGTGCTAGAAGATACCTCCTTGTTCAGCTGAAGCAGACAGCTTGGCCCAAAGCTAGCCCACCCACTATGTGGGGGAGGTGCAAAAGCATCTTGGGATGCTGGGGGACTGAGTTTTCTTGAATCTGGAGGGGAACTGGGACAGAAGTTCAATAAACCAATTTAACCTAAGTCAGTTAAGTCTGATATTACATCCATCCAGGTTTATCTTAAACCGGTTTCAGCCATTTTGAAAGTGGTTTATGTGCACTGAACTACAGATTTGAACCAGTTTCTGATCACTTATACTGGTTTATGTGTAAATTCTGTCTGTCCCTAGCCCAGGGGATCTGAATTTGGCTCTGACTCAGAGCATACTCTTTATGTAAGAGGGTGAGGGGAGAGCTGTATTATTTCAGAAGAAATGTTTGTGGCCAGCCAAAAATTGCTGCCACTTTCCTTGCTTTTCCAGGGCCCCCTTCCATTGTCCTTGTGGGCATTTGAGCTCCTTTTATTTTGGTTTTCTGGTAGCACACATCAAATGCTTTGTAGCTTTTCTTCAAAAGGTTAAGTGACCACACATTTGTAAGTGCTGTAGGTGCTTGTTCAAATGTGGCAAACAAGAGGGTTCATCAGCATGCTGAGAATTCACACCTTATGTGGTTACAAGCAGAGGGTCTAATCCTTCACCCCCCTTCCCCATACACACCTGTCATCCTTTATGTGGGTGGTTGATTTCAATGGGACTAGATTCATGAACACTGGAGTTGTGATAACACAGTTCAAGACTCTTACTAGGGCTCCAGGACACATGCAGAGGCTGTTCCTAGTCAGCTTAGCTGTAAGTGGGAAGTCAAAGGTGTCTGGATGTAATATTAACTTTTTCACACTTCTAGGTGCTGTTCTCTATGACACGTAGCCTGCCTTAGCTACAAGTCTGGCAGGCCTATTAGGCTCAGGTGGGTCTTTCACCTGCCTTTTTGACACATATGAGCAAAGTCTCTTATTGTCAATAAAGGGCAACAGGATCTTTGTGAAGAAACCAGGAATTTGTTACACTAGTTGAGAGGACAGTTCCCACTAAAAGCCCCATACACAAGGTTCAGGGTGTAGGTTGTAGCTGTGTTGGTTTAAGGACATAGTTTCATAGTTTCTAGGATTGGAAGGGACCTGAGCAGATCATCAAGTCTCCTGATGTCTAATCTGAATTTACCCTCTGCCAGCTTGTGACCGTTATTTCTAGTC
>NW_017729033.1:6338692-6342993 GCF_001723915.1 Gavialis gangeticus
TGTTGTCTGGTGTCATGACAAGATTTCCTAGCATGTCTTGCAGGGTCCCCACATTACCTGGTACCTTCTTTTTGCTCCGTATGTATTTAAAAAAGGACTTCTTGTTGTCCTTGATCTGGGAAGCTAGTCCCAGTCCCATCTCCGCCTTGCCTTCCTGAACCCCCCCTGCAGCCCTGAGCAACCGCAGTATAGTCCTCCCTGGTGATCGCCCCTCCCTTCCATTGGGTGTACACCTCTCTTTTAGCTAGGAGACATAGGCAGATAAAGTTCTTTGGGTAAATCTAATATATTTTATTAGGCCAACTCAAATAGTTAGAAAAATTCTTTCCCACTCCATCCAGGAAGAGCACAGACCATTTTCAGATGCTTCCTCAACCTGACAAAGGGTGTTTGTGCCTTAAAGCTTGATAAGAAGAATTTTTCCAACTATTTGAGTTGGTCTAATAAAAGATATCGGATTTACCCAAAGAACTTTATCTGTATACAAGGGACACTTAAACCAAGCTTGACAAAGGTTTTAACTAGTGTGCTTCAGGAAGACACAGAAGGAGTCAGGGTTACATAATGTTGTACACCAGGAAGGGGATTTTCTTCCTCTGTGTGAAAAATGTAGTCTTTGCCCAAATTAAGTTGCCTATGAGAAAATTTCACATTTTTGGAGATTTTTTTCCCTGATTATCACTTGGAAAACTGGCAAGAAGGATGTCACTCTGGAATGCCTCATTCTGAATACACATATTTTGGCTGGTAATAATTACATTAAATCAGTTCATTGCTGATCTCAGCATGACCTACCAATCTGGGTCCACATCAGCTGCTGTGTGCTTCATATAGCCTACAGGCCTGGTACATCAAATGTCTGTTCTTTGTTATAGGCTCCATGACAGTCATGAAGCACTACAGCGGTAAAACTGGAATCGTTCATAGTTCCCCTTTTCCAGAGGGGAAACCACAATGCATTGTGGGAGATGTGACCTCGGAGCCTGGCTTTTAAGGGGGAACAGGAATGGGGGCTCTTGAACCAAATCTCCCATGCAGAGGCCTGTCGGAATAAAACATGTTTTGGATTCTGAGCTTCCATCCAAAACTTGGCATCTTGCAGAGGAAACAATCCTTCTCCTGGGCAGCTTTTACTTAGGGGGAGTCAATGGACTAAGAGTTGAGCAGCGATTTGCTTCACAGACTGAGCTAGCATTTCTGCATTGATGTGCGTGTAGTTCTGCAGATTGAAGGATTCATCTTTCACCACTTGCTTCCTTTTTCCAAAGGTGAAGGCAAATCCTTTATAAACCAGCTCCAGTTTTCCAGACTGAAAAATAGACATAACCTTCTAAGTCTGGGTCAAGATGAACCATGTTCCTTTGAGCTCAAGCCAGATGCTATGACTGTTACTCTTTGCCTTTGTGCAAGAATGCATTTATCCTTTTTTACAGGTTTGCCCGAATTGGGTTTCAACATGGGCTGCTGATTATATTTTGCAATTGCATAAATAAAAAGCTCTTACAATATATCGCATTCCACCTATCTACTTACCTTGGGTGCAGATTTGGTTTGAAGATAAGACCCCTCCCTTCAAACCAACACACACCTAGAAAATAAAATGTTGAGGGCCAAAGACTGTCATTGAATGAACGAGTAGGCAGCTGACAAGGTGTAGTAAGAAAATCCTGAAAAACTTATTTGCGAGCCTCCTCCTTGCTCCCTCTCCAATCAGAAACCCCATCTTCAAGCATGAATATCAGGAGACAGAGAGAGAGGAAGACATGACGAGCAGTCCCTGCTTTAAGCCAGGGTGTAGTTTCAGGCAAGATGTCCCAGTGAAATCTGGTTGGAAAGTACCAACCATGATCTCTTCTGCAAAAAGGAAGATGAGGCTCAAGCTCCAGGTGCTGGGACAGTAGGGGGTGTTACTATACCAAGCCACTCACCTCACTGTGCCAGGCCCAAAAGTATGCTTCAGAAGGCTCTCCTGGGGCACCTACATCTGGCCGTCCCCCTTCTGGAGCACACCCGCAAGCCAGTGGGTGTTTTGTCCACAGTAGTATATTTCAGAGTGTTTCTTTCAGCCTGAAGCATCCAAAGGTAGCCTCCTGTATGAGAGGAAAGTAATAGCCAAGCAAAGCCCACCTTAGCCAGCTGAGCAAAGGGAGCAAAAAGGCCTGTCTCTCCACTTAGGAATTCATGGCTGTATCCAGATACCTATTTATTGATTGGGGTGGGGGAGGGAGGAGGAGAAAAAAAGGAAGTTAAGAGAAAGCACCTTGAGCAATTTCTAATAAACTGAGTCATACAAAAATGGGCTCGGTGGCCCTTTTAATAGGCATCTAAATTACTTGGATCTAAGCTACTGGCTAAGTGTCCAAATCTACTCACAGTAAAATCTTCCAGAGAGACTCTCTCAGTCTCTCTCCGGAGGTCTGAGCTTGTGTGCATTCCAAAATGACTGCCACGGGAGGAGAGAGAGAGCAAGCTCCCCTCCCCTCCCCTCCAGATTTTTTACAGCCTGGTTGCCTAGGTGACCAGGTTGACCAAAATGAGGCCGAGTGAAATCAGAGGAGGGGCTGGAATGCCCCGCATCCAGGGAGACAGAGAGAGGGGGATTTCTTCACACTCCATATGGAATCTGTGTGGTTGGCTCAGGCCTATATGAGCATACTGTGATCCTTGGGCTTCCCTGGATAGCTACAGGTTTTGGGGGTGGAGCCCTGTGTTGTTTCCTTGAAGAACCCATGACAGGTTGATAGCATGACTAGAACTGCACCTGCTATTGCCCCCATTACAAAGCTTAGCCGCGGGACAGGATATTCCTTTTTGCATGCTTAGCGAAAAGCAAGATAACAGTTCTGTTGACTGTTTGCTGACTGCTGTCAGGCTGAGAAAATCCTGAGAGCAGCTGGTTGACTCGTGGAGGGAATGGGGTATTGTACACGATATTGTTTAATCTCTCTCCTTCTTCACAAACCCCTCTGACAGCTCGTCGTATGTGGCCTCTTAAATTCCTGGTTCTGGTAATGCAGATCCTGCCTGCTGCTCCTCGGCTCAGTGTTAGTGAACTAATTAAAGCAACAAACATCATCTAGTGGTTAGAGTACAAGCCTGGGAACATGGCGTGCACTGTTTTATGGTTAGACAAGGAGCAATAGTCTCAAATGGCAGCAGGGGAAATTTAGGCTGGACATTAGACAGGTTGTGGTCTAGCTAGACGAGGTGGTGGATATTAGACAGGTGGTGGCCTAGCAAGACAGGTGGTGGTTAGACAAGGGGTGGAATCTCTAGGTCTGGGAATTTTCAAGACCAGATTTAGACAACCACTTGGCTGGGATGGTTTAGTCACAGATGAACCTGCCTTGAGCAGGGGAGTGGATTAGATGCCCTCAGGAGGTCTCTTCTAGCTGTACTTTTCTAGGATTCTGTACAGAGCCACCACAGAATTGTCTGTCTTGGTTAAATGGGTTTAATAACATTGATGACCACACAATAGGAGGGATGTTCTAAGTCTTCATTAACGCTGCTAAAATGGGTTGAGATCGTCAAGTGAAGGGTTCTGTATTAGTCAGAAGGGATGATGCAGGCTTCTTAGCCCTGTGTCCTCTGGAGAAAAGTGTGGTTTTATGAGGACATAGCACAAGAAAAAAGTAGCAACCTGCAATACTCAAAAAAGACATGCATGGTACACATAAGGAATAATTTGTAATATATTATCCACATATGTTTACCAGGGACAGGGTAAGGTTTTCCTATCAGTGATAAATATAAGCAGAGGTATTTCCAGCAAAGTCTTATAATAATGTTTGCTCTTTCCAGAGCCCCAGGCTCCTCAGCTTTGTGTTGCTTTGGTTTTATTGAGGATGTATGAAGGGGCTGCCTTTGATATTGCCACAACAGTCTTGCAAAACCTCTAGGATTCAGAAGCTCCATCAAAACAGGGAGTGCTGGGACTTCTTCTGGACCTGCCAGGAAGGGGGATACTTCCATATCGGGCATTCAGACTAGTGTGTGCACGCAGCAATAGCAGATGGAAACAAGGAGGAGAGCTAGTAAAAGGGGAGGAAAGAGGACCCGGGCAACTACAGGCCAGTCAGCCTTACCTCGATCCTGGGCAAGCTGTTCGAGAAAATTATTCTGGCACACATCCAGGAGGGGCCAGCAGGGAGCTGCATGCTCAGGGGCAACCAGCACGGGTTCATCAGCGGCAGGTCCTGTCAGACCAACCTGGTGGCCTTTTACGACCAGGTCACTAAATCATTGGATGCAGGGGTGGCAGTGGATATAGTTTTCCTAGACTTCAGGAAGGCTTTTGA
>NW_017729033.1:6343313-6348261 GCF_001723915.1 Gavialis gangeticus
ACAAGCTGGCGGAGGGAAGGTTTAAGTTGGACATCAGGAGGCGCTACTTCACGGTCAGGGCGGCTAGGGTCTGGAACCAGCTTCCAAGTGAGGTGGTGCAGGCTCCCACCCTGGGGGTTTTTAAGAGGAGGTTGGATGACCACCTTATTGGGGTCATTTGACCCCAGTGCTCTTCCTGCCATGGCAGGGGGTTGGACTAGATGATCTGCTCAGGTCCCTTCCGACCCTAGAAACTATGAAACTATGAAACTAGTACACTTAGCAGCCAACTGCCATCTGAGCTCATGTCTGTAGCACTGGATGCTCTTGATTTTCCATAGGGATCCACAATTCTCCAGTAACGTACCAAGCAATGGTTGCTCAACAAGCAATTGGTTGAGTCCTCTCAACTAATGAAACACCAAGTAACATATGCTCTGTCCACATCTCCGCCTGGATGTAGCTGTTCAGCACCAGCATGATACCAAAGGTTTTGGGAACTGGCGGTCTGATATTTGAGTGCCATGCATACAGAAGGTGATAATCTCAGGTGGAGAATTATGCAACGTTGATTAATAAAGTGCTGGAACTATTAACAAGAGGTAGGTCATGTATCCCACCAGATCAGCAATGCTAAGCAGGGCAGATTGCAACTTATCTAAATGTGGAAATGCTCTTGGTTGACTCCACATGGGAACACTGGTTCTGGATTAGGAGCACCACTTGGAAGTGGGTCACATAAAACAGGAACGAGGCTTTCTTATTCTGGAATAAGAATATGGGCATATGGATTTATACTGGGATTTAAATTCACACCCGCCCTAAATCTGCTACAATTTTCCAGTCTGGACAGGCTTTTAGGATCATATGATCACAGGAATATAAGGCTGGAAGGGACTTCATGACTTTGTCTAGCTCAGCCTCCTGCTGGAGGCAGGATCATCCTTGACTAGACAATCCCAGCCAAGTGTCTGTCCAAACTGCTCTTGAAACAATTCAGGGATGGATATTCCAGACCTTCTCTAGGTAGGTTGTTCCAATGTTTGACCACCCTCATAATAAAAAAATTCCACCTAATTTCCAACCTAAATTTCCTCTGCTGCTTCTTGAGGCTGTTGCTCCTAGTCCTGTTCCTACAGCTACAGAGAAAAGGCTATTTGCACCATCTTTATAATCACCCTTCAGGGGTTAAGGACTGTTATCAAGCAACTCTTAGTTGCTTGGGATTCACGGAGATTTTGCATCTGTCTCCCATTCCTCTATATTGAATCTCTCTATCCTTGTCCACATCCTCCCTGTGTGAAACTCCCCAGGTTGTTTTTCAGACTGGGTTTGTTATCATGTGTTTTTTTTTTCTTTTTGTTGCTAACCTTCTTGTTCTCTGCATCAGCAGCAAATTTTATAGTGTTTGCTTCAGGAAAAAGATGGAAAGAGGCAGCTGAATGGTGCTTGATATTTGGAACACACTTGATTAAGACATAAATAAATTAATAACCCTTGAAGACCTAAGAGATGTCTTAGGCTATAACTAACAGGAAGTGTCACTGGCTGATGAAAAACAGATGCTTTGCTAGGGAGATAAGAGCAGCTCTGGAGTACTTGGAAGTACTTGTTGGATCAGAAAGCTTCCCCCATACAAATCTGAGAACTGCTGTCCTGTCTCCTCAAGACAGCATTGAAATCATCTAATTTTAAACAGATTTTATTTTACAGGCAAGAGCCCGTGCTTTTTGGGTGAGCACTATCATGCTTACTAGCTAGAATGCTTTCATGTCCTGATATGTAATCCTCATAACCATGGCAGGTAAGTTAGGAATATCGTCCTTTACACAACCCACACCCCCAAAACCAGTAAGTTATGGGACAGATTTTGTACAACTCAAGTCAGATTAATCACTGTACACTTCAAAGTTTTCAATGTTACTTCACTGAGGTTTCCTGGAGAGTAATTCAGGATTCAAAGTATGTAAAGGAAGTAAGGAGGTACGTAAGGATCTGACATTCAAGGATCTGCATCTGCCACCTAGGCACTGTCTTCACTAAAGGAAAGAGGTCTAATTTTAGTGTGTTAGCTCATCAGGATGAAATCTATGTATCTCCTCTAGACTGGTCATTAAAGAAAAGAACAGCCTAAAAAGGCTTTGGTCTCCTTGAATTGGATAGACTTTGCTCTTCACAGTCTTAAAAACAAACAGGAGCAGTTTACACTTACTGGGCATTTGTAGATGACACTTTAAAGGGGGTTCAAAGTGGGGTAAATGCCTTTGGCACCACTTTAATGGCATGGCTGTTTGCACATTCAGCGGTGAATTGCGCATGAATTTCAGCCGCTGTAGCATGTTTGGCGACGTAACGCGCCTTAAATGACTTCGGGACACAGCAAACAGCTTTGGGGAGCTGCAAAGTAAAACACCTCTGAGGAGTTTTAGTTTCCTACCCTACAGCCATGGAGGGAAGCACCAGGCTCTGTGCGGCTCAGGGGGTTTGCAGGCAGACCATGCAGGCAGCCTGGCAGCAGCCGGGGAAGGCAGGCTCCACAGAAGGGGGAAAAAAAAATGGGGTGAGCCTGATTTCCCCCCCCGAGCCTGTCTGAGCTGTGCAGGGGCCCGGGGCTTCCCTCTGCGGCTGCAGTGCCCCTGGGACTGCCCAAGCCAGGTGCCTGCGGGCAGGTGCCACCTGGGGAGGGGGCACCACTGCTGCAGAGGGAAGCACCAGCTCCTCCTCCCCCATGCAGCTCAGGGATTGCTCTACCCACCAGCAGCTCGCTCTCCCCTCCCTGCCACTGGAGAGGTAGGTAAGCATTGGCTCTGACATGGGTGTACACAACACAGGGGTTTACTTCACCCTAAATTGAAGTGGTGTTTTTAAAAAACCACCTCTTCAATTTAGGGAGAATTAAACCCCCGTGCCATGTCCAAATACCCACTGTGCACATACACAATGGACCACACACATCGCAAAGCAAAACTGAGAGGTTTTCAAAGCAATTTCTGTAGGACGAAGGGTTTCATTTTGGGTCTCAGGGCAATGTGCTAAAAGTCAAGCTGAGGTCAACCTTCCAAGGGTATTAAAACAAATTGCAAGTGGTTCTTCAGCTGTAGAAGGTTTAACCATAATTTAAAAAAGAGGAAAGAAGAAATGGGGCTGATGTAGTGACAATGGGGTAGAGGTCAGAGGTAATCTAGGTACTGCCCAAACACTAAATAAATGTTTTGCTTGAGTTTTCTACAGGGATGCCTACACTGATCCTGGGGGCAAAGTCAAGATGGATGCTGGGAACGAGGATGTGCAGATTGACATTATTATAACAAAGATGAAAGCAAAACTCTAACAACTAAATTTTGTTGCATCCACTAGATGCCCAGTGAAGACCTACTGGCAAAGTCCTGACTCACATGGCCAGGGTCAGGGAGGCAGCCTGGTTCAGCTGTGCAGACCTGTAGGTCCCCTACATTTTCAAGCGGGAGCTACTGTGCAGCATTTCTACTTCACCCTGCCGAACCACACAATTCTCCTATTCATTC
Organism: Gavialis gangeticus; assembly: GCF_001723915.1. NCBI lineage: Eukaryota > Metazoa > Chordata > Crocodylia > Gavialidae > Gavialis > Gavialis gangeticus. Next base: position 6,346,817 of record NW_017729033.1, read on the forward strand.
AGTACTGGGGCAGCCTCCAGAGAGGGGTGCTCAGTTACTCAGAAGGGACACACCTCCTTGTTCCTTACTGGGGGAATTTTAGCCTTTGCTAAGATACCTTCATGAACTTGGGATTCTACTTTCTCATGAATGCAAAGCCAGCCTTGTTTTAGCAGGATGTCTGACCTAAGTAGACGGACACGTACATGAACAACAGCATAAAGACACTGTTCCTCCACCATAAGTAACCTAATGGTTAGAGCAATTCCATAGAGTTGTAGTCCCCTCTTAGTCTCAGGGGGTCTAAATGGACACTTCCTATAGATCAGCCGAGTGCCCCACTCCTTAAAATATGGGGTCAAGTGTAAGTCATGGCATGATGGTGGGCAACTGTAGCTCAGTAGGGTTGCATCATTGCCTGCAGTGCACAGGGTTATCTGAAAACAAATGGATCACGCCTCCTTAGTGTGTCCATGCCACCCTTTGGTGGCAAGTAGGAGAAAGATGAGTATTGTGGACATATGGGCTTTCTTTTCTTGCAGAGAAATGATAGAGGCCTTGAGCAATCCACCAGGGTTTCTTTCCCTCACTCTCCAAATGCAGGCACCTACTCACTCTCATTAAGGATTTTTTTTGTAATGATAATATTTATTCATCTTTATTGTTATGTCTAGACATACCTGAACCGGCTTTTGGGCAGCTTGTGTATCAATCTTATGGGCCCAGTGCAGGCTGTACAGGGCTGGTTGGAACCCTAGATCCTTAGTCAGGCAGCTAGTCCTTGCTTAAACCCATGTTGTCATGGCTAAGCTCTTCTAGAGACTCAAAACAGTCATATAAACATTAGGTTGGGTATGCCTACCTGAGCTGCAGTCCCACTTCTGATTGCAAGGCAGACTTTGCAACATCCCTCTATTTTCTGTGGTAGTGCTAGGTATTTTCTCTAGCCCTCTCACAGGCTCATGCATACTAGTGTCTTGAAATGCCAGGTTGCAGCATGCACTGTTCAGATCACTTAAACTCACTGGGGGTGCTGGCAGGAACCTGCCTGCAGCTTCTCTCTCCTCGCCTTGCCCCCTTCCCCCTAACCTCCCCCCAGCTCCGGTGCTGTCTGCAGGAAAGGAGGAGGCACGGGAGAGGGGAAGGGAGCTGGAGGTTGGGGTTCGCCTGGCCGGAGCTGGAGAGGGTGTCTTGCGGGGGAAGCATGAGGTGGGGGGCTCCAATCTACCTGCCCCCCACACTCCAGCTTAGGCTGGGCAAACCCCAGCTCACAGCTCCCTCCCCCTCTTTTATCCCACCTCCCTTCCTGTAGACAGCACTGATCACATAACAAACTGACCCTAGGGGAGCAGGAGCAGAGGGAGCAGGGCGCACGTGTGCCACACACACACACCTGCACCCCCTTACCTCGGCGGCGAAGGCAGCAGCTGCGGCGGAGACAGCGGTGGGGGCAGCAACAGCTGATT
>NW_017729033.1:6353261-6353607 GCF_001723915.1 Gavialis gangeticus
GAGCAGGGCGCACGTGTGCCACACACACACACCTGCACCCCCTTACCTCGGCGGCGAAGGCAGCAGCTGCGGCGGAGACAGCGGTGGGGGCAGCAACAGCTGATTCCCCCTAAGGTAAGTGGGGCAAAGGGTACAGCACAGCTGAGGCAGATCCAGAGGGGAAGCCTCACCCGACAGGGAGCCGCACTCCCGAGCCGCGCGCAGGCAGCGTGTGCGAAGAGTACGCGCAAACAGGTGCGGTCTGTAAGGGTGTGCAGGCATTTGCGCTGGCGTTCACGTAAGGCGGGCACGAGGTAGCTGCCCAGACTGGCACCTCCAGCGAGCAAAAGCAGCAGGCGCAGCTCTG
>NW_017729033.1:6353618-6355415 GCF_001723915.1 Gavialis gangeticus
CAAGGTCCCTTCGACCCGACTTCTATGATTCTATGAAGAGAAATTCCCTAAAGTGCTCTAAAATAGAGTGCCTTCATCTGATCCCTCATTTTACGAGGGTTAATTTGTCACATGAAAGTATCTGTAGCCATGCACATGCATCATAGAGCACTTTCAGGGGCTGCTTGTGCAACAAACCTAACTTTTATCTGTGCCCTGGGTGCATCTACATGTGCGCTTTACTGTAGAGTGGACTAATTAGCCCAGCAGTAAACCGTCACAGTCTACATGTGGACTGGTATTAGGATGCAGTAAACTAATTAACTCTGCCATAAGATAATACCATTAGGAACAGTTCTATCTTACTGCAGAGTCATGTGCTATCAAATCCACGTGTAGGTGGGGACCGTGGGTGTAAATTGTGAGCAGTCAGCCTGGCCAACCAGAGGCCAGGCTCCTGCCTGACTCTTGTGCTCAAGTCAGCCCCTCCACCACCTGACATACAGGGCTTACCCCCCCAGTGTCCCCTTCCAGCCTGGGTATGATCTGCCCAGGCTCAAAGTGCTGCTGTCCTAGGTGCGCGTGTAGACGATGAGCCTAGGAGCAGCTGACTGTGGCTGAAACTGCTCTGGAGTTTATTGCTTTACCTTAATTTCACATGTAGATGCACCCACTGTGTCAGTATTTGCATTGCAGAAGGGTCTAGAAGCCCTGCTCAGCATTAGGGCTCCATTGCACTAGTTGCTACATACACACAGTAAGAGAAGGCCTGTCTTTGCCTTCAGCAACTTGCAAACTGGTTCAAAAGAGATGCAGGTCTCACAGAGAGCAGGGAAGGGGTGAGGGAAGAAGCAGCTGAGGAGAGAGGGAGTGTGTGCTTCTGGAAATCAGCATCAAGAACTTGGCCCTGGGTGTGGGGGCATAGCTGGCACATACAGTGCTGTAGCAACTAAATTTGGTGCCCAGAGCAAAGACCGCAGCAGCAGCTCAGCCTCACCCCACGCACAGATCTGGGGGGCACCTCCCGCATGCTTGCCCAGGAGTGCATGCAGTGGCATAGGCCACCCTTCCCCCAGCCCCATGCCCCCCAAATGAGCTGTTTGCAGCCCTGTCCCAGCTGGGCATTGCACCTTCGCTTCATTGCCTGGGAGGGGGCAGAGGTCACCCCATCTCCTCTCCTCCCCACACTTGCTACGGTACTAGGCACATCCCTCTGGTCTACATGCACTGATGAGCTGCAGACCCAGCATTTAGGCAGTGAAGCTCCCCTGGGTGTACTCCAGGGACCAAGGGTTCAAAAGGAGGCACTGGGGATGAGCCTGGAGCAGCGTCACTGCTGAGCTTGTCACCAAGACACACTGCTGCCTCGGTAGAGATAGGCCCTGAGAAATCTCAGAAGTGCTTGATGCCCCATTGTGGTATCAACACACAGATGCATGCATAAAGGGAGCATTAGCTAAAAGGGAGGCGCACGCCCAATGGCAGGGAGGGGCCATCCCCAGGGAGGACTATACTGCGGTTGGTCAGGGATGCAGGGGGCGGTCAGGAAGGCCAAGGCGGAGATGGGACTGGGACTAGCTTCCTGGATCAAGGACAAGAAAAAGTCCTTTTTTAAATGGTTCCCTTCTTCAAAAAAGGGAGGAAGGAGGACCCGGGAAACTATAGGCCAGTTGGTCTTACCTCGATCCTAGGCAAGCTGTTCGAGAAAATTATCCTGGCACACATTCAGGAGGGGCCAGCAGGGGACTGCATGCTTAGGGGCAACCAACACAAGTTCATCAGTGGCAGGTCCTGGCAGACCAACTTGGTGGCCTTTTA
>NW_017729033.1:6355858-6357570 GCF_001723915.1 Gavialis gangeticus
TGGGGGAGTCCCTGTTCCCCCGAGCACAACCAGGAGTGACCAGGAATAACGGTCACAAGCTGGCAGAGGGGAGATTCAGGCTAGACATCAGGAGGCGCGACTTCACGGTCAGGGCGGCTAGGATCTGGAACCAACTTCCAAGAGAAGTGCTGCTGGCTCCTACCCTGGGGGTCTTTAAGAGGAGGCTAGATGTACACCTTGCTGGGGTTGTTTGACCCCAATACTCTTCCCAGCCATGGCAGGGGGTCGGACTCGATGATCTGCTCAGGTCCCTTCAACCCTACTAACTATGAAACTATAGCAAAAAGCAACCCCTGCTCCAAAGAGTTTCCAGACTTAGCAGGGAAGGGTAGGCAGAAAGGCAGTGCTGTTACCCCACTTTAGCGCTGAGGGCCCTGTAGGAGAGAGAGATGTGTGGTTGCATAGGGTGCTGCGGCAGCAGAGGGCATCATGGACACCGTCATGCAAGCCGGACTTCCCGAGTTACATGGATGTGCCATAGTCAGGCAATCCATTCTCTCTAGGACAGGTCTTCGCACAGTTAAACTGGAGAGTAGCAAGAGCCTCTACTTGCTGCATATGTCCTCTGCAAATAACTACTGCTGCATTTAACTCTTCTGTGCAGTGCCAGGGAAGTCAGTGGAAGTCGAGAATATCAGCAGTCTTCTAGGATCGGCACTGCATGCTGTCAGTATAACAAAACCGAGAGTGCGGAGTTGGGAGCTACGAGTGCCCACAGCGTGAGGGCTGCTGCTGTTTCTCACGGCAGCTTGGAAATCCACATTCACACTTTGGTTATTACATCTGGAAAGGTGTGAGGATTTTCTTGCAGTATCTGAGGAGGGGAAAAAAAACCAACCCACAAGAATTAACCCTGCCTGCCAAGACCGCGTGATGGGGTGGAGATCATAACCAGCAGGTAAGGAAGAAAGTCCAAAGCCAGAGTTCAGCACAGGGCTCCCATCGCAAACTGTCTTTTCTGTTTGCTTCACCAGTGCTCAGATTAAACACAGTTATAAATAGACCCTCTGAAAAAGAAATGAAATAAACTCATCATCATAATGGTGTTTGAGCAGTTCATGTTCTTTTTTTAAACTAGGAAATTCCTCCAAGAGGAATGTTCAATCATAACACTTAAAATAGTGGCTATTTATTTCCAACCAGCCTTGGCTTTGAGTTTTTGACTCCTTTTTGACAATATTTCATGCGAGGCGCCAGGGTGTCTCACACCCGGGCTCTTTTCACCCCTCTGGCTCGCTTTGCGTGGTTCCTAAAAAACATCTCTCTAGCTAGTTGGGAAACAGGGTGGGCAGCTGGACCCACGTGTGGAAGGGCTTTCGGATTCCTCTTCAGGTGGCAGAGAAAGATGTCTCCAAAGTTGGCACGTGAAGTAATAGTAATGGGCCAGAGATTCTCGAACTTTTTCTTATTGCGTATCTGCTTCCAGATTGACCACATACCCCTACCAACATACATTTTATATTTTAACTCGTTAAAAGCCAATTATTAGTATAATGAAAATTAAATCCGCCATTACACAAACTCTTCCATGACCCCTCCTCCCCCAGAGATGTGCACCCCAGGGATACACATACCACAGTGTGGGAACTCCTGTAATAGGCTTTTTGTAGTTAAATGCCAAGAAAGGAGAATCGTACATATTCGGTGGATGTCTCTCTCCAGATCCTGAGCTTGATTCTGCAAGGCCTTGC
>NW_017729033.1:6362570-6370394 GCF_001723915.1 Gavialis gangeticus
CAAATGTTGCATAATATACATTTAGAGCTTGCTGTACTAAAGTACCTTTTCATTTTAAATAGCTTTTTAAGTTGAAGATAAAAGGTACTGAGGCTAGAATTCAAGTATTTAAGGGCTTGCGTTTATACAGACATTTGGAAAGTGAATCGCACTGGTAACGTTTTGCAACTGCTTTGCAGAGGTGTGACTGCAACAAAATGCAAGGCAGCGTTGAGCCAGGGCCACTGTTCTACCTCTACTGGGGAGGCCACCTCAGATGGGCAATGACTTTTCATCAGTCCTCCAAGAGGTTGACTAAGACTGGGGAAGAGAAACTCCAAAACAATGATCTCAATAGCTTTACAGACAATGGAGCCTGCAGATCAGAATGCCAGTGTCATCCCCATTTCCCAGATAAGAAAATTGAGGCAATGGACTCTGGACCTTGTGGACATAGTAAGAGGGCAACCTATGGGTGCATATCATGGGTCACCATACCACTCGCATCCCTGTGCCTAAATAAGCTGTGATCTCACCAATTACCCTAGCTACATTTGGCATAGCCCTTGTTTCAATGGTAAACTCATGACAATAAAGCGGAAAAGCCAACAAGAAACTCTTTCTGCTTCTCCAGCCATCAGCAACGCGGCGTGTAGGTGTGACAGCTGCCATCTTGGCCAACACGATGAGGAAGAGAGCCAAAGGCCGCCAAACTTAGAAGACATAAGTGCCTACAATTTGAGCAAGGACTAGAAGGCCATGGCTATAGGGTAAACTTAATTTACCAGGCAGGGGCACTCTCAGGTGTGGAAGTAGTGTAATCACGTCCATGCAGTGCTTTGGGGAGTCTAATTAACGCAGCTGAGTGATGGAGCCACTCCACCATTAGCTTGCTTCTTAGCCACCATTAGCTTGCTCCTTAGGTCATTAGTCTGTCCCAAGTGCTGTGCAGGACTGGTAATGTCCCCTCTCCAGGGGGTTACACCTTGCATCGCCAACATCGTAACAAGGGGAGGCAGTGGGGAGTCTCACAGAGCAATGGGAAGCAACACTACGTCCCGGGGCTGGATGTGAAAGAACTTCTCAGCCTGTGCCAGAATGGTTCAGCTAAGGTCAGGGGAGATTTCTGAGCGAGAACGTCACTTGTTGAAGGAGTAACGGGGGTGGCTGCCCTCAATTCTGGAACATACTCCCCCTCATAGCTCTGGTTTGAAACAGTCCTACTTGCTGATTGTCAGGAAATGCTGGAAAGCCCATTTTTTGCCCCCCAAGATGTAAGCAAGTGAGAGGACTCTGCTTCGAGACTGCAATCTTGTGCCTGCTGTCAGCAGCTGCCTTATCCTAGCTTTATCATCAGGCAAAGGAGCTGGCTAACAAGTTAGTAGAGGAGTCTCTTGGTATAACTTCATGTTGAAAATGTGTCACAGAGCTCCAGGAACAGAGAATAGCTGCAGCATCGTGTGAAGCAAGTGTATATATAAGAACAGACGGGTGAATAATAAGGAAGAAGTTAGTGCAGCACGATGGACAAGGGCTTCCCTCCTGACTGCCCCCCGGCCTGCTGCAAGTCACTTGTTCTTTCTATCCTCCTCATCCCCTACTGCCCTGTGAGGCCAGGTCCAGACATTACACTTTTACCAGTACAAGGGATCGGAAACCAGTCTATATCCATAACAGAACAGAAGTTTGGCGCACAAACTGGTTTAAAAATGGTGGAACCCAGTCTGAGATCCCCCTCCCCACAAAGGGTGAATGTGTATTCTGTTTGCTACTGATCTAAACTGCACCATTTACAGAAAACCACATCACTTGGATCAATCCCGCCTTGGGCTTTTTGAATGTCTATACCTAGCCTAACTGTCTTGTCTATTTTGGGTCTGAACAGATGACTAACTGAACCACTGAACAGGGATTGTGCTGGCGAGGGAGGCTTATTGAACTCACGAGTATCTGTCAATGCTTCATCTGTCTGCTTCTAATCTTCAGGAAGTGAACTGATGCAATTTACCCCTTTTTCTTTCAGGGGTGAGCAGCCTTGGTTTAACTTCCCACTTACTAGGTGGGCAGATGCTACACGGTGGATTCCCCTTGAAGTTGGTATATATGACCATCTGCCAGTACCTTTGCTGTGAGATTTTCAGGGAAAGAGCTGCTCCCTGCCATTTGCATGCTGCACACACAGAGTGACAAAGCTCAGATATCTATTGGTATCTTTAAGGTGCATACTACAGCTAGCAGGAGGGGGTGCTATATATTTTTTTGGTTGTCCAATTAAACAGAATGGCTTTCTCATCACCATACATCTGGAGAGAGATCTTAGCACTTGCAAACTTCTAGGAAGCTGCTTTTACCAGCAATGTCTTTGTGCTTTGTTTCCATGCCTGCGGTAACTGAAGATGAGACTCAAGTGTCGCTTCCAGGATTCGAAATGGGAGAGGGTTGCATATAAAAAAAAAACCTATGCTGAGATCTCACCTTTTTCTTGGACATTTATTTACAAACAAATGGGTGTGGGTTGGTGCAATCTCACCCATTGTAGGACCCATCAAATTTGCTCTTCAGAAGCATTTTCATGAACCTTGGGAATAATTCACTTCTGTCAGGGGAAATTCATCAGCTCCCAGGGGAGCTGGTGGAGAAAACAGGAAAAAAAACAGCAAAAAGAGGAAAGCCAAACTTCCTTTCATGTTGGCAGTGAAAGTTTAACAAAGGGGTCCCTAAAGCTCCATGCATCCTCAAAGCCTTAACAAAGGCATAGATAATAAGTCTGGCATCAAAGCCATCCAGCTCTCATTTGTGAGTACTCCACTGAGTTGAACATTGCTGGAGGCTGAAGACTCAGACCCAAAGACCATCTGAAGGGACCTTTAGCAAAGACACAGATCAGGAAATGGATATGAATGCGAAGAAGTGAGCAATGCAGGACTAGAGTGGCAGGAGTTGGGAGCTCAGAGGGCAGAAGGGGCATTACTGGAGGACTTCCGTGTCCAGCAGTCTCTCTGCCAAGTCCCTCCAAACTCTGCTCTGCCTTGATCTCAGTGAAGGTGCAGGAGGATGCGTAACAAAGACCTCCCACCTTTGTGGGTAAATGCTGGAGGGTATGTGATATTCCTAAGTCTCTAAGGACATCCTCTTAGCCAAAGCTGAGAATTTTATTTCATTCTGTCACCTGCCTTCAACTCAACGTAGCTCTTCTTGAAGTCTTGTCCGCTCTTGCTTTCATGACTCCATTCTCTTCTGGTTTTCCTCCACCTTTAGTTGGTCCTCCTCCTTGTAACCCCACTTTTCTGTATAGGCTCCAGGTTCTTGGTCGCTCTTGTGTCAGTGTAATCTTATCCATAAACATAACTTCCACGACCGTCTCCATACTGGTATTTCTGAAGTCTATGTTTCTATTCCAGGTTTATCTTCTTCTGTCCAAACTACATCTTGGCCTATCTCTGGCATATCTTCTCAGATAGACATCTGTTAACAAGAACTGATAGATGCCATGAAGAGACCCTAATTCCACCTATTAGACACGTACATAGATTTAGGATCCTAAGTGTAATTCTGTTCCACTCTGCTCGAATCCCTGCCAACCAGGTAATACCACATGTGGTACTGTCAGCTTCTGTGTGTAGCATGTGGCAGACTGGAGAGAAGGTGGCAGATGGGGCAGGGTGCAGAAAGCAGAGCAGCAGATCAGGTGAGGAGGACACGGCAGGGTGCAGAAAGCAGAGCAACAGATCTGGCTGAGGAAGGGGATTGAGTGGTATGTAGCAGGGGTATGGGTCTTATTTGTGGCACCCTTGCCAAGACGTTTGGCCCCCACAGGTTGAATTCAATAGACTGGTGGATCCTTGCTTCATTTTTGTGACTTAGATGAGGGTGTGTTGCAAAAGGAGATGCATTTGTTGATTTTCAGGACTTGGGCAAGACATTGAGGTGCCTAAATCCCTTAGGGGGCCAATAGATGGAATCCAGTATGGCCTTTCTTCTCTCCCACATCCTTCCTGCTGCCTCCTTTCTTGTGAACAAGATTCCCACTGTGCTTGTTACTCAGGCCCTTACTGGGAGCATCTTCTTTCAATTGAGCTTCTCTTCCAATCCTCACTTTCAAGGTAAATCTAAATTTTACAGCTCATTTCCACATCACATTTCTAAGGTTTGGCATTTTATATCCATCCTCAAAAGTAACACTTATTTCTCCATTTCTGAAGCATCTTCTCCTGTGGTCCAGATGAATACAGGCTTGCCTCATTCATATTCACTCAGAATACGCTTGCAAAGGTCACGTTTCTAGGCTACTGCCTGGACCCATGTCATTCCTCTACACATCCTTCCACAGTCATCTTTTTTCATTGAATCAAATAAAAAAGCTGGCCTTATTTTTCAAAGCCTTTTGCAGCCTATCCCTGCACCCTAGCATCTCTCACTCCATATTAAGTCATAGGTTCATTGATTCATAGGTTCAAGTCAAGTCCTACTGCCCCATGGATCATTTGTTAGGTATTCAAATGCACACATTGATGCTTTCCTTAATGCTACCCCTAAAGCTTTTGAGCTCCAGTTGATCTGATATCAAAGCTGCCTTGCTATCCACCCCCATATCTCTCTTTAAGACTCTTCTAGGTGTAAGGCTTACAAAACCTTGACAACTATCAGGTGGCTAACATGACTGTTGCCCGTCAGGCTGAGCAATATTTTCTCATAGTTTCCATTTCTTGTCGCTTCTCCTATATTTCGATGGATATTTCTGTCTTTTGGTTCAGTGTTTGTACGGTACTATACACAACGGCATTCCAGTCCAATACTAAGGCCCCGAGGCATTACGGTGATTCAAAATTATTAACATGTCAAGAAAGAGGCACCGTTCTGGATACATTTGACTCAGTATCTGGCTTGCACCTCACTGACAGTGAAATGCATCATAGTGGCTATGTGTGATGAATGTAGGAGCATCTGGAAATGTACACTCATCTGGAAACTAAGGCATATTTCTTGTATAGGGTTTCCAAAGATGGATGGTTGGAATGGTAAGGCAAGAAGATGGTTTCAGCACACTGCCCCATCCTTGTAAGACATAGCAAGGCATAGGTCTAAGGCATGGCTGAATGGGTTGAACTGTCAAACAATGCACCAGCCATCTTAGAATATTTATCTAAGGGCATCTCATTTAGCTCGTAGAGATGTATAAGATTATGGGAGTCTAAAAAGGTCTTATTTGTTAGGTCTTATTTGAAAATAAATTTCTCTAATGCCTTTTTCCATTTGGTAACCAAACTTCCTGGTCTGAGAAAGCTGTGGATCAACATGTAACACTGATCACAAGCTCCTGATGGGGGAACCCCCACCACAGTTGGTAGTCAAACCTGCCTGCTAATAAGCCACTGGCATGGGTGTATCACTTTATTCCAGTCCAGGTCTAGGAGTTAGAGACCTGCAACAGTCTGTGACAAGATATCTAGAGAGGAAGGCTTGAACACCTGTAGAAAGGTGGGGAGCACCAAAAGGACCAGAAATAGCTGTATAACTATGTCACAAATCATTATGTTAAGCTGTTTTATATCCTGGCCATAAACCACACTGCTATTTGGGTTTCTTATTGGCTTCACTTTCTGCTGCTACAATCACCCAGACTGTTCTGTTCCCACAATATACAGCTTTTATTGAGTTGATTTATTTCTTGACTAGCAACTAAATGAATTGGAGACCTGATAGTGAGCTATAACCTGTTGAATAGGAGAACACACCTGGTTTTATTGAAGCTGGTGGGATTTCTATACGTTGAAAGCAATGCTTTAAGCTAAGGTGGTTCCTGAAATTTGCCTGCACTGGGCTCTGTCTCGACGTATGACAAAGGATCAATCATTTTGAGGCAACTTGCCTCACAGGGAAGGCAGATAGATGAGAGAGACAAAGGGAAAGAGCTGTGACCTGACATTACCAGGATCCACTCCTTCCCTCCAGAACTATTTACTATGTCTACAGTCAAACATGAGGATCTCAGACTGGGCTCCTCAGTCATCTACTGACTCATTGATGACTAACCTGTTTACTAGAACACTGTCATCCTCATATCGAGGGACTGCCAGTGACGCTCTGTCTGTCACAGGAATATCAGTCCCATTTTGCAAAGGAGGTCACAGAGAAAATTAGTTGCAAAGCTGGGATTGGACCTAAGGGGTGCCTGTACATGTGCTCAGGGGTGAGGATGGTGGTTTTAATTAGACTGGTTTCCCAACAGCCACACTAATTAAAATAGCTCACTGTCATGTGTATTATGCCCCCCCCGCTCATCGTTTTAAAATGACCATGGGGGTGCTTTAACTGAAGCTCATTTGATGAGTCCTTCTTAATGGACATACCGCCTCTTCATGATACCCATGTGTATATGAAGCTCCTATTCACACTGAATGTGAGTGAAACATGGTGACCAAAAGGAGGGAGGAAATAAAAGCACGTAAGTGTCACAAATCCACATGCAGAAACAGGCATATTCTCCATATTAATGAAATAATAATAATAATAATAAACCCTCTACAAACTGCACTTGATGTCCTTGAGTAAAGCCCCTACAATTAAAGCTTCCTAAGTATTTTGCTGTTCAACCCAACTTTGATTGTGGTCATTGCTGCTCTTGCATTCACTGATCAGGACTTTTTGTACTGGTGTAATGATATATACTCCGTTCTCCATATTTATATCTATATTTATTCTATACTACCTTGTATGATGCCTCATCGTGTCATAAACCACTCCTGGTTTAATGTAAGAGACCTGCTTTTATGATAAGACCTGAGAGTGGTATTCAGTCTATTTGAGTACTGTGGCTTTGAAGCTATTTCCCTTGTTAGGGCTCCAAGAAATTATCTTGCTGGGAAGGAACATGCTTCTGTTAGGATCTACTAATACATGGGGATTCCTGTAGGGTGAACTGTAGGGAGAGGAAGTGTGGTTGCCTATTGAAAGACTTCCTAAGTCAAACATTTATGTGCCTATGTCTGACACTTAGGCACCACTTGCCAGCTGTTGCCAGCAGGATGATTATAAACCACTTGAAAATTTAAATACCCTCTGCTTTTCTTGACCTTTCCCCTTTTCTCCCACCACCAACTGGATGAATTCTAGTAGGTGACAGAAGAAAAGGGTCAGATGAACATCCCTGAGTGACTGGACTCACCCCTGTGGTGTGGCTTTGATGCCGAGTCCAGTCTACATGCCACGCATAGCATGTACCAGCCTCTGGAGCTGGTACAGGGTGTGCGTTGTTTGCAGTATGCAGGCTGAAGCCGGTGCTGAACAAGGCACAGACTGCATGCTGGGCCCGGGACCAAAGCCCTATGCTGCCTGCAGTGGATCCTAGTCTGGGTGCTTCATGAAGCACACGCGGCCAAGGCCATGGGATGGGTCTAGTGACATGGGCGCCAGATCATATGGCTCCATGGGTAGGATCCAGACCATTGACTGCATGTTTAACATTTCTGGCTTAGAAGTCCTTAAGAATTACGCCCTGAAGACCATTTGAGCCTTAACTGTAAAATTTTGAGCAGAATGAAAAGGGAGGAGCTGCAGGGAAGGAAGTTACTCAAACTAAGTTGTGAGTTGTCCTGAAACTCCATGCAGATATAGCTACGTGACTATGGCCATACCTACACAAGATGCTTTACTGCACAGTAGACTAATGTACTGTGCAGTAAAATGGCACCATCTACATGTGCAGGCACTTATTGCACAGTAAATTAGTCTACTGATCAGTAAATTTACTACCTGCATAAGCTGGTAGCAAGCGCAGCTGGTGAATTCAGACTGGTGAGGTGGTGGAGTGTCCCACAGGAGCAGAAAGGGAGTTTGGGGGTGGGG
>NW_017729033.1:6375394-6415661 GCF_001723915.1 Gavialis gangeticus
GAACTTTTTTAGCATTTGCTTCAATGTCTGATAGTATACGGTTGTCCTCAGATGTTTGATCCCCAAAGCTTTACTCACTCCTTTGAACATGTGTGAAGTAAAGTTCGTCCCTTGATCCATTAGTAGTTCCTTAGGGAGTCCTACTCAGGAAAATATTTTCAACAGATTCACTTCCGGGTACCTAGTTCTATAATCTAATAGAACTAGTATATACTGGTTCCCAGTGCTACTCCAGGGAAGTGGCCCCACGATGTCTACTGCTATCCTCTCAAAGGGAATCTCTACCAGAGGCATCAGAATTAAAGCAGACTTTGGGGGTGACCTTGGGTTTACTTTTTGGCAGCCGGCTGGGAGTAGGGTGGGTTTTGCAGCCAGCTGGGGGGTGGGGGGTTTTGCAGCCGGCCAGACACCCTGGGTGGTAGCAGGGAGGCTGCAAACCCTCCTGCTCCTGGATGGCTGCAACACCCCCCACTCCTGCTGCCAGCCAGCTGCAGCCCCATCCCCGCCCTGCTCCCATGGGATGCTCCCCCACCCCACCAGTTTGAGTTCACCAGCCAGTAGAAATATATTGTGCAATAAAAACAAATATCATTAATTGCACATGTAGATGTGACCTGTCAAACCTCCTCTCTTCTTCACCTTGAGCCAATTTTCCCTTGTAGAAAAACATATTGGAAAAGCTTGTACAAAAACTTTTTGGTGAATATCAACATTTCAAATGCAAAAGTAGATTACAACTGGATAGCTTTGAAATAACCTTTCTATTGTTTTAGTTAAAACTCTCTTTCAGCATGCTGTCCTATTTTAATCTGCTCCATTACAGAAACTCTTCAGATGCTTGAATCAGGATCTTAAATACTGAACTTTTAAAGACTTAACAGGACTTCTCTTTGTTCGGTTTAGAAAGTATTTAAAAATATATTGGTTTACTGCAGTTCTGCTTTGTACATTAGTAAAATCAGAATAATCCATTAATCTTTCAGGTTGATGCATTCAAGACATGTGTACTTCCAGTTTGTGTATAAATGTGTCTTTTATGCCATGCAAAACCAGCTGGTTTACAGTGAAGCATGTAATCTCTTCTCTTACATAAAGGTCTGGCAGAAAATAGGGCATTCTATTTAATTCTATTGTTAGGCCATGAGGTTTAAAATAATTAACCATGATTAAAAAGGACAGAACAATTAGAGCAGTTATATGCATAATCTCAGAACGAGTCCATCCTAGAACTGTGCTTAAAGCACTAAGTTATTAAGAGGCAGTGGGTGTGTTCACACATTCATTAATGCACCGTAATTATGGCACTAAGCCTTTTTACATATGCTCCCAAAGCAGCACTGGGCACTTTTAATTGGTCATCTGTCTTAATGAAGAGCACCTGGCGCTGCATCAGGTACTAGCGTATAAATGGCGCAGTGCATGTTAACACTGAGAAAATGGTGGTAGTGTGCTTTGAACTAAAGCACTGCAAATGTGTTTTAGTTCAAAGAGCACTGCCTGACATTTTTTCAGCACTGATGCATGCTGCGCCACTTATACGCTTGCCCCTGATGCAGTGCTGGGGACATCAATTATGTGCTCTAGCAGACTCAAGTAATCAACTTTGCTACGATGTGCTGGATTTTCAGCGCATCAGAGCAGACTCACTGCATGTGTGTAAGTGCCTATTAAATTTAGTTCCTGTAAGGACAGGTACTAACTTAATGCACCATAATTGGTGCTACTGCGCATTAGTGCAAACAAACTTTATTTTGTGACGTTAATTCTCAGTAGACTAAATCTACTGTGCATTAGTAGATTAGCCTGGGTTTTGCCCACCACACTAATGCACAGTAGAATTAGTCTACTATGCTCAAAGCATTTTGTGTAGATACACCCATTGTCGTCTAATAGAAAAGGTATTAGATTTGGAGTCAGGAGATCTGGTGTAACCATCCATACTGCTGTTGCAGTCAACAGGGATAATTTGTTGCCGACCACCCATACAGTAGTTTGGCTCTTTTGTTCCAGCTCTGGAAACTCTACTCTTAGACAATAGGTTGCCCCCTTGCATCCTTGGTGTGTTGACCATGAGGGTGAAGCCACGGTTTGACTGGATGACTTGAGGAATTTGCTTCACCTTCTTGAGCCTCTCCTTCCTGTCTGACACCTCGGGTGTGTCTACATTGCACTCACAGATTTCACTATGTATTTATACAGTACTTTGTATGATGAGGTCTTATTTTAGCTGAGGCATCTAATTGTTTCTGGAGCATGATCTGGATTACGGAAACTATGTAAAAAAGTAAAAAACAAAAAAAGCGGTCTGTAAAAAAACTAAGAAACCATGAGCTTGATTGAGGCTAGATGCAAGTGTTGATAGGCAGAGCAGAGCAGAGCAGAGCAGCACCTCTTTGTGTCTTAGTGGAAGCGTAGGTTGGTGCCCTGAAGGGAGCTCTGCAGAGCTTTGTGGCCCACAGAAGCTCCATAGCACTCCCACCACATCCCAGTCACATGCTGCCACTGCAAGTGGTCACTGCCTGTCTGTAACAGCTGCTTGCCTGGAAGGTAGGCAGGATTGTGTAGTTCTGGGAAGTCTGAGGCACCAGGAAGGAAAGGGTGTAGGACAGTGTGGCCAAGATGGAGCTGTGGGGCTGGGTTGGGGGAATGCAGTGAGTGGGGATCTGTGCCAGGACAGAGGGAGTAGGGTCAGAGAGGGTCAGGGTAGGGGGTAGGCTGGGCTACACAGCACAGTGTGGGATACAGTTGATGGTACCAGGGTGTGGGGATGGGTGGGGGAACTCCTGGATGGGGGCATCATGGTATAAAACCATCACTGCTGCCAAGTAAGACTATTCTGGGTAAGAGCTTGAGCCACATTTAGAAATTTGGTGTTAAACCCCTAAATGTGAACACTGGCCTTGTTATGCCACCCAGGGCCTGGCAGAAGGGTTACATTTACATTATGTAAAATGTGTCAGTAAAAAAGTTTGACTGTCAGTAAACAGTACGGAGATTTTCAGTAAATGCATTTTTTCCTGGGTTGGCAACCCTGATAAGCAGCTGGAGGGGAACTGGAAAATGAAACCATAAGCTTGAACCATGAGGGAAAACATTTTCTCCAAGCTGGGATGGTTGTGAAAGGAAAATGTCCTTCCTTTTCCCTCGACTTCCCATACAGTACAGCAAACCGTATCACCCAAGCTGGGCTCTGAATCACTTTTGCTGCAGTTCGCTCCATTTGCCGACTCTGCAGTTTTTCAGCAGTGGGCGGGAAATACTGAGAGCTTGTGCTCCTTCTCTTCCCTCTCTTAGCATGACGCGCTTTGAATAGACCCCCAAAGTGGAAACGCGTTACCTGCTGCTCTTGATTAAGGCCTGACGTCCTCGCCTGCTCAATTAAAGCCTTTTTGGAAGCCAGAAACAAACCAGTATCAGCTCTAATCAGCCCTGACAGTCAGTAAATTGTAGCTTTCAGGGCCCATGTGCTGACGCTCAACATTTAAAGAAAATAACAGTGTAGAGCTGCTTCTTTCACAGTGTGGCAGTCTCCACTCTTTTCAGAGAACAAAATTACAGTCTCGGATCAGAGGAGACAGCATTGCGATGCCAACTCCATTTTGGCACTGCTTTTCCCCTCATCCACAGGTCACTTTCTCTGATGTGAGCATTAATGGCTACTTAATCATGCCAGGCTGCATAATTTATGATTCTCAGTACTTGACCCTGAAGAAAGAGGAGCAGCTTTGTTACAGGGGATTCGACAATGTGGAAGCAAGCTAGAATGGGTAGCCTCATTAAACTGCATGTTGGGGTGAGGAGTGGGGAGTAGGTCTGCAAGCCTCCATTGTGCTGGTCTTTCATGGGACATAGGGGAAGTTGGGGAAGGTTTTTCTCCTTTTCCAAGATAAATTAGCATGGCTTTGCTGGAGTCAGTGCAAGTGGGCCAACTTACACAGCCCTCATTTCCTTATGCTCTGCCCTGCTTTTTACCTCTTATTCTTCACAGCTAGATAGCAGCTGTGCAGGGGAATTGAAACACACTTCTGCTTGGCAATGAAGGTTGAGGTCTCTACTCCTCAGTGGGCATGTCTACACAATATGCTAACTGTGCAGTAGCCTAATAACACTGTGCAGTAGTGTGCCAAGCAAAAAAGAAATGCTAATATGCTACTGCACCGTAGCATTAGGCTACTGGTCAGTAAGCATTGATAAAAACCCGTGTGCTGGTGCTAGTGCACAGTAGTGCAAGTTAGCTCATTGATTTAGTACTTGGTTAACCAAGAGTCCAGAGAAGAGCCAGTCATATGATTAGAGGCCTGAAGAGCAAGCCATACAAGGAAAGGCTGACAGATATGGGACTGTTTAGCCTAGAAAAGAGAAGACTTCAGGGGGATTTGGTGGCAGCTTGCACTTATATCAGGAGACAGCATCAGGGGCTAGATGAACAACTATTCACCAAAGCGCTTCAGGGGAAAACCAGGAGCAACAGTCATAAACTCCTAGAAGAAGGTTTCCAACTGGATAGAAGGAAAAACTTCTTCACGGTTCATGTGACCAGACTCTGGTATAGACTCCCAGCAGGGGTGGTGCAGGCACCTACCCTGGAGATCTTCAAGAGAAGACTGCGTGCACACCTTGCTATGGTTAATTGACCCCAGCAGTCTTTCCTGCCCAGAGCAGGGGGGTTGGACCTGATGATATCACGAGACTGGAACCAATGATCTCATGTGATTCCCTAAACTTCTGTGAATCTGTGAATCTGTAATGTGCAGTAACTATGGCTCATTAATGAATGTGTAGACATACCCAGTATCTCCTATGCACCACTAAATGGACTAAGTTCCCAGCTATGGAGACCCTAAAGACTGGGGAGGTGTTCAAAGAGGATGCATCTGACACAGCCTGCTCCTGTAATACCCTTGGGCCCTGGTGTAGCGAGGAGCTGGATCCCACTGCACATATCCATGTAAAGAAAACAGCCAGCTGGTTTAAGTGTAGCCTGTAGGGTCACCCTAATGCCCAAAGGAGTCTCAGGTGGGGGAAGACACTCTCAGAGCTGTCTTTTAGCTGTGCATGGGGAATGAAGCCCCATGTATGGGCACGAAGGGAGGTGAGGCATTAAGCAGGGTACCATTGCCCCAGAGGGAGAATCTGGCCTGTTACTTTAACTCCACTCATGTCAGAGGAATTCTAAGATGACAACAACTCTACAACTTGAAAACCATCTCATCCCATGGCTCCCACAGCCAAATATAACACATTTTTATCATTCTTTAGGCAAGCAATTTTCTCCGCAGCATGACTATCCCAGACCTTTGCAAAGCACCAATCCCCTGGGGAAATAGAGGTGCTGTAATCAGTGGGCTCCAAAAGTTAGTCCCCTTGCAAAAAGCCTTGGCGGTTTGCTAAGCACAGTGGCTCAGCCCAGAGATGGGCCAGGGTGCAGGCAGGTCAAGAGAGATTGGTGGCGAGTAGCAGAGGGCTGGTGGGGCATACTGCTTCCTGCACTACAGTGGCCACTAGGACCCAGGCAAAGTGCATCACCCATCACCAGCATGAAAAGCCTGACGTTGAGACACTTTATTGTGGAGCTGACTAATTAGCTCTGCAGTAACATGTCACTGTCTACACGTGTGGTGCTATTAGGCTGCTGTTAACTAATTAACTCCTCTGTAGTGTCCAACACAAGTACTATCCTACAGTGGTGTAGTTACATGTGGTGAAATGCAGGTGTAGCTGGTGACAGGGCTGGCTGGGGCACAAGGGTGCTACAGTGTGGGGGCTGTCTGCTGGCTAGCCCTGCACTGGAGCACCCTTATGCCCCAGCCAGCCCCTCCACAGCATGTTGAGCTATGCTGGAGCCGCCCCAGGCTGGCAGGTTGACCCCCGGGAGCCTCTGCCAGCTGAGGCTGCTCTGCCTTGGCTCAACGTGCTGTGGTTGCAGGCCCATGTGTAAATGTTGTGCTCAGGAGAAATAAAATTTGGATTGAATTGTGAGTTTATTGCTACATGCTAGGTGCATGAATAGATGCTCCCACTGAATCCAAGAGCGAGTCAAGCGTTTTCCTCCTGAAACCTTTTTTCGGAGGAAAAATGAATTTTTGCTTAAAAAAATATTTTAAGGAAACTTTCCTTTTCTTCCCGTAGAATTTTTTTAGGTTTTTTTTTTGGGTCAAACCAACCCCCCAAATAACTGCAATATTTCAACCCAAACCCAAAGCTTTTTTCCCCTAAATTTCAGGGCTCAGCTTGGCCCTCTCGGACATGCCTTACTGATGCAGGAAAAACAAATCGCGCGTGAAGCTGGGCCATTTAATAGAGCTGTGCGATCCAGGGTTGGAAGAGAAAGCCTTGCTGGAATAGCCATGGTTCTGTTTGCAAGGCAGTAGGTGTATCTACACAAGATATTTACTAACAAGTTGCCTAATTAGCTCTGTAGTAAAGGTCATAGCATCTACACATGTAACTCTATTAGGCCACAGTAAATTAATAAATTTTGCCTCAGGTTAGTACTTGTAAATACAAGTACTATCATTGAATCATGGAAATGAATGGCTGGAAGGGACCTTGAAAGATCATGGAGTCCAACTCCCCTGCTCTGGGCAGGAATACTGCTGAGATCAAATGATCTCAGCGAGGTGTCTGTCCAGTCTCGTTGGAAGACTTCCAAGGTTGGAGACTGCACGACCTCCTTGGGAAGTCTAGTCCAGACTCTTGTCCCCCTTACTGGAAAGAAGCTCTTCCTTGCATCCAACCTGAAACCATCCTCTGACAGTTGATGGCCATTGCTCCTTGTCCTCCCCTGGGGCACTCTAGTGAACAGTTTTCCTCCCAGCTCCTGATACTCACCCCTGACATACTTACAGATGGCCACCAAGTCTCGCCTCGGTCTTCTCTTCCCCAGGCTAAACAGTCCCAAATCCCTTAGTCTTGTCCTCCAGGCCCTTAATCATTCTTGTGGTCTTTCTCTGGACCCTTTCAAGATTGTCCACATCTTTTTGAAGTGTGGTGCCCAGAACTGGACACAGTACTCCAGCTGGGGTCTTACTAGTGCTGAGTAGAGAGGAAGTATCTCTTCCTTAGCCCTGCTTGCAATGAATTGGCTAATACATCCCGGTATGCTATTAGCTCTGTTGCCTACAGCATCACGCTGGTGGCTCATGTTCATCCTGTGATCAACCGTAACTCCGAGGTCTCTTTCAGCCATTGTGCTAGCCAGGATATCTTCTCCTAACCTTCTCCCCAAATGAAGCACTCTGCATTTATCCTTACTGAACTGCATCTGGTTCCACTCCACCCACCTTTCCAGCTTGTCCAGGTCTACTTGGATCTGCATCCTATCCCCTAGTGTGACCACTTTCCCTCATAACTTAGTATCATCTGCAGACTTGACCAGCATGCTTTCCACATCCTCATCTAAATTGTTCATAAAGATGTTGAACAGCATGGGGCCAAGAACTGACCTCTGTGGGACACCACCTCCTGCCAAGACAATCACTGACCTGATCTTGGTCACTGCCCTTGACTTCCTTATCCTCTCTCTACAAATATGGGGTATACTTCTGTATATTTCTTTTTTCTTTCCCACTTTTTTTCTCTCTTCTTCCCTCTCCTCCCCCTGCTGGATGCGGTTGTCTTCTCCCTCAAAGGATGAAAGTATTATATACTTGTGTATTCTTCCTTGGTGACTACCTCTTGTTTCCCCTGTCTATAAACCTCCTTTTTCTTTTTGATAGATTCATAGATGTTTGGGTCACAAGGGACCTTAGCAGATCAAGTCCGACCCCCTGCCCTGGGCAGGAAAGAGCACTGAGGTCAGATGACCCCAGCCAGGTCTCTGTTTCGCGTCTTCTCAAAGAGCCCCAAGGTAGGGGAGAGCACCACCTCCCTTGGAAGCCCATTCCAGATTTTGGCAATCCTTACCGTAAAGAAGTTCTTCCTGATGTCTTCCTGATATTTAAGCACTTCCTGATTTTTTAAGTTTTTCCTGATTTTTAAGCACTCCTTGACTCCTCTGGTAGGCCAAGGGGGCTTCCTGGCCCCTTTACCACTACTCCTGCATACAGGAATGGACCTTTTCTGCACTCTGAGGATTGCTCCTTTAAGGAACAACCACCCTCCTGAACTCTCTTCCCCTCCAGTCCTTCTTCCCATAGAGTCTCTCCCACTATTTTCCTAAGCTCATTGAAGTCAGCCTTCCTGAAGTCAAGCACCTCTGCCATACTGGCTGACTTCCCTGCCCTACGACAGATGGTGAATTCTATCATCTCATGATCACTGTCTCTCAGATTACCCTCAATCTTCGGATCTCCCACCAGGTCATCCCCTTTGGTTAGAACCAAATCCAGCAAAGCCTTCTTCCTATTCAGCCCATTCACCTTCTGTACTAACTAAAGTTCTTCCACGCAGGTAAAAACCCTACCTGATCTCTCAGATGTCCTCCCAATAGATGTCAGGGTAATTGAGGTCACCCATAACAACCATGTCCCTTTAATGTTCAGCCTTCATCACTTCTCTGAAAAATTCAAGATCTAGCTCCTTCTCCTGGTGTAGTGGTTTGTAGTAGATGCCTACCATCAAGTCCCTTTCTCCTCATCGCTCCCATATCATGACCCACAGGGTCTTGAGTCACCCTTCTCTTGAACCAGTTTGGGTCTCCAAGAAGTCATAACACTCCTTTACATAGAGAGCTACACCTCCTTCCTTCTTCCCTACCCTATCCCTTCTGGGCAGCCTGTAGCCCTCTATGCATACAGCCCAGTTATGCGTGGTGTCCAACCAGGTCTCTGTTATTCCAACGAGATCGTATCTCCTATATGGATGCAGGAGTGCCAGTTCTTTCTGCTTATTCTACTTGAGAGCATGGAGGCAGAAAGAGATCTTGGAGTCATTATTGACTCCAAGATGAACATGGGCCGACAATGCGAGGTCATGATTGGCAGGGCTAACCGGACCTTGTCGTGCATCCACAGGTGCATCTCAAGTAGAGCCAAGGAGGTGATCCTCCCCCTCTACGCGACACTGGTCAGGCCACAGCTGGAGTATTGTGTCCAGTTCTGTGCGCCCCATTTCAAGAGGGATGTGGACAACATGGAGAGGGTCCAGAGGAGGGCCACCCGCATGATCCGGGGACAACAGGGCAGACCCTACAGTGAGAGACTGCGGGACCTGAACCTATTCAGCCTCCACAAGAGAAGGCTGAGGGGGGACCTGGTGACCGTCTATAAACTCACTAGGGGGGACCAGAAGGGTTTGGGGGAGACGCTGTTTCCCCTAGCGCCCGCTGGCATAACAAGGAGTAATGGGCACAAGTTGATGGAGAGGAGGTATAGATTGGACATCCGCAAAAACTACTTCACAGTTAGGGCGGCTAGGAGCTGGAACCAACTTCCAAGGGAAGTGGTGCTGGCCCCTACCCTGGGGGTCTTTAAGAAGAGGCTGGATGCCTACCTCGCTGGACTCATTTGAGTCCCATTTTTGTTTTGGGGTTTTGTTGTTCTCCTGCCCTGGCGGGGGGTCGGGCTAGAAGATCTACTAGGTCCCTTCCGACCCTAAATCTATGAATCTATGAATCTATGAATATTCCCCATACTCCTAGCATTTGTGTATAGAAACTTAAGGTCCCATTGGTAACCCCTAGTTCCCTGCTGCCCCAATATTGTTTCAGCCTCCCAAATATCATTGACCTCCCTCTCTACATCCTTCCTGCTTGGCTGTCCCCTGCCTTGCATTCCCATCTGCACACCCATCCCTCAACATAACTAGTTTAAAGCTCTCTCCAGCAAGTCAGCCATCCTGGAAGAAAACAGCCTTCCCCCCTCGGTGTGAGGTGGATGCCATCTCTTCCCAACAAACCTCTATCCCAGAACAGTGGTCCATGATCATAAAATCTTAAACCCTCGCAGTGGCACCATCTCCTGAGCCTCCAGTTGACCTCCTCAATATAACTGTCCCTTGAGGGGCCCTGACCCCTTACTGGAAGGGTGGAAGGGAAAGCCACCTAGGCCCCAACCCTTTGAGCCAACCCCAGGGCCCTGTAGTCAATCATGACCCACCCAGTGTTGTTCCTAGCCATGTCATTCATGCCCACATGGATAAGCAGCATGGGGTAGTGGTCGGAGGGCTGAATGAGTTTTGTAATCCTTTCCACCACATCTCAGAAATGGGCCCCCAGAAGGCTGCAGACCTCCCATGTGAAATGGCACTCTCTGTCCTCCTCAGGAGTGAGTCACCCACTACAACCACCCTATGTCTCCATTTCTGGACAGGAGCTTGCCTCCTTGCCTCCTCTGGATCAAGTGCTTCTGGTCCTTTCTCCACCAGTCCTTCCTCCACCAGTGGTGCAAGGGTCTTGTACATGTTGCACAGCTGAACCAAAGAAGTTTCCCTTGCATCACATCCCTTGCATAGAGCCTAAAGCAGCCACCTTCCACTCAGCTCCCTCAGGTCCTCCCACTCCATCTTCTTACCCTCATTCTTCTTCTGCAAATTCCTGCTGCTCACTTCATCTATGTCCTGCTCATCAGCCCGGATCCTGCATAGCCTGCTCACCTCCGCCTGGAGCTCCTTCACCTGGTTCTCTAGAGACTCCACCAGAGCATGCCCCCCCCCTCAAACGAGGCTATCCTTGTCCCTGCTCCCAGCCACCAGGAGCTGCACTAGGCACCCCCCAGCCCAGGACCTGGGCTGAAGTCTCCACCACTGAAAGCCAGGGTTCAAATTATGGGGGAGTTTGGGGGGGCTGAACCCCCCCATAAGAGACAAGAGCTCCCCCAGAAGAGATGAGAGCCTCCCAGCCTGCTCCATACTTCTTGTGGCAGCTGAGGCAGCAGCAGTGGCAGCTCCTTCTGGCTTCCTGCTGCCACCACTACAGAACCCCGCCCCCAAGAGTTGGAATGTAATTCGAACCCTGAAGCCTCAGAGGAGTCAGAGGTGCGGGACATAGCAGTAGTGGGAGGTCTGATGGTGTGATGCATCCTCTTCATATCTAAGTCCTTCCTTGCAAGCCTCTTTCCTCTGAGAAAGCTTAAGACCCCACTTCAAAGAGGGGGATGGCAAACTGGCCTGCAAACTGACTAGCGAACTGCTAGCAAATTGCCCTGCTTGCTCTTCCCTGTTTGCTTGCTCCCTGGACACCTGGAGAGCCTTAGGCTCCTCTCCTGGGCTGAACTGACTGCCCTT
Source organism: Gavialis gangeticus (assembly GCF_001723915.1). NCBI lineage: Eukaryota > Metazoa > Chordata > Crocodylia > Gavialidae > Gavialis > Gavialis gangeticus. Next base: position 6,386,558 of record NW_017729033.1, read on the forward strand.
TACTATCCTGCTGCAGAGTTTTTTAGTGCCCAGAAATACATGTGTAGATGCTGATATAGCTGGCTGTATGGGAGCTGCCTGCCCCCTTGTGCCCCAGCCAGCTCCTTTGCAGCATGTTGAGTCAGAGCAGAGCAGTCCTGGGCTGGCAAGCTGACCCCTTGGATCCCCTGCTAGTTGGGGCTGCTTTGACCCGGCTCAATATTTGTGGTTGTGGGGGGTGATGTGCACTGGAGTTTATTGCTGCAAATTAATTGCACATGTAGATGCACCCAATATGTAGCTCCTTGGCATAGCAGTTCATGCTGAGTAACCATAGGGAAAAAGTACAGCAGGAGATAAATCATTACCTAGCAGGCTGGATGTTACCTGAAGGCACTATTGACAGCAGAGTGACACTGATTTATACCCAATATGACCTGGGCCAGCAGGACCTAATTCTCTCTTCACCTGCACTGGTATTAGTTTGGTGTAGTCCTTTTGACTGCAGTGGAGCCACTTCTGATTTACAGCAGCAGAGAGGAAGGGAAGAATCATGCCTGTTAGCGGATAGCACTTGTTTACTTTTAGCCATCCACTTCCATTTGCTCTGGGTCCTTTTTGCTTTATGGATTCAGAATCACTAATTAAGCCCATTCCTTAACGTTAGGACTCCAGAAATATTGTGGAGGAATTGCTCATTGTACATGGTGCATCATCTGCATACAGAACGCAAGGGCTCAAGGTCCTTTCCATTAAATCATCCCATCTTATCTGCTGGGCCAAAGGGTTCAATCGCTAACAAAACTGATCACAGAGGCAGAGGTCAGTCCTGTCCTGTTTCCTCTTGCTTGAGCCACTTTTCCGATAGATGTTCCTAGCTGTACCAGCTGCTGTAGGGAAGAAGTGTAAGGGAACAGCATCTGCCTAACAAAAAACCCTGTGTGTCTTTGGAATTTATTTAGCATCTCAATTAGTTATTGCCATTTCATGCTGTTTAACTTTTCAGATTGTGTTTCAGCCCATGATTCTTCTCTTATGCATGCTGGGCTTACATCCTCATAATAACTGTTAGCTGCAGTGCCGTAGTTATGTTATTTCTTTTACATAGCACCGGGAAGACCTGTCCAACATCGGGGCCCCACTGTCATTGGCGGTGTACATAGATAGTGGAGGACAGTACTGCTTCAGAAATCTGAGCCTAAAGAGAGAAGGCCAATCAATGGATGGGGCAAAGCAGCAAGTCTGCCCCCGCCTAACAGACAATTTAAGTTGCTCAGAGCTGGAGTCTGAACCCCAATCTCTTGAGCACCAGCTTAAACACAGCCTTTTCTTCCTTTGCTTGGTTTATGGTTGGGTGTGGAACAAAATACAGGGCTTGCCAAGGAAGTGGATCTGCCATCCATCCTGGCCAATCCCCATTGCTTCAGTGGAAAACAGGAGACGCGTCACAACGGGCCCTTTTGGAATGCTGGCCCATGTGTTTCACCACCGATGTCTCCATGAACAGAATTGGGCCCAAAGATGGAGGTTTGGGCAGTGGCCTGGTGTCTGTGCTCATCACTCTGGAACAATGCATCCTTTGCTGTGAATATTGTATGGTCTGAAAGAAAATTGCTAAATAATTGCCTTGAACATTGTTGTTTCCAAATTAAGGAATAAATAATTAAACACATGTTTTGCTTAGAGAGCCTGTGCTTAATGCAGTGCTGTAGCCCAACAGGAAGTTAAGACTGCTGCTTAACAGTCAGCACACTTTCCCCTGTTCCACTGTAGTCAAAGAGCAGAGCTGAAAAGAGCAGTCCAGTTTAAATCTCAGAGGCTTTTTGGAGAAACTAGGAGGGCTGACATTAAGTTATCGGAGCACAATCTTGCTTCCCTGGGCTTAAGCACATAAACTATTGGAGTTCTGCACTTAAAATGTGGCATGTAGCCAATAGCAAACAAGGCATCATGGCTTTGGTAAGCTTTTGAAATACAATGCCCCCTTCCCCGAATAACAAGTTAGACAATATTTAGGCTTGGCTTTTCCTCTTGACCTTTTAGATCAGGATGGCTAACCTGTCTTGTGCATAGCACAGGGAGCTGCTGTGAGTGGCATGTGACAAATGGATAGGCAGCACAGTGGCAGAGGCTAGGGACAGAAATTACACATAAACCGACGATCAGAAACTAATATAAACCTGTAACAGAACAGAAGCTCAGTGCACATAAACCAGTTTCAAAATGGCTGAAACTTGTTTAAGATAAACCTGGTTGAATGTAGTATCAGACTTAACTGATTTGGGTCAAACCGGTTTATGAAACTTCTGTCCCAGACCCTTTCCTGGTTCAAGTTAAATCAGAGTCCCCCAGTATCCCAGCATGCTTTCCAGCCTTAGGTTGGGCTGTGCTGTGTTATCTGCTCCAGAGAGCAGGGCTGGCCCCACTCCTCTGCTCCCTAGCTGGAGCAGTGAGGGCTGGCTGACAAGGGGGTGGGGGAGACAAGTCCAGCTGGGGATGCAGCCCAGTCTACGGGTGGAGGGGAGACTGTCCCCAACCCCAGGCAAACTCCTGCTGGCATCTAGAGCCAGGATGGTTGGTTAAACACCTCTTCCCCAACTCAAACTTACTGCTGGTTGCAACTGTGGACTACAAATCCCAGAGGCACCTGGAAGCAGGAAGTGATGAGCAATGCTGCAGAGTCCTGCTGATGTAATTGTGGACTGCAAATCCCAGAGACCTTGGGGGCAGCAGGAAGAGGAAGTGAACACAGCCAGAGAGCCGTGCTCTAGTGTCCCCAGGCTTCTGGCCTGAGCCCCTGCAGGCATATGGCTGCATTTGCTGAATCAAAGGTAAATGTCTGTTCACTTCTGTTTCAATTTAACGTGTGCAGCTTAGACTAACCTGCAAAGACTGAATTGATTCAGCCTTGGGCTTTTTGACTGTACTTAGCCCGATAGGGCAGGAAGCAGAAAGCAGAGCAGCAGATCAGACAGCAGAAAAGGGATGGAGTAGCACTCAGGGAGAGTGCAGGGCTAATTTGTAGCACACCTGTCAAAATGTTTGGCCCCCCTATTGCTTTAGATAGTGTTGGAGCCCTTGGAAAGTGTGTGCAGAGCTGTGTGTATCAAACTGTAGAAGCAAGTCCAGAGTTGACAGCCAGGGGATTAAACACCACCATCCTACAGCTGAGTGAGCATTCAGCCTTAGCTCAGCCATTCCTGACATTTTTATGACCAACCCCATAACTTTAACATTAGGTTACCCTAGTTTTTTTTTCTGTGAATAATTTTTCAGATTGCAACGATGAGCCTGGAATAACTAACTTAGACAGACATCATACAGATTCACAGATTCACAGAAATTTAGGGCTGGAAGGGACCTCGTGACTCCGGATCCTAAAATGCAGCAGTCTTAGGGGTTGGGTGTTCCTTACCAAAATACCACACAGTGCTCTTTGACATAGGTTAAAGGTGATGGAGGGGGAAGTGTGGAATTGTGGGCATGCAAACTTGGTTTCTGTACAGATCATTTCAAATATTAGAAATTTCCTTTTTTGCCTCCAATTCCATTTCTCTTTATGTTCTTTTGCCTCTTAGTGTTCTGGGAGTCAAAAACCTCACATAGCAAATGGCATAGCGGTACATCTAGTTTTAGACTTTGGACACTGAAGTTTAGGAGCAGCTGATCAGCACATGTAGTTCTGATTATTACGGGGACAAAACCTCCGCCTGGAATTCAGAGTACTGGAATTCAGCTACTCCTGGATCTCCATTCAGATTTGCTTAGCACAAGATATGAGGGGGTGTTTCAGTCGTGGTTTCCTTCGAGATGTTTCTAACCAGTGAGGACTGTAGTATGCACTAAATATGCTGTATGAGTCAAAATACACAGGCTGCCTGTGGGGAGTCTGATATTTTTATAAGCACTGAACTTATCATTTCCATAACATATTGGATAATTAAGATTTCAAATAGAGCATCAGCTGTGCTGCTTATTTGTAATATAAATACAAGTCTCTAAAGTCATGAACAGAAGTAAAAGCAAGCCCAGTAATCTCAGGTAGACAGCACGTATTCATCTATATATTAGATTAGGGTCCTGGCTAATATCCGACCTTTATGATGTAGTTTAGCACCATATTTTTTTATACAGCATTGAATTTTCTGAGGGGATTTAGTGTGACGGGAATAAATGAGGAACGGGGAGATTTTGGCTGACTATCCTGAAGTTGATAATTAGAGGCAGCCCCCACTTAGCGCTCTTAATTGGTTCTGGATGAACCAAGTGCTAAGCGAGATAGGTGGGTGCGTGACCAGAGCGGAACAGGTCATCAGCTGCAGCTTGGGGATGGGACGGCTCTGCTGTGGCCCCCCCCTCCTTTGCGGGGGGGACCCTGCATACGTGTCCTTGAGTGCTTACGTGTCCTTGAGTGCTGGCTCACACCGGCCCAGGCACTCCTGCTGGCCCTGGCCTCGGACCCCGTGCTCCTGCCGGCCCCAGCCCTGGGCACCAGCCCAAGCCCCATGCTCATGCCCCCTGCTGGCCCCTTCTCACCACCACTGGCGCCACTCCTGCCTGCCCGCTGGCCGCGCCAGCACCACGTGCTGGAGAGGACGCTGGGCTCCTGCCACCCCACCTTGGGCCTTGCCAGCTGCCACTCACGGCTTCACTCGACACCGATGCCACCACTGCTGCTGCCACCACTACTTCTCCCCACCTCCCGGACTGAGCGCTATAACGAAACACGCTGAGCGCTAAGTGAAACCAGGTAGGTATTTTAAATGAGTGTTATAACGAAACCACAGTTAGTGAAACGGCGTTAAGCAGGGGTTGCCTGTATTAGCTACGGCTGAGTGGGGTGTGATTTTCTGTTCTTGCAAGCATTTGTGATCTTGAAATTTCCCCTCCATCCAAAAGCAAGATGACGGGTCAGTCTCAAAACTGATTGCGCCTTATAGACTAACTGAATCACAGATGTGTAGGCATCCAAGGAACTGAGCTGTTCTGGCGAAGACTTACGTACCTCTGATTCAGCTAATCTATAAGGTCCAACTCTACTCTGCCTTCTGCCTGACTTCAGAATAACACTGCTAACTACCTCCTTCTGCTTAAAAATGACTGTGATTTAATAAGCCAAAAGTCAAGTTTGGACTGGGTCCACTAAAAAATCTCGTTTTGATAATTCCGAGATTTTTTTTCCAAGAATTTGCTTAAAAAATAGCATAGATGAGCTAAGAATCGGGAAGCAAAAAGTTTTTCCAGGCCAGACCGTGAAAGTCTGCATTCTGACAGTGTCAAAATGGATGTTGGGAAACATCTAAAACTTTTTGGGAGGTGAATTGAGACTGACTCCTTGCTGCAAGCAGCTTCCTGAGCCTCAGTATTGCTCTGTTGAATTTTTTTTCCCAAATGAAGTATGATCTGGCCTGGATCTGGCCCACAGGCTGGGTGCTGAACACTCCGGATCCCGATGGACCTCAGGAAATGACTAATTTCAACCTCTCCTTAATGAACTCCAAGGACGTCCATGCTGCCTTTCTCACAGATTGCTCTGGTGCTTTTGTCCCCGAAACACAGAAAGCCGAGAGACAACATTAACTGCACAAGATCAGCGCCTGCTGATCTTTCGTTCTCCGGAGCAAAGACAGAGAAGTCAGTTCTTTGGACTTTCAAACTAAGGTAACACCATCCCCACCTTCCTCCCAACCCCCAGTTGCTTTTAAGTGGATGTGGAGGTGCTCATTATGCTGCATAAATATTTCCTTTTAAAAGCAGTGCTCTAACCATTAATAAAGCATTTAATTAACGACATGGGCCAGTGTCTTGGCTCCCTGCCTTCGTAAATCTGCAGTTCTGGCCCTAGAGTCCATGTTCCTGAAAGCAGAAGCTGGCTCTTCCTCGCTGCAAATAAAACCTAACCCTGTTTCTCCTCCATCTCTTCAGAAAGGTTGAGAGGGATGGCAGTGATATTTGTCCAGTGCGTAGGTCGAGCTGCTCCGGATGTGATGTGTGCCGTTCACCCAGAGAGCAGGGCAATAAGGCAGAGAGAAACTTCTGACGTCAATCAAATGTGGCTCCCGTCCTGACCTAACCTGCCCAAATAATGGATTCAAGTATCTTGGAAAGGGTATTTTAGGGACAAGACTTGGCTTTGTTTCAGTACATCCGAGTACTGTTGCCATAGTGATGTAACTCGGCTCTTTCTTCTGCCTATTTTGTCTTGCAGTATTATCCTCCCCTTACAGAATTAACTTCTTGCCTCAGATGTGTGTGCATGTGCATGCTTAAGAGAATAATTAATGCAAACTGCTCAGGCTGTCATTCTCTTAGCACTTGCCGGTGTTTCTCCTTCTGCTTTTATTTTTATTGTGTTTAATTTATTGGAGTTTCTTTATAACTGAAGAAGCTGCATCTGCTTTGCCCTCCAGTGCCAGGGATGAAAATAGTCATTAGGGAAGCAGCACTTAGCTCTTTGAACAAGGAGCCAGCCTGGCCCAGTAGCTGCACCGCTAGGCTCATTATCAGGAAACTTGAAGTCTCTTCCAGCCTTGGCTGCTAATGCATTATGGGCCCGATCCAAAGTTCACTGAAGACACTAGAAAGACGTCCTTTAACTTCAGTGGTCTTGGCTGCATCCCACGCTCCACACAGCCTGATTGCACGCAGGCGTGAAGAACAAAGGACCTGCATGAAGATTTAGGGCGGCATCCTGTTCTGCCTCTCAGGTGTGTTACAAGGATCCTAGTGCACTCTGCAAAACCGTGAATACAAAAGGAGAGTGGGTCCCTTCTCGCTGCTTCTCCTGTCATTCAGTCTTAAGGGTCAGATCATGTTGCATAGTAAAAGTAGCTGCATCAGTGGATTTTCAGGATGTGACAGAATCACGCTTAGGCATCAAAGTGGACTGAGCCACTTAATATGGGAGTCTGTCCCTTAATGGACCTATGCCTCAGTTTCTTCAGGTGAGGCGTCATATGGCTTCTACACAGACCAAAAGGGTCATCCTCTATGATTCCCCCCACCGCCCATGCACACTCCTAGGCCAGTTCAGAGATGTCCCCCAAGGAGGAGGGTACATAGCCTTGAGATGACATTTCACCTGCTTTCTGCATTGCACAGGCCTGTTTTTGATCATGGATATGAAAGCAAGGAATACCCCAGGCTTTTAAAGGTACCGCACCCACAGAGCCACTGCAGTCCTCCAAAAGCGCTCCATTTTCATCCTGTTTAAAAATAGCCTTCAGTTCCAAAAATCCACACGGCTTGTAGAGCAGCGGCTCTGTGGTCAAATACAGCCTGCAGAGACCAAATCTCCTTTCTGGGAGTAGCAAAGTGGAGCATCTCGTGGGAAGCCAACTCAGGTGCACACATGGGAATGGGTCCAGTGAGTTTTCACGGGCAGGCGTCCAGCAGCAGGCTGCATGCTCTGTACATACGCGAGTGCCCCAGATCAAGCCGGGCCTCTCAGGGCACAAGCAGATGGGTGAGAAAATGCGAGTTCCATCCAAGCGAAGTGTGCGGAAGGGCATAGGAATCTGTCAAGAGGGTAACCTTATCGTGAAAGTTTAGAGCACGAACCAGTCCTGTGAACCTTTGTAGCGTGACTCAGTGGGGGAAAAATTCCTGTTCACTTCAGTACCAGCTCCCTAGCCCTCATCTGAACAAGGGTCAGAGACAGACTGGCACAGAGGGCCTAGAATTTGGGTCATAAATCCATACTCCAATGCCTCGAAGATTGTCATGAATCCTGATCAGCCACTGCTTTGTTCCTGCTCTGTTTGATTAGCAGTGCCTTTCTGATGTCCCTGCCAACGCCAGGCAGGGTCCATGGCCGATCCACGGTATGCTGGTGATTTGTCAAAGTTAGTAAGTAGGGGGTCTTCCATCGCGTGTACACTGCAGCGCAGGGGTGGAGAGCTGTCTGGGAGGAAGGACTCTCAGCACCTCTGGCATTCAGACATTTCACGGCGATACAGGCTAAGGGCAGTGTTGGAGGCTATGCCAGATTAGACTGCTGAAGTGGGAACAGGAAGTCAAAGCATGTGAAAGAGGCAACAGGAAAGGAGAGGAAATGTTTGGAGTGTCCCAAAGGGGTAAAACTAGCAATGGGACATTCAAGCCAACTGTCAGGAAAACTTTCCTAGTAGCAAGCTCTATAGGCTGCACAGTCGACTCCCACAGGAAGTGCCCTTGGAGGCCTTTCAACATATGACAGGAAAGGAGAATAATGCGGCTAATGGCCTTAGTATTAAACATACTTGCTGTGGCAGTGCCCAAGCACCAAGTGAGACGGGAGGCTCTGTGCTAGGTGTTGTACAAACACATTGCCTGCCCCAAAGAGCCTAACATTACCATCCACAAAGAGAAATCCATACGAACGATCAACACTGAAGTTAATAGGAGCGACAAGTGTTTGCTTTTACAGTCTAGAGAGCCTGACCCTAGATGTTGTATTTTTACCCTTCCACCAGGCAATGTTGGCAGCAGAAAGGGGTCTTATAGTGAGGGACTGGGGGACAAAGAGGGGATGCATCTTTAAACACTTACACACCCGAATCAAAGCCTCCGGCCTTAGCTACAGCCAATACCCAGTGCTTCTGAGGAAGGCTTAACCCTTTCCCCCTGACACATGTGGCAGCAAGGGAGGTGCGGGGGGGAGGTGGAATTTTTTCCCAGCCCCAGGGGGCAACCAGCAAAGTGCAGAAAACTGGGAAATACCCACACCACAACACAGGCATAGTATGCCTAGATCATCTCTGACCAGTGGCTGTCCAACCTCTTCTTGAGCACCTCCAGTGATGGAGGGTCCACAGCTTCCCTGGGCATCCCCTATTCCACTGCCTCCCCATTCTTGCAATGAAGAAGCTTTTCCTGCTGTCCAGTCTAAACCTACTTTGCCACAACTTCAAGCCACCAATCTGTGTCCTCCTCTCTGCAGCAACAGAGAAAAGGTCTTCTTTCTCTCCGGCCTTTCAAGTACCCTCAACTATGCTTCAAGTACCCTGTTCCCCAGCAGGAATGGGCATCTCTAATAGGCAATTAAGCCCACTGCTTCCTTCTTCCCCACCACTGAACCCCTGTCATGGTTTGGTGACAGTGGGTCATGCAGGCTCTGGTCCTGTTGTTACCTTTTCCCAGTCTCTAGGAAGTGTTGCCTGGTCCCAGAGCCTGAGATATCACCACAGCTGGGTCAGCAGGTGAATTAAGTTTGCTTTGTGACTGGAAAGGGAAGACCTTGTCCAAGAAGCTTTGGTGCTACTCCCTGCAGTTGCAGTTACAAGTCATCTTTGCTGTATAAAGTCCATGCTAGAAGACAACCCCTGGGAATGTCTTGTCACAAGACAGGAACCCAGCCCTGCTATCTCCACCTGATGATTCCCAGTGCTCAACCTGTTCTGAGCTTGCATGTAGTTAAGGTGATCCCCAAAAGTTCAAGGGTGAAATCGTGAAGAGATGAAGGTCTCTTTAGCTGTACTTTGCCCTGTGTACAGACACATGGACAGAGAATTTCTTTCTCTCAGGACCTTCTGTTTATCTCAAGTTCTGGGTGAGATGTCTTGTGCAGAAGCAGGAGCAGGAGCTCTGAGGCTATTCTTCCCCTTGCTCAGTAAAGGGAAGAAAAGAGTCCCTTCCTCTCTGGCTACAGGGCTTGTACCAGCAATTCCCAACCTGGGGGGTGCAAACCTAACCAAAATGGGGGTTGTATCTGGGAGTGGGGTCACCAGGAGGCGAGTTTGATGACCACCAGGCATGGGTGGCTGGTGCTGCCTTAGTCAGGGAGGGCATGTGCCCCACTCCAAGCAACCAGTCAGTGACTGGCGGCGAGGGGGGGGGGTCCCCCTATGGCCAATCTCACTCCTGGGGCGTGTTCCCCTCGGCCAATCTTGCTGATCGGGGGGAGTGGTCCCCCCGCAGCCGATCATGAGATGGCCGATCGCTGCGTCCACTTCCAGAAGTGGCTGCGGCCTCTTCTGGGACAACCACGGTGCTCCACTCCCCGGTCGGCACTTGCAGGGGGGCACCAGCACTCCTGCCTGCCCCCCCACCCATCGCCTAAGCGGCAAGTGTGGCCAGTCATGGGTACACCGGCACTCTCAGGGGGTGCACATGCACCCCTGTGCACCCCCTACGTGTCACCACTGCCACCAGTTTCCTGTAGTCACAAGGACCTGGGAAACATGGGATCAGTACGTGAATGTCGCATGCCCCTGGAGACTGGGGGGGCACAATGAACTCCCACAGGGGGCTGCACCGCTGTTGTTGTTGGGGGGGGGGACAAATGCCAACCGGCAGTCAGTGGCCATCCACAGATGCCACTGGCGATTGCAGACCGCCCGCAGATGCTGTCGGTGGTGAGGGCGGGGGATGGCGAGCGGTGACTGTCCACAGGCGCTGCCGGTAGTGTCAGCAGTGCCTTTTCGCAGGGGGTGCACTGCCACACTCAGAGGGTGCACATGCACCCGCGTGCACCCCATATGCGTCACCAATGGACCAGCAGATTATATTTAGAAGCCTTTGCTCAGCATCAAGCTTTGTCCAGGTCTGTGCAAGCAAAAACATGACAGCTGTTCAACAGTACATGGTGACAGACGTGGCTTTCTCTCCTCCTCTTTCTCCCCCTGCAAACATCTGTGTCTAGGCCTCCTAGTCAAACAGCTGCTGTTTTCCATTTCCCCCCATCCCCTGAGGGGGCCACATGGGGAGACAATTCCTATATGGTTTGAAAAGTTCATTGAAATCCCAAATGCAAGGCAAGCTGAAGATGGGAAAGGACCGTGTATTAATATTTATTTCCCCCATCATACTGAGTCTCTTTCCCATCTCTATAAAAAGTTGCATTTAAACTTGTAATACTTGGTCCAGTAGCTGCTAATCTCTCTCTCTCTCCCTTGCACACACATACACACAAAAACATGTGCTCTATGCCTCTCCCTGTTTCTCTGGCAAGCCTTAGCAGCCCTGTATTATCAGGAGGCTCACACGTAGACAAGATCATTGTCTCCTCAACATGGCAGACCTGCTTGTTCTACGTTGGGTCCCACACAGAAGTCAAGTGAACATTTGACAACAGAGCTCTCCACGCAGTCACTTGTCATGTGCTTATTGTTCACAGAGTCCCAGCTTCAGGCATTTTCAGTATGTATCACATGCAAAATGACTTTTTGAGGCCGTGAATTGTCAGCCTCCCTCTAAGGGGGTGGAAAAAATAGATGAACTTGGGAAGCGAACCAGACAGACAGATCTGAACTTTTTGATTCAACCCCCTTAAACACCTCAGCTGGAATTACCTCCATCCTTTTTCCTTATTGGATTTCTCTTAATCCATGCCCTTTTGTGTCACTGAAGTGGCTGTTGTCAAAGGGGAAACTGGATCAGGGAACGGGGAGGAAATGACCTCCGAGGGCACTGCTAGTTCTCTCTGGGGGTGTACATCTCTCTGAGTTCCCTTCAGACTCCCATTTTCTTTTCTTCTATCCATCCGTCCCCTCCCCTCCCCAATCCCCACCTCCATGGAGTCTGAGTGCAGCATACTCTTGAATTAACGTGTTCCTTCAACAGGTGCATTGGGCCAGGCAGGGCTATGAGCTCCCCTATGTCAATGGGAAGCCAAGGTACAGTGAGGCGAAGTGAATGGCCCATGATCATAGCAGGCAATTGACCTATCCTCTCCACAGGTTAAGGCTGCTTCTGAACCATATTTTCCCTCTGCTGATGCTTAAGTGACTCTTGCCCTTGACTTTTGCTTAAGTGACTCTTGCCAATGAGCAGTGGACAGGCTCCCAGCTCCCAGGGGGACAAGTACTTTAGGAAATAAGTCAAGAATGGATCTGTATAGGCAAGAATGAGTCTTATGCTTGGGAGTTTTTTTGCGGCAATACAGGGCGTGTCTACATGTGCATTAATACACTTTTCCTAATGCACATTAAATTTAGTACCTCCAATATGAGGTACTAAATTAATGTGCATTAGGCTGTGCTAATGCACAGTAGTACAAGCGCATGCTTTTTTAGGTGATGCTCAATGCGCAGCAGCTTATTTGATTGCACATTAGTGGAACAGCACAGTTTTTTACATGGTGCTTTAATGCGCAGTAAAATAAGCTACTGCACATTAAAACATACATGTAGACATGCCCAGAGAGTGCAAAATGAGACCTGGAGAAAATAGTCTCAGTGCTTGATCTTGGGGGGACTCCCAGCAAAGCTAACATCTGGTCATATCAACAAATAAAATTTGCTTCCAGTTTTTGGTTTCATTTATCTGTGGATCTACCAGGCCCAGTCTGACTACTATGGATCAGGCCCCTGGCTAAGAAGCAGGGGTTAGCTGTTTGTTAGCATAGATCCAGAGAGTGTACAGTGATGCAGCCTCACCCCCATTTCTGAATGTGTGGCAGAAGCAGCATCCAGGGACATTTTTTAAGTCCCTGAAGAAGATCAGATGTCCCTCCTTCCCTTCTCCACTGTGCTCAGAAGCACTTCCCCGCTCCTCCCCTGCCTGCCACTGCTACTGTCCCAGGGGGATGGGAGCTCCTATCCCGCTCCACCTGGGCCATGCAGGAGCTGGGCTCAGCTCAGGACAGCAGCATCAGCGAGCAGGTAGGCTCCCCCTTCCTGCCTGGTCCTCTTCAGTTTTCCCTGTTAACCCAGGAGAAGTCTGCCCACCCCACCGGAGGCAGGGATGGTGGAAAGAGGGACGGGCTTGGAGCAGGGGTGCAGCCACCCCGGCAGCACCAATCGCTGCTCCTCCCCACTCCCCTTTGTAAAATCCTGGGTCTGCTTCTGGCTGTTAACAATAGTTGAAGGTTCATTGCTCACTGACTTCAGTGGAAGCTGGATTTCAGAAAAAGGACTAGAAAGGACTTCCTGGGTTTTGGTTCTGCAGGTACTGAGAGTCAAGCCATGTCATGCCACTGGTTTTATAAGTTTACTGAACTCAGCCTTTGAAAGCAGTTAAGAGCTTTGTCCTCTGTACTCCCTTGGCATCACCCTTGACTTCTGGGTGAGAGATGCTCAAATGTATCACAGAAGGAAAACGAAAAATTTGAGGGCCAGATTTACCAGAAAAGCACCAGGAACTCACATGGACTTTGAGGGTGAACAGGGCTTTTGCAAAATTCAGTGCACAGGAATTAGCAAGGTTGCTGCTGAGGGTATTACCGAGGGGAATAGCCTTTGCAATGAATATCTTAGCAAATTTCAGATGTTATCGTTACTCATACAAATAACTCCTGGTTTCTTGGGAACTTGATAAGCTACGAGGTATCAGGCTTTGGCGCTTTAGCTGATCCTCTCTGGGGTCAAGAAGAAATTTCTTCCCATGACAGTACAAGATACAATACATGTCAGTGAATTCTATTACGGCAGCAATGCTCAGAGTGCAGCCGTAGGGCCCTAAACGGCTTTTCAATTTGTCATTTGTTGCTCTTACCAGCATACCTTGGATAGGCCTTTCCTGCATTTGTAAATAATGCAACACACTGAAGACTGTAGTATATTCCTCTCCCTACCTCTTTATGAACTGCAGTGCACTTGCAAGTCATCTCATGGTGTATATGGTCCTGCAGCTCTTGGATTAAGATGTGTCTCCTGAGCCAGTCAGGACTGAGTGTCACTGTATTATGGTTTTATACCTTCCTCTCTGTCATTGGCCAGTGGGCTGGATAGAATGATGCTTTATTCTCTTATAAGAACAGAAAAACTGCCATTTACTGGGTCAAAACACAGGCCTATTTTGCCCAGTATCCTGCATCATGCAGTGCCCAAGAGTGGATGCTGAGATGGATAGCGAACTGGGTTGGACCAGGACTTTTTTCCACTGGTCTTCTTGCAGCCTCCAGCATAAAGTCTAGGAAGTTTTGATTCAGAGGCTGTGCACCTAATTCCCATGCACAATAGCTACTCACACCCCTTTCCTCCAAGAATGCATCCAATCCCTTTTTGAACCTGGCTAAAGTACAGCTTCCACAATATTTGGTGGCAATGAGTTGCACGCTTTAATGACACACTGTGTGAAAAAGAACTTCTTTTCATTAGTTTTAAACTTACTACCTACTAGTTTCATTTTGTGACCCCTAGTTCTTAAATTGCGTGAGAGAGAGTAAATAATAAAATCCCTATTGACTTCCTCTTTGCCATTTAGTATTTTGTAACCCTTTATCACGTCCCGCTTCAAGCATCTCTTTCCTAAACTGAATAGGCCTAGCCTCATTGGTCTTTTCTCATATGGAAGCCCCTCCATGCCACTAATCATCCTTGATTCCCTTTTCTGTACCTCTGTTTTTAAAGTTCCTGACAATCACAAAGCATCTCTATGCCTTTAAAACCTTCAATGCCCAGTCCCAAATGCATTGCTTATTGATGCAAAGAACAAATGATGCGCTTTCGGAGAGTTCTTCTCTGTATCCCATCTTCCTTGGGGACCATTTTTGTTGGGGAATGCCCTCTTTGTGACTGCCTGACAATGCATAGGGAGACCATTCAGGTTGCAAGATCAGTGGAAACAGGATCTATGCCTTGCAGGACTGGATTATTATTGAGACATATTTATTTGTCTAAATTAGGTACCAGGCAAATATATATAGATTCTGTCTAGACAGGCAGGGTGACTGCAGGAAGCCATATAAAATATTTTTCTGTGCCACTGTCCTCAAGTTTAATATTCTGTCCAAGGGAGTTTTCATAGTGAAATGATCACACTCGGAGGTGTGGATAGCCAACTGGTGTAATGCTGACATGAAGGTCACTTTTTCTCCCTCTCTAGTAGTCTATGTCCAATGGCTTTTGCCGCATGGTAATGTCGTCTTTCAGTTCTACTTCCATGTGAAAAACTAAGGTCAGCTCCACAGAAAAAGCATAAACTGATTTCACCCTGCTGAACTTAATCTGTAGTGTGAGTTATATAATTTTTCATAAGCACATGTCCTGGTTGGACGATTTTAGCATTCCATATAAGATGGGGAAAGACTTGTGTATAATGGCAGAAAGCCAGCTGGACTCACTCAAGCAGCCAGTGAGATAGCTAAGATGATCCTTGGATTTATACACGAGATAATATCAAGTATTTGTAGAATACCTTGGCGCACGGTGAGTATGTCTATATGTGCATTTACGCTGGCTGAAATTTACTGTGCAGTAAATTACTGCGCAGTAAGTGGGAATAGGCCAGTGTCTACATGTGCAGGCATTAAGGCACATTAACGCTGTGTGTGGACTGACTTGGGACTAAAGGCCGTCCCAAGTCAGTCCACGCACACAGTGTTACTGAGCAGTAAGGCATCTACATGTGCGTTACTACACTGTAATTAATCGGGCATAAATTTGATGCCTGCATAAATTTTCACTCAAGTGAGTGTAAGTCACCATATTTACTGCACAATATGAGCGTGCATGTGTAGATGCGCATACGTACTGCTCAGTTTCAGTTACTGTGCAGTAAATGCACCTGTGTAGACATGCCCAATATGAATGAGACCAGCCTAGAAAACTATGTTCAGGTTTAGAGTTCATACTTAAAGGAGATTGCTTAAAAAAAAAAAGGATTCAGAAAAGTGCTCCAACAAAGTTTGACTAAATTACACCTTGCAGTAAGAGACTCATAAACTTGCTCTATTTAAAGTATTCCAGAGAAGGTTTGGAGGTGGTTTGAGCAGGGGAGAGATTTCTAAGGGAAAACAGCTGTTTTCAGTTCATGAGGAAAAGACAATCTGATATTCAGGGGTTACTTCAGACTTGGAGTAAAGCGAATATTTTTAATAGTAAGGGTAGTTGAACATTCAAACAGCAGTTTTCAGGAGGTGATGAAGTCCCCATCACAGGAAGTATTTATATCATGAATATTTATTGGGAAGATAGGGCATAGCTCAGAGAAAGCACAGGACTGGAAGGGGCCACCTGGGCTTCTCTTGAGATCTTGGTCTCCGATGTGATTGAGAGTGATGGTTGGGGACACCCTGAAATGGCTTGACTGGTGCACATCTGGGTTTGGAGCATGCATGTGGGGGCAACTGGGTGCACCGGTGCAGAACCCTTGGGGTCATCCTAGCTGGGATGTACTGCTGCTATGATGTGGGCACACCCTGAGCCCAACCCCCAGCAAATTCAGGTAACCATATCATAGGGCGTTTGTACACACCACGAGGGTTTACTTCGGTTTAATTCTCCCTAATTCAATTTAGGGTGAAGTAAAGCCCCGTGGTATGTGCACAAGGGTCAGGCCTGATCCTTACCTGTCTCTCTGGTGGTGGGGAGGGGAGGGTGAGCCGAGTAGTCCCTGAGCTGCGGAGGGGCTGCTGCTTCCCTCTGTGGTGGCTGCGGTGCCCCCCAGGTGGCACCCATCCATAAGCACCTGGCCCAAGCAGTCCCAGAAGCTGCGGAGGGAAGCACCGGGCCCCCACGAAGCTCAGGCAGGTAGGATCTAGGGAGGGAAAAAAAAATCAGGCTTGCTGCTTTAATTTTTTTTCTCCCTTCAGTGGATCCTTCCTGCACAGGACCCCCTGAGCTGCCCACAGTCCGGTACTTCCCTCTGCGGCAAACTAAACTATCTTGGAGATGTTTTATTTTTCTGCATCCCAAAGTCATTTAATGTGCCCCAGAGTTACTGAACACACATTACATGCCGACACATGCAAACAGCCATGCCATTAAAGCGATTACGCTGCCAACAAGTGCAAACAGCTGCACCATTAATGCGGTGCAAAAGGGCATTAAGCCGCTTTAAAGGCCAATTTAGTGGCATGTACAAATGGCCATAGATGTGAAGTCCCACAGGGCCCTCTCCATCTCTCCCCCACATCTGCTACACACCCTCGCCCATAATACAGCTAACATCCTCTAAAAAACCTAAGAGCTAGTGCTGTAACAAAGGGAGGGCAAGTAGGGCAAATACCCTGGGCATTGAACTGGGGGGAGAGAAAATGGGAGGGGGTGGCAAAAAAAGGAGCATTGCGATCAGGCAGCAACCACATCTTGCTATTGCCTCTGTACCCTGGGGGCCTGGCTGTGTCCCTGTGTTACTGTTAAGACCTTTTGTAGAGAAGACCTAAAGCCTCCAGAGCTACAGCGTGCTGCAGGGAAGAGAGCGGTATCTGCCAGTTGTTTGTAATAATTTAATAATAATGTTGCTGTGCTGCTGCTGCAGTGCTAGCATGAGGAAGAGCTGGAAAAGCCTTGCTTGATGTAGCAGATTTCATTTAGGACGAACAAAACATGGCGAATAGTATTTTTTCAGTGCAGTCAGTTCCACTGGACCAGCAAATCAGTGTTTATGATGCAGGTAAATTAAAGCGTCTTGACTAACGGCAGAAATATTTCACAGGGTAAGCAATAGGGGCTCGGTGCAGAAAGCCTTTGGTTAAGCCACTTGGCTAATGGCAGGCCACGTTGTGCTCCCCTCTGGCCTTTAAATCTACAAATTTACAATCTAGACTTGTCACATTGACCTGAGTTGCAGGTTCCTGCTCCCTTGAAAGACCACTCAGGACAGTGCATACTTTGTGGTCACTACTGCCTTTTTAAAACAAAGTTTCCAGTGGTGTGCAGGAAATCCTCGCTTGCTAAAGGCAGCCTGATCATTTGGTGCATGCTCCTTTCTTATTGTTTCTTGGATGCATAATTATTACCCTTCTGGGAATTCATGGTGTTAGAGACTGGGAGTTGTCATTTTTTGGGGGGTTTTTTTTTGCAGCTGATGTGCAAGCGGTCTGCTGCTTTTAACCATTTATCCCTGCTGATTTTTACTCCACTTGTATTACTCCTGTTAGTCTCTTTTCAATTTTCACAAGAAAAAGAGCTTTGGGCCTGGGGAGTATTTACACTGACAATCTCCAAAGAAAGATGTGAGTAGCATGGATGATTCACAAAAGAGGTGTCAGGCTTACAGCTGGGGCACGGGTGGTCACCAAGCTAAACCACAGCACAGCAAGGCAGTCTGGGGCAGTGGGGTCAACAGGCAGGAACCAGGAACAAAGACAGTGCTAGAAACTTAGTAAACAGGTCCCAGAGAACAAGAAATCAGGAGCAACAAGTAGTAACAAGTAGTAACAAGAGTAAGGGGTTCACCAGAAGCCAGGTCAAAGCCAGGTATTAGTCCAGTTGGCAGGGTGTGAAGCCAAAGTTTGAGACAAGATTTTGGTTTAGGCAGTATATCTTCTCTGCACTATACACAGAACGTAGGATTAGATAGGAAACTATTATATACATTTTCCACAACTCTATTTCGGTTTCCCAGGTGGGACAAGGATGTTTTCTAGTGCTGTCCCTAACATAGAGACTGATGGTGCCATCCCGGTGCGCATGCTAATACTTAGCCTAGCCATTGCTGATGCACCTCAGGAAACGTCTCATCTCATCTTCAGCCTGAAAAAGCAGCCTGGGGACCTGGTGGCTGCTTATAAGTACATAAGGGGTGTGCATCGGGATCTGGGAAAACAGCTTTTCACCAGAGCGCCCCAAGGAAAAACAAGGACCAACGGTCATAAACTCCTCCAAGACCCCTTTACGCTGGACATAGGGAAAAATGTCTTTACTGTGCGAGCCCCCAAGACCTGGAATAGACACCCAGAAGTGATGCAGGCACCTACTCTGGACTCATTCAAGAAATGTTTGGGTGCTCATCTTGCTGGGATCCTTTGACCCCAGCTGACTTCCTGCCCCTGGGGCAGGGGGGCTGGACTTGATGATCTTCGAGGTCTCTTCCAGCCCAAACAGCTATGAAATCTATGAAATCTCATGATGCACCTCTGGCATCTTGACCAGAGGAAGGAGCAGGAACTGTTCAGCTTCCAGCTAGGCCGGTGGGCAGGTGCTCAGTGCGAGGGTGGAGGCATCTGATGGATGCCTACCCAAGATTTTGGTGGTTTGCTGCATTTTTCCCAATGGTGAGCACAGGGGCAAGTCTCCGGCAAGGAGGATGGAGCGGCCAAGAGAATTGCCCAGTGTTTTGAGCAGCTAGGGTCAGGGCTCAGGTAGTGGACTAGGGTCTAGAGAGGCAAAGAGGGGGCATTAGCAGGGACATTGCGGGGACATTGCTGCGTCTGGCAACGACAATCAGCATGGGCTCTGATCAACTACTTGTAGTGAAGCGAGCTTGTGGGGCAGTTACAAGCCAAGTAAGGACTTTCTGCGGGAAGCCTTGTTGGGCACTGCTAGCATGCAAGACTCTGGCATTGCCTGCCTCATGCGCCGGGCATCTGGACCTGCTGGTCTCCATGGGCAGACAAGGCCTACAGGCATTCGGCTGACATGGACGTACATTATATCACCGCCTCTCTTGAAAGCCCATTGATTTTTTGCCTGGCTCATGCCCAAGTGCCTGCCTACGCTCATAATGACCAACAGAGATCGTTTAAATAAAATCAAGGGTTTTATTTAAGATGTACCAAACTGGGCAATACAAATGAATGCAGCAAATAGCAATGTGTATTGCATTCCAGGGGAACCAACCACGGGACTGGGTGAAGTACAAACCAAAGGGGGCATAAGGGGAATGGACACATAGTTGGGCTGGATTCTGCTCTGGAGTCCAGTGTTGTAAAACCAGAGGGACCAGTGTCACTGCAATCCATCTGGCTTGAGAGGAATGCAGCTGGGAATTAAAATCCTGGTCTTTGTGTACCTGGCACAGGGGAGGATCTGCCTGGGAGAAACTTCCTGGAAGAGCTGAGACAGCACAGATCAGACAGTGCATTGGCCTCTATAAGCACTGGACGAGAAAGCTTGCAAACTACCTGCCATATGCCATTGCTAGCAGTGCTTTACTCCCTTCAGTAGTATGATGCTCATCCCACGTTGCTGGTGAACATGCAAATTTTGTCACTGACTTCAGAGGGTGGGATGGGGCCCTGAATTCACTTGCAAAGATGAAAACCAAGCGTGCGTCGCCTTGCAAACTTGTGAGTGCCCTTTTTCCTTTGGACAGAGGCAGCACTAGCACCTGGACTATATTAGGGATATGAGTCACATACTTGAAAGGGCACCACTGTCGTGGAAAGGAGGCAGGTTTATTTTATCTTGGCAGTTTTTTTAACTGCAAATCAGACTGTTCAAATAAATAAGACTTTCATAACACACCAAAGATGACAGTCCAGGTTTTGCCTCAACTTATCCTCCGTGCAGGCAATAGGTGTAAAATCACCTTTGGATGTGATTGTGCTCCCTGGATTGTGTGGTGCCGTGAAGATAAGGTGGGAGGCAGGATGACTCATAGATCAGTTAGTATGTAGGATGCTGGACATACAAACCAGCCAGCCTCTCAAAGATATTGCCCTGATAGTGATTTAAAAGTCATCTTATTTCCATTTAAAGTGTAAGAATAATTCTGTAACTGATTTAATCGGGGCTCTTCAGAAACTCAGGTTAGGTAATGAATGTCATCTGCACATGATTTATCCCGAAGCATTTAGCCTGACTGAGGAATGGCTTTGAACAGATTAATTAATTACTGTAGTTTGGAGCCTCGGTGTTGACTCTCTTCCAAACTGAAAGTCATGTGCTATGTTCAGTTCACTGTAGCTATTAAATCAGATACTTTTAGAAGACCAAATAAGAAACTCCCTGGTACTCTTTTTACATATGCCGCATCATCATAGCATCATACAGTCACCCTGGGATTACTAACACAGGGCGTGACACCATTCCCATTGAAGCAACAACAAATCTTGAAGCAGCATTTATGGGAGAAAGATCAGTCCCCTCTCCCTGCAGATAGTACAGCTAGGACACTAAGTGAAATAGTCGCCAGGAAGCAGGGGACCTCTCTTCAGGATCTTCCCGCACCAGGGGGTGTCTGAATGAGTCTGAGAAAAGGAAAAATGATGCTGAATGTTAGCAGAAAAATGACAGTGGTTGAAACTAGGTACATGAGATTTGAAGGGAAGATGGCATCTGATGCAACCACAGGTTAAGTGGTTGGCAAGACTGTTTACTCCAACCCCTCCAACACACCACAGTGCCAAAGCACCTGATGGGAAAAAAATCATAGCATCACAGACACGTAGGGCTGGAGGGACTTCTGGGGGTCATCTCATCCAACCCCCTGCTCAAGGCAAGATCATCCCTATCCAAAACATCCTATACAAATCCTTGACTAATTACTGATCCTTGACATTACTAAAACTACACAATCACCCTATTGCACACCTACAAGTCATATTGCTCAAAAATGCCCTAACCTGCCAAGATAAAGCAGAGGGACGAGGGTTGTCTCTGTCTCACCACTGCCAAGGTTGTTAAAATGCTCTTAAGAGATCCAAGGAGGAGGGCCATGCCCCCCACTACAGAGAAAGGCAAAAGCCTCCACAATGGATGCATCTACACATGCTATTAGTGCGATGAAATAAACTCTGGCTCAGTTTGCACTGGAGTCAACTGCTCCCGGGTGCAGGTTTTACACATGCGCCTGGGACCACAGCACTTTGAACAGGGGCAGAGCAGCTCCAGGCTGGCAGGGGACTCGGGGTTCAGCCCCAGGCTCAAGGGGGCACCATTGGAGGGTGGAGGTGCTGGCTGGGGCACAAGAGTGCTACAGTGCAGGGCTAGGTAGCCGGCAGCCCCTACACTATCGCATCCTTGTGTCTCAGCCAGCCCCTGTCACCATCTACACGTGCAGTTTAGTGCATGTAATTACTCCACCATAGGATAGCACTGTCCCCAACAGTTCTATCCTACGGCGGAGTTAATTTACTCCACTCTAATACCAGTGCACGTGTAGACTGTGAGGCTTTACTACAGAGCTAATTAGTCAGCTCTATAGTAATGTGCATGTGCAGATGGACACAGTTTATACCAACCTGGCCACGGGGTAAAATTCCTTCCTGATACAAAAGACGGTGATTGGTCTGACCTGAGTGGAGCACTGGAGCACCCCAGTCAAAATCTTCAGCCTTGGCTGCAGCCAAGACCCAATGCTTCGAAAGAAGGTAGGGGGAAATAAAACCCTTTAGCAACAGGAAGGGGAGAGACATTTCTTCTGGGCCTTACGTGGTACCCAGCAAAGCTGGGAAGCCTGGGAAAACATAAATGCAATGTGTAAAAGATAAAGAGGAGGGGGGGGAGGGGGAAGCTCTGCTTTGTTCAGTAAGATTTTTTTTTCCTTAGTGAAGTAATTATGGATCCTTTTATTTATAGAGAATCAAAAAATGTGCTAGAATAGTCTCTCTGGGCCCTTGATGTGGGGCAATGGGGGGCTTTGGCAGCAGGCACTTGCCTGTGCCGCCTCGGGGAAAAGTGCCGGTTGTGGGCACGCTCCCTGTGCTGGCATGGAGACAACCGCCAGCTGCAGACACTCTCCCCATTAGGGAAAAACGGTGGAGGCGGCTGGGTCCTAGCCCTTGCCTTTCCGCCTTTGACATGAACTAGATCACTTCCAGCCCGCAGCCTGAAAACCATTGCTGCCTGCGGTTCTACGGGACTGCTGTGAGCCTCATAATTTATGAGATTACAAAAATACAAGGGAGACCTTGTGGAGGCAACGTTGTAGGGACTGATGCAACATTGGGGAGATGCTTGAGTGCGGAAGGGATAACAATGTGCGTTTTCCCTAACAGATGTAATATTCTTATGAGGACTTTGCTCTAGGACTGGAATAATCTAGTAGTCAGGCACTTGGAGGTTCGTATTTACAGCCGAACTGCAGTTGACAACAGTGGCCCCAGTGACCGTAACTGCAGTTTACAGAATACTTCTGTAACAGACTGCCAATGTGTGCTCACCCGACTGGCTTGAGATACTTACCCTGGGCTAGAGACAGTGCCGGTGAACTCTGAGCGAGCCCAAGGGTGGAGCAGGGGTGCCCTGCCCGGTGGAAAAGGAGAAGCCAGTCTAGAGAAGGGGTTTTCAGTCCCCTCATTTGCATGGAAGGGGGATGGCTAGGCCACCCTGAGCCCTTGTTTGCAAGCCACGGAGGGACGGCCGGAGAGGATAAAAGCAGCAGCTGAACTACCGTGGGGGCGACTGACAGCGACTCTGGGAAACGATGCAGGAGGCCTGAGAAGAGCTGGGATGAGCTGACCCAGCTGAGGGAGCAGAGAGACCCCCCCTGAAGAGCCTCGAAGGCCCTGGGGGAAGAAGGCAGCAGCAGTCGGCTGTGCCTCCAGCCCTGCAGCAGAGAGGGAGCTGCGGCCAGGGCTTGGGGCAGAGAGCTGGTGCCCCAAAGCCCCATCATAGTGTGCTGGATGTGCCAGGCGTCCTGGAGACTAGGGGTGGCAGTCGGCCCCCCACTCCACTGTGGAGAAGAAGCAGCAGCCAGGAGCGCAGGCGGCATCCTTATCCGGAGCAGGGAGCTGGACCGGTGAGTGGAGGAAACCGCTCACCTCCCCTGGGGAAGCAGGACAGCAGCAGGCAAGGCATCGGGATCCTGAGGAGCAGCAGAGCATCAGGACAGTGGTCCCCGGGAACTCGGGGGACAGGCCAGTGCTTGGAGCGGGACTGGCGAGCCGCGAGGCATGAGTGGTGCCCAGCCAGTCATCTGGAGCAGGGGTTTGGAGCAACGACCCCTGGGAGCTGCCTGTGCTGCTGACCCTCTGCCACTGACTGCCCCAGAGGGGACGCAGTCCTGTCCCTTATTCTGCAGCTGATTGTCATCAGATGGAGTTCCTGGGCTTGGGTCATGCTGATTGCTGCAGGAGCCTACTCTGTTGCTTGTTGCTTGCCTTTTTGGTTGGCATGGAGGGTCGCCCTTCTGCCTCTTTGGGGGCTTGGGGTTTGATACCATTTGATTGCTGCAGACCAGAAGAGCTTAACCTGTTGCAGTCTGTTGCTTATTGGGAAGCCTGTTGGAGCTGCTGGAAGCAAGCACCTTGCTTCCTTGTGGTAGCAGCTCAGCAGTAGCTGGAAGCTGCCCGTGACCCTACCTGTGGTTCCCAAGTCAAGGGTTGACTAATGCATTCTGGTTTGTTTTGTGGTTCTGGTTATGCCATTTAAGTTCACGTGTAAATAACCTTTCCTATTATCCTTGTTTTGTAAATGTAGTGTAAATAGTTCAATCAGTTAAGTGTTAGACCTTCTTGGGACCCCGGGCTGCTCTGTGGGGAGCAGGGGCCGGCTGGAAAGTAAACTGGTGCTGGCGGGAAGCCCTGCCCCACTCTCACCACACCATCCCTGGTACTGGGCAGGGGTGGCAACTATTGGGCCACCACCCGGGTTACACTTCAAAAAGCTCCAAGAAAAATCTGGCTGATTGGGGTGAAAACCAGCATTGCTCTTTTGAGATCCATGGAATTAATACTGATTTAAATTGAGGAGATGGCCCAATGCATTATTGTTAACTATGTCTCTATGATTCTTTTTAAAAAGCAGCATAGTGGAAATGGAGAAAAAGAAATAAAGTGGGGGAAGACCTGAGTAAAAATTCCAGTCCTGTGTTGAAGTTATTGGGCGTTTTCTGGCTGATTTTCAGACTCAGAGTGATATTCTCTTGTAGCTTGCATAAGCCTGGTTTTCTTATAAAGCTATGGCAGAGACCCCATAAGTATGACTGTATTTCTTGTAAGTCTGATTTTGGTGTATCATTTCCATTAAAAGATCCCCCTGACGTTTCTCAAACGCGGAGAGCTTTTTTTGCACAAACTTTGAGGATTAAATATACATAATTATACATCTATATTCAATACACTCTTGGAGGTCAGAAAATTCGAAAATCTGAGATATGTTATTTTGGGAAAATACCCCCCTACCCCTTTCTTTATGTGGAGTGAAGGATTTTAAATAAATAATAGGTGTCACCTGGAAACCTCAAATGTGTTCTGTTCATGTATCATCAATGGGGGGGGGGGTGTTTTTTGAAGGCTTACCAGATAATTTTAGAGTTATCTCTAAATAAAAAATCTGAAACACTGCAGATTTGGCAGATGGGTAACCCTTAAGACCTTGATGCTAATGTAAGCTTTATGAACAGCATGTCCCTGACTGATTTTATTGCCTTGAATATATGAATTAATGGCTGAAGGCAACTTCGTTGGCCCGGTGGTCCAAATTCTCTGCTGGTGTAGAATAGTGAAGATCTTTGAAGTCAGAGAATAGTGCACCATATCAAAAGGTTAGCCCAAGTCTAGTAGTCCGTGAGGTTAATATGTGCAAGCCATGGAAGGTGCACAAAGTGGCGACACGGCTTGCATCACGCTTGGCTCTCTCAACTCTTCAGCCCAAAAGGCCAGATATCCATTAGGGGTGGAAACAACACTCAACATCAGTTTGGACTGGAGCTGAAACACATGCTTCTACAGCTGTAGCAAGAGGCCGTACCTGATTCACAGAAGGCTGATCTATCATCCTATATCAGTATGGTATAGAGGCATTAGCCAATATTCAGTTTCCGGCTGATTCTGGGGTCTGGACCCACTTCTAGTAGATCAGGGCTATAGCTCTGGCCTACATCAGCTAGGACTTCGCATAGTCCCTAAGCAATATTGCTGCATAATATTGGCTGAGGAGATTATCAGGAAGCGGAGATATAAGACTTCCTGATAGAAGTGAGGCAGAAATAATTGCTCTGGACAGCAATGGCTATTATCACATCTCTTTGACAGAAAGGCTTTAAGTGGTCATTCAGAGTCTATGGATGAGGGATTCTTAGTTATTTTTATAAGCACAATGATTGATCACCAATGATGTAATTATTTTAATTGGAGAAAATTATATGCATCACAGCCCAGGGCAGCACATCTGCCACAATCTGTTAGCAAACCCAAGTGTAGACTCTGAAACTGTTTCATCTCAAATCACATGCTGAGACCAGAATTTGAAAAGCATTGTTTTGTGCTGTCATACTCCAGTCCTTTACTGTTGCTTCTTTCTGCCGGGCATTTCCCCAACCCTCCCAGTATACCACGTGGCAAGTCTTTATGGAAACATTGTATCTTTATGGAAACATATCTTTCCATCCCTGTGACTGAAATTTGCTTTAAAAATGGCAATGGCATTCGAAAGAAATAACAGAGAATTTCTAGCAATGGCAAATATTTGCTGGGTTGTAAATAGCTTTGCTTCTCTGGAGCAGGCGCTCTACTTCTAGAACGAAAGACAGCAACACCGTCTTTTTGGCGGCTCCAAAAGGTAATCCTTTGGCACGACTTTGAGTCAAATGCTCCAAGGATGCTTCGAAAATATGGGATGAGGAGCCACAGTCCTTCCAGTGCAAACTTTTCTTAGCTCAATACCATGTTCATTGGTCTGCAGCATTTAGGGAGACACGGATAATCGGGGATGATACTTTGGGACTGAGCTTTTAAAACCTTTCCATCCTGCACGGCTTCTTGATAACAGCTCAGCACCATTGAAAACCAAAAGCTGACTATGGGATGGAGAAAGTTGTAACAGACCCATTACAATGGATCAATTAGGGGAGGATATGTCTGAGAGACATCTAAAGGAAAGGACAGTGCACTGCTTTGACACGCCAGGCTCAAATACCAAAAAGGTCTGAGGGTGGAACGGGGAGATACATTTTTAAACCCAGCTTGCCATGACTCTCTATTGGGGCCCTGCAGGTACAAAGAAGCTGAAAAGACCTGCTGTACAACCGTGGCCTCAAAGAGAATTTAAAGAAAGAGAATTCTATATATCTCCTCACCCATGAAAAGATAAACCCCAGGAAAGGAAGTATTTTGGGAAATGAATGAGGAGCCATCAATGGAATTGCAGATATAAATTCCTCTCTCTGCCAGTGGGATGCATGGAATAAAGGAAGCATTATAAGAAGATAAAAGGGTTAGGTATACTAGGCACTTGTACGTGCCTATGGATGTGAGAGTAATACTATTTTGGAATAGGAGGAGAATCTGTCCTGATATCACTGGGGGCCTGTGAAAAGGGGAAATAAAAAGAAATCAGGGGGTCTTTTTCTGCTGAACATTTTTTTATCTCCCTCTCTTAGTTTCCCCTCTTTTTCTCTCTCCATCTTCTCATACAGCCTCTCCCCTTCTCTTATATCCTCCCCCTTGTCTGTTGTGGGAGCAGAAAGGGAATCACAGCAGCAGTGCTCGGTGTTGGCTTAACTCGGCTGCTATGGGAAGCAACATAAACGTTTACCAGTACAGAAATTAGAAAGAATTCAGTATTCTGTTTCCAGAATAGGTGAATGACTATGATATTAGCTGGAAAAGGTTTACGAGGGGGCAACACAGAATGATCACTGGTAAGGCAGACAGCACTGGGATTATTTCATAAATGTTACTTTCCATCACATTGTTAGCCAGTGCGTGACACATTTTATTGCCAGAGGTATTGATTACTTACAAACAGAATTTGCAATATAGTATTTGCTCTCTGCAGTGACAGTGACCTGATGACTTTAGAGGTCCTGCAAAGTTAAACTGGATGACGTCTTTAGAGTGTTTCTTTATATACATTCAGGATTGCTTGGGTTTGATTTTCAGCCTGAAGCCAGTTTTAATGCCAGCCAGACCCCAGGCCTGTTTCTGTGAAACAGATATGGGAGAACCTCCAGCGTAGGCTGTGGTGTGACTCCAGTGATATCAGTGGATTTTCACAAGAGATGATTTTGGCCTCCTGGTTTATGTGCTTGTGAAGCAGTTGAAGACGGTATCATTTTCAAGGTCTTCTGGCGAAACTGAGTGAGTCGGCCTAACTTGAACTTTCTAGACCGGGGTTGGCAACCTATGGCCCACAGGCCAGATGAGGCCCACACGACCTCTGGATCCAGCCTGTGGACGCTGGTCTTCAGTGGCATTTGGCAGTGGGGGTTGCCTTCGGTGGGCACTCTCTCCATGCTGCTGTGGGGACAAACATTGGCTGTGGGCGCTTTCCCCATGCCACTGGAGAGACAAGTGGTGGTGGAAGCAGGGGTCTAGTGGTGCCTACCCACCTACTTTTGACCTGGGGTGGGTCATTTCAGCCCACAGCCAGAAAAGGTTGCCTACCCCTGTTCTAGGCCACTTCGTGCTAGTCACTGTTAGACCCAGATTGATGGTGACGAACAACTGATCTGGATGGCTCTTTCCCAAAAACATTTTGCCCAAAAGACTTGATGAGCTACAGATTCAGCATGGTGCTTTCCGGGAGTCTAGTTTCTAGCACCATTTACTGGGAAGCACTTTACTTACATCTAGACTCCTTACCACAAAGTGAATGGGGGAATGGAGGAAAGAACCATTACACAATAATGCCGGGTTGCCCAACTGGCATGTGGCCCTTGAAGGGTTAGCATGTCATCTGTAGGCTCATGGCATGGCTGTCACTTCTTCCTTTCCCCACCTTGCTCCTGCCCTGGCAGCTATATTCTTTGAGCTCCTTTGCTTTCTTCTGGCTTCTACTTTCTGATCCTGCAAGTGGGGCAGCACAGCAGAAGGGGATCAGCTGCCCAAGGAGCATTTGTGGTGGAGGATGGTACTGGGCTACTCATGCTAGACATGGAAGACAAGGGCCGAGCTGCCTGCACTGCAGGGGGGTACATGGCCCAGAGGGGAGGGATTTCAGGTTACATGTGTGGCTGGAGGGGGTGAAACCAGACTACTTAAAAGGCAGGGTAGAGGCTGGGGCGGGGAGGGGTGCCCATGCCATGAGGGGCCTTCTGTCTGCAGCCCACATCTCATGTGGCCTCCAAGACTGAGGCCCACATGGTGTGTAGCTCCTGGCTGCCCAGAAGTTGGATATCTCTGCAGTCATCATGTATAATAGAAACATCTGAGATAAAAACAAGTAACCTGATAATCTAACCCTCTTGACCAGTGGATTCTTTCCCTGCAGTTTAGTTGTCATTGCTCCATAGGTTGTGTTGTCATACCTAAAAAAAAAAAAGGGAGTGCAAACCAAAACCATTTCCATTTTGCATTTATTTTTTTGAAGGTCTATTTGACAATCAAGAATGAGGTGCAAAGCTCTGTTTTTCCCCCTAAGTGTTTAGAGTGCTGCTTTAAAACATTCAAATCATGGTGTTCTGGCCATTTCTTTGCCAACCCCATCATTTCTGTTTCTTTCATGAGGTGACAGTGACCTAGATAGTCATTTTGATGGACTATATTGCTGCATTCAACAATGCATTTAAAACACTGCATTGGCCAGAAAAGGGTGAGCAATTTTTTCTTGTAGAAAGAACATGCCTCATTGACTACAACAATAGTCCTCATGTCGTATGACACGTGCTACAGCATACTTTCCACCAAACTACTTCATAAACAGCGCAATTTCAT
>NW_017729033.1:6420661-6422426 GCF_001723915.1 Gavialis gangeticus
ACCATCTGAAATTTGCTCTCTCTCTCGAAACTCATGATGAATGAACCGCCTGCCTCCAGAGGGAATCTCCGCCTGCCTCTGGATGATACTTCTGAGTCAGCTACCTGAGATCTAACTAGATATATAGCTTGCAGTAACTCAGAAGTGTGATCAAAGGCTACCCAGCCATGGGAGTTTGCTCTATGGGATTTCTCTGATATTGCTCTACACTGTACCCTATTCCAACCCTACCCCTTGTAACCAATAAAGTTCTTCTTTGTCCCTAGTGTGGGAGACTCATTGGGAGTGGGTCTAGATTATGCCTTGGGAACCCCCTGGTTTGGTTGACTAAGGGAGACCTTACTTGTGCTTCTGACTGACGGAAGCATCCCAAGTTCTTGAAGTGAATCAAGTATCCTCGAGGGCTACTAGGCTTGTGTTTCCCAGGGTGTGCAGAGCCAGAATCAAGCCCAGCCCTGGGTGGTGGCAGTGGAACTCCCGGGCTAGTGGGTGTGCTCCAGGAAGGGGGATGGTCTGACATGAGGCGCCTCCAGGGAGGCACTCAGAGCCTGGAAAGTGGTCGGGCACAGTGAGGTGGGTGGCTCAATGCAGGAGTGCCTCCTACTGGTTTGCCACACCTTGTGCATTCATTTTTGTGAATACTAAAAGAGTCACAGGTTTGAAGGCTAGAAGGAACCACTGTGCTTATGTAGTCCGACCTCTTGTATAATGCAGACTATGGAATTTCACTAAGTGAATCTCGCAAGCACTTAACCTCTGGTTGAATTATCACATATATTTTAGAAAGATATCCAGTCTTGATTACAAGACTTCAGGAGACGATGAATCTATCACTGCCCTTTAAGTTGTTCTACTAGTTAATTGCCCTCAAACTTAAAAAATTCTGTCTTGTTCGAATTTCTTTAATTTATTAGTTTCCAACCATTGGTTCTTGATGCACACCTTTCTGATAGCAAAAGGGATGGCTCGAAATCTTCTCCCCATATAGGTACTTGCAGGCTGTGATTATGTCATCTTTTAGCCTTTCCTGGCATAAACTAAATTGAACTTTTTATAGTTTCTTATTTTAAGGCAGGTTTTCCCAATCTTGAATCACTCCTGATTAGCTCCTTGCTGAACACCTTTCAGTTGTTCAGTTTCTTTCTTTGAATGATAGATTCCAGAAAACTACCTGGTATTTCACTAATGGTCTCATGAATGGCATACCCCAGTGGTTCTCAACCTTTTTAGACTCAAGGCACTCCTTATTAGACTCAGGGTCCCCACAGAAAGTGCCAGCTCTTACCTTGAGCTCATTTTTGACTATGGGAAAACAATAGACCAATTTTTCTATTGTGAAGAACTCAGAAAGGCCACAACAGGTCAGTATGTGTTTGAACTGATGGATTCATCTTTGAAATTTCTGGGTTTATCTTGTGCATTCCTGTGATGTTGGCACACCAAACACTGCTAATATTGCAAGGCACCTTGTATCACCCTTAACAGGGTCTCATGCCACCCACCCAGGGTGCTGCAGTACCCTGGCTGAGAATTGTTGGCATACACAGACATAAGGTCACCTCCCTAATCCTACATCAATATGTTCTTTCTCAGATCAGGCTTGACTTTTTTAGTTACAATGTTTTTTAGTGTGAGTTCATGTTGAATTGCTTGTCAAGTTTTATTTCTAAAGTTCCTTTGAAAGACACTGTATTCTAACATATAGTCCTGCAACTTTTAAGTGTCCTTTGTTCCTTGATATACAAGCATTCTTTGGCTGCATGAA
>NW_017729033.1:6427426-6434732 GCF_001723915.1 Gavialis gangeticus
CTTTTAAGTGTCCTTTGTTCCTTGATATACAAGCATTCTTTGGCCGCATGAAAATACATACTTTTCATACAAGTCTGCCTTACTATGCCATTGAGATGGGACTATAAGTGAACTGTCCCACCATTATTTACGATGCCCCACAGTTGTTATCATCTACAAATTTTAGCAGCAATATTCTCACGTTCACTTCTGATGAACAATTTTATGAACGGGATTGTTGGTTAAAATAGTTTAAAAGCATTTGCAAAAAATTAAAGGGGCACCTGTATAAAAGAAGAGAAGGCTGAGAGGGGATTTAATAGTAGCCTTCAACTCCCTGCAGGGGTGTTACAAAGAGGATGGAGCTGGACTGTTCTCAGTGGGAGCTGATGACAGAACAAGGAGCAATGGGCTCAAGTTGAACCCAGGAAGTTTAGGTTAGATATTAGGAAAAACCTTCTCACTAGGAGGGTAGTAAAGCACTGGAACAGGCTACCCAGAGGGGTTGTGGACTCTCCATCCTTGGAGGTTTTGAAGACCCAGCTAGACGAAGCCTTGGCTGGGATGATCTAGATGGGTGTGGTCCTGCTTTGAGCTGGGAGTTGGACTAGATGTGACTTCTAACACTATGAGTCTATGATCTAGACACCATTCAAACCATAGATTCATGAAATGAATTGGAAGGCACTCAATGGTCAGATAGTCCAATTTCCTACAAGAGTTCAGGATGTTGTATGCCCGAAAACTCAGCCAGAAGCTTAGCCAGACCCTTCTTGAAAATCTCCTGTAAAGGAGCATCTGTATCTTCCCAGGTAGCTTGTTCCTGTGTCCTAATGTTCTTACAGTTAGGAAGTTTG
Organism: Gavialis gangeticus; assembly: GCF_001723915.1. Taxonomy (NCBI): domain Eukaryota; kingdom Metazoa; phylum Chordata; order Crocodylia; family Gavialidae; genus Gavialis; species Gavialis gangeticus. The sequence continues at coordinate 6,428,263 of NW_017729033.1, forward strand.
TTTTGAGATTTAATCAAAAGGCCTTTGAATAAAATTTGTTGGCAAATGAGTTATAATTTCACCAACATTTCAAGGTTGTTCCCCATTCACAGGTTTGAGTTGCACCATTGTTCCATTTTTCAGTGAGCTTATACAATTTGCATTCATTTTTAAAAAAAAATGTAAAATGCTAATAATCTTGACTGATCAAAAAACCTTGCTGTAGGGGGAAAAAAAGAGTTTTTTGGGCCATTAACATTTCTGTGGGTAGAAACTGAGCAGTCTGAACTTTGATTAAATTAGAATCTGAATACAGGTTCAGTCCCAGAAACACTTTTGGAAATTAGTAATATTTCCCTATGTAAGCTGTCTTCTTGGAGATGGCAAGCCTGTTTGCATGGAGGAAACTACTTTCTACGTGTGTTTGTAGGACTGAGCTCAGTCCTGCACTAATGTAGTCCATGGAAGCATCGCCACTGACATCAGCACCCTCAGGATCTCTCTACAAATGTAGCTGCAATCAATATATGACCTGAGATCAGTATTTCTGCTTCACCTCCACGGCTGTTAATGAGACTGCAGACTTAAAAAAAAACATCATAGAAAAATAGGCCTGGGAGGCATATCAGGAGTGCATTAAGTCCAAACCTGTTTAAGGAAGGATCCTCCCTATCTAAACCGTCCTAGAGTAGCATTTATCTAACCTGTTCTTAAAAGTGCATGTACAACCCTTTCCTACAGCAACCAGGTGCAGTGCCCAAGAATATCAAAAGCACACTTTAATTTGCCACAAGTAAAGCTGGAGGGTGAGGACACCACCAGTGTCCTGCCACTGGATGGACAGAGATATTTTGTTAAAATACACTCAAGAGATCCAAGGAAGAAGACCATGCCCCTGTTACAGAAAAGGCAAAACCCCCACAGTCCCTGACAATGGGGTGAAATTCTTCCCTAGTGAAATCTAATCCTAAGGAGAAGGGCAAGACTTTCTACCCAGGAGCCTTTCTTTCTGTCCCAGTAGGAGCACTGGCACATCCCAGTCAAAATCCCCAGCCAGGGCTGCAGCCAACACCCATTGCACCTGAGAAAGGTGAAAAGACCCCTGAAACCTAGAGCAGCAGGAGGGGGGAAAAAATTCCTTCTCAGCCCCATGCAGCAGCCACGAAAGCCAAAAAACACTGGAAAAATCAAACACCTTCACTTTACACTTTCAATCTGGGGACTAAGCACTGATGAACAGCAATGCCAATTAGCTCACCGTGAAACTAATTATCATGGATGCGACTACATGGCTTCTGCTTCAGGATCCCCAAGCCTAGAGACACTGAGCGCTCTAGGACATGCAAATAATTGTCCAGAAATAATAAAATCCTGCATAACACTGCAGCTCTTAATTCTGCTGGAATGATTCATTCCTGATGGATCACGTCCAGACGCGGAAAACTACAAAAGGATTCTGGATTCAGATCATTTTCATTGGGAAAGTTGGACTTGGTTAAGGTTACTTTCACAAGCCCTTTGGAGTGGGAGAGGTGGAGAGTAATGATGTATTCATTTAATAAAGGTTTGACTCTCATGAGACCTGTTACACAGATGAACATGAGGCTGAATCTTGCTCATAATATCTGAATGCAAATGAAATCTCGTCGTGATTTATATGTACAAGAGCTAAATCCTAAAGGCTAATAGTACAGGAACATGCTAATTTTGTCTCTGTCTAGGTGTTTTGAGGGGAGATGAAATAAAAGATTTTTATGTGTTAATAGGCTTATTCTTATATTACCTCTTTGCAAGCAGCAAACTAGCGACGCAGACCAGTCTTCTGTTCTCATGACGTTTAAGAAAATGCAGCAGACGTTTTGGTAGCCTATATTTGTGCACTGTGAACTTTTGCCACTGTATCTTTTCTTGCAATGCCACTAAATGTTATTCTGTTATCACAGTTGTGTGTGAGGGAGTGAAATACCGATGAAGGGTGATTGACTGATAATTGAGTGGTGATTTAAGACATCTTATTTATTCACAGAGCAGTAACAGCATAGGCAACACTCAGCTAAGCTTTCCCTACTTCAGCTTCTTTGGCCTTGATCTCTAGAAGATCCTGTTTATGGATAGCTCAACCCCATGGCATCTCTGGCCCTTTGAATATTCTGCCATGACTGCCTGCAAAGATGCTAGTTCATGCCAATTGCGTCTGTGTGTTGATGACAAGGGGGAATTCACGGGTTTCATAGATTTTGACGCCAGGAGGAACCATTAGTGGTCACCTAATCTGCTCTCCTTCATAACACTGTCCTTGAATTTCATCTGATGGGTCTTGCAGCTAGCCCAATAATTTTGTCAGACTCTTTTTCAGAAAGGCATCCAATCTTGATCAAAAAGCCCCCAAGGGAAGGAGAAGTTACCACACCCCTAGTTAATCTGTCCCAGTGGTTACTTATGCCTTAATCAAGGGTCATTTGGCTCAGCCCCACTGTAGAGATGCAGGAGTGCTATTCCTAAATGATGCCCATTACATCCTCCTCTTGAAAACCTTCAGTGAAGGAAATGCCACCACTTTCATAGGCAGTCTACGCTACTGCCTTACTGTACTAACAGTGAAGACATTTTATTTCATCACCTCCAGTTCCCTGGTACAGGCCAGGGTTAGAAAAGGCTAAAAATCTCTTGACAGATGAATTGATCAATTGCTACATTTGTCACGAACAGTGAGACAAGACGGTCGTTTTTTTTTTTTTTGCTATCGTATCACATGAATGACCTGCAATAACTAATATTTAGCTGTCAGTGCACTCTGTATTTATTCCAACTAATTGCCGCTTTTTGCTCTCTGAAAATGTCCATGAAAAGGTTTTGACGTAAATTTCGTACTTTTTCCTTATTATTAATGTATTTGTTCATTAAAATAGTGTCTTTGCAGTAGTGAATATGGCCTCATTGTCTACCCGGATTCTAATAAAAACCAGAACAGATATTGGTAAAATGACCATGTGGAAATCCTGGAAAGCCAGGACACTGCTCCCCCTCCCTCCCTGTGCTCTCACAAGTTGGGGGCAGGGGGCAGGGTGTTGGCTAGGCAGTGGTGCCTGCCTGCCTGCCTGCCTGCTTTCCAGGTGCTCCTGGCTGCTTTGACTCCCAGCCAGATTGCACCCTGCACCCCTGTGTTTCCAAGACACCCATTATAATTCTCCACAGCTGGCTGGGACCAGTCTCTGAAATCTGGGGCTGTCTGGCTAAAACAGGACATGTGGTCGCCCTAGACATTGGCCACAAACAGATGTTCAGTTTCTCCTGAGAGAGTCATTGCTATCCCAGGAGAAACAACACGTTTTTCAGGATTTTTCTCCCAAAGCAAAAGTGGCCACTCCCGGGGAAAAATAAGCAAGGTTAAATCATTCCCAGAAGAGTTACTCCTGAGAGGGTGAATGTCTATGCAACATACTGTCCTGAGAGAAGCCATAGCATAGTCCTTCAGTATCCCAGGGTTCTTTGCTCCTGCCCCCTCCTCTCCAGTGTGTTACTTAGGCTGGACTCCGCTACTCCAGCCAAGCTGGCAGCAAAATACTCCCACCTTTACGATCCCCCATTGTTTTTCAGGGAGGCACAGGCTGACCCTGGGTCAGCCAGTCAGGGATGCCCTATGCATTGCTGCCATCTGTCACCAAGCAGACTGAAGGACACTTCAGAGCACACTGAGATGGGTGCAGAAGGCCCCTCTGGCCGCACAGCATCAGCACTGCAAGCTCTCTGCTCTTCAACGGTGCAGCATTCAACTGCCTGTTCAGCTGCCTCCCGGTAAATTTTTCCGTTAGGGAAACAAAACAAGGAGAATTCTCCTAGGTCATTTGAATGTGTATATGCAGTCGCTGATTATATTAAAACACCATTGGGTGTTGATACCAGAGGGTCCTCGTTTGCTCCTAACCTAGATTTTACACCATTCTTGAGATGTTTTCCAGTGAATCTTCTCTTACCTTACTGATTATTTTTTGACTGGAATGGAGGCTCTTGAGACATAGACTCGAAGTAAATCAAATATCTATTCATTTTTCCAAAGATCCTCTCCGGATTCCAGGGGTTTGGATATAATGGAAACCAGACCGGGCCCATCCCTGGTTCCAAGTCCTGGCTGGCAAGGTTTTGCATAAATACCCATGTACCACACTCATTTTTGGCCATCTGAATATGTGTTACTGGGGAATGGACTGAAACCAACATGCTTCAAGGCAGACCGTTTTAAAAAACAATTGAATTTTTGTCCTTATTAGGGTTTTTTTTTAAATTTTCAAGATTTTTCACATTTCTGTATAAGCACCTTAGTTTGAGCTGTAAATGAAGATTATTTTCATATTTTTTTATAGTCATGTCTCTGTGAACCGGGTGAGAGTCAGAGCTTTGTCAGACTCAGCACTGTCCAACCAAGTAATAAAGAAAAGACACTCTTTACCTGAGAGAGATGGCAGTTCAGAACAGATCGTAGTTTTTAATGGTCCGTTGACTGCTAGCCTCTTGGAAAAAGAAAAGAAGGCTGATGAGTGCTATTAGTGAGCTCACAGTTTTTTAGTTTTTTTTTTTTTTTTTTTTTACAATTTTTGAGGAATTTATTTCAATGCCTTTTTTTTTTTATCGCTGCTGTCCCAGGAGCCCCAAGAGCATTCAGCAATGCAGAAACAGTGCACAGCAAATCACGTGTTATATGCAGCCAAGATGTTCAGTGAAGTCCTTTGTTTGCCCATAAGGTCTTTCCATTATTCAGGAATAGTTCTCACGCTAAGCAAGTGGTAAAATTAAAGTGACACATCTGCTTCACTGACCCTGCCTGATGTCTGTACGTTGTTTGCATGTGCTGGTTTTTGGAACACTCTGCAGAGCTCCTGCTTTGAAGCTAGGGTGGAAATGACTTTCCGTATTTCCTGTGTCCTATGTGAACTTCTCCACTGTAATATCATTTGAAAAAAAAACCTCAAGAAAACTGAACTGGAAATCAATATTCTCCATCTGTTATGCATATTTAAAATTCACCCACGGAAACCTTGTGCTCTTCAGCCTGGAAATGAACTTTGCTAAATCTCAGAAGATGGGAAAGGAGTTTTATCACTTTTTAATGTCTTCATAGAGCAATCGTTGACTATGTGATCTGTGTTCTATGAGTACCGACCGGGCCAAATGGGGGTATGTCTTTTCCAAAGTAAACCGAGGCTGACAGGGAAAGTTACCAGGATCAAAATGGAGTTGAGAAGTTGGCAGACACATAAACCCAATCTGTCATGCCTATGAGACCCAACTAAAACCCTGTTGCATTTGTATATATGTATATATATGTACATAGAGACAACTTTGCCCCAAAGAGCTTACAATCTAAGCAGATTGTATCAAGAAAAAATGAGAGAAATGGAGTATTATTACTATATTTTCTCCCGTACTATATGTCCGCAAATAAAACAAATGCCTTTTTCTTTTGAAAGGCAGAATGTAGAAAAAAGTTTTTTTTTCCAGAGCCATAGACAACTGTGCAATGTATGGTGAGTCCTCTTGGAAACAAAGTATGTCCAGACAGAGGTTATTAGATGATCAGCAGTGTAAAAATTAGCTCTTAGATGTCTGGCACAATACACAACCTGAGGTGAGCACCAAAGCCACCTGGAAACTGGAGACCTAGGTCCCATGACCTCTTTCAGCCTCTTAGAAGAGTTCAACCCTATATCTGCCCCCTGCCATTAGCATGCCCTAACTACACAGCTACAGGCTGTTCTGGATAAGGAGCATCCTTCTCTCTGTGGAAGCTGTTTCACATTGTAGAAAAGATTGATTGCCCCAAGAGAAGAAGCCAGAGCAGGGATGACACTAGCCCTGTGATTAGAATAGTCAATGAGGGATAAGGGACTCCCAGTTTCTCCTCCAATGCATCTTATCCAGTGACTGTTTGAAACCCAGTTATATGATTTCTCTGGAGCCTTACCACTAGGGCTGTGCAAACTTCGGTTGCCGATTAGATTTGGAGGAGATTTGGCCCCATTTGGTGACCGAATCTCTGAATCCAAATCAAATCAGGAGACCCGTTAAAAGGTCCAAATCAGATCCAAAGCCTCTGAACTGATTCGGACAAGATTTGGAGAGATTCAGAGATTTGGATCAGCCGGGGAGAGGCAGGCACAGCTGGGTGGCTGCAGGTTCTTCTGTGGCTCCTCCAGCTGTGCCTGCCTCTTCATGGATGGGGGGAGCTGCAGGAGAAGCCCCCCATGGCTGCCCTGCCTGGCCTCATCCTCTTCCCGGCTCCAGCCTCAGCCTCCCAGCCCTTTAAAAAAAAATCCCCGTACTCACCAGCTGCAGCAGTGGTGATCAGTGCCTCTGGGAGCTTGTGGCAGAGCATCCCCCCATGCAGCATGAGGCAGTGTGGGACAGTGGGGATCACTGCCCTCCCTGCCTGGCGCCTGTGCAGCAGCTGTTGCATTGTGCAGGTGCAGCGTGGCTTGGCAGGGCATTGCACACTG
>NW_017729033.1:6434785-6438749 GCF_001723915.1 Gavialis gangeticus
CGGCAGTCACCCAGAGCCTGGCAGTGCTTAGCCCCAGCTCCCAGATAGTGTGTGGCACCCTGCCCAGCCACACTGCACCTGTGCCATGGGGCAGCTGCTGTGTGGGTGCCAAGTGGGAGGTGGGGCGATCCCCACTGCCCCCCTTTGCTCTGTGCTGCAAGGGGAAAGCTCTGCCATGAGCCCTTAGAGGCCCTGATCGCTGTTGCTTGAACTGGTGAGTGCAGGGCCTTTTTTTTTTTTTTTTAAGGGCCGGGGGGCTGGGGTTGGGGGGGATGGGGCCAGGCAGGGCAGCCATGGGGGCTTTTCCCATGGCTCTTCCCTACCCAGGGAGAGACAGGCACATCCGGTGGAGCCATGGGAGAACCTGCAGCTGCCTGGCTGTGCTGCCTCTCCCCAGCTGATCCGAATTTCCAAATCAGTGCCAAATCAGCGCTGAATCTCCAATTCTGATTCGGCTGAATCGAACGGGGACAGTGATCTGAATCACCAAATTGGGTCACTGTCCTCTGAATCAGCCGAATCCAAATCGAATACTTCCCTATTTGCACAGGCCTACTTACCACCTCATACCATGTAGTTGCTTCAGGGCTGCAGCTACTACCTCTGCCCATAACAGCAGGCTTATGTTGTGGTCCTGGCTAAGGAAGCAAAGGGCTGAGGAAGCTTGAAGACTGAGCTCCTACTTTCTTCCTATGCTGAAACAGGACAGTGAATCGAACAGAGAATTTTACTTCTCAGGGCCTCTAGCTGAGCCCCTTACCAGAGCTAAACTGATTTTTATCCTCAGAAACTGGGAAATCACAGTGTCTCAGGTCCTATCTATTATGACTCAGACCCCTCTTCAGGGTGATCTCCTCCAGCATACAAGGTACTGTTTCATTCCAATTTCTTGTACTTGGTAGCTGCCATAAAGAGGTAATGCCTATTACACATAGGTAATGGAGATGGATGGTGATGGGACAGCAATTTTTTTTGCTGCGTGGCATTGTTTAGGGCCTATAGAATATAGCAGTGAGGCTCCAAGATGTTGGAGCTAGTAGTAAAGCACATGCGTGCAAATCCTATCCTAGTTCATGGACAGGTCTGTTGGTGCTAGGACTTTGATTGGCTATGGAGGCCAATTGGCTATGGATCCTTTTCTCCAAAAGGATTTTGGCTGAGTTGCAGGGCACTCAATATTTAGGCTTGGAATGTTGCTTGTGCTTCATTTTATGATATTTTTTAGTGCAGGGAGAGGCACATAGCTTGACCAATTTAAGCAATCTCTGCAGAAAGCCAGGGCACAGGCAGGACTCCATGTCCCCATGGCTTTTTGTTTTATTGCTACTCTTTAATGGGACACAGAACTGGGAAGTTAGCTTTCGGAGGCTGCACCCATGCCGGGGTTATTTAAACAGCTTCATTGAAGGCCTCCTGGGGCTTACATCCACCCGTAAAGCACATCGGCTAGAATTTGACCATAAATTTTTGTAAATGGAGGGCCCTGCCACAGCTGATTTCAATTAGAGTGGATGCGGGTTGCCCAGACCATCGGACAAAATGCATCACTGAACAATGCTGACATGGTGTGGTTTATACATTCACTTCATTTTCTTGCTATATGCAGATAGGCCCAAATCCAGTTCCATGCAGCCCGTACCAGGGCTGTCCAATGTAAAATGAAGGAAGACAACTGTGGGCAGAAGCAGTGGGGGGAACCCAGGGCAGTGTCTCTCTTGCTCAGGAACACAACAAAACTCCCTGTGGCTTGCTTGCCTTTCAGCCCACGTAGCCGCCTCTTGTAGCCGCCCCAAAGGACTTCACACTTGTAATCCTCTGGCGATGGGCACCTTGCTGAGAAATAGGAGATATGGGGTCAAACCTCCTTTGGCTTAGAGGGTCTCCCACTTTGTGGCTAATCCCTAACTTCTTGACTGAAAGTTTAAAAGTTTACTGGCTGGGTCTTTCTTGATAGTTGTGGTTTTTCTCCAATAAATTTTTCAGGTGTTACACACTTTCTCAGGTAAAATAGAATTGCAACCATGCCTAAGTGGCCATAGATGATCCATTCTTGGCAGACTCAGACAGACAAATCAAGTGGGAAAAATAAGATCTAAAAACTGTGTAAGTGGCCCTAAAGTCTACTTGTACAACTAAATGCTGAAGTATAAGTAACACTCAGCTGCCAGAGGGGTGGAGCTGGATTTGATGGATCTTATTTAAACTCTTCCCTAAATATTGCACTGCAAAGTGGTCCTGAATGAGTGTGTTTTGTTGTATGAGATTCTATGAACACATATGTATGTGGGTGTGGATAAGTGCATGCACACCCTCACCCCCGCCCCCCAATATCACTTTTTTTTATAGCTCTGCAGGTAACAATGTGCTGTCCCACCAGATCACTGATCATCCAGGGAAGGTTTGATTCTGTCTTGTATTTCACTGGTTAGGTATGATATAAATCTGGGCTCTGCAACTCTCGATGCACAGCTGCTCTCAGCATCAGTCCAGAAGGATCGTTGGTGGATGGAGTGGTGAAATAAATCAGAATTGACCGGTCCTGTTTTTCCATGTCCATTTCAATCAAGCTCCAGGCCTGGACTGCATGACAGACAATCTATAGATCCCATAGGACGAATGACTGATAACTACATGAAAAGCTGTTGCCATTTTTTTAAACGCATCTCTGGACTTTCATATTGTACCTCCAACTTGCCTAAGGCCATAAAACCCAGGGCAAATAATCAGGTTGTGATTTGCAGCAGATGAAGGGCAGACAGACCTGGAGAGAAAGGAGTAAAATGAAAATTTTCAGATTATGTGTGCACTGAAGCTGTATTTCCCCCTCACTCTAAGAAGCAGGTCACATGCGCTAGGACATTTTTATTAATATTCTTTCTGAAGCAGGCTGTAGGGTGAACATAATCAAGTAGAAAGTGAAAAATATTCTCCTGCCTATTACGTGGATTTTTGCTAAAAATGACTGTAATGTCTTTTCATCTCAGAACTGATAAACAAAAAAATATTTTCTTCAGAATAAGGTAAGCTGTATGAAGTCTGCTGCTCACTACAGACTGCAAACAGCCTTCCTTGGACTGAGTAATATGTGCAGCTGCCATAGTGACACGGCCCACATGTGTTCCTAGAGATACGCGCGCGCGCACACACACACACACACACATATAGATATATACACATACATATATACACAGGCTGAACAGTACCCAATGCCTCCCAAACTCTTTTTTTTAGATAAATAGCACATAAGATTGGACGGGTTCTCCTGGGTCATTGAGTTCAATGCCCTGCTCTCACGCATATGCCACATAATCTCATTCATAAACTTTTTAAGCTCCATTTTAAAATCATATAGGCTTCCTTTCCCCTCCTGCCCTTCCCCTCCCCACTCCCTGACCATTCATATGGAAACATGTTATTTCAAGTGAAAAAGGAACCCAGCTCTAGCTTTCAGCAATATCCCCATTTCTATATACAGAGCTGAAGGATGTGATAGCATCATGCACGTGTGCTGATGTGACTTAAGCGGTATTCTTGGTTGCTCGGTTCACATTGCACAAAGAACCCTAGAGGAATCCTGTCTCTCACAAATACTTCCAGATTAACAGGAGGTTGAGTGACATTGACCTTCAAGTGGGGGTGACTGGTGCCTCCTGAGTCTCGGGGGCACAATTTGTGGGCAGGCTGGGGGTGGGCCAAAAGCCCCCTATCCACTCCAATACTTCTGTTCCATGGCTTAGTGTCGTTCCTCCCACAGCAAGCTGCCAGGCCAAAACTGTCCCATTTTGAGTGGTGCCAAGTCAGGGGCCAATCTCAGGGAGGGCACCAGTCACCTGTGCCCTCAAGTTGGTCCCAACACCTTGGCTGCCCATGCTGTCACACACTGCTCCTCCACCCATTCGTCGGGAAGCAGCATCTCTATGGGAAGTCCAGCGAATTAAGGAAGACAAAGGTCTCCTACTAAGTG
>NW_017729033.1:6443749-6444807 GCF_001723915.1 Gavialis gangeticus
TTGGTCCCAACACCTTGGCTGCCCATGCTGTCACACACTGCTCCTCCACCCATTCGTCGGGAAGCAGCATCTCTATGGGAAGTCCAGCGAATTAAGGAAGACAAAGGTCTCCCCATCCAGCAGTGTCCCTCACCAATGTCCCTCACCATCGCCTAAAGTCATGCAAGCCCTTCTGCATCCATGCGCTTAATCTTTAGCAGTGTGTCTTCAACCCTGATGAAGCTTGGAAAACCAAATGGAGTTCCCAGGAAGTCCCAAATAAACATCTTGTGATAGATCCATTGCAGAAGGTCACAGGCTTTGATCTCCCGTGATGCTCATGGGCAACACAAAACCATATCCGCACAAACTATGGGAGATGTGGATACTTGATGCACAAATGGAAAGTTAAAACCTCTTTAGTGTGCGACTGTGGCCACCCAGAACAGACCATGGATCATGCAGTGACTCAATGCCCGATCCACAAGTGTGAAGGAGGTAGCACAGCGATACACTGCTGCTCCTGATGCAGCTGTCTGGCTCAACCACCTAATGGTAAAATTATAGTTACTGTTCTGTAGCTACATGAGCCGCACAACAGAAGAAGAAAAAGGGGGACATTCATTTGACTGTCCAAAAACAAATCAAATTTCTAATATATCCAGGCCCCTTTGTATTACTTCTGCAGCCATAATATGTTTGTGGAACATGATAAATCTGATCAATTTCTTTTCCTTCTCGTTAGGTCTAAGGCAGCCATTTCAAATCAAAGTTTAGCCCACTGACTTGTGCCAGGCAAACAGGTGGGAAAGCAGAAAACCCTTTACCCAGACATACAAAAGTGTGTAGATGTGAAGATCAGAACTGAGATGGGTCTTAAAAAGGAATTAAATGAGACGGAGGTGGTAGCAGGGCTGTCCCTTGGGGGGGTGTGAATCAGGGTGACCGCTCCAGGCCCCGTGCTTTGTGGGGTCCCACGGTCAGTGCTGCATAGGCTCTGCTGCTGCCACCACGCACTGCTGAGCACCGCCAGCTCCGGCCGCTTGCCACCCACCCCCCTGCTCCACTGGCTCCAGCCA
>NW_017729033.1:6444902-6448104 GCF_001723915.1 Gavialis gangeticus
CCCCCCTGCTCCACTGGCTCCAGCCACTCACCCCCCTGCCCCCAGGCCCCACACAGGCTGATATGCCCCAGGCCCTGCACACCCCTATAGATGGCTCTGGGTGGTAGACTCACATATTAGACTGGGGAGTTTTTCCTATGCTTTTGAGTCAGGATGGACGAGAGAAGAGAGAGGTGCTAGAAGGCAAGGAAAAGCAGAAAACCAGACCTGGGCAGGTGCTGCACTATGACTATCCCTTGGTTTCTTCCCAGTGGCCCCATCTACACGAGATGCTGACTGCACAGTAGCTACGAGCACAGAGCAATGAGCTAGTGCGCAGTCAGCATCACCAGAAAGCTGGTCTGGGATGCTCCGGTTGCTGCGCAGTCATTTAGTACTAGTCTAAAGGACTGTGCAGTAGCAACAACACAGGCAGCATCTCATGTAGACGTGGCCAGTATTTACTTAGCAGATCCTGAGGCGAACTCCCATGCACTGGTCTGACCAAGGAGTTTATTTTAGTAAGGACTGATTAAAGAGTTCACCTCAGGAGATGACCCAGGGCTAATAGTGTCACCAACTAGGCACACAATCCTCTCTGGGATTCCAGAGGAAGTCGCCTGAAGCAAGAGCATCCGTCTCTCTGCGCCTTTTATTCTGCACAAACACAGTAAACCCAAACTGGTCTATAAATAAGCAGCCGCACAAAGCCACAGAGTCCTTGCTTCCAGTCTTTTTCTCAATGGCGCTCTAGATTTTTTGGCCTAGTGCTAATTCTCCATTACTCCATGCCAGCACACCTAGTCAGGAATTAATTTACTACTGGTTACATTGCCGTATACTTATCTTTTTTTTTTTTTTTTAGTTCTTTGTGTGTAATAGTAAGGACCACAGAGTACGAACAACACTTGGCTTTGATTTTATAGGTCCAAGGACATTTGCAAACCAGAATTAATGTTTATAACTAACCAGCTATTTAAACTTTATCTCACTCTCCTAGAGTGGTAGTGGTGGGGTAGGTGTCTTAGACTGTGTCTGCTTCTTTCCCAGACTTGATGAAGGCCTCCTGAAGACCTCCAATCCTGTCACCTCTCCCTCCCAACTAGGCAGAAAAGACGTACTTTAAAATCATGCTTCTGTTATGCCTGTTAGTTTCGGAGCAGGGCTCAAACTATCCCTGGCTGTGCCTTTCCTTACTGAACAGAAAGTGCCCTGTAAGTAAAAGATTGCAGAAAAATGAACACTTAGATCCAAGTGTACGTGAAACAAAATGAACCAGGAATCCTGCATAAATCTACTTTCTCACCAAGAGGTGGTGCAAGTAATTTATGCATTTGTGTCTACGTCTAGGCAAATGACTCATACCAGATAATTCAGCTGGAGTGAACTGTTAGCAAATGATACGTGGTGAATAATTTAGCTCCAGGGAACCGTTAGCAAATGTCCAGCTTATCATGGCGACCATGATGGGCTAGTGGAGAGGGGAAAGTGTGTGTGTCCGTTCAGATCATTTGCCTTGAACTGGTTTCATATGTGAGAGTCAGGGAACTTTTTCAAGCTTTCTTGGTAAAATACTTAAGCTCATTAATCAGCAGAGGTTGTTCAGATGTGCAAGTCAGCCCTTGCCCTTACTCTTGTGCCAAGTCAATAATGGTAAGCCATGGAGGTCAAGGAGGAATATACTCATTCATTAAAAGGGCCTGTTTCCAACTGCTCTCTTTCTTGGGATGTTTTTACATTAAACACTACATCTGGCATGCTGTTTGGACTACATGTTGATTTCAATGATGCAGCCAAATGCCAGGGCCCATCTTCTGGCAGTCTGATATTAAATTTGCCATTAAAAAGTCGTTGTTATTATTGCTTTTCTTATTTGGTGTCTCATTGGATTAAATTGTTTCTCTCTGACCTCCGTAACTTAATCCAGTTATATTGTTTGTAATTTTGGATAGATCCTCCAATGTAATTAAATATGACTAATGACACAAAGGGAAAAACACTAGAAAGCTGTTTAAAGATGTTAAATATATTAAAAAATAACAATTAAGGATCGAGTAGAAAGCCGGCATGTGGAATTTCTGATGGTAGGGAGAAGAAGGAAAGGAACATAGGAGGACATAAAAAAGTAAAGTACAATATTGGAAAGTAAATTCTGTCATCCGAAATGGACTTGAACTCCTGTTGAGGCCTCACCAATGCCGAGCAGGGTGGAAGAATCACTTCCAGTGGCTTGCATGCAATATTGTGGTAATATTGCCCATTACAGTTTTTGCTTTGCCATAAGAGCACAGATTTGACTCACATTCAGCTTGCAGTCCAATACATCTTCAAGACCTTGGGTGTGATACTGCAGCCTAGCCAGCCCTTTCCCAGTTTGTATTTGTGTGTTTGATTGCCCCATCCAAGCACAATAATTAGAACTCAGCCTTACTGAATTTCATTCAGTTTAATTCAGACCATTTCTCCAATTTATTATGTTTGTTGGAATCCCAATCTTATTTTTCAACGCGTCTGCTATCCCACCCAGCTCTATATCATCTGGAAAATTTACTAAGTGCACACTCAGTTTCATCCTCCAAGTCCTCAACATCTTAATGAAGATATTGAACAATACCCAACCCAGGCCAGACTCCAAGGGGATCCCAATGAATATCTGCTCCCAGTTAGACATTGAGCCACGGTTGACTATTCTTTGATCATGATGATCCAACCTATGATGATCCAACCCACCTTACAGTAGATTCAGTGAACAATATGCCTAGAAGCCTTTCCCTAGGCCACATCTCGCAGTCACATGCCCAGCTCTGTCTTCTGGCTTTTCGCCTCTCAGTGACATGGACTGGAATTGATACACTGCCTTCATGTTTGCTATCATGGAAGCCTCTCCGTCTACATCCCTTAGCTCTGAGCTGTCATCCAGCCCGATGCCTTGATGGTTGCTTGACAGTCCCCAATGGTTTTTATGACATAGATGGCTCTTAGCTTTCCTTCTTCTGAGCCTACAAGAGAGTGCTTGCTACACTCATAGCTTTAATGAAGTCTATGATTGGTTTTGGCTCTTAGACTTCCCCTCACTCCACCAATGGCCAACATTAACAAGTTTCAGCATAAAAATCTATACTCACACCTGCTTTAGATAGGGAAGTAGCAGTAAAATGGTCGATCCATTCAGAGGTCATTCATGCCATTCAAAATGATAGCGGTAGAAGACCAGACGTTTCAC
>NW_017729033.1:6453104-6453679 GCF_001723915.1 Gavialis gangeticus
TAAAAATCTATACTCACACCTGCTTTAGATAGGGAAGTAGCAGTAAAATGGTCGATCCATTCAGAGGTCATTCATGCCATTCAAAATGATAGCGGTAGAAGACCAGATGTTTCACGTCCAATATGAGATGCATGCTATATATCTGAAATTACAAGGAACTTTGAAATAGTAGCTGAATCCATGTGTTTATTTCCTTCATTGTTTAAAATAGAGGCCTCTCCAGTGCCTTGGTACCTATTTTAGAAACTAAAATTGCAGCACGAATATGGATAACTGAAGACGGTGCATCAACAGCTCAACCCACTGTATCCTCCACAGTCTTAATGAAGAGGTGAAATGCATTGCTTTGCAGTATGCTTGGGAGGTTAACAGATATGGGCTGTGGTAGAACCAGGTGGGAATAGAGTCCCAAACTAAGGTTCCTTCACGGAGAGCATCTCCCAGCAGCCCCCTCTTGTTTGTACTGAGGAAATCCCAACTGTAGAGCCTCTGCTGATCTCACATGGGTGTCAGGATGCAAGGAAGAGAAAGGTGACCACTCAACACCTAACCCATCAGCCTGGATTGTGCTCGCT
>NW_017729033.1:6458679-6462180 GCF_001723915.1 Gavialis gangeticus
TCTCACATGGGTGTCAGGATGCAAGGAAGAGAAAGGTGACCACTCAACACCTAACCCATCAGCCTGGGTTGTGCTCGCTGTTACGGCTCTCAGAATACCTGTTACAGACATGAATGAAGCTGCTTAAGCTTGGATGATACCACATCTAATGAACTGCTCAGAGCCCCAGTCCCAACAGCCTGGAAGGGGTAGTTTAAAAGGAGGTATTTTGTTATCCATCTCACCAAGGAAGCACAATCCTGTAGGTGCCCCCTGCCTATGTGGAAGTGGTCAAGGTCTGTATGGCCCATCCCAGGACAGCTGCATCACTAGAGTACGGTACCTATCTGGGGTTCTGGAGAACTAAGTTGAAAGCCTTGCTTCAGAGGGGGGGTTACATGCAGAATAGGGACATGAATGTTCATCAGAGAGGGACCGACTTTCTATCCCAGGGGTTGGGAAAACTAAGGTTCAAGTCCCTGCACCACCAGCATGTATTTAACGATGTGGGTGCAAGCCCCTGCTCTGAATCAGGTTAAAAAGGGGGTTGAACCAGGAATTCTCACATCCCAGATGAGAGTCAGCAACAGACAACAGAAGTGGGGAGGGCTCTGGCATACGAAAGATGGCAAAAAATGGGCTCACAGCTGAAGAGCCTAAACTGGGGGGAATGAGGAAAGGTACCTATTTCTGGCCAAAATTAGGCCTGGTGTCTCTCCTTAGCACTGCACTCCTGGCCAAGTTCAGCAGATCCCCTGCTCAGCTGGGTTTTGAGGATTCCTTCTACAGGGACCTCTCTCCCCAGGCATTGTATGGGGAGCCTAAGAACCAGACTTAGAAATGAGGATACGTATAGCTGGCGATGCACCCAGGGACATTACCACACCAATGCCCCCATGTTGGAACTAAATCTGAGCTTTGGCTCCCTACTGTGTAATGGGATTTATGGCATTGCTGTGATTCATACAGATGTTGAAAGGATCAGTGCAGCTGTTGGAGATCCGAAGGAGGCACTCAGATACTGTGGCAATGAGGGGGTCACAGCAATGCCTTGGATAGGGACATATACTTCTCTCTGACTTCTCCAAGCCATTTCTCTGCACCAAGCTTTCCTCATTCCTTTTCTATAAAGGAAAAGGCAATACCCAGACACACAGGACTCATCTTTCTCTGCTCCTCCTCAATGTGGTGGTCCGTTCCATTCGGACAGCACAGCAGGTCTGGAAAGATCAAATATCAAGAGAGTATGCTTCCTTTCAATATGCAGCTTTTGCTAAACTCTGCTTCCCATTTTCATTGTCATACAGCAAGCTGCCTGCTTCCACGTTTAACCAAAGGACACAACGACAATCCTCTGGAGCTCCAGCCTCATGCAACTTCCAGAAAGAAGGCAAAGAAATATTTTTGGCTGCATTAACAAACATGCCTGGACACAAGTTTTAATTAAAAGGAGCAATTCCAAAATGTGACTCTGGAGTGTGGAATTCAATGGAAATCCGCAGATTTACACAGCTGAGGAGCTGGTCGCACCTGGCTTCATTTAATTAGTAAGCTGCTGGCATTCCCTTTGTCAGTGCCTTGCACTTTGTCCTTTTTGTTTTTGCCTTGCATTATATATCGGTGCTGGATATGACTATAAACTGGATCTGACTGGGGCGCCTCCTGGCAATGTGGTGGGGCTACGTCTGGTGGGGCGCTCCTATAAGATACCACAATATTGCACCCTCCAGAGTAAGGCAAGTATAGGGTGCCTCAAAACCTTAGTCCCACTGCCTTGTGGGTACTCTTTGGTTGGAGAAAGGCTAAGGGACGTCACTCTGACAGAAACATGCCCTCGCTGAGGCATTAGGCAGTCAGCAGTAGCTCTAATCTGTTGCTGTCTGGCAGAAGCTACAGCCATTGAGGCATCGAACATCTGGACTCGGTCTGGCCTTTGGACTCTGTCTTGATCATCTAAAGGGGTGACAGTAGGACTAGGGAAGGATGGAAGGGATTTCAAAATATTTCAACCCCCTCCATCAAAGTAATCAAATTGATACCTCTAGGGAAGACTCCCTACCCTTGTCTGATTGTACACGCTGAAGGTCTTGGCGTGATGGTCATGTGGACCTCTTGTGTGCACACCATGATCCAGAAGATCAATGGTTGCCAAGATACATTGGACTACATTCATAGTCATGTCCATTAACTGTAGTGTTTTAAAAGGAGCTGCTCATTTTGAAAATTGTACATGATAATTTCCTGGAGTGAAACTGGGTTCTTTGTATTGCGCACATTGCACGCCGTGTTACAATCATCTTTCTTAGATCGTCTAGAAATATTGATCTTTCTGTCATTCCCAGAGGGACCACACAATGTGAAAAAGGAAAAATGCACATCACGGTGTTGAAAGGAAGAGGCAATTTAAGAGGTTGTATTTTCTTATACATAAATAGCAGACCCAGCTCATTCAATCAGGCTGAAGAGCCGCAATGAACAAGGAAAATATCACAGTTCACAGGGGCAAAAACAGCGTGTCCGTGTGCATTTGTGTGTGTGTTCATGGATGTGTTTGTGCACTCTGTAATGAGTTGCATTTTGCAAACTAAACGGCAGGTGCTTCTGTAGCAGGAAAGGGAGTCAGGATTAATACATACAAGATAAGTACTGCACAGGACACTACTGTAATTCTCATAGATTGTGCTTCTGGAGCGTATACCACATGGGATGAAATGTGCATTAGAGACCATTGTTATGAGGTTGCTGACTATATCTCCAAAGATATTGGTCTAACTTCTTTAGAAAACTAACTCCTTCATGTAAATAATTTTTGCTTTGTTGCTTAGGAGAATATTCACTGTGTGGATTTTCTCTGTTGTGCTACCTCGGTGCTTTTATTGACCATTGGCATGAGATGCAACAGGGCTGTCAAAGATATGGCTGGATCTGCACTGCAGAGCCTGACCATTCAGCCCACGGTGCTGCATGTGGGTCTTGAAGTAGATGCAAGTCACATGCAATGTGTGTTGGATTGGCTTTGCACACCGCATGAGGTTCGCAAGGCGGGTCCAGGATGTGTACAGTGCACAGTATGCATGGCCAGCTCCACACCATTCTTCTGGCCTATGGACCAGCCCCACTCCATTCATTTAGCCCATGGGGCCTGATGAGTTTGACACCATTGAGATACAAGAGTGAATCAATATTGTCCAGTATTCCCAAAGTTGTGTTAGTTGGGACGCAGGCTTGTTTTGGCTATATCTTTCTGCTTTGTCTTCTGCCTGCCATAGCAGGGTATCATGCCCACAGGCAGCTGAGATAAGGCTGCTGTATCTTGTGGAAGGTACTTGGTTTGCTTCCTAGTGCTCTACGAGCGGTGGTCAACAAAAGTGACTTAGAGCTCTCTCTTTTACCTTCTCAACAGACTTGCAGAAACCACTCATTCTCATTCTCATTAAGAAACTGGGGGACTGTAGTGTTGACACCTATATGTTCAAATGTGTTGCCAACTGGCTGGAGGGCCGCACCGAGAGAGTGGTGGTG
>NW_017729033.1:6463137-6465114 GCF_001723915.1 Gavialis gangeticus
CAGGGGGTCGGACTCGATGATCTGCTCAGGTCCCTTCCTACCTGACCAACTATGAAACTGCTTGACTGGTCCAGTAAACTTGAGGTGCTATATACTATAAACCTGCCACCCAATCTGTTTCTTTATTAGGGAAGTTGGTTTCTTCTTTCCCTAATGAATACCATGGGCCTCTTTCCATCTGACTGAGAAAACATGCTTTTACATGGAAACTTGCTTGGAGGAAAAATACTTTTAAATCCAGGAAAAAACACGGCATGAGGGTCAGTGCCTTCTGCTATGGCATTATGTTGCATTTGAGGTTTAGAGGAAAAGCATATGACAGGTTATCATAATAATGAAAATAATGATGATGGTGATGATAACCATGATATTCATCTTCACAAACGAATAATAATAATACTTTTAAAAAGCCTTGCATACTGCCCTCTGTGACTCTTGGTGTCCACCACCTTTTTTCTTTCTTCTTCAATCAGCAAGAAGAGAAGGAGTGAAACAAATTTCTGACCCTTGGCAGCTCCCTACTTCTCCACATCTCCTCCATGTGCTGCAAGGCAAAATATGGATTAGTTTGGAACAACACAGCGTATGGGCCCAGCAGTTTTCTAACATCCATTAGACAGCACCAGCACTGACTACATAGCTGCACTATTGACTCTTTTGACTTTGCTGCCCTTCAAATACAGCTATTTGGGGGATAACAGGTTACAGGAGTTTTGTCTTCTAATTATTTATAACCCAGGCCCAATTTTCAAGAGAGATAGCGTTTTGATTGAAGCATAAGAAAGTAAGGATGGAAGGGATTTCAAGAGATTTCAACCCTCTCCATCAAAGCAATCAACTGAAACCTCTTAATTTATTCCTATATTGAAATTAGCTGCTGTGTGACACAGGGATGCCATGTTTTAATTGTATTTGCCATGTTTACAGGTGAGCGCCACTACGACTCACTGATTTTAAGGGTAGACGAAGAGGCATTATGGGCAGGTGGTTGGCCCTCTAGCATAATGCAGAGCAATGAACAGCACTACTTAATTTCCATCTGTGGCCACTCCTGCTTGAGCTAGAAATCCTCTTTTAGCAAGATATTCAGTCTTGATTTAAAAGCTTTTGAGTGATGTAGAAGCCATCGTGTCTCAAAACAGCTTTTCTGTGGTCTAATTTGGGGCCTTCGTTTTTTTAGAGTAAGTTTAGTTTCAGCGTACAGCCCTGTGATCTGGTTATGCCTCTTTCTGTTAGATTAAAATGCTGATTATTATCAGAAATCTTTTCTCCACGAAGGCATTGTACACTGTGATCAAGTCACCTATTAATCCATTTGTGGATAAATGAAATAGATTGGGCTTCTTAAGCTTCTTGCTTTAATGCGCATTATACCTTTCTCCTCCACCCTATGGCTTTCTTATCTATTTAGAGTGTAAACTCTTGTGGTAGAGGCTGTCTGCTACTTGAGTTTTTGGCAACTCTGTTAATAGTAGTAATAATAGCAGTAATGAGTTCTCAGATCTCAAATTGTTCCTGTCCATGTCAAATGGAAAATGGAAGAGCCATAGATTGGAGAACCTCAGTTTAGTCTTCCCACCAGATCTGTGATGGCTCACCCCTGGACTCTTTCCAGGGTCATTACTCTGTTGCATCATATCCCTTTGTCAAACTACTGCTAACTCTATTGAGCTAATTCATAACCCATATTTCTGGAGCAAAATTGATGCCCAATGCCTTAAACTATTTGAGAATAAGATGCCAAGTGACAGGCTTGCCAACAGGAAAAGATGTGATTGATATTCAGCTGCTTTTCTAGTTTCAGATTTCCAACCAGAGGGAATATTGTTTCAGCAAAGGACATAAATTCTGGGAGGAAAAGCACTCCCTGCCTGAATGTGACAAAAAAGATTGTAGGGCCTGCTGGGCAAAGAATTTATTGGGGTTGTTGATCTGAGAGCCTCAAAAGATAATACACAACTTGGTGGCCTGCTATGC
>NW_017729033.1:6470114-6471230 GCF_001723915.1 Gavialis gangeticus
CTGCTTTTCTAGTTTCAGATTTCCAACCAGAGGGAATATTGTTTCAGCAAAGGACATAAATTCTGGGAGGAAAAGCACTCCCTGCCTGAATGTGACAAAAAAGATTGTAGGGCCTGCTGGGCAAAGAATTTATTGGGGTTGTTGATCTGAGAGCCTCAAAAGATAATACACAACTTGGTGGCCTGCCATGCATGGTGCTCTGCTTGTGGAAAGCCTTGTCACAGGGTGAGTGCAGGAATTGAGGAGGCAGCTCAGTTGTCAGGAGATGTTTCCAGCAGACCACACGCAGTTTGATCAGAGATAGGGCACCATTTAATAGGCTAAAACTGTATAAGAGCATACCTGCAGCAGAGCGACTTCATTCTTCTTCTCCCTCCTTTGTGGGGTCAAGACCCCCATATCCCACTGTCCCCCTAGCATTCCCTGCTATAGCCACCTCTTTGTCATCTTCTCCCAATCATCTCCATTCCTTCTTCCCACAATAAAGCCATCCTTCAGGACCCAATTCCCTCTGTCTTTAATTTCTCTTATGGAGCCAATGGTGCCTATCTTTGTCTGTTGTTAGATGTTTTCCACGTGTTCCAGGAGGAGCCCTCCATGCTTCGACATGCTCACACTATCACACAGTGGGACCAAACATGAACAAATAACAGTGTTAAAGGGCTAGATGGTGTCTGTACAGAGAACCCTGGGAGACAAGCTGAAGGAGACGGGGGCGCAGGTGGTATTTTCCTCTCTTCTTTCGGTGAGTAGGAGGGGACGGCGACATGAGGCCTGCATTGGCATGGTCAACCGGTGCTTATGCAGCTGGTGCCACCACGCAGGCTTTGGGTTCCTTGATAATGACCCATGCTTTTTGGCAGGGGACTTGCTGGGGTGGGATGGGCTTCACCTCTCTCCTAAAGGCAAGCATGTCTTTTCTTCCAGGTTGGCTGATCTCGTACAGCAAGCTTTAAACTAGCCTCGCCGGGGCAGGGGGCCGCAGGAAGACGAGGAGACGTCATCCGAGCAAGGCAGATGACAAATGCAAGGAGAGCTAATGTAAGAAATGGGGGTCTGGACAGTCTCCCTAAACGCGGAGTGGCACACACAGTCTTGCAAGGCCTTAAATGCCTA
>NW_017729033.1:6471241-6474142 GCF_001723915.1 Gavialis gangeticus
TACAAGGTCCCTTCCGACCTGACTTCTATGATTCTATGAACCCTACCACAGGGAGCAATGCAGAGCTAATCCACTTTTGTTCCCTTTCCAGAGCTCATCTCCTATGTCACCCCTAAAAATGGCAATAGTGGGCACCCAACCAGCTTGCACCAGTTTGAAGAGTGAATACAGGGTGAGATATCTTCTTCTAACAGAGATCCAGGGGTGAAGCTGGGAGAAGATGCAGCAAGGATGCCCCCAGGCAGGGGAAGACCACACATTATGGGCTAGCTGCTGGGGAGTAGGCAGCCAGGGACCCATAGGTGGCAAGAGCCTATTGCAGAGCTAGCTTCTCAGCAATAGGGTAGTAGGGAAGAGCCTTGGCTAGGTATCAAGGGCGCTACTACAGTTCGGCCACAGAAATGGCAGTAAGCCACTCCGGAGGCTGAGGGGGCACATCTGCAACCAGGCAGAAGAGCACTGGACTGGAATGGCAGGAGCCCAAGGGATATAAGCCTGGGTCCCTGAGCCCAAGGGGCAGTGCAACCCTGCATGCTGCAGGGAGAGGAGCTCCTGCCCGCTCAGGCTGGTGGGGAGTGGGAGCTGCAGGCGTGTTGGGCACTCCCAGGGCTGAGAAAGCCAGCGAGTGGGTTGCTAGTGGTTCGATGACCCGGGGGGGGGGACTTTAGGAGTTTCAGTTTGAGGCAGTGGCTTGCATTTTTGTTTTAATTTTAACCGGATGTGGTTGTAGAGATAGGAAGGAGGCCCCAGGGTTGCCTGAGGAGCACACCAGGTTTGAGCCCTGCTAGGGGCAGGGGCATGAGACCGAAGCAGGCTGAGGCTGAGAGTGAGGCCTGACCCTGAGAGTGAGGCAGAGGCAGGCTGAGGCCAAGAAGGCTAGGGCCTGATCCTGAGAGCCAAGCGGGCCAAAGCGGGCCAAAGCCCGAGTCCAGAAGTGGAAAACAAGGTGGCCAGGGACTGACAAAAAGCTGAGATGGAAAAGCCCAGGCTAGAGCAAGGGGCCTAGGCTACCAGGCAACAGTCAGTGTAACCTGTAGGATAAGACTACGAAGGCCAAACCTATATGGGTAGGCAAACAGCAACCAAGTGACATCTACCAGGCGTGGGCATGGCTATGGGGGCAGCAGGAGGCCGCGATTAAGAGCCCTAAGGCTTAAATAAGGGCCATTCAGGCCATAGGTGGTGACCACTAGCTCACAGTGCCAGCCGGGCACCAGTAGGTGCACCAGGGCTGAACGTTATACTCACAGAGAACAGAGTAGTTTGGAGTTAGCAAGCCAAGGGCCTAGAGATGCTGAGGGGTCAGTTAGACTGGTAGAGGACCATGAGAGCCCTCCAGGTCTCAGGAGCAGCCTCCCAATTAATAACAAAGGTCCATCAAAGCACGGCAGGTGAAACGAACAGGGGAGATTATATAGAGGACCTGGAGTGCGGGATCAGAGTGGCCTGAGGGCTGCCCCTGCCGCTCCAGGGCCCGTCCTGTCACACACCTGCTTGTCATCATGGTTGTTTGTAAGTCAAGTTGCATTGCATTATATGAATGCCCAGGCAATCCTGTGCTGCCAGTGCCTATGCCCCTTGCCTATGTCAAGCATGCATAGATGGGGGAGCAACCAAGAAGGGCCATGCAGCCGTGTGAAATCCAAACTGTGTGTCCGGGCTGAACACTGCATTGGAGTTGTACCTCTCTGTGAATGCCCTTTAGGGGTGGGACGGTGAAATAGGATGCAGCCCTGAATTTAGATTCTCCCTAAGATAACTGAAAAGCATTTGGCCCAGGCTTTCCAGTCATTAAGTTGGGGGGGGGCGGGGGACGAGGGGTAGGTTTGATTTATGGTTCTGATCCTGAGTAGGAATAATTATTAAAATCAAGAGAGGTAGAAACCTGTTGTAAGAGAGAAAACCAGAGACTGCAAAACTCTGAAACTGAACTCTTGCAGGCCCTTTTAACATGTTTTTTTGTGTGACTAAGGGTCCTGTCAAGGTCCCCAGAGATGCCGATAGGCAGGTAGTGGGATTTTAGAAGTACCTAGGCATCTAACTCGTGGTCAACACAGGACTAAAATGCACCATAAAACAGGAGGCTTAAAAGGAGTTATCTGAAGGAGAATAGGAGGGGTCACTTTTATTGACAGAGAAGCTGCCATAGGGATGGGGGTGTAAGGTGAGAAAGGGGGATGGGGTAGGGTGTGAACTGCATTGATGAGGACAGCAGTCAGAGATAACACTGGTTAGACCTCTCTGGATAACGCTGGATAACTCCTGGCCAAGGGACTAAAGTCCAAGAAGTCCTTTCCACCTGTAAGTTCTGTGCTGCGCATCCCCCAAGCAGCTTTCAAATGCCAGTTTCCTACGGGAAGGTTCAAAGTACGGAGATGTGGGAGGACAAAACTCCCTTTAAATGTCATGGTCAGAAAACAAACCACAGGCTTATTTTTGACCTAAAAATGATTCTTCTGGGGCTCAAAAGCAGAAGTACACCATAGCTTTTTGTCTGCTGCTTGCTAGGAGGAGCACATTGGCAGGAACCTAAAGGTCAAAGCACAATGAAACACTGCTTCAGACTATAACAACAACAATGATGCATTGCTTTTCTATGGTGCTTTTCATCCTCGAAGCATGTTACTAGTCCACTGTTCCTTGCAGCGCCCTGGTGAGGAAAGCAGAGCAAGCAGATGTGATGCGATGTTGGAAAGAGCTCCACAGCTACAGCTGGGACTCTAATTTTTAAGAGAACTCAGGTCTTATTCAGGCTTCAAAATAAATGGCCAGGTTTTCCAAAGAACCAAGTAGCACCTCAGGTGTGCCCAGATAAATACTCCTTCCTCTGATAGAAGGGGGGTCGTTAGCTGACCGGTGTGCTGTAGGTGAAACTGCAGACTACTTACAGTTCCCCACCCC